>NC_039496.1:3963160-5163160 GCF_003590095.1 Trichoplusia ni
AATACTTAAGTCCGACCGAAACTGGTTTCCGACCGTAACCGAAACCGAATATTCGGCCGTTGCTTTAGTTTCGGTCGAAACCGAAACTCACGTGGTCAAGTTTAGAATTCCTTAAAATACTGAAATTTGGTGCATTTTACCTATTATGCTGCATTAGTTAGGAGTAGTTTTGTTGATACGGAGCTATCCGAACGGCGCACGACAATTCCCGAACGGGGCCGAGAGCGCGAGCGTCCGCCAAAGCGTTGCCGCGCGAAACGAAATGAGGCGAGCGTGCACGACAACTTCCGAAATCAGTTTCTGTTTCGGCAAAAGTTTCGGCCAATTTTGCCCGAAGCCGAAACTGGTGCCGAAACTTGATTTTTAGGCGAAACTCGGCCAAACGAACCTTCGGTCGGACACTACAAAATACTAACACTATCCAGATATACTTAACAAATGAATGCCTTCAAATTATTTCTTGCGTTTTTTTTTCTGTTTCGACGGACGTCGTAAAATATATACGGACAGTTGAGCATGATAAACGTCTTGAGTGCACTGTGGGAACGGAAGGGAAAGGGATGTCAGGAATTAGGAAGGCACTTTGGTAATTATACGCGTTATTGCGACTGAAGTTTCTATTGTTCGAGATTGTATAAGAAGTTATAAAGTTAATATAGAACCATCTGTCACCGTGAAGGCCTTGCAATCTTATAATATATGCGTAGATATTACTTTTGAAAGCCATGTCGGGCACATCTGAAGAGTTCATTTTCTACAGTTCTGCGTTCCATGTATGCCAAACACTATTTGAGCAATCTCTACTACATTTGCAATTAAACACATTGGTATCATTTCAATCTCAGACAGGACTCTAAAGTGCAAACCCCGCCTCAACGTTATGCTTTCCGAACTACGCTACCGACGTCATTGATCAAGTTTGAATTTGTCCATCCCTACTAAATTCTTCTGTTTCACGTTATTCTAAACTAACATAAAAAATGATTACCTTACTATTAACAATTGAATTTGTACTTACCAGTCTTGTCCGAATCTTGCAGCATATCTGTACTCTGGTACTTAGATTGGAAGTCAGGGCACAACAGATCGGGGAGATGGTTCTCTATGTTGGCTCGCTCTAAGAACCACACCAAGTTCCAGTAAACTATCGGATGTGATTCCACGAAGCCGGGGTCCGCTAAACATGTGTCGCCTTCCCTACCTACAATTTTATACGGCAAAAGTTATTTATAACCTAACTAGAAAGATAATCAGATTTGAAGCAATTTAAACTTGATCTCTGAATATCTGCACAATTCAATCCGTTTTCCGTTTAAGGTCGTAACTTACCTAATATAGATTCGAATTCTTTCCTCAATACCAGAGGGTTTAAATAAGGCACGCTTAATGTTTCGCTTTGTTTTTGGTCGGAACGGATTATCTGAAACAAAAACAATCATTCAATATCCCGTATGTGTTTAAAATTTTATATTTATAAACAAGATGATCAAATGACAGTAAGTTGTAGTTGATGAGAATGCATGACAAAAGAAACGTAGATTTAAGATCGTGTCAAAGAAAGACGAGGCAAAAGGTATTATGGAATGGTAATTCATCATTTATTCAATATTCTACTCTCTCCTTAAATCGGTTTCGTTTTCGTTTAAGGCGTTAGTTTTACCTGCACAGATAACAAGGGCACGGTATGCCTGCCGCACGCAATACAACGAGTGTTCAAGTTAGAGTCGTCGGCCGCCCATCCTGCCATAATATCCTCATCGTATAGGTATGCGAAGCATTGGTGGCATTGTGAACATGATGATAAGTGGACGACAACTGATGAATTCTCTGATGAAGTGTCCTGTTGATGGAAAAAGGTATTTAATACTTAATAATGTACTAGTTTGAGAGTATAATACAAATATTTTGCTTAGAGAAAGAATATATTTACACAGCTCCTTAAAACGAAGCGAACTGATAATGAGTGTTTGCCTCTTAACAACAATATTAAGGGATATGTCTTATGTATATCCTTTATGTTACTAATTAATGACTTCATTTCCCCAAATTGCTCCAGACTAGTCCAGACCTTTTTTCATTTCTGATTTTCTATGACCGTTTGATTACTTACATTTTGCACGGGGTACAGATTGTCGGGCAGATGGGACATGAGTGTAGCGAGCGAGCCTCGCTCCATAGAGCAAGCTAGCTCCGCGTCACTCGACGCACGGCGGAAACCGACACCGCCGACCCACTCTGAAAACACAAGGCTGGATATAGAGTTCAATTTTTATGAAGTGGAGACAATAGTCAGAAGCAACGATATTATGTTAGTATAGTTATTAATTAGTATTGAGTTTATAGATCATTTTTTCCGAATATCCGTCGTACAGTGACACGCAGCTTAGTCGTTCTCAAATGTTTTTGACTATGTTGAAACAACTGTTAAAAATGAAACTGTGTAGGATATACTCAATTCAAAAACTGTTTGAAGTTTCTTATTTAGCAACAATTGTTTTTTGTCTATTTTATTTATTGTAATCGAACATCATGACCAAATATACCGCCAAATGTGAGACATAAGGATTAAAATTAGACACGAATTAGAAGAACCTTTTATCAACCGCGCGAAGCATTATCAACTATATTTACATTTCAACACAATTCATATTACTTCAATAAGATATGAATCACCACCATCTGGATTAATCTCTGACGATCCATCAGTAGAATCCTCCTCTCCCATAAAACTTGGTAGTAACGCACTGGTCGCGTTCCCAAAGGCTCCCTTCACTGGAGTAGAGTTAGCTGATATAACCTCTTTCATCTCATCGAACTTCTTGGCCATACTCGTTGCTGCAGACTTCAGACTGCTAAGCCCACTTTGAAGAAGCTCATTGGATCTTTTCCCGGCTATACTTGTCGGGCTGAAATATTAATACTAGACTCGTATCGAGGTAAAACCAATTATAGGTGAATGATCATTTAAAATACATTTGGACATGTAAACTATATACAGAATCAACTGAAAACATGCATTTTACAAAACAGTGCGGTCATATTATGAACATAGAGCTGGAAGAAAGAAGCGGTAATCAAGATTAGGTATGATTTTGCTTAATAATGATTATTTATTTCTATTTATGACCACAAAATTTACAAAGGACACAACGTCAACACTGGATTTACATACGAGTATATTGTGTCAAAAAGTAAAATATTTACTGGAGTCAGTTGTTCGTTCCATTTATTTTATATACATATTTGAGATTAGCAACAGTGGTTCTAGTAAGTACTAATAAGTAAAGACACTTCCCTCCATATCTCTATGTTCCATACGAAAAAAAACAATATTTTAGCTATGTATGTCCATGCAAAAACAATACAC
The DNA here is from genome assembly GCF_003590095.1 of Trichoplusia ni. Lineage (NCBI taxonomy): Eukaryota > Metazoa > Arthropoda > Insecta > Lepidoptera > Noctuidae > Trichoplusia > Trichoplusia ni. The sequence continues at coordinate 3,966,528 of NC_039496.1, forward strand.
CTACAAACAATGTTGGTTATGTCGATGTACGATGGAATGCAGAAACGGGAGTTATTTAAATAAAACGTTTTCTATAGATGATTGTCTATAGGTACCCTGAATGTATACTTACAGCAGACAAAAACTCAGGCTGCGTTTTTGATTACAAATTCAATTATATTATATCAGAGGTTATTTTACATAGTTGGTTTACTTTATATGGGTTTAGATGGATTTATCTCTGTTCTGAAGAATACAGAATTCATAGAAATGAAATAGGATCTAGAAATTGTATATCTAAAGTAAGTATGGTTAATTATTACAATTGGTTATTTAGTATAACCCGAAGACCGTAATGAGTTCTTTTAGTTTTATACTAGAAATGAAGTGAAATTGAGTCTAGACTTTTAAGCATTTCAGGTAAATATTTTTTACTCATTCATAAAAATAATCCAATCACATAGCAGTAACAAGTAAAGAAGATAAACGAATATAAACATAGTACCTTCTTCGATTTAAAACAATATACACAGAAGATTACAGAACAGAGATAAAACCTCATCTTAATAATGGATATTTCGAGATTCTCACCTGAAGTAATTCTCGATCATAGCCTTCCCGAGTTTCATGTTTTCCTTGCGCAACGACAGTCTGGCGGGCGAATAGCGTCTAAGAAACAAACGAGCTAGCGTACTGCGTGTGTGCGGTTAACAACATAACATTGCTATTGTATTATAAAAAACGACGTTTGTAGCACCTTTAAATATTATTAAAATAATGTATTACATACATCATCAATGAGTAAGTTCTTATGTCTTTATTGCTTTGTTTCTTGACTTTTCTTGGGATTAGATTTAGTTTTATCATTTTTAAGAATTGAAGAGTGACTGTGGACTCAAGTCAAGCACACAAATTCCTCTATCCTTCATTCCTCATTTTATATCAATCGGGTAAGTAGTAGTAAATATTTGGTTTATACTATTTAAATACTTATTAATTATTAATAACAGATTTTACTTAAAGATGCTACAAAGTCTATATCGAAGGCTTAACTAAAAAGTTCAAAAAAAATAGCAGAGAACTCAAGTTCTCTTGACCATAAAACAAACATGCTTTGTATTGAACAAGATGTATTATCGTGAACTAAAACATAACAGTGACACAACTAAACAAGACAATCATTTTGTATATACACATCGAGATCTTAGTGTACTATTCAAAAAACTTTATAAAGTTGTTTCAAGAATCACTCATGAAAACTAGGTATTATTATTTCCTAATAAAAGTCTAAGTACACTAAGAAAAATAGGACATGATTACGCAATAGATATTTACAAACCTTTAATTTGGGATTTTATTCAGTTGATATAGGATGCATATTTATACAGGTCAATTTTGTCTTGAACTGAACTCCGTCGAAATAAGTCATTTGTAGAACCATAATTCTCAATGAATTTTGAACTCTAAACAATTTACTTAAGATCATTTTACAATAAATACCTTGCATGACCATGTCCCATTCATCACACATTGTATGTTACGTTCGACTCACCCGAAAGCTGATCTTGAGCGTGTTACCGAGGCTCACGAGGACTCGGAAGACACAGTCCCTGCTGGCACCGTCTCACTTCTGTGCAGTTTCCTACGCAGAGGAAACTATCGAGGTTATCGTGTTTCAACGGAGCGTAGCTCTAGCGATACGGAACGTTAGCGGGGCGCAGTGTCATAGAAGAGAGGGGGTTGCGGATACATAGTACTTGGGATTTATAGTAGGTACGTGCAGCGTGCAGGTATTTATATTTATATATAGCTATATCTATCTATCTATATACTACATTTAAAAAAAACAAAATGTGTAGTTGAGCTTTTGATTCAATACTACCTTTCGATAAGTCGAAAACAGATTTTTATGGTTACGCGATAAAAAGAAATAGATTTGTAAAACTGTTTTGAGTCATGTTCACTGTGATTATGAGTGTAGCAGTCTAGCTGCGGAATTCGGAAAAGGACTTGAATTTAAAAAAATAACCTTCCAAGGTGTCTATTTATCTAAACATTCCACAAAATGACATTTCCAATTCTATGAAATGTGGCATCTGAATTGTTGTTGATAACCATTTATTTAATCTCACGTAACGTTGCTCACAAGCTACAAGGGTCGACTAGCAAACGCGCGCGAACTATAAGGTTTACATTAGGCTAGCAAGTGCAATGGGTAAGTTCTAGTAAAGGAAGGTGTATACCCTGCGTGGTCGTGCGGCGGCTCGTCCTGGAAGGAGTTGCTGCGGCGGTGGAACAGCTTGGGGCTGACGCTGAGCTCGTGGCGCGGGAGTAGCGGCTCGGCGGGCGGCGCGGGGCCGGGGCCGGGGCCGGGCGCGGGCCGGGCGCGGGGCTGGGCGCGGCCTGCGACAGCCGCGCCCAGCGGGTCGTCACTCAGCACCGGCGTGCGGGCTGACACTCTGCGGACGAGTACGTACATAAGCACACACATTGTGCTAACTTAATAGTACTTATATTGATCACGTACTTTTGGAAGATATGAAAACCTGCCAGTAATACTTTCATTTTATGTTTATCGCTGTTCCATCCGCGTAGTAACAAATCTAATAGTAATTTTTCTTTTTCCTCCGTCAGAAACATCCTCACATTTTTACATTTTAGTAAAAAAACATCGATAAAGACTTCTTTAATTTTTATTGGAACTATAATAGCCATCAAAATAAGTGTCTTATATTATGAGCCAAAAAAAGAAACAAAACATGTCTTCACTGTTAGGAAAAAAGTTGTACAAGCATGTTTGGTCACTGAGATTTTTAAATTTTATCCAATCTACATCCCTACAAATATATACAATGGTAAACAAACAAGTATTAATACTCACTTTAATGGTGAGGTTTTACTTGCATCTGGTACATCAATCGTTGCAGTAGTTTCAGTCTCCGGTTCTTCAGGGAAACTTAGTGTCCTCGAACACCGAGATTTCGTTGTAGGGGTTCCTGCTGAAATTTTAATGAGAGCTTTGTAAATACTGCCCAGATCTAAAAACTTGTTTAGCTACTAAAGATTACTTATACCATAATTAATATTTTTACGTTATGTCTGTTAGCTATAACACAAGCTTTGCTTTGTTTAGGACTGAAAGCGTAGTGTGTAATATGTGTGTAATAATAATGGGAGTTCGAAAACCGAAATAACGAACCATTAGAAAATGCCAGCCTTTGTATTTGTTGGACGATTTGCGCATCACCAGCGAAGCTCTCTGAACGAGTCAAGATTCGCAAGTCGGACGGACTATCTGGGCTTACGTGTATTGTCTGAAAACAAAAATAAATTATAATATAACATACAACTATATTCAAACAATTATAATAATGAAAGAAAATGGCGTCAAAAATTAAAATTACCTGTCTTTTCTCTGGTATAGGAATAGGTGTACTTGACTCTTTACTGTTGAGCGAGTTACTTCTTGGTCTGGCTGTGTCGCTGAGGTCTGGGTTTGACGGTACACCTGATAAAAACAATATAAAAAGTTGACGGTTTTTCTGGGTTATGGAGATCATATCATCACTTTTTTAAAAGATTGTTAGTTCTGGTAACGAGACATCAATCAAACTATACGATACAAAAGCATCTCGCTTTCAAAATCACTTTACAATCTTACTTTAACCTGTAATATCATAATGACGATATACTAGAAAATTAATTTGATTTCTGTCGTTTTCCTAGTATCTAGTTGTACATAAACTCATAGCAAATACATGAGTGGTACCTGAGATGAGTATCCCCGCGGCCTGGCAGATGTGGTGAGCGTGTCCGCGCGTGGTGTGTCCGCGCACGATGTTCCCGCGCCGCACCAGCGCCTCGAACGCGCTGCAGCGGGCCTCCGCCTCGCGCTCGCATGCTGGCCAGGGCATATCAGATAGGCGTAGACATAAGCGGAATGCGAGATATTACTCTTGTGTCAAGGCTTTAAAATATATTTTTTTAATAATTTAGAATTATTAAAAAAATACAAATCACATCCATTAATACAAATTACGCCATCCGACTAGTCAAATCTATGTGAGTAATGTAACTTTTTTATTCATTTTTAAAAAAACGCCTCTCGCATTAAGGAACTTAATCCTTGTATCGCGGGAGAGTTTACAAACATACAATTCATATGCACAAAGACACCAGACTCAGAACAAGCATTCGTGGATTACACAAACGCTGGTCCTAAGCGGGGATCGAACCCGCGACACGTAAGCACATGGTGGGTTTGGCGTGATGACCTCAGCCACTCTGCTATCCGTGCAGTGTCAATGACCTATTGTTAAAATAATACAATATTAATATAGACTTACCGGAGTCCAAGCTAGTCCGACTATTCCCGGGGTCGCAGGCAGCTATATTAGCGAGTCCCGCGAGTTCTGCACCCTCACCCACAGCCGCCGCAGAGCGGACGCGCGGCAACGTACTGCTGCCTACATAGCAACATGAATTTAATAATATAGTAGATGGATGAACATACAAAGCTGGGTTGCCGAGAGGAACTTGTGATCAATCTTTATGTAGTAATGGATCTGTTAAGAATCTTTACAATTTTTTAATAATGTAATTGCATTCTTTTATCATTGGAATAATACTATAATCGAGAAAAAACTCAAAATTTCCGTACATATCTGGGCGCAATTTTTTTTTGCTTTTACATTATTCATGCCATAGTAAAGGTTATCGATAATGATGAAGGAAGAAATCAAGGAACTGCGTTTATTCTGTTCCACATTGTATACAGTAGGTAGTGGCTCACCAGCGGCGGCGGCCGAGCTGAGCAGGTTCCTGTTGGCGCGCGTGGCGCCCGCCTTGCGGAACAGCGCCGCGCCCACCACCGCGATGCGCAGCTTGTTCCACAGCAGCTGCGCGCCGCTGCCGGACCAAGGCAAGGGGTTATTACATCACCTACTAAACTTTTATATATAGGTTAATTGAAATTCATTTATTTAATTCAATGTTACTAGCAAATTACAAGCCTAAAATCCTTATTGTAAAAGGATTGCAACCAAAGCTACTTGTAATTATTTGTCAAGTTTCATAGTCTGTCACATAAATATAAAGTAAGTAAAATTTTTATATATTAAAAGTTCATTTGAATTTAAGCTGTTAACTTTTGTTACCCTCTAAAAGATTACAGGATCAGTTGAAAAATCTCAAGAAAATAAAGTATTTAGATAAAATTATATTTAAAACATAATCAAAACTCGCATACCTGGGCATATCTTGAGGCCAGGTGGCTTCAAGCACACATCGATTATAGTACCCATAGGTGAGCGCGTTAGGTTGTAAGCCAGCGCGTTTCATTAGGAACAACAGCTGTACTGCCAATACTGGTAGCGAGTGGTTGCCGCATAGCTGCATCATGACGCGGTAACACACCTGAAAGTGTAAATTGTTTTTAAGGAGGATTTTGTTGAGTTTGCTTGGATTGTAAAATAAGAATGTTATTTTTGACCATTGTTGTATGTGGAGAAGGTGTTGTGGCGCAATTTGAAGGAGACCCATGTCCAAAAGCAGACGGCGATAGGCTGAATTGATTGATAGAAGTAATGTGTGGCAAGATAATAATTAACACTGTTAATTACAGGATCCAACGTGGTTACATACATGTTAAAGAGAACTGGTTGATCTTGAAATTAATAAAGTAACTCCGAAATTGTGTTATGAACGTTACAGATCAAAATATTTTTTTTAATGATAGATTCAAACATAATTTACTTACTAACGGGTTTAAATCGCATATTACACAAAAAAAACTTACCTCATCACAAGGCACTTTCAATTTCGTGGCACGTTCAAGTAACTCATACGCTGATCTCAACGTGGCGTGTTCTTTCCCTCTACTCAGCATCATGCGACACGGCAGGGACAGGAAGTACAGCGAGTAACAAGCGCCGAGTAAGCATTTCGCCCACGCCTCCGCTGATAAACTCGCTTTCCGGGCTAATCTGTAAATGAGAAAAAAAATGGTGATTGGGAAATTGCTTAGTGCTGGGAAATTACCTTCTTCAAATCCTTCCACTTCTCTGTCTTGGGCCACATGGAACCAGCCCATGTATTGTATGTTAAATAAACATAAACTTAAAGTTTTGATTGGGTATGAAATAAGGCGGCTCCCGCAGCTGGACATAGCGTGTGGTGTGTAGTGCGTACCTCTGCGCGGCGGCTATCTCATGCTTGGTGCGGCGGGCCATGGGCTCGGCGTCCGTCAGCGACTCCGCCGAGTGCAGCGCGGCCGGCGGCAGCGCCAGCAGCGCCGCCGCCCGCGCGCGGCCCCCGCAGCTGGACATCAGCGTGTCGTCCAGCGAGAAGCTGGAGTACGAGTACGTGGCCTCTGCAATGAAAGAGCGGTTGTAGCGTCGCGACACCACCAGAGACCCCAGATAGCGCTCCTGCACACGACGCCGCCGCGCCTCTATGCTGTGTGTAGGCTCGCGCCCGCAGCGCCGCGCCCGCACCACTCCAGTATACACAGCATACAGGCGCGGCGGCGCGGCGCGACGGTGTGGTTCATCGCTACCTCACCAAACCGCTAAAGCTCAGACGATAGCAATGAATGGAGGTAGACGTCAGTCAGATACATGCTTTGTCGGTGCATATTTTTTGAGCGTAATTGTTGACTTTACTATGTTATTCCTAGATGTAAAAAGCATTCTTTTTTATAAACACGCTTTATCGATAGCTTACAACTGACTACAAATAAACATTGATCAGCACAAATCAGAATTCGAAAAACAAATCATAAACCTATGAAATCTCAAATTTTATACTCAACCAAACGAAACATAATTAATTGATTTAACAACGACAACCACAAATTCAGTAAGTATTCACCACACCAAACCTACTTTGCGGGTCATGTCACGGGTGTGATCCACGCGTAGGACAAGCTTTTGCGTGTTCCACGAATGCATGTTCCGAGTCTGGGTGCTTTTGTGTGATTTGCATGTTTATAAAACCCCCCAAAAAGCAACACAAGGATTAAATTCCATACTGTGGGAGTCGTTTTTTTTTTGAAGAAAAAAAAATATCGTATAACAACAATAATGAAGAGCTAGTCCCCCTCACCCGGGTCGGGCGGGTCCGGCGGCAGTACGAAGGCGGTCCTCTCGGAGGCGTTGCCGGTGTCCATGCCCAGCAGCTGGTCGTCGCCCGCGGCCACGCGCTCGATGCACTCGTCGAAGAACGTCAGGCCCTGGTCGGGCTCGTACACGAACGAGCGCTCCTCTATGAAGCGGGTGAACATTTGTGTACGCATCATTAGGCTGTAAAAACGTTGGTGGGTCTGTAAAGAAAATTTTGTGTTAAATGTAGTAATAATAATTAATTATTTCTCCCTGCGACATCTTCTGATGGGTAATAGGCTGTTTTCGTTAATGAAATGGTTTTCCACTTTTTTATTAGAAACACCACTAACCAACTACATGCAATTTACAGTTAACTTTAGTGAATATAAGAGAGAAGACAAGATAAAAGACTGTAAAACTGATTTTAACTTGAAATTGCGGGTCGTATTAAAAATTAACCAATTGATCCAGGACAATTTTTCCATTTTAAGAACGAAATTGAGCAAATCTTTGACATTATCAAAATGAAAATCCTTTTATATCTAGTAAGCCAAAAAACAAGCGCTCAAGAAGCGTTTTTTTACATAACTAATGACTCAAGTGCAGTACCAAAATATCATTAACATGGAATAGAACTGAAAAGACACTGTAAATAAAGCTTAGAATGCCAATAACCTAAGTGAGCTTGAATAGGTTAACATCAAGGATATTCCAATAAGTAATATAACACGTTATACCTTATCCCTCGACCGTAGAAACGCGTCCATATGGAACAGAGCGTGCGGGTCCGTGGTCCCAACAGTGGGCGCCTTCGTAATGGGTATGAGATAGTTGCGGTACCCTTGTAACGTAACCGCCATGAAACGTAGGAACGCTTCTTGGATTTTCAACTCTAAAGCTTGCTGTAACGATCAATGGAAACGGATTACAAACTGAAATAAAACTGTTTTTGTTCTATGGGTTTTATTTGCGGCGCCTGGACGCCCTTTACGTGTCTTATATTGTCATTTGAAGGCCATGTACATTAGTAAAGTTCAAGAATATACTAATAATAAAATATTATCTTAGTGTTTTCTACATTTGTAGTCAGCCAGATTCCATAGCTGGGCAAAGGCCTCCTAATTTGTCTTCATGATCTCTCTATCTAATACCTCAGTAATTTCTGAATTTTGATACTAGATTAAACCTTACCTCCTTTTTCCTTTTCTGGAAGTCTCTATCTAAACTCGTTGTAGGTTCTCCGTTGTATTTAGCTTCACTGGCATGGTGTACGGGAGATGCTATAATCAAACACAAATGTTGTATTATCGTCATCGAAAATTACGTATGTGATCCACGACTTCATTGCTAAGTCTTTACGTCTTTTGATGTAATTAATTTGAAAAGAGTACCTGGTCGAATATTTCCATAGAGTAAATCTAAAGTTTGTCTTAGCGCCCTCGCTTGTCGCTTCGGCAACAGTTTCAGAGAAATATGTCGTTGTGATTCACATATCTGAAATTAAGGTTTTGTTATGGTTTTTTCCTTAGGCAAGATTAAATTAGTTTCTGATAACTTAATAGTACTCACTGTAATATTATTGGTGTCTAAATCAACACACGTGACGTCGGCCGGTGGCTCATATAAATCAAAAAACCGTGAATCTACACCAATGAGATACGGTAACGGCGCGTGTAATACTTCTGCTAAACCTGAACATAAAAAATAAGAGACAAGTTAAGGATTTTTGTTATATTTATGTGTCGTAGTTGGCTATTGCAACTTGCTCTTATTGGTCGTACATCTGCACATTGAATGATCTAATGCATACAAATAACAGCGTAATTATTATTATTATTTTTACTTTTCTAGGACAAGAGTATTTTTGTAGAACGGGGAACAAGTTTGTTTGAAAGTTCTTAAGTAAATAGGTATGTATTTGCTTACCTAATGGACAGAGTGGTATATATGGACACTGCCATTTGAATGGGAAAAGAAGACTTGATACTGCTTCGGAAACTGCTGTAAGGGTATCTGGCCTGTAAAATAATTAATTGGTATAATATGAAAACAGTAAATGATGTCTAAGTAAGAAAAAACAATTTATAACTAACTCATTTTTTAAAGTTATTATAATTGATATATCGACATCACAAATAATTATCATTTAATTGGCGAGATTGATCCTTTGAAGAGTTAACTTTTGTTAGTGCACTTCAATCTATCCCTCTCTCTATCTTCCTCCATTTCGTGTTAGCCCAATATATACATGAATAATTATGTGGTAACTTACTGTCTTTTTATCAATTTTGCATATAAACATGTAACGTATTTATATTACTAAAAAAGGGTTTTTTCTTTACAATATATAACAGTTGCCAGTAAGTTAGGTAAGTGGGTGATAAAAGAAAATCAATGTAAAAATCCACACATTCACGTCACGTAATATAAAAATAAAAAAAGTATGCTATGGTAAGGCCTCATTGGTAAGCTAGGTATTATTATTGAAGGGAACTTTTTTATATTACATGTTTATTAAAATATACATCAACTATCTTACCTGAGCGAGTGTATAAGTACTTTCTGTTCAGTAATAGCTAAGGCTAATACTAGTAAACAGTTGTCTGGGCCAAGGTTCAACAGTAGTTGTCTGAAACTGGCGCCGCTTCGGACTAGTGGCTGGTCATCACGTCGAGTTACTATGACGCGATCGTGTTGGTTTGTGGGCGATAGCTGTGAAAATAAAAGAGAGAGTCAGAGTGACTCAGAAGATGTCTAAAGGCTCATTAAGCCTACACTGTTGTAGCTTTTTATACGGTTTATTATCGAGAGAGGTATCTGATTATTTCGACTTGTACTTTTCATAATAGATCCTAACGTAATAGTCTTATCAAATAATGATGATGGTGTCTACCTTTATTACATTTTTCATTACTATCAAAAAGATCAAAATAAGACAGATATCCTTTTACGGAATTAAACATCACGTAAAAATATTTTTATTGTATGACGTGATGATGTCATACTTCAGTACATTCATTTTGGAAGTCTTTAATGGTAATTTTGGATAAGGAAAATCCGGATGATATCGCGTTTACTAATTTAGAAAAAGCAGTAAGAGATTCGTATCTAATATTTTGTTTTATCTGATGGACTAATTACATTTCGGCTTTTCATACTTTGCCATCGTGCCTACCATGACATGTCAAATATTCTATGAGGCATGCGGTATTTGGAGACGCATCATGTCAAAGATTTACACATACACCTAAGATATGAATCTTTAACATTTGTTGCTGAGCCATTCACTGTTGTCGTACGTATTATAAATGTATTTTTATTTTGTGTCATAAAAACTTACTTGCAACAATATTCTTGGTTCAGGAAAAGGTACTTCTTCTAATAAGTGTGTTATGTATCTTTCTATTGGTATGTTTAACGGTTCTTGACTCCACGACATTTCCTGCAAAAAGCAAACATTTTCTTTAATGTCTTAAATACTATTGCTTCCTATTGTATTTTTGCCTTAATACGTCATCATTGTCATTATTTGTCTATTCTAATACACTACTGATTTCCATCAAAATATAGAAGTCTAAAATTATTCCATAAGTTTATAATATACCCTTAGCTAGCTCGAACTGGATGCGGAAGGCGTCGGACCGGGTGTTGTAGCGCAACTTGGGGGTGTGAGGCTATGTTTAGTTCTGAGTCCAGTAGTCTGAATATATTGATAATATACCATTCCATTTGGAGAGGCTTGTGACCGTATATCGTATAGGTATGGGTTACCACTGTTTAAGTTTAGATTTTAAGGAATGGTACCCAAAAACCTAAACTTAAACACATTAAGGACTCAAAAGATACTACGGTCCTACACAGTTCTACGAAAATTTCTTATAATACCGAGATAAGAAAACCATACTCACTAATATATACAACAGCCACCGTTCGAAGGTATCGCTGAAGGGCCACCGCGACAGCAGACAGATGCACTTGATGGCGAACACGGAGTGCGTGGAGTGCGACACGCCGTCGCGCCAGCCCAGCTGCTCCATCTGCTCCGCCGTCAGCAACGAGTGCGGGAAGCTCTCGTAGAACGTCACTGCTGAGCCGTATACCTGCAGATTGGAAGTTAGCTGGTGTTACTTTTGAGTTAGGGTGTGATTTAGAAACAATTTAATCGGCAACTCGGAGCTTGTGTAACTCAATATAGCTCTACATGTGCCGGAAAAATATATTGCGCAGGCTGCAATTATTGAGTATTATTCATCTTCATCATCATCATCATCTCAGCCTATCGCCGTCCACTGCTGAGTATTATTAGCTACTATTATTTAAAAAAATGATTTATTAATTTTTTATATTTTAACGTCCCCGTAAGCCACTGGCTACCAATTATAAAATATACTTTCTATTACTCGCGCTTCAATGTTCAGATATTACACAAATCTGATACAAATCTTTCTTTGTAAACGAACGATGTTTTATTTCTAACCAATACAACAATTTTATCCTTAGTTATATCTACTTACTAGCTGACCCAGCAAACGTTGTTTAGCCTAATAAATTATTTCTAGTTGGATGTATTTTTTAATGCTACATTATAAAAAAATACAAATAAAAATTTCGTCCTAAAAATAAAAAGTAACTTTTAGTGCGGGCAACCCTTGTCATTTAGGGGTATGAAAAATAGATGTTGTTCTATTCTCAGTCCTACCCAACATATATACAAAATTTCATAAGAATCGGTCGAACCGTTTCGGAGGAGTACGGTAACTAACATCGTGACACGGGAATTTTATATATAAGAAGATTAGAAGAAGATATTAAGACACTCTAAAAATAAAAAATAAAATTGTGGATACTGAATTACGGGGGCTAAATTAGAAATCTTTTTTTCAGGTACATAGCGAAACTTTGCATTCATTTCGATTGAAATCCAATCCATATTTTTTAAACTATAATATCAAAACGATCTGAGTCTTTATTATGGTTGTGGATGCGTGACAGCACAATACACAATCTAGAGCAGTACCTCTCTTTCACACTAGCAATAATATTACTTTAAATTGCGTGGTAAGATCCGTAAAGTACCGAAAATAAGTTGACATAACTCCGCGTCTTCTTAAAATAACTCAATAATAAATGATAACAAAAAAACCATCTCCAAAATACGTTGACACGCTTTGAAGCTCATTTTATTATTTGGTTGAACTGAAATATTTTAAAAGGAGTTTTTGCTCTCGACAGTACGTGACGCGACGCTACGGTTAAAGTGTAAAAAGTTTTTTGTTGAAAATGTTAACGAATATTAGTGCTTAGCTATCCAGTGTAATTTCAATAGCTTTAAGCCTCATGTGGACGATGTGAGAAATGTTATACAAGGTTAGTAGATTGCGGCGGATCTCTGATGTAAAATCAATCAGCGACTAGCGTAGCAGGCAATGTACAGCAACTTGTATGGTATTACTCGCACTGTCGTTGCCGTTTTCAGTATTCAACGTATATATGGATTTAACTACTAGATATGGAATTTTGAAAGTAAATCCATAGCACATATGCCATAATTTTACTTCCAGTTGCCAAATTCGTCGATAGAATATTAGAAACAGCCAGAAACTACTTTTTAAACATTTTTTGTTGAAAGATGAGAAGTTATCAGTTACCTTATAAGTAGCATCCGCGACAGTTAAAACAAAAGTAGAAAATACGGGTTTAGGCATCGCCGCGTTGTTAGGCCATAGTTCTAGGGTTGCACCCATCGGTAAGCAGAAAAGAGGCACTGATGTAGGAAACAATAAATTCCGCCGTTCTACCGTTGGATACCTGAAAAACATGAAATAATTCGTAAGTATATATTTTTAAACGTCTGTTTTTATTGTGCTATTATTATTAATTTTTAATGTAAAATAGTTTCAACTAATTTGATTTGGACTTTTATTTCTCCTACCAAAAAATGATTGGATAAACAAAAGGAAATCAAACAAAGTTAATGAAAGTTAAATTGCAAGTTCCATTACCTGAATAGTACGTCGGGTTTGTAGGCAATTAGCGGTGGACGGTTCATTGACTTCTTGTAACACAGAAACACATCACTGCCCATTAAACCTGGAATGTATTAATTACTATCTCATTATGTGTGACTACATACGACGGAACAGAAATGTAGAGGGAAGTGGCACTATATGTATTTATGTAGTTGTAGGACGAGTACCGTCAATCTTATTTGCTTATGTCAAATCAATGTAATTAAAAAAATAAGCCAATAAGTTCGATTTTGACGAGTAAATATGACAAGGAACTAAAATGTCTTGAGGCTAATTAAAGAAATAACTCGATTCAAATCTGTCAAGTCAAAAGCCGTAGGTTCGAACCTTGGCAGGCACCAATGCCTCTTCGAATTCATATGCGTATTACAAAGTAATTATCAATTGTTAACAGAGGTAAAGGAAAATAAGGTAAGGGAACTGTTAAGAATATTTTAAAGGTGCGTAAAGCATACGTCAGAGGCCTACGTTCGGTGTAAGCTGTGACGTCAGGTTTTACATCAACCATGCGATAAGAAGAATCGGCTATCTCCCAATAGTGTTATACGAGTGTAGCCTAAGTGCCACTTCATAATAACTAAAATAAATATATGGAGTAAGTACAAAGTTGATTCATTAACTCCACATAAAAGTTTTTTACGAATGTATGCTTAAAACCATGTGTCATCTTGATTTATTTAAAGGTATAATTAAAATAAAGCAATTATGAAATCGATTGAACTAAATTATTGATACACAATGCTTTATTTTAAAGAGGCTTAATTACCAAGGACAGGTTTGTAGTTAACGGCAAGCCGTTATTAATATTTAATTTTGTACCATATGATATTCAATTATCAAATATTTCAAGAAAGTTGATAATAGGTTAAAGTGTTTGTTACACCGTTCATTTTATCAAAAAGGGCTTCATCACTCTGACTAGTAAAGTATTGGGTGCAGCTATCCTCTTTCTAGGTATATTTTGTCAAATTTGACTTTCTTATCCAACTACTAGATGTTCCGTCGTCTAATATTTCTTTCTAATATTCTTTATCTTATCTTTAAACGTAGAGCAACAATGAATTGTGTAATAGTAGAAATTTTATTGTTTCTGTCTAAATTATCTCAGATAAGCATTATTAACAACTTTCATCACGCTTCATTAAGTTATAATTTATATGACTGGGAAACTACAGAAAAAAGTGATGTTTTTTTGCTGGTATTTTCTTACTACGCTTTTATGAGCTATAAAAGCGTTTGACACCAACTTACCTTTATTCAAATTCTTAGGGATCATACAGAATGCGTGTGGAGGGCATTCTCCCTTGCTAGCTACTATGACACACACATCGACAACGACCAGGGCGTTACAGGGGGCCCCGGTGTGCGCCCGGCGATACGTAATGAAGGTTTTCGCTGTTGAATTGTTGACGTTCGCGAGACGACCACCGACTGATTGGAGAACCATCTCAGCATCGGCCATGAGGCGTTCTTTACCCTCGTACATGACACCTGCAAAAACAAATATTTGAATTCAATCCATTTAATCAAATAAGCGACCCAGTACCGCCCATCATCGCTTGCTAAGTGCTGATTACTTTCAGCCTTTTAAGTGCTAATCGTAGACCTAAGCAAGATTAGTACTCTTAGCACTTGAAAGGCTGAAAGTCAGAAAGGTATGTTTAGTAGTACGTTGTTCACCGGTGATCTATGCGATGTCGAAGTTCCCTATTATATTTGTACATATTATGTTTTAAGTACCTATCTCTAAAGTAAAATCTTCGATGATTGTGTTTCTACAAAGGTAAGTTACTATGGCGATGACGTTATTTTAGTTAAACTCATGATAAAAAACATTGTTCGTTTATATGAATATCAACTACTCAACGATTGAAATATAAAAGTGTCGAAGACTTCAGCGGTGAGCTGTATAAGTGGAAGACATAAAAGACGTCGTATATTAGATGTGTAAATATACGAAATTCAAATACTCATGTAATATCCGAAAATGTTACGTAACGTTAGACTTCACGAGTTCATTGACCTAAATTTCTATGGCATAATGGAGATAACCAAAAAATTTGACATCATTTACAAAAAATCATCCTCACACCTTGCAAAAATTCAATAATATTGAACTGAATCAGTCGTGATATACTGATAAATATATAAACCGAAACAAGCAAGTTTCGTATCTGATAAGGTATACAACACTCGAGCTGGTAAACAGAACGTCGATATAAAAATACTTGGAAGTAAACCGTGTAGGCTAATGGAAGTGTCGGATATCACATTTGACATTTAAGAAATCCAATATCCGTCCACATAATATAATGTATTAATACAATGACGATGATAGAAATCGCTCCAATGTACGGTCATGACATTTCTTTATGAGAAATCACGTGACTCAGACTTGTCACGTGGTCAATCGAAAGGTTTGTAGAAATGTCACCGGTTTAGAGGGCTGGTGTAAATAATATAAGTAGATATACGGTTGACCTTCCAGCGCTTTACACAAGAACATATTAAGATATCTTTACGGAGTTAAATGTGCCTTTACAGCAGTGTAGAATTCCTATTTCAGCAGTCAGAAAAAAGATCCATTTTACATTACATTTTTTACAGTAGGTACAATATAACATAGACCACAGGTCCTTATTGTTGATACTATAAATTAGTAGCTGTTCCCCGCGAGCTCGCCCGCTAGTGCAATATGATCAAACGAGAAATAAAATCGGGATAAAAAGTATCCTATTTGTTAATCCTGGTTCGTCTAAATCCGTTCAGTTCTTGCGTGAAAGAGGAGCAATCATCCATACATATGAACTTTCGCGTTTACATTATTATTATAATACTAGCTGTTGCCCGCGACTTCGTCCCCGTGGGTAGGAGATATAAGTTATGATTTAGGTATACCTGCCCGGTTTTTTTCACACTTTCCATTGTATCTTAGCTCCTATTAGTCGCAGCGTGATGGTTTATAGCCTAAAGCCTTTCTCCATGAATGGTCTATTCAACACAAAAAGATTTTTTCAATTTGGAACTGTAGGTCCTGAGATTAGCGCGTTCAAACAAACAAACAAACTTTTCAGCTTTATATATTAGTATAGACTAGTAGGATAACAAAACAAAATAAGTTATTTCTCGATAGAGTAACAGGATGCAGGTGTCGAGCAAAGTTTAAATCGGACAAGCATACAAATACACATGTACGTAGTACGCATGATCAAATATTTAGCTTCCGTTCAGTAACTCCGTACTATACCGATCCCTTTATCCTTATCAGTAATATTATGAGGTATCTCTGATATACTTAACCCAATTTACACGGCTATGATGGATTTGCATTGTTTAGATGACGTTACACAGTGATATCTTTTTAGGCAGATTATGGTATCATTCAATCCAAATGATGATGAGTTTAATCTTAATCTATTACGAAATCGCTACCCGGACATTACAGGCAGCCGTCCACTAGTCACGTGATACTTCGGAGGGGGGGGTTATGTAAGGAATGATAGAGTTGTAAAAAGAGTATTCGTTAAGCGCGCGATTTCTAGACCTAAAAGTATGTTAGAAAAAAGCTTAAAACTTTGGCGGGGGAATAGGAGTACTTGGCTTTAAGCCTCGCTATGTTTCACCAAGGCGGAGGGGTGTTAAAAATGCTGTTATGGACGAAGTCTAGTCCGTATGAACTAGAGTTTATACAATAGTTACATTTTGCTAGTCTAGTGTGACCATCGAGAATCAGTGACCCGTATTTGATAGCCTTGTTTATATGACAAAACTTGTCCGCGGAGAGTCATAGTTGTGAACAATAAAATTTGCGTTGAAACTTATCGTTTAGAAACGCGCTACATATGAAAGCTTTTATCTAAGCTATGTAGAGTATGAGGAATTTCGGTTTTACGTTGAGATGAGAGGTTGCTATAAGCTTTTTTCTTGTAAAGACAGCCATGCGTAGTTTAGTGTAAGTACTAATATTACAGCCATACTAGCAAATACTATTATTGTTGTCAAGATCATAGTTTTAAAAGTTCATATTTTAGTTATTTATTAGATTGTAAGAATCGTATACGTCATATTAACCTAGATCTTAGTTTAGTCATAATATCGTACAAAATTCTCTTTCATTATTTTAATTCTCGTTTCATTCGGACATTGAATTGAGGTTACCAAGTCTGTATTTGGAATCTTATAGAACTCAACAATATCTTTTTAAATAATTTAAAAGCTCAAACCATTGATTTGTAGAAGGTTATGTCTAGTATAAGCAACAATCACATCGAAATCGGATGTGTGTATAAGTCTCGAAGTACCAACGTTTCCGCTCATGAATAATTTATTGGGGATTAAAGTAGGCTGTTATTACGACAGAATAGTTAGATTAAAGGACAGGTAACAGCAAATTGACCATCAGTGAACTCGAATTGATAAAGTAATACCAATATCATGCATTTTTTGATTTGAAGAAAACAAATTTAATGAGATAACTTTACGCTCAGACACGGCTAATTTAGTAGGGAAATTATTAGTAAAATCTTGAAATTAGACTAGACTTTAAGTAGTGTTTCATCGTGGAAATGAAGACCCGTTGCAATGAGGCAAATAAATAAACAAATCAGTTTAAAAACGAATATTTCAGCAGCTTAACATCAAAATGTCATAAACGCAACCACCATAATGGGTGGAAAGCTGCCAAGGTTCAAGGTGACATTTTTTTTTAATGTAACGTACAAGTTGGGCCCAACTCTTAATTGTATTACTTTTTACGGTTCACCAGTTTTCATCTCGAAGTTGTTGGCATGTTTTTTTCGGAACTTTTTACGTAAATTGATTTATTTTCATAATAACCTATTTTTGTACGCTTACGAGAATTGAATGGGGGTCTCATTGTTCGCATTTTTTCTAAAACGGAAAGTTACTATTTGGGCAATCGGAAAGTATATTCTATTGACTCTACCTACCAAAAAAATGATAAGGTATTTAAGTTTCAGTCGCAGCTTTAATACGTTGTAGGTACTTAAACACCAAAAACATTAAAATACCAATGATCTCATTCTTCTCACATTTGATAAATTCAACACTGGTTTTGTAATTCTAGTCGCTATTTTGAGTCTTATCATTCCCAATTATAAAAAAAATTGGTATGCATGTATGACTCATTTCATCTGCCATTATCATAATAGGACCGTGTACATCCTACGCCAGTCGATATAGCCCAAGGGATACATGTTTATTTGTACAAATTAGGATCATTTGTAAAACATTCACTAATAGGATTAGAAGAAAGTTTATTGCTATTATTTTCTATAGTAGTAGTATATTATCAAGATATATTTCTTTCTATTGATAAAATATACGACGATGCTCGTTTGTTCTTATTCCGAGGCTAGAGTGGCTCGGTCATTGTTAGAGTGATTGGTTTGATTAGTCGAACGTAGGCGGTTAACTGTGTAGATGAATATCTTAATACTATTCCCTATTTAGTTCAGACATGCTGTGTATGAGATACATGACGTCACAGAAATAGACGTCCAGTGGCTCGGATGATGATGATGAAGTAGTAATCCAATTACTTGGTATAAAATAAAAACTTTATACGATTTATCAAATTAACTATTCCTGACGTCAATTATTAAAAATAAATTAAGTTAATCTTGATTCTTGATATGGCTGTGGTTATTTTTAGCCGAAGCATTAGCATTAGCAATACCTTTTAACAGTTTATGACTTCGATATCCAAACGAAACGGACGAAAAACAAGTAGTGGACTATTTATGGGTTGAGATAAATACGATAAATGTGCAGGACAAAATCATTTATCCAACTAAACAAACATATTATATTAGTCTTACCGATATCGACAAGAGGTGATCGATCCCTGCCCCGCCGAATGCATAGGAAGCATTCTGGTGACCGCATTGACCCATGGTTGAGGTCTGCTGGTAATCCTGTGGGTGTTAACTCCAGGAGCTCGAAACCATTGGGTAAGGTCTCACCAAGACCAGGAAAGATGACACCTGGAACAAACATATTTTTACAAGGAGTTTTTGACGACATTATGAATTAAGGGAGTTAAGACAATTAATACTTTCGTGTCTCTATAACTGTTCTTCAAACTGTTTAAGGAATGAAGAGTATTCTAGCTAGAACATACACTGACATAGCTTATCTGCTATATTGACGAAAAATAACTACATCATCTTCGATAAGTTTAATGGAAACAAGTTCCGGGCGGAAGTTATATGGCTATTGACAAAACAACAGGAAAACAACGATATAAAAAGAACTAAATGCAAATCTTTAGTCGCTAAAACAAATGATCGAAACACATTTTAATATAGAACAATTACATTTATTTACGTAATGCAATTAGTGGCATAATTATATTTCATGTAGCACGTGGAATGATTCACATTGGAATCTCAATGTTAAACGAAAGTTTTTTTCATATGAAAATACAGAGGCGAGAAGTCTTTGTGCCATTGTACCGCGCTGTTACCTCGAAGGTTTTTCTTTCTTAGTTTATTTATGTTTTATTGAACGGTTTAGCTCTACTTCCTTCAAACGCGACCTTCGTCTTCGTCGTAACATATTATTACTATAATTGGTAAGTACCTACGTCTTTTTGTGAGAATATTCTGGTTGATTAAGCATTTTATTTATATGAGTAACCCAGTTTAGTAGGTTTGGATCAAGGTATTTATCATGTTTGCTGTTACTTACAAGAGACAATACTACCAACATAAATGGTGATGTATATGTCCTTATTTACATGTGACTCACAAGGCGGGACAAATAATAAATTGGTAATAAGTACATGTATGTATAACTGATTCGTAACACTTTTAAGGGACCCTACTCCCATGCCCGTACCCAAAGTGTAAGAACGGAAGAATATTACTGAGGCACCGCTCTCTGATCGTCCATTCGTCACCAGGGTGTATCTCAGTAAACGTGATGATTACAGCTGAGTTGTAGGGGTCCAATTAAATTATAAGTCATCCAATCTATTTCTTTTGACTATTTGTACGAAACCTTTAAAGGAGCGAGACCGAGTAGCACTTGAACGTTTTATCCGAACTCTTTTTGGCAAAACCTCTTTTTATTTACACAAAACAACGTACATTGTTCCATTTCACGCTACAATTCATCTAGCCAGTATATTAGTAGTGTAAACATTCATTATCTATGACCGGCAGACTAATTAACAATTCATATCCAAAAGAATGCGCAGGCAGACTTACGTCACACAACAATGCTGCTTTGTTGACCTGTGTATCTAGAGGTATAAGTGGCAATGAACCCAACTTGTGGTTCATTCGATGCATCGATGGTGTCAATATAACAAAGAATGAGAAGCAGACAGTAGGTCAAATGATGTCGCCCTTTGTTAAATAATCAAGAACGATATAAAGGACTTGGGGAAGTTACAATTGGGACAGTATTTTTAACTCTCGCCGACATGAATGCCGCCTTAGTCAATACCTTTTACATGTTTCTAAAGTTACTTTCTGCATTCATATCTCTATTCAACCTCTTTAGATTAATATAAACCTTTTTATAAGTATTAACGACGACTTATATCGTTGTCTCTAAGCATTAAATTACACTTAATTTTAAGGAATTCGATCGGGGTCAACGTTTGTAGGAATGTTAATTTTTAGCTTCCAAAAAATTAACATTGCTACAAACGTTGAAAAAAAATGGCAGTGAAAAAAAATAAAGAGAAAAGTTTTAAAGATGAACTGTCTTTTGAAATTATGCCCCACTTGATCTTAAACATAATTATGACTTCAATATAGGGCTAGACAGTAGACAAAACAATGCAATCAAAGAAAACAATGTTTGATAATGTGGGGTGTGGCATAGTCCGAATACAATACAATCCTATACTTTACTATATGTACTTGAATGATATATCTTTGATTTAGATCTGTATCATTGTATATTAGTAGGTATTTATTTATTTTTCGTACATTAATTTATGATGAAGTTTGTAAAGCAGTTAAAGATGAGAATAAACACAAATTATTCGTACTCGGCGTATCAACATAAAGTAACAATCAAATTAAGGATTCCTCTCATGATTCATGTTTCACGTAAGTCATCATAACAGTTGTGATTACAATCTATTTCCTACATTTCTAATACTTCCTTATTCGATTGATTTTACTTAGAACATAAAACGAGCAGTAGCGCAACGAACAAATCTTATCCAGACTAAGTTACGGAATTAACAATAACTATGCGAAGAAAATTGCAAGGAAAACTATTATATAAAGAGCCTAGTTATAGCGAAGCTTGATATATCTTTCAAGTCACCCTGTAGTAGTTGTGGAAGTGAAACGATACACAGACGAAATCTAACCCTTAAAGGAAGGTTTGAGTCTGAGCCACCCAAAAATCGGCCAAGAATAGGTCGGATTTTGAAGTTGCTTCCGAACAATCATGACATATGAATGACATGGATTTGATTAAATATTTCTGTTTTCTGCGCTTTCCTGAGAAGTATGAGTGCATATCGTTCAACTATCTATCGACCATGTGGTGAAAGTGTGACGTCACAAGTAGATTAGGGTTGTGGGGATTAACACCGTGCGCTGCCCACAACGGTGGATTCGCGCCTGACAATACACTAGTCAGTGAAGATCGAAGTCTCGTTTTCAAATCATGCTTCTGAGACTTTCTTAGTTTATGAATTAACTACGGAAAATCCGGGATGAATTAAGGCATTTCCGGGATGGAGAGAACAGAATCACGGTATAGTTTTAGAACGTTTTGCATTTCGACGTGATTATGTGAGAATTCTCAAGCATGCGACCATCCAAAAATACTTTTATATTCATCCCTTTTTACGGTTACAGTATCGTTCGCGAACAGTCAGCAATCTTGTTGGCTGGCAGTCTCATGTTTATAAGATGAACAACGTTAATCGCACACCTGTTTTGTTACACAATACAATTTTGTCATGAATCATAAAACGGTTCATGCAGGTTTATATTATTAAATAGTTCCTGCGTTATCTTAATTAACGATCTAGAAAAGTTGTTTAATTAAGCTATGTTAGTGCTTATCTCGGTTTTATTTTTAACCAATTTTAATTGATGTAGAGGACATTTTGTTGAGCTAGTCGTGTTTATCAGTGTTTACTGGTAGCAGTTAACTTATCTCACGATTAAAAATGTGAGGTTTTAAAAATAAAGGGCACTATAGAATGTATATAGAGTGTTGTAAACAATATTAATTGGTTTATCAAAAGACAGCCTGTTGATCTAGTTGGTTTGGTCTGCTGTACCGGAGATCGAGGGTTCAATTTCCACCCACGACATTTTTTTGTAAGACATGCACGATCATTTTTTCATTGTCTGGGTGAAATTCTTGTACTAATAATATATGATTATATTTATCAGCTGTCTAGCTACTTTTATACTAGATGGCGTTGTGTGGAAGTTTTGGTACATTATAATTAGATATTTCGTAGCCATAACGGTGTTACGTGCTCTTTTCCAATTTCATCAAAACCGTTATTGTTTCAGACGTCATTCACTTATTATGAAGCTTTAGTCAGTAACGACAACGAGAGCAAATAACAATCACCATAATTGTAAGCAATTTTAAATTATACTCTACAGAAACAGAACCAATCAAATATTTATCGACATCGTTCCATGAACGGCGATAAAACTGTAAATATTTTAGGGTCCAGACGAGACAATTTTTACATTTAATCATAAAACCTGAAAGTTTCGAATCCAATTTACATAGTACGACTTCGGGGAATAACATAATACATTTTATAGTAAACTAGAATTTTACTTCATGCAACATAGCTATATTATTCAGTTGTTTAGAAGCACTATGTAGTTTGCTCCATTAATTATTGTACTGGAATAACAGTAACTTGATATTACTATCTGAATATCTGTGCACTGCTATGAGCTTCTAAAAACAGGATCGTTAAGTGAGAGCGAGACGGCGAAATACATTTCGCCTAGCGGCATCTCACTTCCACAATAAGAACAAGCTTGTTTTTGCAGTTGATTGTAAAGACATTGATTTTGATCTGATAGTATTTTTTTTTTGTTTTCTTATCTGATAAAAAAATAGACACCTAATAGGGATGACGACTGGGTATAAAAAGAAACATCTCATTAGTCCCTCAGTTATATAATTGAAAATTATTAGACACGTATTTTTTCCTTTTTCAGAAAAACTAGAATTGACAAAGATTAACTGTTTTAAAGTTTAGGAGAGGGGGCTTGTGACGTAACGATATGGTAAAATTTATACACAATCGCGACGTCACGCGTAAGTTTCATTCACTGTAATTTGGTCAATTTATGTTAGCGGGACAAATTAAAAAATACGTATCCATTATTATACAAAAAACTACAAGACGGACACTGCAAAAAAAAATTGTCATCATCCCTATTGTAGTTAAGTTATTTTGTATCAGTTTAGAATTCTGTTATTTCAACAACTAATCTATGTTTGTCACAACTTACTTTTGTACACCATAAAAAAAACATTGGCCATATTGCTATATCTCTAACTTGAAAGCATTACTAACAAATGAACTACATTAAAACATGTTAATCTCAAGAATAAACTAGATGATACTGTTAGGAATCTAAATAGGAACACTGATGGAGTAATGTGAGCGGCTGGTATGCAATAAATCAGGTGGATGTCCAGTCTCTAGATAAGGGAAATGTCCTAGATTCAGTCATAACGCAGATAAAACTGGTTTAACTCATTAGACAGGGCACATAACAGCCATTTATCTTGAACTTGTGATACCTACTTTCACAATATAACAAACCTGTTTGGTGTTTTTTTTTAATATTTTTTTGTATAACTTTACTAAAATTGGTTACTAGGTGCTGTTGTACAAGGGTTTGGTAGGTCAAGGTGGGCTGGTTCAGTTCAATTTATATGGGCAAAACCTTGTTGAAAAAGGAAAACTTGAATAATGTTTGCACTGTTATTGAGTTGTAAACTTGTAAGATCTTAATGTGTTTATTTTGGATTCAGTTAAAATACTTTAGAGGTTATGAAACTATCCAAAGTGTTAATAATAGATTTAGAAATGGCCTTATTTGGAAGCTTATTTTGTATTGAGTGAGAAATAACAATAATATAATTTGTTTAACAATTATACGTATCAATGAAATTTATTATTAACTATTGAGTTATTGTAACTTAGAAGTGCAATGACCAGATTTCAATGCACCACAGATACCATAAAATTACTAACAAATAAATAGAAATCGACAGGCAACAAATCCATTAAAACTAGTTACACATACAATAGTTTTAATATAGTGTCTATTTGCAAAGTAGTAGCAATAACTGATACAAACATATCTCAAGTTATAACATAATGCAAGTATCCATTACCATCTGGAACTTGATGCCAACCACAATCCCTGCAAGTGTGACAGTGTTAAGAATTACCTAGAACTGGAATAGATATTGATGCGCTGATAAAATGACTAGCATAACACCATTGTCATTGTAATGAAACATCACATTACCATACTAAATACATACCCATATATATAACGAAGTACTTTTGTCTTTATATACAAGATAAATCTTATACATTATGCAGGAATGTATAAACATGACCAAAATGACAATAAGTGACCTAGAGAATCAATTACAGAGTACACGGTTTGACATCAATAATTAATTACTTCCTCAGAGGTTTTTACACATGCTGTATATGGTGCAAATTGGTTGCAAAGAGGTTTTATATGTTGTCTAAACAAATGACAACAGATTAATAATAGCATTGGATAACATGTTTTTGTACTCTTCTTTTTTTATGTTAGAAGGATATCAGTTACAGACTATTTTTATCAATTGACTCATTTGAAAAATGTATTATTATCATTGATGACTACAACTTAACTGGAAAAGATTGTTATGTTTGTTATTTAGGAATCCCTGTGATTTTTCGTTATTAAAACTACTATGGTTTCTGTTTGGTTTAAATTAAAAGTATCAAATATCAAGGTGTTACTTGAAAGATCCTTACAAATATTTATATGATCAATAGAGCAAATGTCATATATTATATTTTTATTATCTAAGGAACAGGTGTATTGAGCTGTAAACTGGAATTCTAATTAGATTTTTATCTACAAATTATTGTACAGGAAGTATTTGTCATGCATATTATGACAAATAATCATACAAGTTTTGTCAAAACAACACATTGAAATACTATAATTCTTCAATTATGAATTTGAGTAAATTGCTTAACTAACACAATGATAAAACTGTCATCAGACAAAAATAATCATTACTGTTCAAGATCAAAACACAGATGTTTTTATTGAAAATAAAGTAGACTTACCTATGTCAGTAATAGGTGGTTTTGTACTGTAGCCTTTCAGGTGCCCAGAGTCAGAATCATCGAGCAATTCCGGTTTCTCTGGTAACCCAGCGATCACAAAGTAATCGGCTACTTTCCGCTCATCCATGTTTTACAATTTTACATACGAATACCTACGATAAAAAAAACTCGTGGTCACAAATGTCAGCATCACAAGAAAAATAAATACAAATTCAAGCTTTAAGGTTAACGAATATTTATCACATTAATTTATGCACTCTTGTAAACATACCAGTTTATATAACACGGATATATTTAGTGTTAAATAAAATAAAAAGTTACAAATAACATGAAACCCTTGAAGTGAACTTACAGTTTATTGCTACGGTTAACAATTTGAGCATAAACGCGTCGCATATCGTTTTACATGAATGTTTATATTAATAGAATTATTGCGTTTCCATTTATAATCACTTCTTATTCTAACACAGAGGTGCACTTGAAAATTATTCGTTTTTAAATAGGACTTTTACAAAACGTCATTTTGTCCGACAACAACCAGCCATAGACAAGTTTCAATTTTTTTGTACCCACATGAAATATAGGTGTGGTAAGGCGAGCAGACATACAGCCAAAATTTTACTCGATGACAAAATTGATTGGGGAATTAAAGGAATAATAATAAAAATTGATGATAATAATGAATAAGATGCATAATTATTGGTCTCTTTGGTTCATTGTTTTTGTGATCTCATTTAGATAGGTTACGCATTCAATTCAAAGGTCTCCGAGTCGATCTGATCTGTCCTTAGTTTTAGTACTTTATTATTACCTAATTAGATCATATTTGTATTGCTATCTAATTTACCTTCAGCATTTATGTTGTACCGTCTAGGAAAAAGAATTTAATCTTAGCGCAAACGGTCCGACGTTGCTACTTAAAGTGTTCATTGTACACTGCTTTTCACAAACTATGACTGGCGGCCCACATTCGCCGAGCCTTACATGGTTAAGAATTCAAGTTTGCAGGATAGAAAGGAAGAAAGGCAAGCCTCATTGTAAATGGAAGTAAAAACTGGACTGATGTGATTTTCTTAAAACAACTTTATTAAAATTAAATCAAGTGCACCAACTATACATCAATTACAATTTCTTTAAGGGCTTTAGATGAAGGTGCTAAAGTGTCATTTAATTCTGTAGTTTCACCATTGCTGATTTGTGATCCAGCCATTAACATACATATAGCACCTTCTAACTCACTGACTCTCTTACACACTTCTATTTCTTCTGACAACTCCTTCATAAATGATGTGTACAGCCATAGATTAAGTTCTGAAAATGATTTTATTTGTGTCTGGAACACATCAACAAACACATTAGAAGCATCTATGATGACTCTAGTAAACCTTGTCTCTCCTAGATTTTTCTTGAAGTATTTGAGTAGTGTCCCAATATCTTTCTCATTTAACCCATCCATGGCAACATGAAGGACTTTCCTTCTTAACATTTCTTGTATCACAGCAGCTGTCCTTTCTGGAAATCTTGTAGCTACATAGGTTTTTAGAACAGTTGAAAGAGCTTTGCTGAACTCCATTTTTCTGAGGAATTTATCATATTCAGGCTCTTGATTCTTATGTTTTGGTTTTTTAGTTTTTTGCTGAGTTTCTTCTATAATACCAGAATTGACATGGTCTGGGGCGAATTTGAAGAGGCCTTTCTTTTCATCAGATTGTCTTGCAGGTTTCTCTCGTTTTCTTATTGATATAATTCCATCAATCATACCAACAGCTAGGGTATCGTCATGTTTAGATATAGCCATACTCAACACAGCATTAGGAAAATCTATGTTGTGAACTACTTTGAAGGTAGATATGTCGTAAATCTTAACATGTCTGTCCAATGACGCAGACATAAGTCTGCTGTTGTTACTAGCTAGTCTTAAAGTTGTGACAGTTTTATGATGCTGTGAAATGCTTGCTAGTTGCTTGCCACCATTGAATATGTCCCATACTTTGATCTCTGTTCCACCAGCACTTATGAATATGCCTCCTGATGGTAGGAACAGTGTTGATTCCACTGGACTGCCATGATTGACGGTGAGGACAACCTCATTGGACCTGCAGTCATAGAGCTTAACAGTATGGTCATAACTTCCAGAGAGAATAATGTCTGGAGATATAGGGCTGGGTGCTCCAGCTCTGATGTAGTCTGTGTGTTCAGAAAAACTAGCAATTTTCTCCTCTGTTGAAATATCCCACATAGAAACTGATTTGTCATCTGAATAACTAAGGACTTTGAGTTGGTCTTTAGTGAAGAATGTTCTGTGAACCTGTAATTTGAGACAAAAAGTATATGAATAAATTGTGCACTTGAATTATTCTATTGTACAACATGTGCTTGTTTTTTTTTAATACGGTGAGAATTTGAATGAAAGAAATATAAGCAACTTACAGGTGCCGTGTGCCCTGCAAAGACTCGGAGCACATTCTTAGACTGGACATCAAAGAGTTTAACAGCTCCTTCTTCACTTCCAGCCACAATAAGCCTTCCATCACCTCTGAAGGTCCCGCCATATGCTGCTTCCACAAACTTTGAAATATTCTTTGCCACTACTTTTGTTATTGGGTCATAAACCTGGAAATTATATGAAGGGATTTGTTACATTTTTGGACAAATTTCTGTTTCTGTATCACTTGGTTGAGAAAGGTCTCAGAAGTGCTTCTTTAAACTACACAGAGTAAAATTATTAAATTGATGAAAGTTAGGAATATAGTTTAATTTCTTTCATTGAAAACTATTGCATTTTTAAATATAAAGGAAAAAAAATAGTATCAGAAAATTTAATTATTCTTATTACACTGTAGAAACAGTCATAATACAAAAATTCCTAAATATGAAAATTGAAAAAAAAAAACACCATACTAACCTGTACTCGAACAGAACATGTTGCTGCAAAATAGTAAGGTTCTACAGGACTGAAATCCAAATAGTCTATAGCTCCAAACTCCTTTACTAATACTGGCAACTGTAAACAAATAATAAGAATAGTTTTAATACATAGTAAATCATATTTCAATATAATTAGAAGAATATTTCAGTTCACATACCCCTAACTTTTTCCAGTAAATAGTATCTTCTGTTATCACAGAAGCCGGCTTCTGATAAACTGTCTTGTTTGTTTTCTTGAAAGGAAATGAAATATGCGCCATGCTTATTTATTTGCGTCACCTAAAAATATTATATCATCACATTAAATGATGAATTTAAAACCCGTGTTTTCACACCATAACATTCGCACGTTGTTTTGACTTCTGACATTGACATTTACGCTACGCATAGAGTGAAGGATTGCAGTGATTGCACAGATTACATGGAATGCATCCTTTTGGATATTATCAAGTTGTTCAAGATTTCTAAAACTCACGGTGAAATAGTTTCATTTTTATTTTAGAAACATTTCAAATAATTTAAATTCCAAATCTTTTACCATTAGTTACCGATTATTATAGCAGATACTTAGACCATTAGCATATGACCACACTGGCACAGATAATATCAGAACAGATTAGTGCGAATGTCAGAAATGTGCCGTAACAATAATATTACGAGTTAAATTGTATAAAAAATTAACCATTTTCGAAGTTTATACAATATTATCACCATGTTCAAATTACTGAGCCGCCACGGGCGACCTAGGAGTGCAGTTATAAATTTATTCTCAGAAAAGAGTTTTGAGGTTAGAAAAGCAAAGGTTTATTACATATACTCTTCAGCTGGATCTGTGAGGTTTTCATCGGCTGGTGCAGGCGATGTAGGCAAAACTGCGAACATTGTTGAAAGTATACCAGAGCCGCCGCCCGTCCCTGACCCTGCAACAGTCTTTGACGTAACTGCTGAAACTGTGCAGACTATTGCTGCAAATGGGGAACCTACTTTCGCCAGCCTTGGCCTTGGAGGCTGGAGCCCTGTCGGTATGGTACAAAATTGTCTCGAGTATCTCCACATCTCTTTGGATGTGCCCTGGTGGGGGGCTATTCTCATAGGAACTGTTGTAGTTCGAGTGGTCATGTTCCCACTGGTCATAATGTCACAAAGAAACGCAGCAGCTATGAACAACAATTTGCCAGAGATTCAGTTGTTACAAATGAAAATGTCAGAAGCTAGAAAGACTGGCAATCAGCTTGAAGCTGCTCGTTATGCCCAAGAAATGATGACATTTATGAAAGAAAAAGGATTGAATCCTTTGAAAAACGTGATGGTTCCTCTAGCTCAAGCCCCTCTTTTCCTTTCCTTCTTCATAGGTTTAAGGGGAATGGCAAATTGCCCTGTGGAGAGTATGACATATGGTGGGCTTGGATGGTTTATGGATTTGACAGTACCTGATCAATTTTTCATATTACCTTTGATTACTAGTGCCACTATGTGGGCAACAATTGAACTGGGTGTTGACGGAGGTCGCCTGGATGCACAGAACATGCAAATGATGAAGTACTTCCTGAGAGCTATACCTGTCATCATGGTCCCCTTTACTATTAACTTCCCAGGAGCCATTTTATGTTACTGGTGCTCAAGTAACTTCATATCCCTGGTGCAAGTTGGTGTGCTAAAGATACCAGCAGTCAGAGATTACTTCAAGATACCTCAGCTCATTAAACATTCACCCGACAGCCTGCCTGTAAAGAAAAAAGGTTTTGTTGATGGAGCTAAGGAGTCATGGACAAACATGAAAATAACCAAAGAGTTAGCAGAGAGGCAGAGAGTAGATGAAATTATTTTTACGAAAGCTGGCAAAGGACCCTTGCAGAAGACATACAAATTTGACCCGACAAAGTTAACTAATATTCAAGCTAAACCTAAGTAGGTTGTGAAAGATTTTTTGTTTAGTGTAGACTATTATGTAATAAATGTTATCTAAATTAAGAAGTTGGTTCTTTTATTGGTTTAAAGTAAAATGGATTATACCCTAACTAACCAGGTAATGTGAGCTTGTTCACATTACCTACACTTGAATATATTGTTATGATCAGGTCTAATAAATGAATACTAGTGCTGAATGATTTATCTTTTTAAAGGGATTATAATGTTTTTGGTTGATTTCTCAATAAGCCTAAAAATCACTTATTCACTTAATCGAGGCTTCGTCACGATTACGTCAGATGCATGCGAAGTTCGCGCCGCGCGCTGATAGTTTAAGTTACTTGCACTCTTCAATAGATGGCAGCACTGTTTACAACGCTATTGGTAAAAATAATAATGTCGTACACAATTAGGGTTGATTGTGTTTTACATCTTTTCGAATTCATTGACCTATGTAAGATTCCGATTCATGAAAATAGGTCACAAAATCGAGTTAGCGATAAGTTAAATCAATGATTAATTCTTAGTAGTAGGGATTATTAAGGAAAATAGTCTAGAAATATGAATAAGACCCAGACTATTCTATACACATTTGTTAGTGGTTGGTATACTATATGGGTTTGCTTACAACATAGTGCAACAGTCTAGCAACAATGCTTCAGCTAAGTTTGGTCAAGTTGAATGTTGTTTTGTAGTTTAGATTTAATAAGCTCTGTTGGCGTGAAGGTTGTTTCCACAACATAACTACTGCATGAGTACTTAGAGATACGACTGACAATTTCCACGAAACATAGTTCATAGACTGAATGCTTCCGGGTTTTCTGCGGGCCAGTGACCGCAACTCGTGCGATCCGAGCTAGCTTGGAAACTGACCCGTTGCGCTATTGTGGTTGAGCTTTGACGCAAGATGAGCTAGTTTTTGTAGGTTTGACTCATTACAAGTTGTCCGACTAGCGTCTAATAATCATAATATGTAGGTACCTGGCCATGATGGAAGTATGTAATGTGCAATGGAATATAGGTACCATGGTCAAAAGAGTCTCCTGAAGACTGAAAGGCAACAAGGAGTAAATGTTATTTGGCAACAAAAAAGTATGTTAAGTTATTCTTTTGATGAAAAATTGCTAAGTAGGTAAATGAAAAACGTTAGCAAGTAGGTAGCATACCTGAAAACCTATAATGTTCAGTCAGTTCTACTCCAATATACTATTTTCAGCCTAATATTATTTGTAAGAATAGCATAGCGACCTATTAAAAACAGATGGAAAAATCTACTAGAATCGCAGCTTATTAGAAGTAATATACTCGCATCGATACTTTATTAGCAATACACGTCCAATAAAAATAAATTAGCCTATTAGGTACCAATAAAACAACAATATGCCGTGAATATTGAAATACAAATGAAAGTGCTCGAAAAATGTATTACGAGGCGGTGGCACTCGGAATGTTTTCAACGGGATATAATAATAAAGAGGGGAACATCGGGAACAAAGCAAAAGCTCAAAGGCTGAATACTTAGGACGCAATTACGAACGAGAGCGACCTCTATGGGGTAACTTTATAAACTATAGGTTGACTTTGGTACCTTTGAATCACATTATGTAGCCACCTTACTATATTTATGGGATTGATGAAATTAATAGGAAAATTTGTTAAGTAATACTTAGGTATAAGTATACCTTAATAAGTGGTAAAAATAATGATTTTGCTCCCAGCTTGGTTGGCGAGGATGTTACTGCAAAACTTTTGTTAAAGAACGTGTTAACTTATGAATAGATTTGCCTTATCAAACAAAATTGTCCAGGAGCTTGATTATAATAACATAAGAAATAAGCAATCGAACGAAGCAGATAAAACTTATGAAGTTCAGTAATAATGTAGGTAAAAAGAAAATTGTGTTTTGCGAACAAAACCTATTGGTCTCGAATGCAAATTGGTAGCAAATTGGTCGTGAATTTGCTTCCAAGTATTGCTTTCGCTATTAAGCCGTTTAATAAAAAACATTGAAATTTTTCAGGTAACTTTGGGAATATGTTATTTTCTTGGTATTTAGTTATTCGTAACGGTGTGTATATAAATATTTACAACGAACTTAGATACGTCCTACGGGAACAAAATCAACGTAATAAATAAAGTGCTTCCGAGAAATAAAGAACCAGGGCCCCAATTCTGCTATTAACAATGGCTGATGAATGAATGAAAATGACACTTTTCGTATTATCTTAAGCATTATCCCTACACAATAATTGGAAATTCAGTGCGGAACGGTACACTCAAGGTCAATATAATTAAGTTCAAATTATTGTATTGGCAAAATACTTAAGAGAAAAGGAATAATTTCAAATTTAATTCATCGGCCATTGTAAAATAGCAGAATCGGCGCCCAGTCCTAACTACATACAAGCTAAAACATACAGAAGCTACAAACATATAGATACCTAAGCTTTAAATATTGTTTCTCATTTGAAGATTGTAATTTTGGAATATAAAAGTATCGTAACAACATGTATTAATATCTAGTCTGAGTTTGTTCCTCGTTAAACATCTTCCCACCTATTTACTTATTGGAAAATGATAACAATGAGCCTTAAAATCTTTTTACAAGATAAATATACTTAATATGGACATGTCATGAAATATCAAGGTTTTTAGCAGACATATTATTCAAAATAATGTAGGTAAGTACCTAATATACTTACATTAGAAATTCGTAGTAAGAAGTAACGAAGCAAACTTTCATGTAACTATGAAATAATAAAAAGTTTCGTAGCTTAACGGGCAATTATCCTGAACTGACTACCAAGTAATGAGGTTATTATTCGAAAAGGAAACGTAAAGAATGTTACCTTCGGATTTCTTTTACTTCATCCAATAATATTTATTCTCAAAAAAGTTTAACAAAAAGAAGTGTTGAATTTCATTGGCAAGGTACGATTATGAATACAAATATAGGTTGTTAATCTATACTTGAATTTCTAAAAACAACTGGTCTTTATTAACATACTGTAAAGGTCGTCTTTATTAATGTTTTTTCGACCATAAATTGCAGAGATGCGCCATCATTTCCATCGAGGAATCTGTTTCGTCGAAGTAAACATGATAACCGAACAAAATTGCGGGCAAGAGCTGCCACACCATGTAAATGTAGTCAAAATAGCTACGCAAACATTAAATAACATATTCTGCGTTCAAAATTCAATATGGGGCGAGGTGTAAACAGGGTCACCCAGTCAACAAGCGCAGCTACACGATGGTTTAAATAATTTGTTGAAATTGACGGCTTTTTGCATAAAGTGGTTTATAAAATCCCGGTCAAGTGCCAGTCGAACTCGCTACACGAATAGGCTAAAGACAAACAAGTCGGTTGAGCGACAAATTATTAAAGCAACTACTAACCATTTCGATTAAGATCTTAATTTTTTGGTAAAAGCTGCATTGATTGCTCGCAAGATCACTGACAAATGTCGCAGGCTCGATTCCTGCGTATTACCTACCAGCGTTTGTGTGATCCTCGAATACCATTTCTGAGTCTAAGTGTCTTTGAGAATGTGTTTGTGAAACCTCCGTGATACGAATTTAAGTCCGCAAAGCAGGAGTCCTTTAAAAAAGCAGCAACCGTGGAAGCGTGTCAGAGTACTACGAACGTAGGATAAATATATCTCTACAAAAGCCGAAAAGTCGTGATAATACTATTATCACAGTTATATGATACATTCGAAAATATGTTTGTTACCTCTTCACTCCCAAACGGCTTTACTTGGTATAGAGGTTACAGGCACCTTGGACTTGGTTGAAGAAGGGTTATGTTTTTGCAGTTATAACCAACATCCAGGCGAAAGCATCAGCTAGTATCAAAATTATTTTAAGCATCAAAGCTGTAGTCCCAACCTACTTAAAATCAACGTCAATAAAACCTCAAATTGACGGTTGGCAGTGTACTATCACTACAGCAAAGTACTGTTCACTGTTGAAGAAAGTCCGTGCTTAAATAGTAATGGAGAGCTCCTTTGAAGTAGAAACTTCCGAATTTTGAAGTGGACTCACTCGCGAACTTTGTCTCATGGACTTGTCTTGATGTACCTACATAATATAAGGAACAGATATTCAGTGGGTACGAGAAGAAATATTGTTGTGATGTCGATTGTAATCACTCAACTAGGTGTCAACAATGAATTTGTTTACTCCATTACTGTTGTATTGATCTAAAGGAATTTTGACCAGGGCCAGTGGAAAATTAAGTTCTAAAATTTATATGGAGAAATTAAGTATTTTTGGATTTTTTACAAAAAAGGATCATGTCATCTTATTTTGTTATGGTTTTCCTGCAACCTCGTGTCAGAGTTTTTACCCATCTATAAGCATGCGAAGTGACTTGACGCTTCGTTGAAAAAAAAAATCAGGAGCTCTGGTTTCTTATTAATGGTTTCGTCTACTTTTAGCCAGCGATAATTAGGTTCTTAATATTCACAGAAACTCGGCAAAATACTGGCAGTGTACCACAATCAACATAATAATTGGAACAATAGATTACAAACACAGAAGAGAACTGTTTTAAAGAATACAAAAATGCAATTTTGGTCGTTAATCGTCCTTACGAGTATGTTAGGTACACAGAAAGAATAGTCGCATAAAACACTCGTAGATAACTTGTTTGGACAGCGCTAGTTTTCTGCTGTCCCAAAGATTTATTATAAGGTAGGTCTTTAAAGGAAAAGAATATTAAACCATTCAACCGAAGGTTTTTGCACATGCCGTGTGGTATACACATTTGGGAATATTATTTATTGGAGGTGGATACAATTTGTAAAAAGTTTGTTAATTATTTAGCGTTTTAGTTTTTGATACAGGGATTTATTTGTGTCAGTAATATAAGTAAATGTGTTTAATACTTGGCTTTGTTGTTTTTTAATAAGATTAAAAATATGATAATGTAAATGAACAAACGGACTGAAAAAATACACTGAAAATGCGCAGCAGCAGTATAAGGATACTTCAATAACAAAAACCTTCTCTGATGTAAATATTTCAGGTATGCCCAAACAAGTCCAACGTATTCAAAATACTAAACTCAAAACTAAATCGACGAGCTATCTTCTCGCCTCTACTAGAGGCATTTGAATTCGAGATTGATTCAGTAGTACGCATATCAAATATGTCCTACATTTGGTCACAGCTGTCACTACTTTTTACAGAACGAGGATTGAAATGGACCCAAAATCTCTAATACTCCGATATGAAGTGAAATCGAATACGTTTCATACACCAATATAGTTCGATAAAAAAATAGGTCGATGTGTAAAAAATAAATGGGTTAAATGGTTCCTATTTCAAATTATAACACCAAGAAAATGAATTTAGATATTTGATTACCAGAACCACGGTAAGATGTCTCATATAAAGGGTGGCTATTAATGTATAACAATATATTAAGCACATCGTATCTATAAGAAATTGTTATCAGTCCATAAACAAATAGTGAATTTCTATTGTTTTATGTATCTGCATGTTGTTGTGATATGTGAAAATAGACATTCAAGGTTCAATGCTCAATGTTCAATGTAACCCCCTATTTTTGGAGCTAATTTGACCGGACTGAATATTAATTCCATTTTTTTTTATATAATAACTTAAGCAGAATATGTGATTTCAATTAATGGGATGATCTATGCGCCACTCTGTATATAATGTGTACTTACAATGGTGATGGAGTTAATCTCATTAGTCTATCTGCAGCCTGTTGGCGCTAGCGGTGCCTCAGTAACAGAGTTATATTTGTATCCTTCGGGTACGAAATTTAAAAAATAACTTCATAATTTATTTTTGAAAGCCCAATTAATCATCGTCATTCTCAAGACTATAATTGTATTATCAGCATTGGACATTAAATATTTACCATAGCATGTTACACTCATTAATATCCTCTATATATTTTTATAATTTCCTAGTTTAGTTCACATCCCTATCCCCTTATAACGTACTTACTTCACGTGAGTAAATATCATCTTACCAACAGTTCAAAAAGTCTCGAAAAGGGGAATTAGGGCGTAATATATTCACACCTACTTAAGTATTGTCATGGCGACGTTCTTCCATTTCGATTCGACGATATTAAATAAAGTAATGAGATTCCATGTGGCAGTACTGTACTATAAATTCTTTAAATACGACTATTGTTAATATGAAGCGAGATAGCGCGCTATTAAACATAGAGGTATCTCCCTTGCACTATGCTTTTGAAGAGCACTGACCTACTGAAAATCCAGTGCAAAGACCGCATATTTTTGCATACAATTATTATTTGATTACTCAGATATTATAATTCGAGCGTGATTACAATTCGATTAATTATGTCAACTTTAATTTGGTAGTGATTAATTTTATGTTTATTTTTGGAAATATTTATCACTTGCGGGTAATTTTATTATACTCCCAGCCATTATCAGGGTACAAAGAGCTTTGAGCGTAATGACACTAGGAAGCGGTTGGTCGGAGTTAATTTGGG
Organism: Trichoplusia ni; assembly: GCF_003590095.1. Classification (NCBI taxonomy): domain Eukaryota; kingdom Metazoa; phylum Arthropoda; class Insecta; order Lepidoptera; family Noctuidae; genus Trichoplusia; species Trichoplusia ni. The sequence goes on from NC_039496.1 coordinate 4,003,332, forward strand.
AGCTGTTATGTTGACGTTCAAAAAGCGTTATTTTATGTTACATTTTGAGCAAACAATTTTTAAAAAGTTTGTTGTTGGCTTGGATACCTTTTATCTGTAAGCATTTAATGAAGTTGCTGATATTGTTCCTTGTAAGCATATTTCATTGAGATTCGTCAACCTGTGTGAGTGTAACTCCCAGTGCGAAGTAAAAGCGGTAACGCTGTATGTTTAACAGGAAATGACTCTTTCATAATATCGCAATTCTTTTCAGACCGTTGATTATATTTTCCATGTAACTCCCTGTACCATAGTAGGTACCTCACATTAAACTAAAAGCGATGACATATACATCGAGACGCAATAGACACAAATCGAATAAAATGTAGAACTGTCACTTTATTCCGGCGCCATGTTTTTTTTACCATAGACCATTCGAAATAAACTTTTGTACATTGGTTTCTAGTACGTAACTATCAAAACAAACTCACTCGGATATCACATCCATGTTCAGTCGATTAGGTAACTCGCATGCAATCTAGTACCTTTATTAGTACTTTGTATTTGGGTCGACGTTGATTGGGAATTATTGAACTAGATTCTGTTTACGTATTGTTTATTTTGTCGGGTGTTCAAAAACATTTCACTGATGAAAATGAAGTAGCTGAAGGCTCCGTAGGTACAGGCTAATAGCATTGTTTTGTTCAAAGAAAATACTGAAATAGAAGAATAATAATATTTAGGATTATGCCATTTAGGTAAATCCATATTGTTCCTTAACCATAGAAAAGACTTGAATAGTAAATAAAATAAACATTTAACTGAAATAAAATGTAAGATCAATGTTATTATGTTTCTTTAACACGTTAATCGTTACAACCTACAATTCATGTCCCTCTTAAGTTAGATATACAGACAAAGGCACTTGAGACTTATAACAATAACTAGAGGAAACATTGTCTCGCTTCAATAAGATTCGTGTATTTCGGCGTTTCTTGTCTCGTCTCCAGTGTTAAGGATTTGTCCACCCGGCCGCCTCAATCTGCGCCCCGTTGGGGGCCGTTACGATGAAATATGAGTATTATTAACAACTTTATAGCCGTTTTATTTCATTTCTACACCAAACAGTTTCGTTTTTTTTTTGTTTATTTGCATGAATATGAGAATTTTCTGGTGTTAACTCGTATAAATGAGAAACTCAATTTGAAAGCTAATAATTTTATTTGATTAAAATATGGGTTTTCAGAATTCTGCTGTAGATATTGCTGTTATTTAATCTGTGCATGCACACTCAGTTTTTGTGCGATATCGATTTTGTTTACTGGGAATCCACAAAGAGGTTTTACTAAATTGGAAAATAGCTCTCAGATAAATTGAGTATATTTATATTTAGAAACTATCGGTATGAATGGAATAGTACCGTTGCATGAAAATGGATGAAAGATGAAAATAGAGATTGCAATCTCATACAGTAACAAAGCAATACGTCAGATGTGATGTAACTTTATTGACGAACAGAAAGGCACAGAACTAAGGTATTCATATTTTATTCGGAGAGCATTATTACCATAACTATTCTATATGGGTTATCGAAGGCACGTACAAAATGATTTGTTTCGGAAGGTCTAATAACGACGCTGTGGTACCGATATTATCTAGAATGGCATGAATATTGGCCAATACGGTAATAACGAGATAGAGGATGTTCGTGTAATAATTACTTGGTAGGTTCATTGGCCTTCGAAAGCTTGTATCGAAGTGATTTGGTAAATATGTAATTTGAATATTATTGCTTCGCTAGTAAAATTTAATTTCCCATGGCTCGGAACTGAAAAAATCGGTTAGTAAGACCTTTTTTTGTCAATAAGCTTTGTCACACCATGGCATTTTAATCTTTCATCTAGATTTTTACTCTTTGTGAATTGGGGAATAATTTGTATTCAGTTTATATGAATACCACTCATATATATGTGCAAAAATGCCTTTCCTTAGAATAATTCATCATTGATTAATGTTTATAGAGAACTCAAATATCTTTCACTGTTACAGGTAGTTATGTGTATCATACACTTAATTAAAGTATTAATCTGTCATACACTATTTCAGTAAACAACAAAGCTGTATTATTTAACCTAATACAGTATATTAGGTAAATAAATACTACGTAACATCGATTTCCAAACCCATTGGATTGTTTATCCATCGATATGTAGTCTAACGTCGGTAATTTAGTGTTTCTGGGATCTAGAGATTCCACTATTAGAGGAACCGATACAGATCTTAATCGTTCCCTCTGGCTTTCCTTCCATCTATATACAGATAAATATACTCCCAGTTATATACCACTAGCTTTTCGCCCGCGGCTTCGAACGCGTCGAGGTCGGTTATATCGCGTTTCAAGGAGAACTCTTCAAAAGTCCGGGATAAAAACTATCCTATTTTCTTTCTCAAGGTCAACTTCATCTCTGTACCAAATTTCATTAAAATCAGTTCAGTGGTTTAGACGTGAAAGAGTAACAGACAGACAGACAGTTACTTTCGCATTTATAATATTACTAGCTTTTCGCCCGCGGCTTCGCCCGCGCCGAGGTCGGTTATATCGCGTTTCAAAGAGAACTCTTCAAAAATCCGGGATAAAAACTATCCTATTTTCTTTCTCAAGGTCGACTCATCTCTGTACCAAATTTCATTAAAATCAGTTCAGTGGTTTAGACGTGAAAGCGAAACAGACAGACAGACAAAGTTGATTTCGCATTTATAATATTAGTAGGGATTCTCGGACTAGCTCGCTACAGTTACAATCGTTCAAGTATCTATTAACACATCTTGAGAACGTCTTTTGAAAGTTCTAAGTATTAGAAGTAAATAGGTATTTCTCTGAAAGTTTCCTCTCTTATTAGAAGCTATTTATTAACTTTGTGGAATACTGTGTAGAGTGTGTAGTCGTCATTTTTGCTTCCTAGATAGAAGTTAAGTTGTTGGATAAAAATATAAACTTTCTTTTTGTTGATGTTGAGTATGATTTATTATTTTTATTTTACTTTAATAAACTAGTATAAATATCTCTTTTGGAAAACCTCCTTGAAAAGTGGATTGAACTTTTATCCGGTGGGATGAGAATTAGGAGGATGACCGCAGTTAGTCCTACTGATGACTCCATAGGACGCAAGTGCGAAGAATTAGTGAACAGTTAGCCCAGACGATGAGATTGTTAGTATAATGCTTCTTATTAATATAGGCAGGCAGGCACAAGTATTCTTCTATATAAAACTACCACTGATTTAATAAATATTACTGTTATTTATATCTACATACCTATAACAGAACAACACCATACGAGTATTGAAAACTAAAATGTACCAGCGAGTGCCTCCAAATATCGACTATTTACTTTTAAAGCTAATACTTCACAATAAATTCAATTTCCAATATAAAAGTAGAGTCATATCAAAACTAGCTTCATACCAATTTCTATGCAGTATTCAATATATCCGATTGATTTAATATTCTCAAGGATCGCAATAGTTCTGAATAAATGCGTATCAAGCCCTTAGGCTGATTCATAAAATGTATCGGCGAATGTAAATAACATACCGCAAGATATATAAAAACGACTGAGCCCAAATAAAATAAATTGAATCCAGTCAGTTTGTCTAGACCTAGACCTCTATATATTGGTATATGTTATCACGTTCAACGAAAAACTTATCATTTTTTCTTTAATTAAATTCTTGGAATCAGTTGGAAAAGTAATCTAGAAAGTTCTCGAATGCAATTTACGCGTGGTTTTTTTTTATTTGTTTCGTAAATGTGCGATTTATTAAATTTCGGCATACATAGACTTTGAGTTGGATTTGCTTATCAAAGAATATTTGTTGTTGTTTGTTGTTTGTAGAAAAAAAATCTGATTTGACTGCTTCATCGGATTTAGTAGTAAGTTGTCGTGCTTAATAGTATTATGCGATAGTAAAGAGATCGATTTCAACAGTGCCATGTGACCAAATAAGGTTTAATTTAAGTTTTTTCTTATTTATATTTCCTAAATAGACTATACGTCGTAATTTTACCCAAAAAAGAGTAAAACAAATGACTTCTATCATCTTCTATTTATTCTGTTTTTTTAAAGTCAAATTACAAGGGATATTCGAAGGAAGGAAAATGTAATACATTACTTTCAAGTGTTTTATAAAAGGAACATGTCATGCTGTATTAGAGCTTTGAGAGAAAATCTCGGTCCTTCACCGACCACGAAGGCTGTGACCTTTAATTTGCGTAGGTTGTCTTAATGAGCATTAGGTAAACAAAACTTTTTGGTGTCCTCATTGTGGTCACTGTTGCTGGCCTACTAAAGTACTCGAAATTGAATTTGAAATAGGGACAGATTTTAGAGCAAGCTCATTTAAGTAAGCAACTCTTTAAAGCATAGAGGTAAGATAGCGTAGAGTAAATATTAAAAAAAAACTAGTCGAAGCTGCTAATCGAAATGCGATATGAAACAATAAATCGTTGGCTATAATATATTAAAATACAATATGAAAAAGGGGATACGAGACTGAGCTAAAAATAAGTTATTGGAATCCAGGTTTCGTCACCGTTTTTCAGTGGTGTCTTAGCATTATAAAGAAATTATAAATATAACTTAAAAAATGTTACAATGGTACTCTTCGCCTTGCGTTAAGATCGAACCTGCACCTCACACATACGAACCCATACTGTTACAACCGCAAGACTACCGCAATATATTTAAATGATAAATTGCGGTCTTTACCAATGTCCTACTAATTTTCCCCATGCATTATATAATTAAGTTTATATATAGTTTAATGGATACTCGCTACTCCAACAATTACCAGCTCAACGCCCTGCACGGTTAGATAACTTCCGACCTTAATTATTAACGTCACAAGTGTTCGCAGAACTTTTAATTTCTGTTCCACTCTCTATTGAAGTTGACCCACTTAAAAAGCATTATAGTGACTGAGAGTCTTTTTTTCAGGGTTCCTTTTATACATGGAGTTTATAAACGGAAACCTATAACTAAGGCTTCGTTGCCTGTTCGTTTTTTCGGCTGTCTGTCACCAGGCTGTATCCATGTATCGTGGTAGAATATCGCTAATTAAAGTTACATTAAGCTACGGTTGGTACGTTCTTAATTAATTAGAATTCTCAGTAATTTGAAGATAACGTTTTTATATAGAATTAGACCGAGCAGTATTTCCTAGGAGCTGGTTAACTCCACGTTCCAAGTTAGTCTTCGGTCTTTAGGGTTTTTGTAATTCGCTAAAACAGTTCAATGTTTTACTTTAACGAAGTCACTATATTTTTTTGCACAGCTTCACAATAAGTATTCAGAACATAAGATACTTTTAAAACGTTTATTAGCGTTTGCACATCAAGAAGTCCAAAATATACTTATGTAAAAGCTTTCGCATTAATCTATATCTATATCTATACTTACTAATATATAAAGCTGAAGAGTTTGTTTGTTTGAACGCGCTAATCTCAGGAACTACTGGTTCAAATTGAAAAATTCTTTTTGTGTTGAATAGACCATTCATCGAGGAAGGTTTTAGGCTATAAACCATCACGCTGCGACTAATAGGAGCGAAGATACAATGGAAAATGTGAAAAAAAAACAGGGCAGGTTTAAGTCATAACTTATATCTTCTACCCACGGGGACGAAGTCGCGTGCAACAGCTAGTTTATAATATTATGACTACCGATCACCGAAACTTTGACCACAATTGTACAGAGATCAAAAGCGCATTATCGAATTGTGATAAATAATATGGAACGTATCCAAAGCGGATACTTGCCAGTGCATTATATACTTTTTAAACTGTTATCTCCAAATGTGTGTGATATCTATATATCCCTGTGATATCTCTTGGCAGTATATAAGGTCGGGTGTGACTGACCGTTTAAAAAATCCATTATTCTCTATTGACACACGAGATAGTCGCCCGAGTCTTTGATCTCAAGTCGATTGGACTTAAAGCGTAATATGTATTAAATAGTCTTTTAAGTGTTTATACAATACTTGATAGATATAAGATTAAATAAAAGAAGAATTTCAGTTATTCAGAGAACAAGAAAAACTACGATTTGCGGGTTAGACTTGTTGACGAAGGGTTTCATACCAGGGTTCACGTATATTTTATGAGTACCCTTTAAATCCTTTTTTTTCATAGTTATTCTGGCTATAGAGGTACACAATCTGTAGCAATATAAACTGTCTACATGCTAGTTCATTTAGCCTCGTGATGGACGAACTGAAAGCTTAGCCTTAGAGTCAGTAATAGGGTACCGTTTTCAAACAAAACGCTAAAATTAAAATATCAATATCGGTAGCATGTTTGCTTTGATTCCCATTACTTCGAAAGCACTCGACGCATAAACATCTGGTGCAAAGAATCTTTAACAAAACAAAAACATACAAAACAGTCGTCTATTAAAATACAAAAGTTTATCGTAAAAGTAACAAGTTTCCCGGTGGAAAAAAATGAAAAATTTAAAAGCAAGTGTTTATTAGAGTAGAGTGAAATTCTCTTTGTGTGTTGCTCATTCATTTCTATTCTTATGTAGGTATGTACATTACATAATCTTTCTATTTGCATCTAATGGTAAAAAGGTAATAAACTATAGTTTGGATGTTGAACTAGAGGCCTTCAAACAGCTATAGTTTATGAAATATAGCTAGTGGTCGTTGACAGCTTAAATATTGAAAAGGTCGCATTGATATGACGAATATTAAAAATACTGGTCTATTGTCATTCAGTCACTTGGGAAAGGTTACGCTAGTAGTCCGTCAGGCGTGCCGCAGTACCGGTCACACAGCGCCATCACTTTTTGTAAACACCGTGTTATACTTTACAACGTATTATAGTTCAGATTGAGGAAGACAGCTTCTCAGTTTGCTCTAATATTTGAGTTTTTAACCGACTTCAAAAAGGAGGAGGTTCTCAATTCGACCCGTATGTTTTTTTTGAAGGTATGTACGTTACTCGATTTCTCCGCCAATTATGAATGGATTTTAATGATTCTTTTTTTTAGTCTATAGTATTTCGTTTAGGTCAAAATTATGGAAATTACCAGTCATTAGTTGAATCAAGAATAAATTATTTTGCAAGATGTTCTGTCACCTTTTAGAGGAGTGGCTTCGTAAACAAGCCCACCACACCACTTCACGTGTGATGCTCAAAGTAAAGAGCACGTGTACATATAGACACCTACATAAATACATATGTGTGAGAGGAATATTCGCCAGGGAATGTCTATTATTAAATTTTATACTGCCGCGTTTAGCATGCGTTATGAATATTTGAGCGTATATTTACTGTAATTGCTTAGTATTTAAACAATGATGTAAATTCTATTTTAGGGACTCTTTTTGTTAAAAAAAACTCTCTTTGTCGTATTGACTGACTTTGAGATTTTTTTGCCCTTTCCAATTCAATTCAAGAAATCATGTTTAATTCCGTTTACCTTTTAAGCAAAGCCATGGATTTTTCTGGCATAGAATCTTTTAAGACCTTAGAGTTCAAAAGTATGTAAGATAATGTAGAATTCTTTTTATTCTGAACTGAGTACTATAAAATTCCAGTATTCAGGATTAGAGCTAAAATACGAATAAATAGAAAAGACCGTTTGTTGGTTAATTTTAAAGATGTCTCTCAAATATTTTAGGGAAAGCCTTTTTTGTCTATACTTACTAATATATAAAGCTGAAGAGTTTGTTTGTTTGAACGCGCTAATCTCAGGAACTACTGGGTCACATTGAAAAATTATTTTTGTGTTGAATAGACCATTCATCGAGGAAGGCTTTAGGGTATAAACCATCACGCTGCAGCTGATAAGAACGAAGATACAATGGAAAATGTGAAAAACATAGGGCAGGTATAAATCATAACTTGAGATATATTTAAATCACTTAGATAACAATGTCTCTATAGTTTTCATTTGAGACAGTCCACACAGATAAAACCTTTGCTAAAACTTGCAAGTAATGTTAACGTTCCTTTTCATGTTTTCTCACGTTCCGTGCATCCTGCGTAAATCTACCTCTCTTGAAACTCTTATTCAGTGCTCAATCTTGTATTCGAAATACAGGTATATTCTTTTTTTATTAAGACTGATTTTTTGTACACATTTCGCGGGACTAGATATTCGAATTCCGGTCCTAAAATTATCAAAAATCAAGTTTACCTATTATTTTCACGAAATTTAGGAATTAAATTCTTGTATCGTCATTATTATCAGTCCGTCTCAGTCCACTGGAACGTTTTTTTTCTGAATTAGTCTCCCTATAATTGTCACTTAATCAAATATGTTGCAAAGCAATATGCTTAGAGTCCTATCATACTATTTACCTTTCAAAACATTTTACACAGGAAAGGTTACAATAATTAAGGATTGCTTGCTCTCCCTTTTGTACTCGAAGCTTTAGAAAATGAGGCGATACACAAAGAGTAGGAAGAACGTCGAGACAGCGACCTGAGGAAATTACAGTACGGAATACCTTCGAATGAAAAATAAATAGACATTGTTGATTCTACGTATATTGTAGAACGGTAACTTAATTTTTGGGACGAAAATTTATAATTATCATTACCATTTCTTGGGATGAGTATGTTTATGAATTGTTAAACTCGAAAAAAAATGGCGGAAAAAATAATTTATAGCGACTGCCAAAATAATAGCTACACGCAAATTGTAGGTACAAAAAGTGGACTTGAAAAGGAAAATAAAATTGTGAAAATAAAATAGTCTCAATAGCCTCAATATCACATAGGCGTGGCTTAGCTTCTTAGATATACGGACAGATATTTCTACTTTTTCAAACATATTCACATCCGGAACAGAGCGTGTCAAGGACATTGATTTGTTGAAAGACGTTTCAGTCCAAGACCATTTAAATTATCTATTTGACATAGTGTCGCGTCGTGAGTCTAACGTCTCGCCTTATGAACAAATAACACTTGAGGGCAAATGTTCTTGAATACAAATTAGAAGGGAGATGCAATTTCGCGGAGTGATGTGACGGTTTGAACGGCTTCCAACATCTCAGACGTAAAGAATTTTCCAATAGGAAATGATTATTTCCCGGTATTAGCTTATATTCTAGTCTGCTCTCGTTTAGTATTCATCCAATATCGGCTACACTTCCAAGGCGTTCACTGTCGTCTTATATTTTTAAAGTAAAATTTTAATGCTTTTTTTGTCCGTTCGACGCGACATTCTGTTTGACTCTTTTGTCGTGAGCTTAATAATGCGAAAAGGGAATGCAAAGCAATGAATGGTAGACAAAAGAAATGCTTTTGCAATAAAATGCATTGATTAAATCACTATATACCTAAAGCATTATTTTGCATGGAAAAACAAAACGAGTTATGAAAAGTATAATCGAAACGAGATACAAATCCAAATTTGAATTTGGAAGTCTAATGACATGGAAAATCTACTCGGTCATTATGAAAAAACTTCATAGATCATAGTGGTGGTAAAACGTTTCACTAAAAACTTTGGACATCAATCATTCATTGAACGAACGAACGAGTGAACGTTTGTAACTGATGTTCGTAAGCGATGATAAATGAAGGTGGTTGGGTTGTAAGCCAGTGGGTAGCCGGTGAGTGTCTCGCTCAGTCTTGCTTTACTGCGGCCACTGGAGCCACCTGCGGGCCTCGGCAAATGCAATCATCTGTCATCTTGAGGTATATCACTTTACTAGTTTTTGCTGCAAGCAAAAAGTACAGGTTTGGTTAAATAGTTTTGAGCTGTAGTTACCGTTAATGAAGTAAAAAGACGTACTGCACGTACGTGGTGCTAAATCTAAACACTAGAGGAGATCGATCCTAGGTTAAGCTACGCTTGATACAGTCGTTCCGTGGATAGTTTTTCCGTGTTTCGGAAGGCTGATGATAATTATTTAGTACTTGCACTTTTTTTCTCGTTAAATTACCAATCTATTTTTTTTTAGTTTGGGTAAATTTATTTAATGTTTCTGGTACCTCATATATTGATACAGACAAATAAATTAAAACAATTTTTATTTCCAAGACAAACTAATTAAAACAGTAAACAATAGTAGAGCGGTTTAATTATTAGAGTATCTAAACGCTACCATTAAACTTAGTGGACAAGAGACTCTTAACAAGCACCGAAGAAAAAACGAATACTACAGACGGACGTACAATCATTTAATGAATTCGCAATTTGCATACCGACAACGACTCAAGAAAAAAGTTGGGATGTATCTAGAGATGTTGGCATTGCATCGTTAAGAATTGAAAATAAACAATACATTGAAATTTATCCAATACTACTTGCGAAACAACTGAGAAAATGATTTTTTTTCAAGTGGAAAATATATCTTAAATGTGTTTTGTTCTATTGATTCCGTTTCTAAATAGAAATGTCTTATGTGTGTGGAAAACATATATAGTTTTCATTGTGAAGTCACATCAGGGTGACCTAATTGATACAGTCACACTAGTATAGTTATTTAACAGCTCTATACTATCCAAAGCTGCTGCTACTTCGTCGTTCTGTAATCGTGCTCTTGTCTCTCCTATTATTGGTGTCCCTTTTGTTCCGTCTTTAAATTAAAGACTATTGACCTTAACTTTTTCCTTTGGCATTGTCCCGCACCGTACTATTAGTAACTGAAGTAGATCGAGCTAATTACAGGAAACAATTCCGCGGGAAAGTATCATCTGTTCCCGACAGTACGTTAAAAACCAAAGAGAACATTTACATTCAATTTAAAGTAGCTGTTTAAATAACGTTCGATTCGAAAGTTTGAAACGTTCGGAAAGAGTAACTGAATTCATGAAGTGCAATCCCACTTAGCTTTGGGTCGGTAAAACGCTGATGCGGACGTGGTAATTTGGGTAATTTTTCTACGAGAAGAGCCAGTTCGGCGGTCAAAAGGAATGATTCCATTTCAGTCGATGTGCTCTCACGTATTTCTACTAGTTGTATTAATTAAATGCAAGCCCCTGAGTTCATTTTACGAGCCCCGGCAGAGTGGAACTCGTTTCGTTTATCCGCTTCCACTCATAAGCAATTACTTTGCCGAAACGACTTTCCGAGGGACCAGGAACGTGCAAAGAAATTAAGCTTTGCGGATTTTAGGACGTTAATAGAGGTTAGAGATTTGGGTATGACGTGTCAGGTGCTCTTCACTCATGTAAATGTTTGCTGGATGTGGCACTTGTGAGCGATCAACGCGACACTCTTAATTCCATTTGTAAATATCGAGAGCTGTGTAACAGGAGGTGTACTTCTAAAACTCACTGGTTCTGTTTTTGAATTTGATTCGGTTTTGGATTGGGTTCTGAAATAGTGCTATCGAAAGTAAACAAAGATGGAGTAATGATTCAGTGTTATCAGTCAAGTCGTTAGCTGTCAATCGAGCGTTCCATCTATTTGTCTAGTTCAATTCGATCTCATTTCGATTGAAAAAGAAATCGATTCTCTCGGGAGCAAGACCACAGGTTTTAAACATTATGTTAATACACTAGTGTCCATGTAATGTGAAATGGGAGTCTGTATTGTGATGTAAAGAAAATAAACTTGATCTATGTTTAGGGAATACAGTCTTCATTCGAAACTAATTAGTTTTGTAGGGTCCTCCCATATTCTTTATTGGAACTCAAGACGTTTGTATGATTTTTGGGGTCAAACGCCAGACAGTCTGCTCTTACATTTTCAAAACATTTTTTTCTTATTTTTTGGTACTAATTAATTATTTCTCGATACGTCACGACTGTTGTGATTTTCGTTCGAATTGTTCAATGATATATGGTTCCATATAACAAGCGGCTTGTGGTTTTTTAAGCCTATTTGGGTCGTTACATAAATTTTATTGTTGTGTGTGTGTTTTTATGTTGTCTTGTTTTGAGAAATATATAAAAACTAGCTGACCCAGCAAACGTTGTTTAGCCTAATAAATTAATTCTAATTGTATATATTTTTTTAGTTTGAGCACCCCTTAACACCCTTAGGGGTACGAAAAATAGATGTTAGTCGATTCTCAGACCTACTGAACACGCATATAAAATTTGGTAAAAATCGGTTAACCCGTTTCGGAGGAGTACGGTAACTAACATCGTGACATGGGAATTTTATATATTAGAAGAAGAAGATTACTACTTGACGTCTTCTGTCCCAGCAAACGTCTAGCCATTATGTGTACACAAAATTTCATGAGAATCGGCGAAGCCGTTTCAGAGCAGATTAACCTCAAAAACCGCCACTCAAGTATTTTGTTCATAAGATCTTGATAAGCTAATATGATCTTTAATTATAATCAGCATTAACTTGCAACAGAATTTACAATATAAAATTTAATTTGAACGAAGAAAAATATAATAATTCTTACTATAAACAATTGTTCCAAGATATTAACTTGCAAATTGTTTCTTTATTCCATTTATTTTTACAAACAAGTGTACCTAAACAAGGCTTGCATCCGCTCGAGTTATTAGAATCTTTGTGTGTACACGGATTTAATAACTCGCTCTAGCTTTACAATTTACTGTGCTGTTTCATACACTATGAATGGGGACCTAAATTACTACGTTAGTTTTAACTTAAGCATGGGTTACACTGAATGTTCAAACCTTAAAAGTTTGCAGTTGACTAAATACTAGATAGTGAATGGGTCGTGGTAGCCTTGTAGTTCTATGCATCGATTAGTAGGCACGAGGTGCAGGATCGATCCCTTACGTAGGAAAGGCACAAACATGACGTTTTTCAAATTTCTAATAATTACTTTCTTAATTATTCTAAGGCACCACAATGATGAAGGAAAACATCGTGAGTAAACCTGGATTCCAAATAGATTGATAATTTATTGTTGTTTTAGATTTGTTTTCAGTTTATTCTACTTTCAAACGCGAAACGGGCAAAAATGCACACCAAGATTGTTGACCTTCTTTTAAGTACCTAAACAAGTTGAGTACCTGTAGATGATTTTCCAAATAACTGAGTTCTAAAAAAATATACAAACTTTTTAGATTTTTAATATTATTAAAATTTCAATTTATTGTTCAGTCCTTGTAAGAGTTTGAATAAAGAATCTAACTTGACTTTCAAGAGGTTAAAAAAAAAACAAAAAGTGTTCTCTGATTTCACTTCTATTTGTTTAATCGCAATGATAAGCGTTTTTGGACGATCGAAACTATGGCCATTAAGTCAATACTCTGACAACTTTTACGATGCTCGATTAAGGGAATGAACGTATTTCCAAGACAGAATAAAACAGATTGGAATGTACAATTGTTGAAGTTTATTTGTTAAATTTACAATGGAAAGAAAAGCCTTTTAAGTAATAAAAGCGAAATTGGTTTATGCTAGTTACAATAGTTTTGTTTTTCTTTGAAATGTTTCGTTAGCCAACTTACACCTAATAATCCCTTCATTAATTTATGGAGTTTTTTTGCTGCGTTTTTTCTTTTTGAGAATGATACTGGACACCGTGGACCTAGAGTGACTAGACTCTAAATTAAACTAGAAATAAAAATTTGATTTTTGTTTTGATTTCTCAGTTATTAAAAAATGAGAATGCCAGTTATCAATCATAAATACTTAGTCTTTATACAACCTTTTTATGCGTTTTAAGCAAAGAGGATTCAAATAATTCCAGATTTAAATTCTGCATCCTCTAAAAACGGTATAAAGAATTCACTTTCAAAAAGTATTTGTGACAAATCTCTCAGTAAAAGACATACAAACGAAAAACTTCTAAAGATGCGAGATTTCGGGTGTTAGTACAGAAAACTGCGCAGGTGGAACTCAGTTACGTTCCATATTCCAAGTTTGGTGCTTCCCAACTTTGTGCATATAGATTGTGTGCTAAAGAACTCGGTATATGCACTCCCCTGCAATTGAGTTCCTTTTACGTAGAGTTCTGCATGAATCGAATGTAAAAGCATTCGTTTGGAATATGCGGGTGAGCGTTTGTAGTTGCCGTAGGATTGCGAACTGTTACTGTGGTGTCTGTAGCCCGACCTTTACGAGGTCTAACCTTTTTTATTTGTCAGATTTGGGTTAATTGTATTGTATGCTGTATCTTGTAATTGCCTGTAGATTTGTTACCTTACTTTCATTGAAATCAAATCTAATTGTATAAGTGATTGCTACTTTTTGCCGCATAAACGGAAAGCTCGATTTTGATAGGATTTGGAATGGAATTAACATGAGCTTATATGCTGGTAACGCATACTACTACGAAAAAGTATTTAAATAAAGCCTAATTACGATTCATTCGTAGTTTATCAGCCCTCTATAAAATTTAGGTATAAATTCTAAAAGTTGGAAACTGTATTTTCTTTAACTGTCTCCAAAAGTCGACCTTGAGACCCATCTGAGCTAATCTCTTATTTCCAAACCTACTTTTGAAGACTTTACTTAAGCTTTACTTTCTAATTTTTAAAAGAAACTTTTAAAGTACTGAGAGCTAAAGAAAACTCCAAACTTAAACCTACTTAAATCTAATTTAACTTATTTAACATTTACTTTGTTTCTGTCATCTTCAAGTGTACGTATGTATGACATACGTAATACTACCATGCCTAATCACTTGAATAGCATCAATAATAAATACTTATCCGTCTCATAAAACGGTCTATCCAAAAAGTTTACTGCAGCTCGATTAACACGTATATAATTCCCAAGTGAAATTGGGGCTCAAAACAGTATTATAGCCTTGTGTAGGCAGTTGTTTATCTGAACGACTGGATACATAGTCGGCTTCGTCGGGAATAAATCTATTTGATTGCTCGCATGATCACTGACAAAGCTTGCACGATGCTTGCACGCCTTTAAACTCCGCACATGTTGCCAATAATTTTCAGCAGCAGAATGTTTGCTAGTACTCAGTTCACTTTATGGGTGAACTGTTGTTGGAAAAATTCTGGCGGTTTTTGGAGTCCGCAGTCTTTGAATTTATTCGTGTAGTCTTTTCTCATATTTCTGTTTGTTGTTTGAAAAGGTTATGACTATTTTGTTGTACTGTATACAATACGTTTGAGAAGCTGTGTACCTGTCAGGTTTTAATCAAATAATTAGTTTTTTTATGTACCCACATAAAAAAACTAATTAAACTAAACTATAAACAGGATTAAAGAAGTTCATTTATACCCATAAATGAACTTCTTTAATCCTGTTTATAGTTTCGTTTTAAGTAACCCTGTCTTCTTGTGTCTTCTGTTCCTCTGTTAACACCTAGCTTATTATTTCGATCAGCAATACACATAAGTTACATTAGCATAAAACATGGCTTCAGGATAATGTAACAAAATCTTATGAGAGTAAACAAACAAAAGACAATGCTAACGTCCTAAATAACAGCTTTAATTCCACGATAGTTTTTTGTTTCAACGATGTACAGGTTAACAAAAAAGTGCAACATTACCGATTGTACTGCGTGATTTAGATAGGTACACGTGAGAACAAAAGCTTATTCGCTCACCACAAAGGCAGGGCGGCCCGTAAATAACACAACCACTCTATCCCATGTAACTACGTAGATAAAGGCAGTCTAAAGTGCGAACAAGCGCCTCCAGATTTGATTGTTATCGGGTTCCGTGCAATACGTACCAGTCGTTCAAAGGCTTATAGACTAGTTCCTATGTCGTCTTCACGGGAATGTTCCTCTCTAATACGAGATTAGAACTTGAATTAATTGTTATGTTATTCTAATTGTAGCCTATTTGTAAACAAATGAAGCGATGTAAGCTTTTAGTCCAAGATCCCACGATAGCCAGACTTTACTCATCTCGAGCTCTGTAGTCTCTGGTTGTGCTGGAGAGATTCTCAGAGAAAAGTTTAGTTTTATAAAATAATGACAGTCTGGACGTCGTGGGCTCCTGAGCTTTTATACTTATTCATATGTCGATAAAACACAATACGTATGACAATAGCAAGTCACGTGGGTTTATTTGATATCCAATTTTATTCAATTCTGTTTCTGATCACGGGGATAGATCTCGATGGCAATATTGTAGGAGAGTGCTCCTTAAGAGCGAGTTAAAGGAAATAGGTCATAGGCTTGCTGTAGGCGATATTGTTCACATAACACTTCAGTGATTTAGAAGAGAATATGTAAGAAAGGAAGATTATGTTCTACGAAACATGTATATAACAGTAAGTTTTAAAGAAGATGGTTATGCATGTCAAAACGTGGATTATAATATAAAAAGCGAAGTACGATTGGACTTTCGATAGTGAAAAGTCTCTAAAAATTGGCTAAAGAAAACATTTATTTTTCAGTCTTCGATGAAATTTGTAACCGTAATTTACTTGACCACTTAACTTTCACTTTAATTTTTAGTTATTCGCATTATGACGGCCACAGAAATAAATTATGTGTAGGATTATTTTATTCAATATCTCGAAAACTAAACTAAATTGTAATTCTAAAATACACTAATAAGTCGTGGGACTGCTGGTGGAGATATCTCATGGAATAAGCATCTTTACATTTAATTTCATCATATATTTGCATCTCATTTCGTTATGTTTTTGAATAGTTGCTGTCGCCTTAGTGGAAAAAATGTCTTAAAATGACATTAGTTTTTCAAAGAGTATAGTAACTAATTGGCTATGTACTACCCATTAAAATAATGAAACTTACAGATTTCCCTACCCATATATAATTACTGAATAATAATGAGTTTTTAATCAGCACATAATTTGTTATGAGGCTTACAACCATTATTTAATTAACAGGCGTGGTAAACGGTCGCCAATTTATTATAATTTGTCATTTTTTGTGTATACAGCGGATAATTGGAATAACGGAATATTTTAACTTCGTGATTTAAATATTTTTGTTTACAGTCGTAATTAGCTGATTAAATACATTGATTCATTGGTAGTTAGCTGCACTCGGTTAGGCTTGAAGCCGATACCAACATGGTTGGGAGAAGTCACGGAAGATGAACATTTATTTAAAAATGTCTTATACTGCAAGGCTTAATCACCGCTGTCTGTTCGATCCTTTGTCACCAATTGTGATAACTAGACAATTACAGTTTTCACAAATTTTAATTATATACCTAGTTCTGTTTTGCTATAACAACAAATGCTGGAAATAAATATCGAGATTAAGCGATTATTAAGGTATTGTAATAAATCAGTGACCAATGTTCATTTTCTTACGTTTTTTAACTATTAATTTTAGATTTCGTATACCCGTGAATACAAGTGAATCCGACTGGCAATTGACTACTTTTTAATTTACCCATGTAGTATTTTTACTTTTATTCAATAACATTCTTCGACCTGTGTTATTACTCAATTGATCATCCACTCAAGACGAGTTTAATCACACAAGACGTTTCTCTCATAGTTTAATACCGAGATAAAGTTCACGAGGGCATTCAAGCTGTTGTTGACCTGCCAAGAGTCAGGGTTTAATAGTAACTAGTATACAGCAAGCGCACGTATTCACTATTAATTAATAACACTTATTACTACACACAGAACAGTGATATTATATTTAAAAAAAAAATGTGTTACGATTGTTAATACTAATGAGTAAATGCGGACAACATCGCATACATTGTTCTGAACCCAAAGTAAGTTGCTAAAGCACTTGTGTTATGGAATTCATATACAACGAAGGTACCACAAACACCCAGACCCGAGACAATGTAGAAATGTGCATTTTTACATTGACCCGACCGGGGATCGAACCCGGGACCTCAGAGATAGCGACACCTTGAAACCGGTGCGTGCGCCACTCGACCACGGAATATATATACTTTGGTTATATACCCACGTTATACACTTACTCTCTTGTTTGTTTGTCGTTCCGGTTCGATTTTCGTAACTCAACTTTGAGGCACTTCCCGATTAGCTAGTAGGCTGAAATTTTCAGGGTAGCTTCAAACCCGATGATAATGCAATTTAGAAATAAAAACGGCTCGACATCAATATCTAAGTGGAAGCGAGATGGCGCTCTATGCCGTGTAGCACGCTGTCACGCTTCCACTAATGCAATAAAGATTGATGTATCAAGGAATTCCCGTGTAACGCTACTTTAAAACAGGTCTCTATGCAAGATTGTATGTATAAGTTAGATTTTTAAAGAAAAACAGTCACCCAACAAATTTATGACCATAACAACCTTTGCTTAACCTCCATCTTTATTTATAACACCTATTTGTTGTTAAAGCGGCAACAGAAATACATCATCTTTAAACATGGCGCCTGGTACCAGCCTGGCCAGTTATCATGGTTCATGATATACATGAATACGGAATCCTAAAAAGGGCATTTGTTATCAATATCAAAACCATTATATTGAAATAATGTTGACATTTAATAAGTGTTAAAGGCTCGTGTTTCAATGTTATGTTCGGCTTCCATACCGTTTTTCGTGGAATAGTGAATTATTTAGTTAGCAAGCATTATATTAACTATCTAAAACATTCAATATTGAATTACAACATAATTCAATTGCCAATTCGCTAATATCAAAATACAACATCGAAAACCTTTCAAGCCTTTTTTTTCAAGTAATCAATTAATTATTCTTACTTATATTACCTTTACTTAAACAGTTTCAAAGATCTTTCCATAAGTCTTACGATAAAAACAAACTATTAAAGTCAAGACAAATAGCAAAGCCAAACAGTATCACAACAGACAGGGTTGACTTAAGTAACTTTGCTCTTAAGTTATGCAAAATCCAGCATAAATTTTAGTTGAGACGACTAATGATAGGCAGACAGCGTCATCCCGACGATAGGGACCAAACTAGAACTTGTCTAATCATTGTATCGTCATGATGTCGGCAGGTGAATTAAATAGGTTGGATTTTACTGGCAAGGGAGCATTGATCTAGGTAAGAAATGAGAAAAAAGAAAATGCCTTTTATTGGATGCTCAAGACACATACATACACTTGATTATTAGGGATGGCCAATCGGTTGAGGTCACCACGAAAAACCCACTATTCGCGACGTTCGATCCCCTCGTAGGACAAGGCAAGCGTTTGTGTGATCCATAATGCTTGTCCTGCGTCCGGTTGTCTTTGTGCATGTGACTTGAATTAAGCTCATAAGGATTAAATTCCTTAATGGGGGAGTGTTTTTTTTTAAGAAATTGTATAAAATTAAGACAAAGGTAGGAAGAAGGAACCGGTCAAGTTGGAGTCGGACTCGCGACGAACTAAAGTTTTTTTTCCTAGCTTAGCTATGAAAGATGAGATATAGTCTGGTGACAAAAGGACAGCGGCGTTGCCTTAGTAATAGGGTACTATTTTTACCCATAGGTAGTAAACCCTGATAACTCACATTAAATTTATGGACGAAGTTATTCGTTAAATGGCGTACTCGTCAAGAGCGATCATCAATCGTAAAATGTTTCCAAAGCTAATATTACATCCTTGTTAATTATTCCGCTTCAGTTGCTGCTTCCTAATTCATAGTTATAAACAGTTATTTCGGGATCCGAATTTCACATTTATATAAATTAATCTTAAATCACATTGCTCAATGTTCATGTACTTTCCCACCATAAGGGAGTGTATACACTGTTCGCGATCTTCTTATAATCGTCGATGGCGCAAGGGGATTCCTCCAACTGCTAAATTGCTGGGAATTAATAATCGGGCTCTCCGGGTTAATTAAGATAGACTCCAGGCTGTTTGTGACGTCAGATAGGACCGGGCGAATGTCGACAGTGTAAAATAAACACGCAGTAGGTATTTACTTACTAGTACATGTTATAGTAAGGAGAACAGGCTTTAAAAAATAAATCACAGTGGTACAAACATAATATTTGCGACATTGATTATAGAGATGGGAAATTTCATAGATAGCTAAACATTTCACTCATCAGTTAAAATGCGGAGGATGTTACACCACGGTTCAGATTTTTGTACTATTGTGAAGTATTAAGTAAAAGTATTAAGCAATACTCTCTATGTCGAGAATTTAGAGGTAATTTCTGAGAAAAAGCAAAGGATATAAATACCTATATTTAGTTTTGAATTATAATAATGAAGCTTTTTCTGATGAATCCCATTTCAAATCTACGTAGTTATACTGTACCTTAATGCGATATTTATTCATTTTTGTCTCAGTAATTGAAACGTAAAAACTGATCTTTCATAACACTTATCTGATGAAAGATGGAGTAGGTATATACTTACCGAAGAAGTCCGGGAATTAAAATTTTCTTAATTTTCTCTTGAGAGTCCTAAATTATGAGCTGAGGCAGAGGGATCGCGAATTTTGATCAAAGTTTCCCTTCTATATTGCAACTGCATTGTGTCTAAGGACCGGCAGTATTGCTCTTGGAAAACTGAACTCAGTAGAGATATCTGAATTCTGTTTAACTTGCCAGTTGAAACTTGCGTCAAGTATCCGCGTCACAAATGCTAATTTGTAGTTTAACTGAATTAATAGTTTGAGTACACATTTTGTGGATAATTATGTACATTATTAGTACTATTTATCCTTTACATCCCTACTTTCGAAATAGATAAATGTTTCGATTTTTGAAACAATTACATATTAAAGATTACTTTATTTGATGTTTGTTCCTGAGATAAGTTTTCAGCGTAAGAATAACTACATGCACATACATGTTTCGTGGGTGTACCTCGTCAATTAACTTGAGAGAAGGTTCCTAAAAGATATTGTATACACAAGTTTAGCATAAATAGCATGCAATTAATTTTATAAATTTTGTAGGTACCTATTTTAATTTACTTCTTCTTCAAATATTAATAAAAAACCCTCACACTTAAATTAAACACGAGCTAAACGAAACGAAAAACCGTTGATAGATACTGAACTGTCCAATAAAATCTCTAGCAGCTAACACTAACCCAAGTACTTATCTAAATAAAACAATTTCGTTGAGCCATTCCCATATAAATCTTGTTGAAACAGGCCTGTACTACGTACAAACACAACACTGTAGACAAAGTTGAAGCGAGATGGCGCGATGCAAAGTCGTAGCTGCGTCCTGCTTCCACAACGGTATTACTGTAGCTGTAGGGTTTCATAGTAAACTTGAGCCCCCGGTAGTGCTTTCAGTGAAAATACAATAAGCACATGTCACCAGCGTCCAATCCCTGTATGGTGGGCGAGCGCGACTTGAATTTAAAACAACCTGTCCGCTTTCAAACCAAATCTGGTAGATAGGCTGTAATTTGGTCAATTTGTTGTAGTAGGAAACAGTAATACTACTATTGAAATTCAAAGGCATTATTTGTATACAAATATTCCAATTTTTAAAGAATGACATTTATTTTAGATTGTGAAGGAAACTTAACAAATCTTCAGAAGTTTGTAAAAAAAGACTACAAAAAGTATCTCAAAACTGCTATATATGTAGTTAAAAAGGGTCGTATACAATAATGTTGTTTAATTTATGGACGATGTAAAGTATTTTTTTTTCTATCTTAAAATTCTGGTAGTTCAAATTACTTAATTAGGAATTATTATTAATCTTTTAATAATGAAAAAAAAATCCTCCTTGGAAATATATTTACACTTCTTAATTTCGTGTTCTCCAGAAAATATAACACAATAATAAATCTTAAAGTCACGTAATTAATGTTCAAAATTCAGTAAATTAAGAACTTAAAATGCACAATTTGCTTCCATCCAACAAAGTTCGTTTAACAACTTTGTAGCGAACACTTTTTAAGTTTATAGAACAGTAATGTGATAAAATACATTTGAACTTATATAGTCCCTATAAAAACAATATGACGTCATACTCCACTATTCTGAAATTCGATTTGAAGGAATGGGTTACAAAGTGCAGTGTGATCGTTGTAATATCGAATATGGTGCTGCAATATTTGTATTTTGTTCGGAAGATGTCGCAAACATATTATTTCGAATCGGAACGCTTGCTCCGACTATTTCTAGAAAGACCAATGAAAATTCATACTTTGCTAACAGCTGGGCGCTTTGATCGTTTCATTAAGACATTTATCGATATGCCTTTTTAATGCATGTTCTTTTTTTGGTTGTAATAAAGGTAATCGTATCTAATCTAGATTCAAATAAATTTCAAGGTTCGTCAAACAAACAAACCTTTTGAAAACTGTGTTTCTATCCACCCAAAAAAATATCTATTCACCCCATTCCATGCCATATCTCGATTCAAGCAATTCATTTGATAAGTAACACAAATAGCCGTAAAAAGCGGCAGGAATCTTGTCCATGGATCTAAAACAAAAGGCGAGCGAGGATCGGCACAGCTGAGATCCAACATAGATGCCGGGGAATTTTTATTAAATCTCTGATATGTGAAGTACGTTTGGGAATGCAGATTTGAATATAACAGTCGTATTGCAGACGACTGAGGGAAATCTGATTCCAATATGACTGTTCATGATGCTCAATGCAATATGGCTCATTGGTAGAACACATGGACAATAAGAATTCGTTCGTTCAATATAAAGGAACTGTATTTGATATTTGGAAGGAACAAATGCTTCCGAAATGCAACTGCTATAGAGATCTTGGTATGTTCGCTATGGGTATTCATTTGGTTCTTCACAATTTGTCCGGAATACCGAGTCCAAATTTTAAGTTTTCCATTCTATGTTTAAAAATACTTTATCATACTTTCCTGGAATGAACAATACATTAATTGAAGTATACAAAAAAGTCTTGCCACCAAGACTAGTAGTTACCATGTTTTAGGAAGAAAGTACCTACTTTGTGGTCAAATAATGAGCACATAAAATAAACGGAGTGAACTCGCCGGTGTTAAAACGTAACTTATCGTAGTTTAGATTCCGGAGAAATACTGCAGTGCAACCTGCATTGAAATTAGAATTAAGAATTTAAAACATGCGGTTACAAGTCGATTGATGATCTACTTTATGAAATTGCATTATTTTTGCAAGTAAATAGCTTTTCAAATGAATTATATGATGGAATTCTTGTTCTACTTCCTGAAAAAAGCTAAACTAAACTATAGAGTATTTTGTAATTTGTCTTTCATAGTACAATAACGTGATAAAGCTATTGAATGCAACTTAAAGGAAATCCACAAAAGCTAGCTATCAGCAAAACACATCAGCGTTCGGCAAGTAACTTAAGCCGTGCAAACGAGCAAAGCGACTAAGTGCTGCGTCTTGTGCGACAAGGAGGCGGCGTAACCCGCTAAGTCCTCACTAAGTCGAATCCGTCATTATTATTCCATGAAAAGGGGCCGCGAGTTCACTAGATCCACACCTGCGCGCCCGAACAAATAACCACGTAAACCTGACAAATTGTTTCACATTCATATTGGTCACGAGTGCGCGGAGCTTGCGTTGCCAAAAAATAGATGTGCCGCGGAAACTTAAGGATCCCGATTTGGACGGTCACGACCTTTATTCGGCACATTTTGTGGGCCCGCGCAAACATTTTCGTTTTTGTTCGTCTGTCCGCTGACTCGGATTATATTTGGGATGGCATTAATCTCCCCGTAAATGGTGTTTGTAATAGAGTTTTTAGGATGCGTCGTGGTAATGTGTCTTTTTTGTTTCTCTTGTACAGCTGAGCCGATAATTACTTTGTTTGTTCCCTTTGGATCCCGTTTGGAAGTTTCGTGTGTGATGAATATTAATTATAGTTGTCTCGTACTGCCAAACATGTCGAGTCGAACTAACATGGCAGTAATCTGGGCGGAGAGTACACCCGGCAAGTTTGAAACCTCTAAGTCGTTGAGATTATCGCATTATCTCCCGAATATCGTAGCGGTATATGCCAACCTATCTATGATGAACGGCAAAACAAGTTGATGGATTTCAATTTATTTCAGGTCTTATCTGGAGTTCAGATTTGGAAATAAAAAAGGTGATATGTCTACTTTGTTGTACTGCTGCAGGTTACCGGTGTAAAAATATTAAAATCAAACTATCGACATTTTAAAGTAACATACCGAATAACAACCAGAAGTATGAAAACAAATACCCCGAACTACACTGATCCCTTACCGTTGAAACAGAGAAAGGGGCGAAAAATGTAGAATCCCTTTATCCGGGTATCGTGTGAAGATGTATGACATGAAGCAGGTAAGCTTTGAATAAGTAAGGAGGTGCGTTTAAGTGTTGTAAGTTATTAATGGAGGCTATCACATCGCGGCTTAACACTTTAAGTACGGTTTGGGCGGTTTGCCGTTGCTAAATAATGCACCTCACTAAACCTGATATAAATTAACAGTGAAAGCAATAACCGCTTTTGAAGGTTATTGTTTGTTTTGACAGTTATGTTATTTTAAGTGAGGAATTGTTGATATTTGGGTCTCGTGTTTTTATGTTTTAGGATTAGGTCCCATTTTTCGGTTTCAGGACTCAAAAGAGTAAAACTGGTAGAGCTGACAGAATTTTTAAAATCGGTTATGCGTCGAAAAAATGTGGCAGAGAAATAAGCTAATTTTTGTAATAATATCGGTTATGTGGGATAGTTAAATATAAAAATAAACTATTTTATTCCAGGTCTTATGAAAAAACAAGACGGAAAATGTTAATCTTTTTACTGGAAGATTTCACAAATAAATGCCATCAAAGTAAACATTGACACTACGCCCTCACAAAATATTTCAGTGGCACCACACCTGTCACATACAAAGATACGCCAAAACTTATTTGACTCTGTCTGGGATTTTTAATATAAATTCTCAAATGAAACATGATGAATACAACGAGGTTTCGAGCTATGGAATGAAGTCATTAGAACGACTCACGAAATTTTAAATGAAATACCATGGGCTGTACGGGTAGGTTTTCATTCGACCAATATTAAGGCCAAAAATACAGATGACGATAAAAGAAGCAGCGACTGTAGGTAATATATATAAGCCTGCCTCTTGTGAAAGTTATAAGTTATTTCCTAAGGGGAAGTAGTCATTACGGAACCCGCATGCCTGCCTGTTGCGTCAAATAGACTTTCATTGGGTATAATCCAAAACAATAAACGTAATTCGTTTATTAAAAGCACTTCATTGCGAAAAACGGGCGCACATTTTTGCTTATACATTTAAAATTGTTATTCCCCTACAAATGAGTGTACAAAATGAAAACGTTTATGTAAATATTGTAACAAGGTCCATAAACATACTGCGATGCAAGTTTGTTACACTTTTGCATATCTACGACAAAGTAACTGTTGTTTTGACTGCATAATTCGTGAATGCGTTATAGTGAATTAAATGCAGTCTTGGTTGCAATTTCTTGATAAA
Source organism: Trichoplusia ni (assembly GCF_003590095.1). Lineage (NCBI taxonomy): Eukaryota > Metazoa > Arthropoda > Insecta > Lepidoptera > Noctuidae > Trichoplusia > Trichoplusia ni. The sequence goes on from NC_039496.1 coordinate 4,028,526, forward strand.
ATTGAAGTTATTTGCAATTCAGATAAGGTTCCGACTCCCCAAGATTACTTTGGCTGGGGAACAAAACGGTTCCTTTTGACTTGAGCCTTCAATTTTGAATAAAACAGAAGCCGCCAGCTGGGATAATGTATTTTTTATGGTTTTCTAGATTTTGTGATTTATTAGGCAGTTAGGCTTTAACGACATGCTCGGTCTTAGTACCTATTACGCTGAATGAAGAACATTAACCAGGTACTTTAATTGGATTTATTAAAACATTTTGTCTTTTATTCAACTGTAAAGTTATATAAGGTTAAACATATTATATTTATATCTTCATATTGATATTTCTTAATATTATCACATCACCCACGAATCAGTTTATGACTATTTGCTAAATAAAAATCCTGCAACAAAACTCCATTACCATCCATAGCATAAATTCATCCAACATTCCCAAAAACTGCATCAACTTAGCCAGATATGAACAGAATAGTCTTCTAGATTCAGTTTAGAATTCAGTAGCCTCGGGCTGAATTATAATTAACCAGGGAACTTCAGCCTTGTAAGAAGAGAGTTATCCTACGAACGGCTATTGTTTTTAATGAATTCTCGACTTTCGCAAGTTCGTCAGAGTTAGGTACATTACCTGCAGCAAATTCCGATACCGAAGTTGTGAGATGCGCTAATTATTATATCATCTTTTTTGTTTCGTGGTTTTTCGTTGGAAATTTTCTGTTTGTTGCAGATTTTTTTTCTAATTGAGGTGGATTCGGTGAAGCGTTATGACGTACAATCGCAGCGAGAATTTCGGAAAAATATTTTGTGTAAAGTCCAGTTGCATTAGAACAATTTTGAAACTTGTAGCCACTGTTCAAAAACTTATTTTTAATCCAATAAGGTTTTTGCAAGGAGCAGAAATCTACAATCAATGGAACTTGAAATAAATCTGAAACAAACTCAGGATGATTTTCTATTTAAGGAAATGATAAAAGTGAAAGCATAAACAAAATTAATTTAACCCACAAACATCGGATAATTAATCCAATCCCACAAATAATTACATCATTCGGCCTAAAGCAGTCAACAAGTCTACTGTATAGGAAGTATGTGGTACCATTTACAAAGGCGTCCTCTCTATAGCCCGTTGGGCAACCAAAGCGGCAGTTACGGCTAAGGCGTCGATCCCACGTAATCCCGAGGGAATAAAGGTAAAGGCTTCTATGTTTTCAATTGTGTATGGCGTGTTTCACGATACTCTCGAAATACTTTGATATAGGTAACTAAGAGGAGGTTTTATTTGGTTTTTAAACAACTTTCAAAAAGGCAGAGGTTGAAATATGTTCTACTGTATCCTGTAGACTGACTAATTTATACGTTGTCGGAGATTGCAGGACGAGGTAGATGTGTAAGTCAAGTTCTGCAAAATGCTTTTTTCTTATTATAATAATTTGAATTTTGGCAATACTTAATTCGGATTCTTTATTAAAGTCAAATAAAACGTGTTTTAAAAATATATTTCGGTCATGATTTTATTTTTACTATGTTATTATTTAACGTTGAATTTAGGCGATTGGCAAGAACAAAAATATTATCAGTATGAACTGACATATTCTAAAAACGTTCCTCTGATATTCTGTAGCCAACCAGTTATGAAATCTATACAAGTAAACAATACGGACTCCGAGTGGTTTACCAAGTTTATAGCTAATGAAAAAGTAAACATTATTTGATCGTAGTCTGGAAATAAGTTACTTGAATACAAGCTAACAAGATCCACCTGCAAAATCCAGGAATTTCCTTTAAATCCTTAAATAGATAAACTTAAAATGAGTCCGGTTCCCATTTGTTTACTTAAGAACTTTCAAATTTAACTTAGAATATTATTTACTGTCGTAATCATTTCTAAATACAAAAGTTTACAGATGAAATATTCGAAATTTATTAAGACCATTATAAAATTTCGGGAAACTTGAAAAAATTAAGATGGTACTAATGGAAGTATTTCTTCGTCTAGTTTCTCTGTTTCACCCTTTGATTGACTGGAAGAAACTGCCTCTAGCATTAAATCCGCCATTGTACTTAGACGGCGTTGTGTGAAAGTTGTGGAATATTTATTATTATTTATTTATTGTGTAAGAAGTATTTAATAAAATAAAGAAATTAAATATATATCTTGCTGAGTTTGTGTTCATTTTAACATCTCATCTGTTTATCCGGGATCAAATGTTATGTGCTAAATAAGAACGACTTCGTGTTGAATTTGGTGACGGTCAATTTTATAGTAGGTATCTTATGAGTGGGTCTAATGTTCATGTCTAAAAAGGACAGGTATGGGAGAAACTGCATCGTATATGAAACTCCTTAATAATTTTTAAACAAATGACTATCTAATTAAAACGACATCGCAGTTTCGTTGTCCCGAGGCACACAAAATGCCGTCAAAGCATTGCATCTATCAAACTGACACAAACGTATGTAGTTTGAAATATTCCCATTAGAAGCTAGACTCGACGTAGAACAACCATTAGACATGGGTTATTGTGCAATACCACGTTAGGGAGAACAAATAGCTATAATTCGATCCGTAGTACTCCTCAGAGGCTCGTAACTTACAACTATAGTACAGAGTCCCTCCTACCACCATTCAAACGAACTCTGTCGTAATTGTAAAAGCGAGATACCGCTCTACAAAATGTAGTGCACTGTCTCTTTCCCACTACTGCAAGAGTCTTACTTTACGAGATGTTTGTAGTCTTCGGGATATTTTCCACTACGTAACTTATAAAGAGTGTCGTCAATTAATGTCTGCACTAAAAGGTCTTTGAGTGTGAAAATAATTCTCTTTGTTTACGTAAAATGTGAAAGCTCATTGTTTTGTCGTCACGTTGGATTTTGGATAAATTATATTGAAGTGTTTTTTAGTTTTTTGTTAAGACATGAGTTATGTTGTTTTGGAAAACAGTTTACATCAATTTTCTAAATTAATTCAGTTTTTTAGTGTAATGGTTTGTAATTTGACAAGAAATCGTTTCATCATCATCTAGATATTTTTCAATAAATGGTTTTTTAGCAACTTGACTAAGCCACACGAAAATACTCACATCTCCTTTTATTTAGTTAACGTATCCATTATATGCAACATATCATAATCTATTCCCAATAAGTCATTCCTCCACGAGAAATCCATTCAACTTTCAAAAAACACCAATGAAAGTATAACACCAATCACATTAACATCCATCCGTCGGGAACAATCAACAGAATGATCACATTCTCTGTGGAAATCCAACATCCAACAAATAAGTTGAGAGCGTAATTATTGTCAGCCAAATGTTTGTCGTCGAGCCTTCCTGCACCCTTACCAAAAACCCTCAAGGCCGGACTATGGATGCTGTTGAAGCAGGACGCAGCTATCTGCAATGTAGAGCGCTTTCTCGCTCACGCAATGCCGACAGTCTTGCTTTAGAAGTTCATAGTGAAGGTACTGTTAGTATAACGTCGATGTGATAATGAGCCGCATTAGTCAGATTTTGACGTCAGTTATGTGAAAGACTATTGACTTAATTGGCGGCAGTGGGGTATTTAGCAATTGTGCTTTCAAGCATGTTATACCGGTATTTAAAACGATTCATGAAAAAGTTTTCTTCTTCTGGTACATTGATTACTCTCTCTGGTCTCTTTTAGGCAGGAAATAAAAATCAGGTTATTGTAATTGGCTACCGATTATTTAAAACGAATGAAATTTATTCGAATTTGAATCTAAATTTTCTATTTATCTAGTAACAGCTAGAAAGAGATAAGAATTAAAATACAAACTTACAACTTACTACAAAGAAAAACATATATATATATTATATATCTCCATCTGTATCTACTACTGTTAATAGAACTGTGTTCATCACCTCCAAGCCTTTCTATTTCCTACCTACATTCACGTCTACACACATACAGACTTACGATTACACGGCCAGGGGACGCTTCAGCGATGCGAGACAAATCTCGTCTGGGCCTGACCGGCTCTCACGGAACGAAATGAATCTGTATTGTGTACGTGTCTACAGCCCTTTTAATAACGGTTACATTTCTTATACGTGTCTTCCTGTTTTTTAACGAGAAAAATGTCAGATGAGTGGAAATGCTGCAAATAACAGACGCGAGCTATTCGTCATGATTAAATAATTTTTATTTTTTTGTTTATGGATCTCCAACCAAGGGTAGGCAGGAGCAAGACTTCAAATTTATAACAAATTGTTTATTTTTTTATAAAATAAACGTAATATTCTAGATCCTTATTATTATTACCTTATTTCTTAAAAATCTTCTTGGCAAAAATCATATTTTCCTAGACTTCCATTGAAATTGAACATGATCCGAGTCTATTATTCAGTAAGATCAATGGAGCAGCTAACATTATTATTGCAGTGTTTGGAGTTAATATTTAAGATGATGAGGTTTCGGTAGATGCATTACGTATAAGGTATTTAAAATTGGAGTCCTAAAATCTGATCAACTGATTTCTGGTTTAGATTTTTAGAGGTTTTGTACAAAACCTCTTTTTAGCTTTTTTTTTGGGAGAACCCTTATGGACACCCGCCCTCTTAGGGAGACAGCCTCAACCTGCCATATCTGGAATCTTTTATCTTCCGTAAAACTGGCATAACGATGAAGACCTGCCAATGCAAGCGGAGCAATATTCCTTAGCCAATATACACTGTTAAAGTTTCCCCAAAGATTGTTTAACCGAACCCGCAATAATTATCGCACTCCACTGACCTGAGTTCGAAGTTTGAACTGCATATAATGCTCACATTCAGCGTCTGTTTAATTGAACGCAAGCCGATTTGAGCGATGAGTTATCGAAGCTTAGATTTGTCTTTAACCAATTATTAACTACTCAGATAATTATAGATTGATGTAAGAAGAAATGATAGAATGAAAATTATTTACGCATTCATGGATACTACATGGACAGACGAGTGGTAGGGATCAAACTGCAAAGGCACAGTTAACGACGTGTCACGAGTGTGACCCCAACGTCGGACAAGTGTTTGTGTGCTCCAGGAATGCTTGACCTGAGTCGGGATGTCATTATGCATTTGATTTGAATGTCTGTGAAATACGCCGCTACATAAAGATTAAAATCCTTAGAAAAAAAAAGTCTTGGAATTCAATCTTGATGGAAAGTTATCGTTGAATTTACAAAGCTCCATCTACATTTAAGAGGAGATGAGTAGCAGTAACCACGAACCCATGATTATGATAGACCACACCTAACCTTGCCCACTCCAACAGTAGGTAATCTAGTGCTCAAGAATAATACTCCTAATTAAAGACCTAACACTGTTTGTACCATAGTTGGATCAGTTCTTGTAGTACAAAATGTACGGTAGACAGTTAAAGATGTATAAGATTACATGCCTTGACGCATTTCGAGACAGCCTCGTCAAGCCTGGCTTAAGTCGGATTTATATGATTTTGAGCTTTCACCCTTCTTCACGTTGTAAGTAACCTATCTGCCGTGTGGTTTAGGACAAATAAGCCTCTCTTTATCTCGTCGTTTGTTTTGCTATAGATTATGTGAATGTAAGAAATCTTTTTGCAAATAGGTTTTATTTTCACTGCCTTGTGTTAAATATTCCTACAGGTAAAATGTTGGTTATTTTGTAATTTAAAGTCACCCTGTTGTTAAAATTTAGAATTAAAATCATATTTGTAATTAAAAGTGAGATTCCACAAGGTTTCTCCAGTTTACTTGCAGATATTTTATATTTTCGATGTTTTTTTTATAGTTTGGCAACTGGACGCTATTTATTTATAGACGCTACATATTTTCAAATCAAAACATTCTGACAGTAACGTTTTTTTATTTTAATTGTTCTTTTCTTTTAGCACTTACTCCAAAAAAGTTAACTACTCTCAGACATACACAAATTCTTTGTCTATATGTAGTGATGACAACGGTGTACATTTACGGGCGTATTACACGGTTGGACGCGTTAGCTATGTGAGAGTCTCGACTAGGCCGCCGGGCTCAAGCCATATGGAATGATTTCATCTTGCGCATGGTCAGCTACCGATCTACCGGCTTACCACCAAGACTTTGAAGTAAGACTGTCGTGTATGTGGAAGTGAGAAGCCACTCTACGGGACTCTACGCCATCTCGCTCCCACAATACCTAAAATCTTACTTTTAAGATGTGGTGTGGTGTGATGGTAGGGTCCCTGCATGGTGTAGTCAGCGCCGATTCCGACAAGCCACATTGTTTTCGAGTTAACGAATTAGCAGCCAGTGAAAAGTTCTTCGTGTATTGATTGGGTTTTTTCGAGTGTAATTTCGAACTGAGATGTGCTTTTGTTTTTGTCAACATCGATACAAATCGATATCAGTTGTTGACTGGATACTTTCGAATGCTGTATAGTATAGTTAAGTTTAGAAATAGTAATTATAAAGTTAACATTACATGTTTTACATACGTTCCAAAAATTGTTGCCAAAAATCAATGATGTAGTAGAATTGGGTCTTTTTAGTGGGTATACCGGGAACGTCGTTTACCGGGGAGTCCCACATACCCCTCTCTCGCCCCCCGGCGGGAAGGGGATGCGTAATAGCATTTTTTCCCAGCGAAAAAAAAAAAAAAAAAAAAAAAAAAAAAAAAGAAAAAAAAAAGGGCCTTAATTCTGGAGCTGTACTCTACTGATTTTGATTTTATTTGTCGCTATATTTTGTAAGTGGTAAATTCCACTTAGCGACCTGGGCAGTAGTCAGCTAATCTGAGGTTACACTAAAAAGGTTTTTCCCCGTAAAAAAAACACCTTTAAGCTTTTTAAGCAAATTGTGTCCACGGAATCTTAATTCAAAAATCCTAGCCGTCATTCCACCCATCATTGCGGGTCCCAAAGCTCTAACGGAAATAAAAACATGTCTAAACCCGACGTTTACGTCACATTCAGTGGCAACTCCATTCGGAGTCGATACATGTTTCATAGCGAGCATGGGAGCACGTTCGTACCCATGGAACGTAGAGAACTGGCAGGAAGAGTCACTCAAACCGCGCTCGTGTCATGATTAAGAGATGAAGAATTTGTATCAACATGATAGGTTTAGCAAAATTAATAGATGTGAAACAAGCAGTAATGGGATGGATACGAAGGGCAAGAGACAGGAGAGAAATGCATAAACAAAGGGAGTGTGTTATTGAAGGCAGATGATGATGATGGTGATGATGATGATAACCAAAAATACATACAGTAAAGTTTGGCTTCACCGGTAAAACAAGTCAAAGTCAAAGTTGCATTCTTTTTTTCATTCTCTGGTGTGCTGGTTTTCTCACGTTGTTTGATTGGTTGTAAACAGCTGTGTATCGGGATTCGAACCTACGATCTTTCACTACGACTTAACTTTTCTCTGGTGTTTGTCGTCATCGTCGCGTTAGCAGTCGAAAAAAAATGTTATTTGCCTATTTTAATTATAATTAAGTTTTAATTAGTCCTTTCTTACGCGATGTACTCGTAGCCATTACTCAGGCCTATGCCTATGTACATATATGCTAGTCATTAGCATTTAAGAATTTAATCCATGTATCGCGGACTGTTTCACAAACATTAAAGTCACATTACACTTAAAATCAAATAGCAAGACGTTAAAAACATTATAAAGTATGTACTTCCTCTATTTTTTTGTTCTACGTTCGCCCCCTAGAACACGCAATCATGGCTTATTTAGGTGAGATTGGCAACAATGTCCCTTCTAATCAATGCGTAGTGTGCCCTCGGGAAATACGCGCCGCGCTGCACTGCGTTGTGATCGTCTCACACAAATACTGAATATTAGACATTACTTTGTGAATATAGGCCTGTGATGTGAATATGAGGACCATGTGCGGTTGTAAGGGTAGTTTTAATTCCTGATTTAAGTTTGTTTTTGTGTCAGGAGTGTACTTAGAATCAGTGGACGAATTTGATGAAAGTTCTGCTTAAGTATTTATAGGTTTTCGGTCCATCGCAATTCGGGTGTATTGCAACTGTTGAATAACGTGAAGTTCTAAAAATCATTTAATTAAGTACATTCAGGATTTCATTATTTTTAATTATAAATCGACTCCCGTACTGAAGCATTAAATCCCTGTGTTTCAAACTTTCAACACACATTTTACAAATGCTTGTTCTACGCGGATATCGAACCCGCGGTACGTCACAAACAATGGCTTTGACGTAATGATCGTGAATCGTGAATCGTTATGCTTACCAAGTGGTAAGCATAACGATTTTGGTACACCATTTTCAAAATAAAGTTTAAGTTAAATAGGATTCTTGCTCTCTGTCATAATTCTTAAGTGAAAATATTATCCAAGTCATAAAGCGCAGTCTAGTGACGCTAGACGTCACTAAAAAGTGTCAATGACCATATAATTATTAAGTATGGAATATAAAGTGAGTTCTTTGCATAAATCATGTTTAAGATAAAGTATAAAACAGTCGAGAGATCGTCGACTGTCTTCATAGAGATTCTTAAACGTCAGTTATGAAAATCTCGTAAAAATACTTCACTGTAATTTGTATTATAATAAGCTAGACTTGAAGGAATATTAACGTTTTCAAGTTTTTCCAGTGAATTTTACGTTCAGTTCTGCATTATTAGGGTTAGGTATCCAGACGGTAAGAACAAACTTAGCTTACTGAGGCTCCGCTGTCTGTCCGTCCGTAAGACACCAGGTTACATCTCATGAACTGACGTGGAATAGCGAGATAGTTTTCCTTTTGCATGGCTGTCTGAACATAGGGACGCAATGAACGTAAACAAATTGTTAGAAAGTGACCCTTAAGTATCAAATATTTATTGACAAAACCACGGAATATTCTCCTGGTTTCAATGCGTAACATATTCCATGAGTCCCATCCCCGCAACATACAAACTCCTTAAACATGCAAAACGCAAAGCGCTCGTATCAAATTGAGTCCCCTATCGTTTGCGTCAAACTGACGTTAATATAAAGTAGAGCCAGCAAACAGACTGAGACAGGGATTGTCGCGAAATGCATGCGGCGGCGGGCAAACATAGCTGCGACTGCGAACCGGCTTTCAGTCTCATTCCCTGTGTAAATCTAGTTAAACGTCTTGTTAAAAGGGTTTCATGCTCTTAGGCGGAATGCTGAACAGGGCGCCTAAAGTGGTCGTGGCGCAGAATGGGTTTTATAAACGCTAAAGATATAATTATTAACGAATTATTTGAAGACATTGTCGATGTGTCATATTGTGTTTTATTTATTGAAGTGATTTTATATTTGTTACATTTTTTTTTTTATGTAGCCTGCTTTCGATCCCACTGCTGGGCAAAGACCTCCCCCTTACTCTTCCACACTTCTCTATTTTGTGCAAGTTCCGGCCACGTGCGCCCCGCGTATTTGACTAGATCGTCACACCACCTTCGTCGCGGACGGCCTCGTTGCCGATGTCCTCCCTCCGGCGTCCAGTGTGTGACGATTTTTGCCCAACGGTCAGGCTGCATTCATTTGTTACATATACATTTTTTAAAAATTTTAAGGCTATTTTTCTTTTGAGCGCAAACCATCCGACATTTTTTATAAAAAATTTTGGTCGAGAGTCAGTTTCAATTTCTAAGATACAAACCGCTCTTTGCCTTACCCACGTCAGCTATGCGCCTGAATTAATAAATACCTATCAATTAGGCAGTTTACAATTTAAAATAAACCGTAGTATGATTCTGCAAAACCACTACCTTAATACCTCAGAACGTTTGCTTCTAAAGGTGCAGCATCAGTACTCCCTACAATAGAAATCCTGCGGTACAGAATATTTATAAACATCCCCTTTTGATTTTAACAACGTTAAATTGAATAAACCAGCGATACCTTTGTCGTTTCATTTCTTTGCAACCAGGAAAATATTTCGAGGTAACCACATTGTCTGAAACGACTACCGTTTCAAATATTTTTAACAAGGACTTTTACGGTTGCGTTTTTCAAAATAACTTTTAAAAAGCTTCGAAGTTCAGTGGAATTTTTCTTTTAAAATGTCAGTAAAAAATAGAGTGAAGTTTGTTCTCTAGAAACAATGTTTATGTAAAAGGTAATATGTTTAGACACTTTATGTTTACAGAGGTGTATACTAAAAGCATTTCCATTCTGCAAATTGTCTGATACTTGTCTCTTTTATATTCATTCTATGGCACTGTTATGTCTTCATCTCCAAGCTTTATTCTTAATAGTAAAGTGTTATGATATTCACTTGTTGGCTAAGGTTGTCCGTAAAGTTGTGATGGTATTTTATTGAATTAATATGTTTTTTAACTGTACACGGTACAATTCGGTATTGTTGTCTTTTTAAAGAAATAGCTTGGAATTATCCTTTAAAAAATATATTCCGAAAAGTATTTAAAAAAAATCTTTGATTCAACAATCAAGCAAACGTTAATTAGGTATTACTCATTGTACTTCTTCTGTATTATGTGGCATAAGAAAAAAAAGTAATGAGGCATTAATAACCAAATTACAGTAAAAAAATGCCGTTATGTTACGTTTTGGTACAAAACCCAATAAGTTCATATTGATCAAACTCCGCATCGAACGCTGATTCATCAGTGTAAAATGCAGTTAATAATAAATCAATACAATGTACTGGCCCCGATGGTTCGGAAGCAACTAATAGGTGCCCGGATCATCTATGGTCCATTACGTTGATGTATGACTTAACAAATATCTCAATTATCACTTGAAATCAACCCATTGCCAATGTAAAATTATGTTTATGTCGTAACAAATTGCGAAAGATTGTGAATCTTACTGTTTATACATGGTGTGCAAATGCATAGCATTTTCAGCGTGAAATTGACGAGTTTTTTTTCGGATAAGACTTTGGTTTTGTTTTAGAAGAAGTGTAAGTTATATAACATGTGAAGGGTTTTTCTTAAACCTACTTGCCCCTAATAATCGGTCTCGCGTTATTCCGTTTTGTTTGTGTTCTCACCTATCAACTATTAGCACAAGTTCTTAATCTTTAAACTCAATTAATCTGTACTGCTGCTATTAAACCTCAAAGCATCAAATATCATAGTAACGTTGGATTCATAACATGTATTGCGATCTGCGGTTATCAAGACAAGAGATCATATTGCCATTTGATATTGTGTTTATCAGTTAATAAGACATGTTAATTATCTGTAGTATCATTAAACTAGAATAATACGAGTTTAATTGTGTACTAATACTAAGTTATATCTGCATACTTGTTAATTTATGTGATGAGAAGCATCTGATGAGCTTCAAAGACTAGATTACAAAAATGCCATGCCATCAAATAACTTCAAATGTTTCAAATGATCCTAATCAAATGATTTCTCGAGTCATTTCAATAAAGCCATGACAGTCTAGTCAGCCTACGTGTAAGACTTGTCAAGGATGGAACGATTTTTTTTCTTAAAAAATATAAACGTCTTTTACAAGATATTGTTTAAACGCACAACTACAAAATATACGTTTACACAACAGGTGCCAACCCTAGGTGACGAACGCGAGACATGTTTTTGCTATTTGAATAGCGGAAGGCGTTTTCAACACACGCTTATTGGCGTGTTGGCTTTTATTGGTGTGTCAGGGTAGGACCGACATGGCAATAACTCACTCCAATACATCTCTCTAAAACCAGTCACAGAGGAATGGAGTAGGTAAACATTGTGTTGCCCGCTACGTGATGAAAGAGTTGTTTGTAGTGTCTCGGTCGGTAAAACAGGTGACGCGTAACGGTTTTCCGATTTCAAATACTTTTTGTAACGATGTGACCGACAGTGCACTAACATTACATTGGAATTGATTGCATTTAAAAAAAAACGTAAACTTTCGCAATTTTTCTCAATTCTCTTTCTAGGTGATCATCAAATTCCACACAGTATTAAATTTTATACTGTCGCGGGCTATTCAAAACAGAAATATGATTGTCCCGTTCTCTTCTTACTTTTAAAAGCAATTTTTCTTCAAAGAAATAAGGCAATCATGCAATGATTGTTTCTTGAAGTGCTATTTTCGGAATAGCGAAGTAGATTGAATTTTGTCTTGAACGTAACAACTGGCTAGACGGGATAAATAATTAACATATTGCAAATGGGACATTCAGTATCTAAAATTCTTGAAATCTATTAAATCAGTACCATACATTTGCATTAATTTAAAGTTCTACTCCATTTAAATAATTACAATGCAGAGCAATCACACTTCAAATAAATTATTTTTTATTCACAGTCGTTTAAATTAAAAACGTCTTTATGTCAAGGGGATAAGATTGAGTTTCTTAAGTTTTATCACTGACGTTGGTTGGCCGTACAAATATTTGTCCCGTGAGGAAAATGAACAGGCTCCCGCAGCGCATTCTTTGTTCTTTAATTTAATAGCTTTCCTGGAGTCGATAAAGTATCCTATATCTGTAGGTTCGTACAAACTGTAATTGATTTAACTGACTTGTGACACGATAGTGTTGTGTAGTTGTTTATATGTCCATTGGAGAAGATTATTTAAAGTCACCTCTATATTGGAGCTGTAAACTATTGTAAAAATACTTAAAAAGGAAGCGTTATTCTATCCAGTCATTCAGAAAGATTGAATTTTCCAAAAAATAACATAGACTCTATTTGATTCCCACAAACTCGGTATGTAAGTATCAACATTACTAGAATTAAGTTGCGCTACGTCGTAGTAAACGCATACTTGATACTACGTGTAGCGCACCTACTACCATACCAAACTAAGACTTTTGTGGTTGTGGAAGCAAGACAGCACGCTACATGTACAGTGGCATCTCTCTTACACACCTACAACTGTCTTAGTTTAGGCAGTAGTAAAGTGGTGTTTGGATAAATCTCTGTGGAGCGCCGGAGAGAGTACGACAGCTCGTTTAATTAGTGGCTATTTAACTTTCATTTAAATTTGTTTTGTCCATGTTTGAGTTATACGTAGCGGATCCTAGGCGACGCGAATTAAAGTTTTAATTTAATTATTCAAGATGCAATCTGTCCTGCAGATGTCGTTTGCTTGTAATTTGTGATTGCTGGATAAATATATACTAAACTATACTGCTCGCAGCTTAAAAAATTGTTTCTATTTTGGGAAGAAAAGTGGTATGAACTTCTTCAATTGAATTCGTCATTTTGATGATTCTTTACCGACATCCGTCGTGAGAAACACAGACACCCAAGTCACATCGAAAAAGAATCTCAACAGAGTGAAGTGTGTAGTGGGTCACACAAATACTTTTTCTACGCGGGGGTCAACCCCGCAACATGTCACCTGTAGTGGATTTGGCGTGGTAAGATTTTCCAGTCGTCTGTTCATGCAATCGAATCGAATCAGTGTTATCCGAATACGCGGGTAAAGAGCGACAATACTAACAAATGAAAAAATAATTTAAAAACTAAGCCTAATGTGAATACCTTACGACGACGCTACGATTTCTACTTAATTGAAATCTTTAGTATAACTAATGGTTTAAATTTCAAAAACAAATCTGCCCTACTTGCTAAGGCTTCCTAAGGTTTCCTTTAGACCAGCACATTGTACTCCCTAATCACATCGCTAGCGTTTTATCAGGCTACCTCAATGACGTCATCAGCTTTTCGTAAGTATCCCCTTACAATAGGTATTGTGTCGCTTATATACTTGCTTAAGCAACATTTTCAGCTATTATGTGAGAATAAGAGGTTTCTATTCTACATTAGCTAGTAGGTCACACTAAGTACCTTTCAGTCTACCTACTTGGTGAATTAAGTTCAACATGAAAAATATGAGTCACCTTAAATGTTCCGCTATTGACGCAAGGTCACTCTTTGACACTTTCAGAAGTAAAGAGCATCATGCCCACTTGTAAACTTTTGGGTTGTCCTTTCCAGATTAGAATATATTATTTGAAGTCATGCTTTCAAACCAATATTTCACTCAAGTCTTGTGGATATAACTAAGCCAAACTATTTTTAGTTTGAATATCGAACACGTTAACTGAAAAATAAAGCAATTATTGTAAGCGAAACAAATGAAAATCAACGTGCTCATTGTATTTGAGGGGAAAAAACACAAAAAGGTCGGTTGTAATCCTCTATCAAAATTCAGCTTACCGAAAAAACACCTAGAGTTACGGAAGCCGGCCAAATGAAGTGGTTGCTGGAACAGGATAAGCGGGATGACTTTCCGGTCCCAGCGGGATCGTAAAAGTCAACGCATGCATTTAATTTCGTGAGTAATACTACAGCTACATATATACAACCTCCGCCTTTTTTGTCACGACTTAATTATGTAAGCGGAAAAAAATTAACACGCGAAATAAAGAGGCTTCGCGTGCATATTTTCTTTTGTTTGATTTGTGTAATTGTTGGATGTTTTTGCTTGCGTATAAATGTTGTAAAGGGGAGGAAGTATTTAGGATTTAAGGACTGTGACGTTTTGTTGTTCCGTGTTTACTTTGAGGTTTGCGTATAATGAATATTATGATTTGTTGATTCCGTTTTGGTAAGTAAAAAAAAATACGAGTTCTTCCAGGTTTCATAAATTTACATTGCGATAAATGTAAAATATAGCCTGGTTTAAAAATTGTTAATTTAGTCCTTGATTGATACACAAAAAACAATACATTTTTCCGTGATCATCACAGTCCGTTAGTTTTAAATATAACATACAATTGAAAAACCTAAATTGAAATAAAATCTGAATACGCATGACATACTTGCTGACATGAGTTATTATTGCGAATCACTGCCAAAAAACTGGTAACTCCCATTAATTTCATTTATAGCCAACAAATTGCAAAATAAACTATAAAGGATGAATCGACGATTTCAGATTACGTAAAATCTATGAAAAAAGGTATTTTTTCACATTTCAATATCATTTGTTGATTATTTTGGATGTTATATTGAAAAGCGCTGGGTATGGTAAAATAGTTTTGTACCTTTGACCACTTTAGATATAGTAAATATCACGCTATTTGGGATTAGGAGTTTCCGTCATATCCCGGTACGAAATACATTTATGGGATCGCGCAGCAAATCTCTACAATGTAGTTTTATGTAAGCCAACTTTATTATATTCTTCAATCATGGCTCACCATAAACTTGCTAAGAGGAATTTGATCCTTTTGAAGATGTATATAGGATTTATAATCAAGTACAAATGTAACTGAAACGGCTTCTTTAGAATGGGGATTTCAATAAATGATCAAAACACAATATCGTTGGAATAACGATTTTTCTAAGATGATGTTATTTTAGTTATAAGCCATTCGAAAATTCCTGTTATGAGTTTAAGGTACACATAAATAACATCCAAAATCGACCTACCAATTATTTTCGAGATTGAATTTATATTGTTTCGTTATTTTCAATGCTTCAATACTTCATTCCGCAAATTTCGTACAAAACTCGTCTATACAAGCAATTTTAACGACGTACCCTTAAAACGACACCCGCGGGTGATCTACCAAAGCGAAGGTCGGCAGGCCTATTCCTAGATACCATAACATTATAAACTACATACAATTTACATGCTTAATTTCACGAATGCCCCTTTCCCGATAGCTATTTGCGCACAATCTGTCCCATGTGCGTTGGGGATGCACAGATATTTGTCCGAGACAAACAGTGTTCTCTCTCTTTACTACGAGCTCCTGAAGAAGTACTATTGCCGATGAGGAAGTGAGACGGCGTATAGTACGGCGCGTAGCGTTGTCTCGTTTCCTACCCAACAAAGTCCCGTTTTAAGAGTTAGTGGTAAGCACGCAGTCGTCCCTCGGAACCGAGAATGCTTGTTTGCTTTCGGCTTAGAGCCAGGCCTCAGGTGTTACCTTAAATGCATATTTGTAAGAATTAAACATCGGTAGGCATCATTCTTCTTAGAATAATATTTATACTTCCTTTGAGTTTTTGGTGATCGTAATGTGTTCTGAAATTGGGTTATTTCTGCTAATCTTAGGGAATATTTAATGTAATTTTTCGAACAAAAATATTTTTATCTGGTTCGGAATCTTTTATCGTAAGAAAGGTACCAACATAAGAAAGGTAACAACTACTTCTTGTGTCATGGGAAGACAAAAAAATATCTCACCAAAAACCCTTTCTTTAATTTTCCCTTAACTTAATTAAAATTGAACAAAACTGTAAAAGATGAAGTCATACATTTTCCACATTCATTTAAAGCCCAGTCCCAGTTTCTTTTGTCATCTTTTATCATGAAAACTGTTCTACATACCTAAGCTCCGAATTTTCTTTGTGCACTGACGTTACCTAGCTCTAATATGAAATGTTCAACTTTGAGTACAAATGTGGATGTTCTGGAAGAATTCTCTATGACTTCGCGATATTTTCAGCTCGAATGTAGGAAACTATATTAAAATTGTAAAGTAAGTTTTGTTGCCCGTTGGGACTAAGTAGCGTTCAAAAGTTTCTTAAAAATTTTCGTGATGTGAAGTATTTGTTGAGAAGAAAACCGTTTTTATATTCTTTTCAAAAAAATAATCAAAATCTTGTTTGCTTTTATTGACATTTTAAATCTTGATATAATTGTATAATTTTAAACCAATTATTGCTCAATAAAATTCCTATATTCAAACACGAATACAGTTCACAATTCTCCGAACGGATTGCAGTTATGAAATCTAAAAATGAAAGCTTATTAAAACGGGCTCATAATTTCGGATTCGGGGAACATTCATTATAACAATCATCCTCAAATATTCATGAGGGGAATCATTTTTTAATCGCGTAACTCTTCATAAGACCGCGAAAGGGTTAATCGTTGTTATGTTTTATGATTATCTTGAAAAGTGCTAAAGCTTTTTATTACCCCTTTATAAATGCCGTAAAACTGCTCCGGGATTTATGTCCGTATCTTTTTGTTATCTACCTCTACGTACTGTAATCCACTTTAATCCTGACTGGGGCAATGTCTATTCGACAAAAAATCGGTCCTTCACTTCAATTTGCATGTGAATAGCGGACACAGTTCTCTTGGCCGACATGAGTGTCGTGGGTACATTTTTTGTGGATCCCGACCAACCGTGATTAACATAAAATGTTTTGTGAAAACCTCAATATATGGAGCGTATGACTTGATGTATGAAACCTTCTGCCTATATAATACTTGATGAATAAAATCTTCCGCCACAAGATGCTTGAATATTTTAATATCTCATAATCCTTGCCAATATTGAGACGGAAGGTTTCTTTTTGTGATTTTATCATAAGAGAAATTCAATTGCAACCTCGTAGAATTAGCATAGTTTCCGCTGCTTTTTAAGTAGTTACAAAGACAGAGCTTGGCCCGAAGTCCTGGCTGAGACACGCACAATTCAATTTGCATTCTGAAGTTTGAAATAATAATAGAATCCTCTTCCGGTTGTATTAATATATCCTTCAATTAAGCAATTTAACGTCATAATAAAGACCAGAATGTTGCTATAAAATGCTCAAGTCGGGTCGGAAATGACTTTGGAGTTGGCCCTTTTTACACAAAACGGGGAATCCTCCGACGCGCTCATTGACCTTTAACAAGGCTTTGAAGAGAAAGTTAATTAAATTTCTGCTGCTTACATTACAATGAAAATTTACATCAGGTAAATACGAAATATAAAAAATACACGTAGATCCTTGAATTGAGGCGCTGTTGTGTAAATTATGATCGTCCGTCTCAGTAGAGTTGATTGATGAGGGTGCGCGGAATGATTTCATCCGTGCCTTAGTGAGTAGTGCCCAACTATTTGGGGATTCAGGACGGCAAGCTTATTTGCAGAGTAAACTATGCCTTAATGTAAATATAAATATATGAGCAGATGCATGAATGTGGAAGAAACAAATAAACTATGTAAGAAGGGGAACAGGTTTACGAGGCTTTGTTTGTTTGTGATCATGTCTGGTTATTGGTGGGTTTATTTGCATAGTTTTACGTTTAAATACTGAAGTATGTTTACCATTTTAAACATAAAGGTGCAACATAACCAATTGGTTCCGAGTTGTCTATATAACATATTATTTCAAAAGAGTATTTATTTTTAAGTACTAACAGTGCTTATTAAATTAAATACATTGTTAAAATCCATTCGGAAATCGAATTCGTTTAATTTTCGCTTCTTTGCTGAATTTGCTGGGATTATTTTTCAGTGTTTGATAACCCATTTTGAAGAAGGATATATCCTGTATCCTTTTACCTATCATCACGCTGTGAGGAGCTATAAGCAGAGTAGTTATGAAATATAATGTTACAAAATATCTAAAAATATTAAAAATTCTAACTTATATCTGCCACATGGACAAAGTCGCGGGTAACAGCTAGTAAAAATTAATTAACCTAAAATAAAGTACAAAGGCACGACCAACTTAATTACAAGTAAAACGTTATTCAGTTACATAGGTGTAAATGTTGAATTGTCTAGGTATGTGGCTAATTAGCGAACGCCGGTAATTTGCACATGTGAGTACGATCCTTTGTACCGGCCATTAAAAGACCCATATCACGTTTCTTTGTGTCTGTTTAATTCAACAGAAGGTTTAGAAACCCACAAAACATATTAATTTCAACTTCGAAACAAATGGCGACTCGTTATCCCGAAATTTTCGACCGTAAACAACTTTAACGGCTAGGGAATTTTTCTATTCAGCCTGGTACCGGCTTCAACCTTTTAATTATGTAGGCACGGACTTTTTAATTATGTCTTTCGAAATTTCACTATGTTACATAAAAAAAGGTTTTCACATGCGACTATAGTATAGTTGTTAACGTTTATTAAAGATGGTGTTACTTTAAGTACCTATACTTAAAGATGTTATACATAGTTTGGAAATATAGATTATTAATACGGCCATTTGAAATCAACAATTAACAAGGAATGAATCAACATGAAACAACACCTTCGTTAAGCAGCGTTTGGTGTACGTTGTAACAGCTGGTATTGTTATCATTATATTTATATTTCCTCGTTATTTTGATCCAACCAAGCAGGCCATAACAAAATTCTATACATGCTTTGTATATTTTCAATCAATCCTGGTATCTCATTTATTACTCCACACACAAAAGGGTAACATATATTTTTGCGATAATAAACCTTCCACAAAAAAAACCGAGAATAATATTTTTGCATATAAAATAAGAATATAGAATACCAGCCTAAAACACCAAACTGGTACGTATAGAGCAATAAAATTGTCGTAAATTTTTGTTTAGTGATTTTTTATATAAAACCTATAACTGGGAGCTGTGGGTAAATATATTCAATTTTATGCTTTACGACACATACTGGCATATTGAAGAGATATAGAATATATTTTATTCTCTATACGGGACTAATGAGGTCGTATAGATAAGTTTTCTATAGTACGTACTAAGAAATTAAAAAAAACTGGTCAAGTGCTAATGGGTCTTACGACACATAGGGTTTCATATAGAGAGGCAAAAGAAAATGGACACATTTTTTTATTAATATAAAACACAATTGGATTATGGCCGTAACAAATGTTACTTAAGCTTGATTTCACAGTTCTTCGTAATTACAAATCACAAAAAAAATACATCATCTGTGAAAATTTCACCCATCTAGCTAACTAGCAGTGTTCGTGAGATACAGCCTTGTGACAGACCGACGGACAGATAGAC
The DNA here is from genome assembly GCF_003590095.1 of Trichoplusia ni. Taxonomy (NCBI): domain Eukaryota; kingdom Metazoa; phylum Arthropoda; class Insecta; order Lepidoptera; family Noctuidae; genus Trichoplusia; species Trichoplusia ni. The sequence goes on from NC_039496.1 coordinate 4,048,145, forward strand.
AGACAGCGGATATTTATAAATAATGTTCCTTTTTAAAGCTTAGTTGTTTAACTTACACAATCCTAACTAGTATTTACTTATTTTCTTCCATCAGCTCATGATTTCTTGGTTTCTTAAGTAGAATTATACAATAAAACACTTGCACTCAAAACAAAACTGCCGTTTTTCAACATATTTTTACTTCAAGAAAAACAATCTCATCTTTCACTTATAATAACATAGTTTTCTAAAACAAAGGTGGCGCGCGACGAGGAAAATCGGTTGGCAAGATAAGCAATCCTAAAATGGGTTGCGTTTATGAGATAAGGTACACTAAAAATGATTTAAAGCTCGGTATGTCTTTATCGTATCTCATGAATAACAGATGAATGTGTTTTGTAAATTTAAGGGGAAGGCAAGTGCAACTTGAATTTTGTGGTTGTTTCAAAATATTCATGTTGCGGAATTACTTTGAACTTTGTCTTCAAACAACATTTCTAGTTATGAGGGGGAAATAGACGGCCAGTAGATTCCCTTAAAATAATTTTTATTACTATTTACGTAAAGTTAACTCATTCTCTCATTCGCATGATAAGAGCTTGGGAGTATCTTTAAGTAAATTTGGATCGAGGAAAAGCTCTAAGCTCTATGCTGTATTGCGCTGGCGTTGCCGCAACCATATTTCGTAATGTGGCAATAATGGTCGTATCATTACCACATTACGAAAATTAGGTACTGCGTGGTTTTTATCAGGTATAAGTCCTCCATGTGTTAAAAAAAACAAATAAATGTAAAAAAATATTTTAGAACATGGTTCATACCGTACTTTTCTTCTTTGGACTAGTCCGTGTTGGGATCCTCAATCACAATAACACCAATCTTAATTAATATTTTGTTAGTTCTCTATTTGTAGACATTTCTCAAAATTCCAAACTATCAAAGTTCACGATTTTCCAGCAGCATATACATACATATTGCTCGTACGTACATGGTTTCATGTAAGTATTATTGGGGTGTAGATACTTCGCTCAGTTTCAGTGCGGTACAAGTTATGTTGTAAAATAAATTTAAGAAAATGCACTGAAGTGATTGTCGGTTCTTCTGCGTACTTTGACCTCCGTTTCGACTAGGTTTTATTTGAGCTAGTCCATAGACTCGCAGTGTCTAATTATCTTCCTTAAATTGTATTATTTCAACTGCAAAGAAATGCTTTTTACATATTTTTGAGTTCATTTGTAAACCTCCATTAAATATTACAAACATATTTATTGAGTCATTGCTCGGACTACAATGGTTATGCAATAACATACCAAACAGCATTTAATTCCAGAAATATTTAAGTCCCCGTTATCTTTCACGTCGGTAATCCAGAGCATGTCGCGTTCCATACGAACTGACAGATATCTCGACTTATTGCCTATCTTGCGAAAAAGTATTGTTTTTATTTTAAAAGTCTTCCACTGTAACTCCACATGCGACGATACAAAGAGAATACCGTCACATTTTCCTCATTGGAGGCAAAAAATAAGTGATTTATATCGGCAAAAATGTCTACGCCCAAATTCAATATCGGGTCCCTCACTCATATTCGTAACCGCAGGGAGCTACAGTATTTGCCACTAATACATTTACGACTATCTGTACAAAATTGATGATTTCGACAAACGCCAGTTCCCCATAAATCTAGGTTCATGAGTATAGGTAGAAGGGTATCGGGTTAGTCGGTGAGCTTCAAATATATCTTGTTAACTGTCGCCGAACAGACCTGAGGCATGTGAACTTGGCGAAACTTAATTACTGTACCCACATCAGCTTCTTTGGGATTACGTGTTTATTTATTTTTGGCTAATCTTTACAGGATATCATAAGGTAGTTGTATCATGCCTTTAATTCGCACAATAACTGGATAAGTAGAAAAAGAATGCATCTTATCTCGATTTTTCTGATAAGATTGCACCGTTTTCAGTACTTCTTTACTTTATTACCACAAATCATTGGTCAAATCACATGTTATCAATGCATCTATTCAGTCCTTGGAGTTACAGCTGCTGCCATTATTTTCTTTATTACATTCATTACATTCATAAACACATCATAAAAATGGAATGATGCATTAAGATGGTAATAAATGCAAAAACTTCTTGTAACTACAGCCTTATTTATGTGATAATTACATGTGCTTTCACAGCGACTGTGAAATTTAGTTTAATGCTATCCCCCCATCAGCATGCATAGTGGATATTTCTGGCTCGAATTGTTGTTAGATTTTATTATTACGGTTACAAAGTTCCGTACAACGTTTAATAACATTAGGTGATAATTATAATTTTAGTTTCGAACTAAACTGCAGTTGTTTAATTGTCTTTCTCTAAGCGTTATTAGAAAGATAATGTAAAACAAAGACTATTGTGTTCATATTGTGAGTTCTTATGCAGATATTTTGCAATAAGTAAAAGTGAGACGGAGAGTCATATACTCGTAGTAGTATTTCACTTTCACAACGCCAATAATCGAATACACTTGATTTTTTTTTTGTATTTCATGATTCTGAATCCGAAACTAATGCAAATTTTGCAATGTTAATAAACAAATAGATTTATAATATTTTTACATAGAAATGTGTGAAATGAATGATTTCCCTAAGCAATACAAAACTCTGACCCACTAGTTCTGTTTTTGATGATATTTAGTAACACTGATTGTTCGCGACGGGTGAATATTATTTTGACCTAAATATTGGCACGGAAAAGGTGAGGTTAATAATAACAAGATTATTAGTTTTCGATACTCGAGAGACCGATGTTTAAAAGTGGATGTGTACCTGCAAATTACGTTGCTTCCTTTTTGGATCAATAGCAGGACCAAAGAGGCTACCTTTTGTGAGAAAATTGAGATTTTACTGCATGAAATGTCAATATGAACTTCTTTTAACCGATTATTAAATTATGATCAGTGGGTTTTTGGAGCACTTCTTTCTTGGAGAATGTTAATCATTTTTGTGGAGAGGAGTAATTCTGGATGTGAAGCTTTCGTTACACGATATACGCTGACTGAAAGTAGCACCTATAATCAGATACATAAATATCCCTTTATCTGTATTTACATGGGCTGCTTGGCTGCCAAAGTGAGCATCAAGATTTTTTCCACCGACCAAATATTAACACACTGGCGCCGTTCCATTTTGAGAAGTCAAAGCAGTTTAGTGGTCAGATAAACAAAATAATTAAGCGCTTATGGTAATTTTGGCGGGAATGGTGCCAGAGCTTTATGTAAATTGTCCGACTATCCGCCATGGGGTGCGTCCCGCAACAAATGCAACTAACTCGCGGACTACGGCTTAATTCTGTTTTAATTACAACTTTAAACTGAGTTTTATTGGAATTATGAATTCTGAAGGGTGGTGGAACATTAAGTTGGTTGTAAGCTTGTTATATTGTGTGTTAATGTGGCTTTTTGTTTATTTACGCTGTGACGTGAAGATTAATTTGATGAGCCTTATTCCACACTGAATAATGTTGTTCAAAATGTGTCTTGCTTGCTATTGCGACATCATAATTACGCTTTAAATTACATCGATGGAATGGAGTTTCGACGCAAACAGTCTTTGTGTATACGTTTATTGTAGAGTATTCAGAAATTCTATCTATTAAATGAAAATAAAGTTAAAAGAAAATTGTTGACCTGTAAAATTGGCTTGTAAGAAATCCACAAAACAAATTAGATGTGTAATTTTTTTAACTATTTAGGGAGGTCCTAAAATCCTTGATCAGATGTTAAGTATTTAAAAAAGTGACTGTTCTTTCGAATCATTTCCTTCTCTCTTCAACCCTTTTTAGGATTCCCTACATTTATTTTATTACTCTCACTTTTTAAAGTATATGAAAAAGTTGTTTAACACACACTACCTAATCTGTCGAAGCAGAAAAGTTGCCGTTGTTTCAACAAGATGTCGCTACGTATTGTAGCGCTCTATCTTCTTTCTACAATGGCGACACATACTAAACCAGCTCATAGTACAGACGCCGAGTAGCAAGTCACATACTCTATTTAACCCTGTTACATCCGCTGTGAACAATTAGCGCAACTCGTCCCACTTGATTGGCTAAGCCTTGCGAGTCGAAGTTACCATGATAATGTTATAATCTGCTCTAATAGTGATTAATGATACGTGGATATATTATAGAGTTGGTGTTTGAATACTTTGGTTGGTAAATTAAACTTATGCTTATTTTTTTGGGAAGGTGATAAAAATAACAGGCTGGATTGATTATTGAATATTTTATTTTTTTATTGAAGAAAAAAAAATCGGCAAAAAGAAAATAATAAGAGCCTAGTAGTGGTCTGTTCATGTCAGATTTTATTTTTTCAGTGTTATTTCAAAACAAAACAGTAATGTTAGACATTGAAATGAAACTACTTTTACGGATTTTATCGCGGTTTAATTTTTGATTTTAGTTTGCCCGTGACCATGATACCTGCAAAGGTGTCGAAACGTCGGGAACTAAAATCAAAAATTAAACCGCGATAAAATCCGTAAAAGTAGTTTCATTTCAACAAAACAGTAATTTTACCGTCAAAACTGTTTTTGACCCGCTAGAAAACCTTCTGGTCTCGGCCCTTTGCGGTTGGGAAGACCAAGAGGCGTGCTGGACTCTTGCCCGCTACATTCACTTGAATTTTTCTCCGTTGCTTACGGTCGGGGGCTGTGAAGAACGATTCCTGCAAAACTACTCAAATCTTTAGTTTTGGTAAAACCCCATCTTTTTGTAGTACCTAGTGGTTAGGTCTGAAACTTGTCGGGCAATCTCGACAAATACGCATTGCATTATTTAATAATGAATCATTTCCACAATAGTTATTATAAAGGCTTTACTAAAACTTAACTTTTTGCGATGTAATATCAAATATTGTCTCTACATTCCATTTAAAGCTAATTCAACATTCCCGCAAATGCAATACATGTGCTATCTCAAACAGCCCATAAAATATTCACTTGCCTACATAAGTGCACGTTGAATACTATTACGTTCCGATGATGTATGGAGACGGATTGCACTGATTACGTTCCTCAGTCGGCATTCCACAAATCTGCATAAATCTACTTCCCATAAATGATTTCTGTGACTGTGATATGTTGTACTAGCTCTAGCTTTGATGATAATGGGGTGTTTATATGTTATACTAGCAGTACCCGCCACTTCATCGGTCCAGCTATTTCAGCTTGAACGAACAGACAGTTTGTCCGCCTGTATGAAGTGAATTTTTACAAAAAAACCTTATTTCTTCATACGGAACCCCCCCACAATCGGAGTTGAACTCGCTAGATTTCTTTTATACGTAGGTACTGTATCACAAGAATGATAGCAGTGTACTAAAAACCTTTTAAGAAAAAAATAACATTTGATACTTCGTTTTTGTACACAAAAATCTACGATGTTCTTCAAAGAACTCAGTTAATTCTCAAAAATAATTTTCGATTCTCTTATAAAAAAATATCATTTTACTACTTATTAATTTATTTCAATGTATGAAAGCAGTGTAAAATTCTATCTATTTTAATTCAATAAAAGGTTCTTTTCACTACAAACTAAACAAAACGCAAACTTGATAATACCTTTATTGAAACTGAATTTACATATAATTTCTCATTACAAAAATAATAACCACGATTTGATATGAATTAATGACTTAGGATAGAATTAGCATTCAACTGGCAAAGCTAGGCTGAATATGAACTTCGAATCAGCAATCCATGAGTATTCAGCTAACTCGAAGTAATGCGATAAACCCGTTATTACTGCATAACTAAAATGGCTTATAGAATAAGGGATTACAAGAATTAATTAGAATATTGGAGAATAATTATGGAATATATAGGTACATATAGATAAGTGTTTTGAAGTTATTTGTCCAGGTATATTAAAAGCAGATTTTTTTATCTGGTCTACTGTATCCCACTATATGCCTCCTCAACCCGTACGTTCTACTCACCAACTTCTCGTGAACCATCTGGAACCAGCCCACGTGGGATGGTGTCACCACTTCCATAGCCGATCACGGCGCCGTTGTCCATCCTCTAGCTTCCGTTGTGTGCTGATCCTCTACTTTTAATAATGAAAATAAAGTAATATAAAAATGAATGTTTTTTTATAACAAGGCAACTCCATATTTCGTCAATAAAAGTTGCAACACGTTTAATTAACTGTCACGTATTTCTAGCTAGAAGAGCTACGAGTATGTCGTCGCTTTTTATTCTTGGGCCTGTTTGAAATAATTTGTTTATTTCTCGATTATTCACTTTTACTCATGAACATGAAATTCAACCCATTCTATCCCTTCTATCAAGTTTCAGTCTTTTGTTATACATGCTATCATGAATTCCACTCCTTATATCTATTACCAACATTTTAGAAATATTGATACACTGAGTTCTCTTTCTGAAGCCTGCGATCGTCCCAGAGGACTACTGCATTTTTATAAGAAGTGATTATGGGTGAATGGTTCACCTTCTCAAACCATCCTACCCAGACTGGGCTTACTAGAGCTTAAATGTGGAAAAAAAGCCCAATTCATGTGAGCCTTTTGCAGTTTACCCCGTAAAGGGGGTTTGTCAAGCGTTGCACAGGGGGTTTCTAGGATATTCGGATTATTTAAGATAAAAACCCCCCACTCCTCGGCTTTATTATACTCCAAAAGACCAGGCGCCCTTTGTAGAGGTTCCTGACAAAAAAGTCCTTAACTTAAATAAAAACAAGGCTCGTTATCCTACTCAAATTAGTGCCTACAACTACGTTGATTAAAACTTTAAGAAAGTGTATCGTTAACTCATAAAGCAAACTTCGGAACTCCACATTATTTACTCCAATCTAGTTGTTTACAAATTAATTAATTTCAAGTGATAGGTACTGAGATTTTAAAACTTTATCTAGACTTCTTGGAAAGGCAGTTGAAGGAGGATTTACTGGGAACTTGAAACTGCTGTTATCTATTAAGCAGCCTGTGCGTTTAATATGAGTGAGTAAAGCAATTCCCCGATCCTGCTATTTACAATGGCCGATGAATGAATGGCGATTGGATTAAATTGATTCCTATTCTCTTAAGCATTTTGCCAGCACGATAATTGGTAATTCATTGTATTGACCATGAGCGTTTAGCCCCGTACTGAATTTCTAATTATTGTGTTGTAAAAATGCTTACAATAATACGAATAGTGCCTATTTAATTCATTGGCCATTGTAAATAGCAGAAAATTGGGACCAGGAAGCATCAGTGTAGTAAGTCGTCCTGTTGTATAGAACTCATTGTATATAATAGCTTTAGTCTTTTAAGTACGAGGTATTAAAACATATTATGTTTCTATCTTCTGTTCCTAAACGGTCTAGCATCAAATTACATCACTATCTGCAAGTCTTACGTGCGCTCAATGAAACTCGGTCATAAATTAGTAGATTAATTTGACTCAAAACAATGGTGCAATGATGTTTTAGCATGAATTCAAATAGACTGGTCGTGTCTTTATTTTTGTTATAGGTCAAAGTAAATCAATTGCTTCCACATTTCTTTTCCCAATACTTATGGAGTCCTGAAATAAAAAAAACACACTTCATATGAATTTCGAACTTTACGCACTCTACACAATTATTTTACAAATATTATATCTGTGTAAATAAGAATAAGTTCGTAAAAAGCAAAAAACTAGATTTTTCAAATACAAAGGACTATTCAAAGACTATTCAATTAAAGTCACACACAATTAAAAACCAGAATCCAGTTTTAACGTAGGAAATTACGTTAATTATGTAAAAGGTACAAAGAATTTCGGAACCAATTAACAGAGGCAATTAACTAAAACTAGACCGGACATTTTTTAATTATAAGTGTAAGCGTAAATTACGGCTTTTTTAATGAGCATTTTTTTCAGGATTTTGTAATGTAAGGTGAAAAGAAATAAAAAGTGTCTTAGATTGTATAATAAAGTTATGATTATCAGGTAATATTTTACGAGGTTTCAATAAAGACATTTTCTATTATAAATTGTCCCTGGACTGACCTGTAGGCGAATTAGGTAGATATTTTACAGCACATTAGATTGAAGATTTCAGATTTCGTCTTTAGAAGTCTAGATAACTTCGACATGAATTTCCCTACCAGATGTAAAACAAGAAAAGAACATCTGGGAATATACTTACCTAGTTGCCTAAGTTTGAACCTGTATCCAAATGTTTCATCATTTCACTAACATGTTGCTAAGAATTTTCACAGCATTTTCCTCCACCAGTCACCCCATATTCTGTAACAAAAACATCTCCCTTTAAATAGATAGGATTCGCAATAAATATTTTCTTTACAAACAAGCATGTTTGATTCACAATGCGTTTCAATTTATGCGGCGGATCCCATCACCAAATTCAAAGGCCCATTGTTATTCGACACTGTAGCGACATTTACTGGTTAATTGGAAAACTACATCGACTTTAATCCTCCCTGGGGTTTAATAGCCAATGTTTATTGGTGTCGCATTAAACAAACACACACTAATTGCATCCGTTTCATTGCAGTGGGGTTATTTAGAGGCGATGTGTCAACAGCTTTCGGTTTTTGATGTGTTACGTGAGAGGATTTTGTCACGATTTAGTTTGGGATTGAAGTGGATCTTTGCTTTGCTTAAGTGTGTTATGAAGACAGGTTTCTTCTATAAAATCGATTACAATAAATTGAACGTATGTACAAGTGTGTGGCATTGCTATAGAGTTCTAAGTGGAACTGTATATCTTTTTTTCCAGCGGTAGAATTAAGAGTATCCTGTACTTAATACGCTTACTTGGCCAACCCAGATCAAAAAATTCAATAGCCTACAGTTGGCGTCCATCTAACATCATATACAGTCCCAGACATTTTTAGTGGCACCGCTCAATGGAACGCTCAACGTAGCGCAAAACCAAAATTTGTCTGTAAAGTGACTATTCCGCACAAAATAATTGAGCAGTTATGCTAATGAGCTACAAGCTGAACTGACGCCAAAACGTTGTCCGCGGAGCTTTATGCAAATCACCCGGGGGTGCGATACGAACGCGCCCACCACCGAGTATCGATACCGCGTATGGAGTAGCTGCGACATTTCGTTACATCACTGCATCGTTTCAGTGTTTGAAATTGTCGAGTAATTGGAAAAGGCCGTTTGTCGGTACGTTGTTGTGTGAATCTCGAGAGAAATGTTTTGTTGTACAAACGATTAAAAGTGGCAACGTGCCTTTGTTGTGCGGTACTTTCAACTCTTTCAGATGAAAAGTTCGGATATTCGAACTAGGGATTTTATTGATAACATACTCGTAATTCTAACGTAAGACGGATGGCCAAAAAAAAACATGTATTTTATAAAAAACCTTTTATTCATATTTTAGATTTATTTATAGATGTACTTATTGAATACAGAATCTGAAAACTAAGCGTAAAGATTTATTGTAACACAAAGTGATCTCTTTCTTTATTTGATGTGAGATATTTTTTGTTTTGAATTCTTTTATTTGTAGAAATGTATAGAATGATATGGCTAGTATAATACCATTCGTGTTGAATCTACGAGTTTACATAAAGGGCCACTTGAAGGCGGCTTAGGTTTCAGTCAGTTGTTGATTCAGGACCCTTTCCAAAAGGTTTTCTTTTATAAAAAGAGAACAACCTTCAAAGAATCGACTTAAGTAAACTTTGTATATTTTTTTCGAAGTTTCTCGAAATTAAATGATCTCTCGAGTTATTAATATTATATTGATGCCTGGAGGTTAAAAGTGAGTTGCCTACCTAATTTCAATTTATTAATTTCATTGTCATTAAGTCTTGAAGCCATGGCTTTCTGCTGGGATACAGATCTTCATTTATTTTAGGTACATCGGAGGTGTATCACTTAGGCTTTGCTACTAACAACAGTCTGGACTATACAGTAAGTCGAAGTTCATCATGCCAAACTTGGTTCGATCGCCGAGACAGGCATTATTTTTAGGCAGAAAAATCGTCTAGGTGTCTTTGAGTATATGTCTTGAATGCTTGTTAAATCACAGAGATTGAAGAACTTAGTGCGGTTTTCGTTTAGTTTTAAAATGCACCGAATTTTCGTTAGACATAGATAATAACAAATAAAAATTCAGTCGACTTTTTACCGCAACTAAACGGTGAAGTATGCTGTCCTACTTTCACAATTGTCAGAACGTCTTATTTTAAAATGTGCGCAAATGACGTTGCTAACTAATACTGAGTTTACCTCGCCACCAAGAAACTAAAAGTCAAATTTACAGCGACAGCTATGCTAAAAATAACTCGAAATCTCTGTAATATACTTACAGCACTCCATTCTATTCTTAAGTAACAAAATAACGGTTATGTCGTTACATAATTGAAATTGGGCCATGAAACTCATTTAATATTGAAGAGCCCAGAAACAGACATTAATGTAATTAAAAGTAAAGTATCTGAGATAAGCGGAGATAATTACCTTAATGTAATTATAATAATTGTTAATGCTACGGCAGGCATTTTGTTTTACAAGTTAATATTTCAGTTTTGTAAAGAAAAAGGTATTTTTCTCGGTGGTATTTTTCTTTTGCGTTGGATTTCTTTTCCGGGATGTTAAAAATTCTTTTAATTGAGGAGTTAAGCTACAACCTATAACTCCACAATTTCATTCATCATAGGTTGAGTTTCGCTTGATAAGTTGGGCCTTGGGTGGGTGACCATCTATGTCATAACGAGTTCCTCACTTTTTTTATATATACATATTTTAAAGTCGTTACCTGCAGTTAAAAGCTGCAAAGACTGTCATCCGTCTTTCTAAGGGGTATCATAGCCCAGGTAAGGAGATCAGAAGGGCAGTCGCTTTTATAAAACACTGGTACACAGACGAATCCGCTCAGACTCGCCTAGGCTAGGATGATGATGATAAAATCTTCAATTAATTAATATATACGCGTTAAGACATGTGTTTAAAAATTGGATAGGAATTATTCAGCTACTTGTTACGTAATTAGTATTTACAAGTTAGACTTTGGTAACGGCTTCTAACTGACTTCGACTAGAACTAGTTCGTGTCTAGAGGAACTTTAGTTTATTTTGCTGTTAATTCATCGCTATTTATCTAACTGCAAACCGATTTCTGAATTCACCTTTAGGGTATGATTGTCGGACTAGCATTGCCCAAAAACGATTACCGCAGCCCCGGTAAAAAAGCGGTAAAGGAACATGGGTGGGTTTGGGTGAAACAAAGGGTACTTTCAATACGTAGTGTCACTGTACGTTTTTTTAACATTGGGAAAATGAAGAAGAAATGATTAAAATCTGTTATTAAATTACTTCTCTTTTTTTCATATCCAATTATAGGACTAAAAAAAATGAAAATTTTGATATCTCTTACCCCATCTACTTTATTTAACTCTGTGGCATCAGCAATTATTAAATACGACGAACATTTTAATGTGCTTTTTGGAATTATTATACTCTACTTTGTAATAGATGTGTACTATTCGGTCTCGTGTCACTCGGACTAGGGACAGAGGGTTCCGTACAAACAGGTCAAAGAAAAATCCAAACTCCTTACACCCATCATATTTATGACCGTAAGAATAGTTTTTTGATCTTGATCTTTATTCTTAGTGTCTCGGTATTACGGCAAAAACGTCATCATTAGTAAAATCAACTGGGAAAAGAGGTGTAGTTATACTCTAAAACTGATAAAAAAAATCCCACCAATCCCAGTGATGATATTGTTTTGCAAATAATGTAAAAGTTATTTCAGCGACGTCAAACATTCTAATTAGGAATCAAATCTCTAGTCAAACATGAACGTTTCCAAATTACAAAGACATAATTTTGTAAGGCCAATCATTGTGATGAAGGCCGTATCCTTAGCGACCCAGTCCTAATTAGTATTCCTTATGTCACAAGTATAAACAAGTTTCTAGATCGTAATCAAACAATTTGTAGCTACTACGAATAGTTTAAGTCAAATTCCCCATTTGAATTTAAAACTTTGATCATGAGAACAAATTACTATCTTGAAATAGGTTATCACGATGTTTTGTCGATAATAATATTACAGTTGTGGGAGAGAGCCGGTCTAAAACTGCAAAGTAATAATACAATGATAATACTTTAAGAGAAGAACTCTGATTAAATTTTGTGATCGCGTTTATTTACTTTTCGTGGTATTGCTTTAAAGCCTTGTATTTAGGATACATCATTCCATCGTTAAAGATATTTAAACTAGCATTGTCTAAGAAGGTTTGATAGGTTCTATTAAGCTTAGATTTTAGATTACATTAATTGGAGATCTTTTTGAGAAATTTTCAATAAGTATTTGTAGTGAAGAGAAAACATTGCATGTTTAACATTTTCTTATTATATTAGTGTTTAATTTTGAGAAATAGAAATGGGTGATGTCAAAAAATGGCTATAAATGAAAGATTGACTTTAACGAATTTGAAATTATATTTTAATTGCTGCCTACATTGGCTCACATTACATTTTAATAGATCTATGTACATCGGCTCACACACCTCTCCCAAATCACCGTCCTAAAACAGTGCAGAAAAACATTCAATTATTGTTCTAAAAACAAAACCAAATCGTTAATCAGAGCCATGATAAATACAATTGATCCTAATATGACACTCGGCGAAAAAACGTGTACAAATAATAAGACTGCCAGTCAACCCTCGAGATAATCCGCCATTTTTACGAGTCGAGGAAAATGTCAAGATCACACCTGAGGATGGTTGTCGAACCTTCACCTCCCCACATTTTGGGGGGATTAGGACACGTTGACGGCCCGAACTGGACGACACATATATTTTGTTTTCGCACGGTGTGGGACAAAGTTGTGATTGTATGACCGGATATTTTGTGTTCGGTCTCGGATTTTAATGATGCTGACTTTTTCGGTTTCGTGTTATTTTGGGTTAAGGTGCTTTCATTGATTTTTGTTGTGATTTGTATTCGAGAATTAAGGGCTTTGTAGGGATGTAATGTGGTAATGATGTGTTTGGGTAAATCATTTCATAGCTGCTTTTAAGACGTAAATTTGCAAATAAATTTCTCTCTCATAAACAAGAACACTAAAATAACACCATATTCAAACATTTGAGGAATAAAAGTTGTATGCAAATTGACTGGAATGTAAAAAAATATGATGGCCCCAAAAATGTTTGATCGCACCTTAAACTTTTATCGTTATTATCAAATTAAGCAGAAAAATCTCAGTTCCGCGGCATTTTGCAGTCATATTATAGGGCAGTAAAAACTTGTGGGCCCACAGCGCCAGTAGGGCAATTTTATAACATCAAAAAATATAATCGTTTTTACGATTTATAGGACTAATGCGAAAGTCACATTGTGGCGTTTTTATGTTTGCCCCTAGTTACCTCGTAAAGACATTTTATTTTAGCCCCCTGAGTGGGTCATTACTCACTCGGGAACTGTTTCAGCGTTTTCCGAAATATTGAATGAATTACGCTTCGAGATAATTGGGGCTTACGGCGGTATCGATGCCTGCTTTTTTTGTTCGATTGTTACTGCCAAGAATAGTTTTGAATATTGGCAGGAAAATGAAATAAAACAATAATTCTACTGTACATAATGTGAGGTTTTGTAATAGGGAACTTGTTTTTCTTTGTCCTTATTTGTACGGAACCCTCAGAGCCCCAAGTCGACTCGCGCTAGATCAAGCTTTAAATTGACGAAAACATCATCTACAAAAAAGTTCTTATTTAAACGTAAAAAATGGTTTGAATTTGAATACATGGTACACAGTCAATATGTCGGCATAACAACACCGCAATGTATACAGTGTTGCGTACTACGGGGACCACACTACGCAACCTCATGAAATTGTTATGTAATACACAAACGTTACGTCAATAGTTTTATTCCAGTTTCCAATCAACAAACAATAGTGTAAATTGGTACACGTGAGGCGCGCATACATCGAATGCAGTGCGCGCCTACAAAGGTGTCACAAACGTCATTTTTGTCCGTTTGCTTTCGAAATACAAAGCGGTGATATATGAAACGTCATTTGGTAACAGTTCGCCGTGACGTATTGTGCACAAATGATGCACCTGCGATCCGTCACGGCGCGCACACGGCCAAATGAAAACGTCAAAACGCGCCGCCCCCAACGTTTTATCTTCGGGAGGCAGTTAGACACTGTTTTAGAAACACCAGCTTTTATTTCGTTATTCAAACGTTAGTGATTGTTCACAACTTGCAGTAAAAAAACTGGTTCACGCCATAGACATCACTATCGCAGACACGTTTCTGCGTGTCGTAAAAAACTGGATGAAATTTTAGTACGGACAAAATTTGAGAGCTTTTATTTGAGACGGTATTTTTCTGATTGTTTCAGGGAGAAGAATACGAGATAAGTCCAAAGTACTTCGGGGAAAGTTAGTATAGTTGGTGCTAAATACTAAAATCAAAGTAATAGATGTGGAAATTTTCCCCCTCTTCCCCCTTTCTTGCCTCGGCCCGGAGCCGTCTTTTGTTAGGTTCGTTGTTTGACACGAAACGTTCGCGGGATTATATTGTTTTCGGAAAAGCTATTATGGACTTCTGAACGAGTACCAACAGAATTATTTTTGGTGAATTTAATGTTAACAAGTGATTATAACAGTAGAAATTAATAATCTTTTGTGTTTCATTGAAAGTTTAAGGTTTTTGATTGTGAATTTAAATACTGTTATAACTTTTAAGTATTTTGGTAACTGACAATTATTAAGTACGCTTTTCATGAAGGGATTTCAGTACGAATTGTAAATTGTGGGATTTATGCGTAGATAAGTCCAAAGTGGTTAGGCCTTTTATAAAATTAAGGTTTTGGTTAAGTTTCATTCCTTACAATGTATAAATATGTTTTCCTAAACACTGTCATTCAGTGGACGGCGATAGGCTGAGATGATGATGATGATGATGAAATACTGTCATTACTTTAAGGATTTTTTTACGTTTGCAATTTAATTATTCGCATCGACGAAAAACACAACTCACACAATTTTCGGAGGAACCTAATAAACAAGTAGAAAACGCATATATTTTCATTAAGCCAACTGTGAGCTGTTGTGAGAAGCAGCCACAGTTTACGATGCAGGTAGCTCGACCTATAAATTATCTTCGTGGCTTATTTGACATGATTTATATCTCTAAACACGTAGTCGCTTGTAAATACATCGCTAACGTTTTGAGGAATTAGGCTGAAGCTGCCTAATGGAGCAGTTTATTGAGGTATAATTGCTAGACTATTATTATATAGTTTCATGTATTTGGAAGATCTACGTACTCTATAGATTGCAGTGCCAATGGAGAGGGCCTATACCCAGCTGTGAATTGAGACGAGCCGATAATGATGTTTATCTGAAAAAAAGAGCTAACTCTTTTTTTCTTTTTCACGCATAAATTGACCGCACTGAATTGAACTCAGTCAGGGTGACGTGTCGAGGGTTCGATCTAGTACTACATGAATTTTTGTGATCCTCGAATTCTCTTCCTGATTCTGGCTGTTAGGATTAAATTCCTTAATGCGGGAGTCGCCAGAAAGAAGAAAACAAAACATCGTTTATGAGTTTTTTTGCTATTTTTGTGCCCATTGCTGTTTTAAAACACTCTAATAGAAGTTTTAAGAAAGAGCGAGAATTACTTCATGTTATGTGAAACTGTAACGCATGAGAGACGAAAATTTAATTAATTTCAAGTAAGAAAACGAATGTAAAGTGTATTTACTTCAATAAGATAAGAGACTCACTTCCATACCTCCGTTCTTAATTACCTACTAACTTTCACACTTCCAAGGTTCAATATTTTCTTCTACGATACACCTTTTATTTTTATTTTTAATCATTGCAGAGTTATTTATGCGCTGAAAGAAAAACGTGATTGCACAGATTTTTTATATTGGCTGCGTGAAAATACAGTCCGACTTTTTCGTGTATTTTATGAAACGGTCGTCGAATCGGTGAAAAAGTTTGTCAAAGGTTAATCAAAACGGATCTTGCTGTGTCGATAACTACCGGTTTGACATCGCTCTGTATGTTTTTGAGGAAAACTTGAACCATTTGGACGCTATTTCCGAATTGCCCTGATTGAAGTTCAGTTGACTGGAAGTTTTTTAAGACTATCTAGTTGATTTGTTTTTGTTTTAATTGGTGTATTTGCAGTCTATAAACAGTTTTTTTCGGGTCTAACTAAGGAGTATCGTGTTGAGCAGGTATATGGGTTGAGGAGGTTAGATACTCAGTCGCTCCTTGTAAATCACTTGTACTTAGCTGAATCCGGTTAGACTGGTAGCCGACCAAAACATAGTTGGGAAAAAGACTAGGCTGATGATGAAACAGTTTGTTCCCGTTTTGGATACATTTTTCATTGCCTCTCAGCTCCTTTTAATCATAGCGTCATGGAATACATCCTGTAACCTTCTTCGATAAATGAGCTATCTAACAATGAAAAATTGTTTCTCTTCGATCCAGTAATTCCTAAGGTTAGCGCGTTCAAACTAACGAAAGAACTCTTCAGCTTTAAAATATTTAGCCATTGTCATTTTACTCGGTATAGCAGTTAAATTGGCTGTAAATCATCAACTATTTTCAAGAGTTTAATTAAACATCGTAGTTTTCTGCATTTCTGCCTAAAAATTAGTAGTAATTATTCAAAAGAAGAAAGAAGATCTCTTGCTGCATTGGCTGTAATACTAGCAGTGTTCTTAGGTAAAAAAGGTATGCTATAAAGTACTAAGGTAGGTAATGGCTATATTGCAATTACATTAACATATCATTGCAACTGATTATTATGAATATTGTAAGAACAATGGTGTAATATTAAACAGTCCTTTCATGCTTCTTCGGTTTAATGGGAATTAGAAATCCATTGAGACAACTATAAATACAAAACAGATATAACATAGTTAGCCTTTTCTCTCACTTACTTATGTATTTGTACTAAACATTGAGTATTAGTCATTTAATCGTTTGAAAGTAGTTTTTTTTTGTCAAGGCTTTCTATTCAATCATGTCTATGATACGAGGAACTATGAACAATTATATTATGTTATAACTTATAACACCTGTCTTAATTAAGTAAAAAGTCGAAACAAGTCAGTTTATAATACTACACATATTGACTGTAGGGATAGCCGACTGGTTGAGGTTACCAGAAAAAATAATTAAGTGCGACGTGTCGCGAGTTCGATCGCCGCATAGGACAAGCATTTGTGTGGTCTGCATGTGCAGTCTTTATGCATGTCACTTGAATGTTTGTAAAACTCCCCGCGACAGAATGATTAAGAAGTCGTTTTCTTTTAATAAAAACAAAAAAATATATTTTGTAACTAACTTGCTGGCAGCATAAAAGTATAAAAAGAAAAAAACATCTACCAGCCTTGCTGGGATGTTCTAAGTTTAAATATACTTAAAGCGAAGCACTTTACTATGATGTTATAGACCATACATCAAGTCTAAAGCCAGGTCAAGGATTCAGCCTGATATGCAGCTATGCACTACTGCCGATGAGAAATTAATAGTTGTTTGTTGAAATTTTAGCGTAACTTTCCCACTACGGAAGCTGATGGTCGATGAAATTAAAACTAAGAGGAAATTTTCTCTAAAGAAAGCGAATCGAATTTTATTTTTGTTTGTTTTTAGATATTTATTTTGAAATAGTCTTGAAATAGATGCAATGGGTATGAATCCTACTAATATTAGAAACGAGAATGTATGAATACTTGGTACTCTTTCACGCAAAAACCACTGAACGGATTTAGATAAAACAACAAATAGGTTTCAAATAAATTTTCAAACTAGGATGTGTGAACAACTTCAAATCGATGTCTCGCATTCCTGTATTATAATAATAACACAATTACATTAAAACCCTCGGCTTTTATCTCATAAAAAAACTACCGAACAATTGACGTCCGATCAAATGAGATTTAATTTCGTAAAACTGGATGGACGAGACTCATACTCATAATGAACGATGATATAATTATGAGGTGTATAAAATCGTTGATTGGTGCACGTTATTAAATTCAGGCATTCAGGCGCCTCTTCATTAACGGCAGATAAGGAATATCATTGAACGTGTATTTCAATAGAATAATACGGACATTGATCATTTATCAATGAAAACTGATGACGTATTCTAAAATAATAAATTCGTAACGAGTCAAAATACGATAGGATTTGGGTTGCTTTAAATCTTATATTTATTTTTAGGGCTCCATACACATAAAAAATAACGGACAAAGCTCTTGGTAAATTACTTCATTGTCCATCTGTTTGCGTATCTGTCAATACTCTTTTTTACCAGCATATGTACCTAAAACTGTTAATACTTCATTATGTGGCCTAATAAAGCTGTAAAAAAAACGTCTAAGTTCAATAAAAAAAAACCATGACGTCGTTTATCCTACTGACTGAATACCAATCAGTCTCGAATCAGCTTTGATTCGAATAACACGTCAATTCAAAGTTTAACTAAGTGTTCAAAATCGTAAGTAAGACAGTACAGAAGAATATTTCTAAGGAGACACCTTACACATCACAGAAATTCTCCGAAGTAGGATCTCGTGCTCTGATCCTTACATAATCCTTTTGCTTTGTAACATTCATACTTGAATAAATAGAGGCGGGAATCTGTCGACACTTTCACTACGTTCGCACATGATCAAATCTTGATCTATTAATATTGTATGTAGTGAAGAATTTTGTTTAGGTGATGTCAATAGTTTACTGGAATTTCGTCTATATCTCATGATTGAACCAAATTCGATACTGGTATTCTGTTATATTTTGGGATCATTGATCCCGGGAACTGCGGGTTTACTCTCGAAACTAGGTTATGGGTCTTTTTTATTTTGATTTATTTTTCGATTCGTTCCTAAAATGGTATCCACTTTCAAATTAAAGTAAGGTTCAATAACCATCCGTTGCTATCAGAGTTGTAGGCTTAGATTTCGAGCGCTGTTACAATTTTTGCGACCATACGAATTGGTGTTAATATTGATTTCCAGAGTTAACCCAAATCAATTTCAATTATATTGAAAAAAAAAACATAATTTAAAGAAAGCCTACCGGGTAATTCGAAACTAGATACCTAGTCCTCAAACTGTTAAAACCGCATAAATTCGATAAGCACTTACAAATTGCTTGGAATACTTGCGGTGGACTAGGCGTGAAACAAATAGCTGTTCAAATTTAGTGTTTCCTGTTTTCTGGGCTCATGGAATTCCGGGGCGGTGCGGGGCGCGCCGCATTTGACGTTTATTCGATTTAAGTCCAACCGCCGGCCGCAAGACCAGTAAAGTGCCGTGTGAATAAAGTTTAAGCTGTAAATTCAGTTTGCTGTGTAGTACGCTACAGCAATACTTTGTAGCAATCAGGGATCTCGCGGGATTAGACGTGCAAACCGAAGCTTGTGCAACAATGCTGTACTGAATCCCATATTTCGAATAATTTGCATGCGTCTGCAGTTCTGTAGGAATAAAAATAAGCTGTACCTACACAGCGCTCACGTAGCCGTCTAACAAAGTAAATTTTACGGACACTAATTTGAGATGAATAAAACCTCTTTTATCAGAACTGAATAAGTCTCTACATAAGTAAAACATATTTTATTGATAATTTGAAGCAAGCATTGAAAGCTCATAGTAAAAATATTATTGAGCATGTTTTCATTAATTAATTAAGTACTATTTTCTCATGTTCATTTTCTTTCAACTAATAATGCTAAAGTGGATTTCATTCGTCCGTAGCATCCTTTCATACGTTTTATCTAGGTCATAGTAATTCGAGATAGAACTATTTAATTCAATGAAAAAAACACGAGGGCAAATAACGCGACGCTAACGACGTTTATTGAACTTTTTTATTCATTGTGAAATTGTCGAAGAAGCGGTGACTATAATAGGTAATGAAATTGAAACGGAATTTAAATTAAATCTTCTGGATATTATTATGTTCAAATTTCGAACGTTTCCGATGGTTTTAATAAAGTATTTTTTTCAGTAGTTCACTTTTTAAACAGTTGTTGATTTTTCGGATGGTAGTGATACTTTCTGGTAGACCTAATGCAATTTTTACGTACATTATAAAAACCGTTAACATACATGTCAGATTTGCGACACGAAGGGTTCCGTGCCAAAAGGCCGAAAGAAATGTAGACAAACATGCAAAAAAAACCGTTATTTAACCTCGATTTTAATGTTGTTTTAGCTGCAACAAAAATACATCATCTATGAGAGTTTCAATTGCCCAGCTAACATACAGCATTAGGTTTCAATTTAACCCTTGACTACGAAACCATAAAAAACGAAACTGTTATATGTATGTATTGTTCGTTGAAAATAACATATTCATCGAATAAATATCGGACAACAATACAACAAGAGAAATAGCAATGCGAAGTGGGTCAGCTCATTTAACAAAGTCAACGACACTTCACCGAATTCATAAAATATAGAGTCCACCATTTTAAATTTCAATAACATGCAAATATAAAAATTGGTTTCACAAAGTTCATTCCAGTTCAAAACCTTCCCATACTTGTTCTTTTCAAGAGAGATTTTCCTGAGTATTATAAAGCGGATTTAGAAAGAAATAAAATATCTGACTCATATATTATGACTCTTATACGTATGCAGATAAGGTCGAGAATTGTAAATTGGTTTTATGCTATAATATTTGATTCGTTATTGTGATTCTTATTTGTATGGAGGTAAGGTTGAATGTTGGAGAAGGTTTTATGGTATAATATTGAAATCGGAAAGGCAGTGCCATAAATTGGATTATATTGGTAGTAACTATGATTGAATCGGTAATGATACTTCATTAGCCGGGAATAGAACTGATGTCCCAGGGGTAATAGTTGTAATGGATGTCATTAACTATTTGTTTTAAACTTATTGTTTAGTTAAAGCTATTAAAGCGAATGTTTATATTTCTATATATGTACGTTAATTTGACAGTCCTGGTGAAATTTGAATTTAACCTTATTACAAGCATTTATGTTTTCGTGGAAAACATTTTTATTCATTGGTTTATACTGACCTTTTTCAGGCTATATTTCATGGAAAGGCTTCATGACATTATATTATTTGATTAATATGAAAGTTGTTAAATTTATTTCGTTTCTTTTTTACGTTACATTTTGTTACCTGAATTTTAGGTACATGTCTAGATAAAATAATTGAAAGTTGTGTAAACTATACTCCAATTAGTTACGTACTTAATAAAGGTCTTGGTAAATCTTGGCGCACGGTTTTTAGAAACACTTCTTAAATATATTTTTTGAGTGAAGTAGACTAATCACACGAATGTTTTACCTTTTTTATGTACCTAGACTAACGGAGTGAAAATGTCGTAACAAAGAGCAACGCAAACAAATAAATAATTTATATAAACCATATCATGTCTGCATCAAGTTAAAAAACATGTCTTGTTAATTTTTATTAACTTTTTCACTTGTCCGTAACCTTACCTCCGAAACTGATTTGGTTCTCAATTCGGTATTAAACTTGTTGCAAATTCTGGAAACTTTATTTAAAAAAAAACCTCTCACACTTAGGAATTTAAGGAGGTTTTACAAAAAATCTAATCACATGCACAAACACATCCAGACACTCAAAAAGCATTAAAAAAACTTTAACTCCAGGTCCAAATATATTAAAAACAACACTTGATTTATCAGGAGTAACCTGTAGGTTTTCTGCCTAGCCAACCATTTTTATAAGCTATATAAAACCTATATGCTCCTTGGAGTAATGCCATGCATCAATAATCTCAATTTTAGCGTCTTATCTTGGTCAAAATGTTTCTGGACAGTGTCCTCATAATCTCATGAAGCCTGTATTAGGTACTGCCAATACTAAATTATGGGTGTATCATTCATAGACTAAGTCGTGGTTAGTTCATTATCATCCACAGCCTTTGTCCTCCCACTGCTGGGCATAGGTCTCCCCTTTCTCTGCCAATTCCTACGGTCCTGTGCCACCCTGATCCAGACGGGAGACCTTTCTTCCTTTCTCTCTCAAGACGACCCATCTTGACAAATGTAATACGTATTTACGATTTAGAAATAAATTGAAAACAGTCTTAGCCTACACAGTCCTCCTTCAAAAGTAAATGGTTAAACAGGCCTACCAACTGATCCAACTCAGTTATTATGTTAAAGCTAAATGCAAAACACATATTAATTACGTTGACAGATCTGAAGTTTTGAAGGTTGGGTGACGGTCAGCCGGCAGTCTAGACGGTCAAATTACAACAATTCATCACAAGCATCTGGAACAGACAACTATAAATCATAAATAAATATTCATGATACGCGATGCCCGTACATCACTATTATTATAGAATAAAATATGAACTCAGGTTCTGCCGATATATTATAGTTACAGTTTACGGCAGATAGAGAAGTACAGGGAGTTTTTTTTCTGTTGATAAGCCAATCACGAAAATATTTTTAATGTGAGGGTCGTCTTGACGTTATATAACGTTTTTTATGAAAAGGGGTCACTAAAGTTATAGCTGTTCCCAAAATAATACAGTCTGTTTTGCGATACAGTGCCAAAGTCACTGAAAAATAAGAAATAAAAATAAATAAATAGAATTCTCTCATGAATACATCCATTATACATAATACTTAGAATTTTATAAACACATTAAGCTTTAGAAATAAGAAGGATTTAATAAAAGTAATAAAATGTTTTTGTTTTAAGTACAAGAGTATTAAGTAACAAAGGACTTTTCATAATTTCGAAAATGAATTTGAATTTCATATTTTGACACATCAAGTCTATATAATTCCTTTCGCTATAATATATTTTAAAATACTTATCCTGGATTTAGTTCAGTGAAAATAAAATAAAAGCACTTAAGCTTCATAATTGATAAAAAGACATTGTGCTTGCACATTATAAAAAAAAAAATTCAAGATAATTACCGATGTTTTGTAGATTGTAAAAAAAAATACGTATCATAATATGATACGCTTGCAGTATGTATAGAAAACTCAACGATCCTTAAATTCACTTTATTTTTTCAATTTGCTAGTTACTCACACTTTCTTTTTCATACATTTTAGCATATTCATTAGTGTAAATGTTGAAATGGATTTTGTCTATTGGGATTGCTCTGGTGAGACTATCTAGCCGCGCTATCTAGCGATACTAATAGTTACTTTCATGTCCATGAATTATCCATAAGACAAATGAATGTTCTTTTTGTTCGAAATTAGTAATTTGAAACCTACAATAGTTTTAAAATAGACAGGTAAAACGTATCGCATATTTTTTATTGTTGAACTAGCTGTTGCCCGCGACTTCGTCCCCGTGGGTAGAAAATAAAAGTTATGTTTTATACCTGCCCTATTTTTTTCACATTTTCCTTCGTATCTTCGCCCCTATTAGTCGCAGCGTGATGGTTTATAGCCTAAAGCCTTCCTCGATGAATGATCTATTCAACACAACACAACACAAATAATATTTCAATTTGGATCAGTAGTTCCTGAGATTAGCGCGTTCAAACAAACAAACTCTTCAGCTTTATATATTAGTATAGATTGGAATATAAAATTTAAGATTTCAAGTTGTCCACTTAGATCAATTGCTTTATATAATAACAGTTGGAGTAAAGGTAATAAAACATATTGACGCGTTAGGCAGCGTATCACATAAGGTAAGACAATAAATCCTTCACATAATGATTGATGGCACCAATAATTATGTTCTAATCTGAGAAATGATAGACATTGTCGATAATGACACAGCTTATTTGATATATTGAGGGTGTTTTATCAATATTGCTGTGTTTGTGTAATATTTAGATAAGCAACATTTAGTTCGTAGTATGATTACGACATTTTTTAGCTTCTCTGGACCCTGGATTGTGGAGGAAAAGCCTTTTCTAGAGTCTTAACGATTTGAAAGCTTTTTGTTTATCGTAACCAGGATTTGAACTAACCATTTGTTAATTTTTTATTCTTATATCTGCATCTGACCATGTGTTTCAGCTACTTCTACACACTACCTTTTGACATTCAAAAGTTTTGATCGTTTTTGCTGATTATTTTGACCAGATCATCACATCATTTCCATTGCTTTGAATGTCAAACAATAATTATCTATAAGCAATTAAGTAACTTTACAATATTTTTTGACGTTCCTTGCTCAAGTTTACCTCACGAACACATACATATTTGCATTACTAG
This sequence comes from Trichoplusia ni, assembly GCF_003590095.1. Lineage (NCBI taxonomy): Eukaryota > Metazoa > Arthropoda > Insecta > Lepidoptera > Noctuidae > Trichoplusia > Trichoplusia ni. The sequence continues at coordinate 4,072,361 of NC_039496.1, forward strand.
TATAACAAAAGTTACTCATTCAATATTACTATAAAATGAAATGAAACCGGAATATTAAGAGCACTGTGCCAATAATGCGAGGCATCAATCCAATGGAAACGGATTTATAACTTGAGAGGCGTTTAATTTTAAAAATGCATCGGGACGGAGGCATCCTTTACTACCGTTCTTTATAAAAGTTCTTTCAGACAAACCGAAATGCTGAAGAAGCGAAATAATTCTAAGAATTGCACGTATGAAATGTTTTGTTATGATATAGAGATGAAAGGAGGTCTAATTATGCTTTTTGATGGTGAATTAGGTGTAATATAGACAGATTTTTTATATTTAATTATTTATTTATATCCTTTCATGTTTTAAATCATTTTTTTTATTATTAAAGTAAACTTAGCTATGACTGAAGTTATTAAGAAAACGTGTCACGAAAACTCAAAGTCCATACAGATTAAATGCAGTTTTCTAAAAACAGTATCCGTCTATTTCATATTATAAAATAAAAGAATTCCTTGGTTTTGTGTGAGAGGATACTAAATGGCTTCGTGCGCACGTTCACCAATAGAAGGCGAATAAATGACCTTTCGATAAAATGAGGAAGAAATTTATAGTTACGTAGGAAAATGCATGTTCACTAAGCTTCGTAGCGAAAAGCGCTTGTCGGACGCTTCTTCTTATGTAAGAATTCTATTTACGATTCTGATTGTATGCTTAGGAATTTTTGAAAATCACTTTTTTAGTATATGGAAACTTAAAAGAAAATTGCCGGTTTTACGCTTTTATAGAGTCATCAACAAATCAAACAAAAAGACAGACATTCATTTTGCGGTAGGATGCAGCCGCATTCGTTGTTAAAAACTGTGTCGTAGAGTGTACATTTTACAAGTATGACTATTGGAATCAAACGTTCTTTTCCTCTTTGTCTTTACAAAAGTGATATTTCATCTATTATTAGTGTTGACAGAAAATACCCGTATGTAAACGGGTGAACGTTTAAAAGTCAGGATACTTATCGAAACAATGTATTTTCTGCATTTTCAAAAAAGAAGGTAAACGATTGTAGAAATGACTAAAAAGTCTAATAAATGTAGACTCAGATCCCTAACTCTAGTCCTTTCAAATAAAACAACCACAGCAACAATTTTAACCGTTACCGCCACTACTCTATAATTTTACATGAAAAAACGCATGATAAACGTTTAAAACAAAACATATTTTAATCACCTTTGTCTAGAAAATTTACGATCTAAAATAAAATACCTGCAGCGCGCTGAGATAGGCACCGAATTGACAGAATGACCGCATCGATCTGTTCGGAATAGCCGACCCCACAATGAAATATCCTTGCTTTCTGATAGATTAACTGCTACTGTCAACGTTGTCGTGGTTTGCCAAGACTTAAACCCATATTAGTTTGGACATTTCGTATGTTTATTGACGAATATTCGAACGAAACCGACGCTTGGCACGTTTGGACACTTACGTGCTGTTGCCAATTTGTTATTTTGGGGTATTTACTGTTTTAGACGTGGAAGTTCTTTATTGAGGTTTCTATAGTTCAACCATTTTTAGAGTTCCATAGCAGAAAGGTTGAAAATTGAACACACGACTCCACTGTCTGTCTGTACGTCACACTAATCAGTATACCACAACAGAAATTTACTCTGATTATGTATATTTATTGCCGCTTCAATATAACAAAAGAAAGTCAAAGTTGGGCAACGGAAGAGCAGACATTATAATATTCTACATATAATATTCCACAACTTTCACACAACGCCATCTAGTCTCAAATTAAGCAGAGCTTGCATTATGAGTAGTAGACAACTGATAAACATACTTATATAGTTCTAAATAAATACATTATAGAGATAAATTACACCCAGACACAGAAAAAATGATCGTGCTCATCACATAAACATTTGTCCTGGGTCGGAATCAAACCTCCGGTATAGCAGTCAGGGTCACTAACCACTAGACTAACACGCCCGTCATTAATTTAATGGTGGGGTAATTTCTTTGGAAAATGTATTTTACTTTATTTGTGCGGAACACTAAGCCTTGCAAGTCCGACTTGCACTTGAATGGATATTTTTTGAACGCGTTTACTAAATGAACTGACCATGATAATATCGAAAATAATAATCCGATGTCGGTAGATAATTAGTACATTGCTTAAGTACTATCCCTGACCGCATGCAGAAATCTAATGCAATAACTAGTCACAGTCGCGTCCCTTCATATTATTATCATGTTACACATGTCTCGCTCCGTGAATACAAAAGGGCCACAATTAAAAAAAAGTAAAAATCGTTTTATTGCAAAAATGACACCTGAACCGACTATATATTATAGTGAAAAAAAAAACTAATACGCATCTAATGATATATTAACATCTTATATTTAATTAAAAAGTATATAAAATATTAAAAAAAAAACAGTTTCAAAAATTTGTTAAATTTGTTTTGGCTGTCCTGTAAAATTTATGGATTTCGATTTGTGTCCTTTTTGTATTCAAGGAGCGGTCTATTACGTACCATAGCTAGTATTGAAGTAACAGATGACTTAACAAACATAATGCATATTTAAACTCCAATGTTTGTTGTATTTACTTACTATACTTGTATGTGTAATTGTCTAATTATTAGACAATAATGACTCATTACTATATTGCGTACTATTACATAAAAACAATAGAATAGATTGGCAAACAAAGGTATTGACAATGGAATTATTAGTAATCAATGAAAAGTCGTTATAGTAAACAAGATTCAATAGAAAATTATCAAATAACAAATTTTATAAATAAAACAATTAAGAAAATAAACGTTGGTCTTAAAATACTATAACCAAGAGAAATCATTTTAAATGAGAATATTTTAGCTTGTAATAAGTGGTAATGGTCACCACTCCAAACCCTAGCACAATATGTCGCGGGATCGATCCCCGCACAGGACAAGCAATTGTGTGATTTACGAAAACTTGTTCTAGGTGTCATGTGCATATGACTTGAATGTTTGTATAAATTCAAGTGGAAACGGCACTATTTTTTCCTCACTGTTTCACTGTTAATAATTGTCAGCAATCTGGTTATAAATGTTTACTTCAGAACCATAAATCTCAATCTGTTTGAAATATTTCAATTAAAACGTGCCCAAGTCAGCATTGAATTTATCCAATTTAGTATGATTTATAAAAAAAAAAACGTGTTGAAATCTCTTTCTTAAGATAGAATATCTTATAGTACCAGTCTGACTGACAATCCGCCAATGACTCTTAACCTATCGCTAAAGGTCACAGCGCAAAAAATGTATCATTTATTTAAAAAAGGTCAACAAAATTTTACAGCCTCATTTCGAATCTCTATACATTCTTATTTGATTGTCGATGAAATTCAGTAAAAATTTCTCTATGGGCAATTGGATTAGCATCAACTGGCTATTACACGGTGGCTTGACTGCTCCACGATAAAATACGTCCAATTCCAGACCAGAGATTAAAATTTTTATTTACATACTTATGTAATTTATTTTGATCATGTTACGTGGTCGGTGTTTTAATGGGATTTCTATTTTAGACGTTTTTTAAATTTTGTTTGGGCATTTATTAGTTTACACCTACATAGACAAGCTTTCGTACTAGATACCAGAGAGTTTATGAAACACTAAAAAGTTATACCAATTATAGGGAAAAGCGAATGAACGAATGATTGAGACAGAATATACATTAAGCTTACGTATAATTAACTATCATATGCGACTCCATTTCAAAAGCCAACCCCCATAACTGTAAAGAATTTGTGAAATATTTTGTGACTTTCTTTTTTTTCTAAACAGCGATCATTGACGTGAGGTTATAAACAAAAGAAAATGAGTATAATAAACATTATAAACATAAAGACGAAAACCATCACAAAATACTATAACACGAATAGTACGTAAATGAAGCACTCTACATTGAAATATAGAAAATAAATCTTATGTTATAACCTACGTAGAACAGGGAGTGCGATAAGCGAAATGAGTTAAAGCCTTCGGGAGCACCAACAGTCCAGTCTGGGGAAATTCATTTAATTTAATACTACAGTAAATTGTTACACAGTTTGTATGAACGAGGTGACAGTGCCACTACTTTATCAACGTTTTTTTTACACAAATGTAATAGGGTTGACGACAATTATTTTCTAAAACGTGACGTCACTTGTTTGTACGTTTTTGTCGCAAGACGCCTCCACGTAACTTTAAAGCCTGTATATTCTTTGTTATAAAAAAATCTGCTAAATTGCATCCCTTAAACTTTTAAGGTTCCATACCGCAGGGTTAAAGCGGGTCCCTAGTATTGCCGCACCACTGTCTATCCATCTGTCATCAAGCCAAACAAATGTCTTCCGACCCGTGATAGCTAGAAATTTGAAAATTTTACAGGTGATGGCTGCTGTTACAAAAAGTACATATGTGGCAAATAAATATGTGTGGGAACCTACCCACAAGTTTATTCGTTTCCACACCGATTCGTTCTTTTTTTATATTACTTGTACGGAACCCTTATTGTCGCGAGTCCGACTCGCTATTGACCACCTTTTATTATTCAGATATCGGCAAAAATACTCGCCTAATATTTTTAAAATCTATCTGATATACAAAAAAGATTTTTTTATACAAAGTCGTCATCTGCATTATTTTTTCTCCTCAACCGTTTTTACTCGTGCTCGAATTCAATTCATTCGAGCTACATGAAATATGTAAACAATATTATCGAAAGAAAAGAGCAACGTTACATAATCTAAGATTTTCTCGTTAAAATGGTACAGTCTCAAAAAAAGGCGTTCTGAGGAAATTAAGCGCCTTATAAATCTTCATGTGGGAGTAACTTGTTCAAAGTAGAAAGATATCGAATGAAACGGTCTTTTTAAACATTTATGTAAACTTTCCTTTTTTTTCGGCTTTATATTTCTTTGGAGAAATAGCCGGGGGTGGGTTAAATATTAAATAAAACGGATCATTCTACAACGGTAATTTAAATAAAAGCTTCAAAGATAAGACTATCGTTTTCCTAAAAAAATGTTATCTTTTTGTATTGACAGCTCAAACGTCTCTTATAAGACTGAATTGTGTTTAAAGGTTGATCTTTGAGTTTAAATATTTTATGAGTTATCAGAGTTTCAATCTTTGTTTCATACAATTACTTATCCTCAAAAATACATACGTGTCACATATTTTTAGGGTTCCGTACAAAAGAATCAAATACAATTTTTGCCGCTACAATATATAAAAATTAGGTTAATATGATGTGCATGGTTAGGTTAGGTATTTTTCAACCTATTTGTACGGAACCCAATATGCAATCTGGCAAGTTTACTCGTAATCGATTTTTAAATTCTACATATAACATATAATAATATCTAATATATAAATATCGTATTGATAATGTCGTTTCATTTATTTCAAACGAGTCCCATCGACTATGGTATAAGCCTAAATTACTAAAATTAAACTAACCATACTTTATGTAGTACGGTAAGTAATCTAGATTACGCGTAAAATCAATTTCATCAACAAATAACACTCCCAAAAACAGATTTCGATCACAAAACGCCAATGAAAAGCCGAGACACTTCCAAGTCTATCGCTATCTGTTCCTTCCCCTCTTCCCAAACAATCAGGGCCACCTATTTACGATCACGTAAAACTCAGATCTGATACCGAAATAACATAAACAAATCGCGATAGAAATCTACATGGCCCTATCTTTGTAGTAGAAATCGTAACATGAACAGAATCTGAAAGCTTACCAATAACAGTTGAAGGAACACCAGCGGGGTGTAAGCGAGATGCCGTTCTATATCGTATAGTTTTCTGTCTCGCTTCCACACGATGAACTATGTTACTTTGAGAAGTGGTGGTAGGTAGCCTGGTATATTTGTAGCATACAAATAACCTAAGAGTCCGTTTGCGTCATAAAAGTCACATCTTTTGTGAATAACGAGAGAAGTTACAAAAAAGTTGTTTGCCCCTGTTTTTATGCTCAGCTACGCTTTACCATAACATTTTATGGTAATTTTATTTGAACCAATGCGAATATGAGCGTTTGTCATAAATGCCTGAAACGCTTTCACTAGATTTTTTCCGAGAGATTCATTTTTTCTGTGGCTAGATTTAAAATTTTTCAAATAAACGAAGCTATTTTAATTGGTGTTTTTTTTAGGGTTTCTACGAATTGAATTTTGGTTTATTTTTGCAATAGTGCGAGAGGATACACAAATACATTTTTATTCACATTTTGTCCGCCGATTTCCAAACATTCAGTTAATAAAATAGGTTTCGATTGGCTTCACATTAAATTACTACACAAACAATTAGTCAAATACTTACCTTCATTATTTCGAATTTTTGATTCACAGAAACTACATGTTTCCCTGATCCGATTTTTTCGAAATCGAAATCAAATGAATATAAAAAAAAAACGAATCCGTGCATCACAACAAACGCACTCATTTAGGGTCAACAACACATTTGACTTAGCGAACTTCTTTTATTGATTCAACTGAAAGATAAGTATCCGGTTATTGAAGCTACACAAACATAACGGGACGATCACAATGGCTTAGAATCAAGGCGGTGGTGAGCAAACATTCAATTGTCGAATGTCCGTAGCTCAGTCGCTAGTGTGTAAACAGGGGTAAACAATAGCACACGTAATGCATCAGTAGACTCTTGTCAACCAACCAAACAGATATAAGAAAGATTTTTCACTTCACAACGCCATTATTCTAGTTGTTTCCCGGAATCAAAGACGTACACTTGTGGAGTTTTTGTTTATCCAAACGTCTTGAGTTACGCTCGGCGCAGTGAGATGTGTGACTGGTGTTCATGAAAAGAATTTAAGAGCTTAAAAGTTTTTGTTGTTTCGCCGAAAATGGAATGGTAATTTTCTTTTGCTTTTTTGTCATCCACTCCTACTATAAGGATAGAAATAAAATTCTAAGCTTTAAAAAATACAATATGTAACAGTTTTTAGTCCAAGTCGTAGTAGTAGCACCTTATAAATACTAATACGTCTGTTGTTACATACCAATCAGGCCTTTGCAAAAAAAAACTATGCCAGTAAAACTATCACTCACTCATAACCCATTAAAAACAACAGAAGATTACATGTACATTTTCTTTCAGATATAAACAATTTGCAAAACAATGGAGATATAACCATTGTTAGAGGAACAGAAAGTTTACATGTAATACAAACACAATTAAAGAATAAGACTTAGTGACGTAAAGTTATTACGAAGCACACACTTGAAACGTTTTAGCTGGAAGTGGTAGCAGTATAGCGCCGTCTGCGAGCAACACAGCCGGCTCTGTAAAACTCCGTGTAGTAACGAAGCTTGTTAGCGTACTTTAGTAAGAAGATTGTCGCAGCGAAGACACCTTCACAGCGGCGGCACAAATGGAACTAATGAGTTCCCTGTTGTTATACGCTCTTGTAGCACACTTGCCGCAAGCGCTAGGTGAGGTGCCATACGGTTTGTGTTCATTTAATTTTGTTTTTTGACTTTGTTGACCATTTTTAATTGTTAAGGAAAAGGTTTTGTTTAAATTCGTGTCTTTGTTTACTCCTCTTAGACGTTTATCTAGTTTAAAAAGAAGTGTGTTTTTTTTTCATGTTTGATTGTTTAATTCAACACTTTAACATTTAAACCACATAAAAAAATTGTAATTGAATTGGATGTTACACAATAAACAGTTAATATTTTTTCTTTATTTTCAGCTAACCACATTAAACCAAGACCCTCAGATCTAGACATAAAATTCAACAACTCAATGATATTCCATCAAATGCCGATGCCAAAGAAAATCCTATTGAACATCAACGGGCCCCCACTCGTGAACATGGTGAACGACTTACAAGTGGTGTTCATGGACGTGAATTGCAAGAAATGCATCGATTGTATGGAAAGAGCAATCAAAGCGTACAAAACCCACTACCACATAGTCAAGCAACGACCGAGAACTGATGAACTACATCAAGAAGTACTCAAAAATCGATACGGGAAGGGTAAACGAATTAAAAGAGAAAGCAGATCAAAGAAAGAAACAGAAACAGCAACAACCACATCGAAAACAAGAAAGGGTAAACCGAAGAAGAAGACAGTGTCGGTAACAAAATACAACGTTGACGGTGAAGTGTATGCGGTGAAAGTAAACGAGACAAGTAATCAAGTAAACATCGAACACCAAAACGACACCCTAGTGTCAACGTGCCAACTGTTCAGCGTCACGAAGACTGCCCTATGCGACACACCAGAAGCTTTCTCAGTACTGTTACCCCCAAAAAGAAAGACTGTTAAGAAGAAAAGTACTAAAACGTATAGACCACGCACACCGGAACCACATTTCATGATACCATCGTTTAGGAAACGACAAGTGGATAACACGCAAGAACCAGATAATTTTATGTCTTCAATAGAGGAATCCTACTGACATGATATGTAAACTCATTACATTAAACTAATAAGTAGTAATAATATTGTAAGTTAGTTAATAAATGTGTTAAGAACTCGATGTTGTTGAAACTTTATTTTATTTGAGGGCTAGCGATCACGGAGTTAGATTCTGGCAAAATCTTTGATAGAGCATTATTTTTCGCAATAATGTTATAGTCGAGTTTAAACTTGCCTTCCCTTATCACTGTGGCACATTACGCATGAAGAATTAATTCAATAAGGTATTTGACTAAATAAAAATGCAACTCTGTTTATTCTGTCAGAAACTTTAAAAAAAAAATGATAACGATTTTTAAAGAAAGATAAAAATACTTAAAATAAGGAATTTTTTAAAGTATAAGAATGCAGTGGAGGCCAAAAAACATCACTTGCTAGTAAAAAACGTACTGAACATATCAGTCAGACTCCAAATATTTTTGATAATCTTTATGACGACTTAAACAGTTTTTCTGTTGTTCTTTTCTGTCAAATAGGTACCTTATCCTCCAACGTCCTTTCATAACATACCTACATTGTTTTATGGCAATGAAAATGTAAGAAAGCGATGTGATATTGTAGCTAGTCTACACAAAAGATTTCCCACCATATCTCATAATAGTTACTACCAGGAAATAGAGTATCTAGTTTAATAAACATAATATTTTCTTTCACTATTCTTGAAGATAGATGAAGGCATTGTTTAATGGTCTACGCAAGAATACTTACTTTTTGCTACAGCGACATAAGATGAACAGACTTTTTATAAATATTGTTAACTAGTTAGCTTTCTATGTAGTATTACTTACTATCAGTTGATAGTTTAAATAATGTTGAGTTTTAGGCAAGACTACTGTGTACTGCACTTGTGAGAGCAAGACGCCGCCATACGCCTTGTAGAGCGCTATCTCGCTCCTGCAACGGCAATTGATTTGCTTTAAAAGTCGGTGGCCTTTAGACCGTTCCGTCTAAGTGCTTACCGTCGTTTCGAGTTCCCTGAAAACTTTATAGAAACAGCCCGAGTCATGCTCATATGTACGTCTGACATTACAAGCCATTGTGAATCTTCAGCAGTTTAGAAATCTTGTTACACAAATGCATGGAAAGCTCTTGAAAATTGTTGTGAATCTTCTACTGACATAAATTTTGTATTTGGAGAGTTCTGGAGTAATCTTTTCATTTTTAATTTGTGTTAATGCAAATTATATCTACGTACAGAAACCCCATCACAGATTTTTATTTTTTACCTTATCGCTTCTGCCTAATCATAAAACAGTAAGTACTTAGGCTAATTAAAATACCATTTTTCAAATCTTAATGTTTGAACATTTTGTGCAGACAGTAAAAATAAAAGAAGGTGTGTTGAAAAACCTTAAAAAAAGCTAATTGTTAAATATATAGAGGACTTTGAAAGTCGAAAATATTAATATTATATTAAGCTGTAAGATCATTACTTACTAACGATACGACGCCGTATAACTTGTTAGACGAGACATTAATGAGTTCTTTGTCACAAAACACTAAGAATGGCTCCTTCAAAGAGTTTCGCGAGTTTCATACAGGCACTTAAATACTTAGGTAAATGTTCTGTAGTTTAGATAAAGAAGTTTGAATTGGAAATTTTGATGTTACTATTAAAAGCAAGTGAGTTTAAAGCTGTTATTAAATTTAAAGCAATTATATATTTTTTTGAAGTGTTAAGCATGTTGGTGGGCAAATAGATAGTTATGAAATTTTAAGTACCTATTATAACATGATGTCGCGCCCTAATTGAGAAATAATTAAATAATCTCTATATTGAAATTCATTTTTTTCAGCTCTCAATATTGAAAACTTATAACAACTTTTAATAACCCATGTGCAACAATAAGGAGCTTTTGTATTTGTACACTTTTCTGGTTGGCTTTTGCATTTTCATATGCATAAATTACGACTTTGTACCGCATTGTATAAAGAGAAAAAGTATCGAATGAATCATTTAAAATCGTTCAATTAAAGCTTAGCATAACTACTACTGTAGTTTTATGAAAAGAGATTTATATTATTATATTTTGTCAAATACCCTTGTCAAAGGAAAAAAACCTTTGTAAATTGTTGGCCATCGTCTAAAGCAATGACTATGCTATGCTTTAGTAGGTATGTTTGATATTATGGCGACGTTAGTGTGACACCGCAGATACCGGCTGTTCTAGTCTGTGGTTTAATTAATTATAGCGGCATCTGGCAATCATCCCGATATAACGAATGCCACCTGCAATATCGACTTGTGACCGCAAGGAGTTCGGTTAATCCTTAATTTGAAAGTGTTTGATTGATATGTAGAACAATATCCTATTATATGATTTCAATTTAGACTACAATACAATTCAATTTGGCTATGTTCTTTTGATTGTGATTAAATTAAATTTGGTTTGATTATCTTACGAGTTTGATACGCGTGTTCTAACTAAGAAAGATAGAATATTTCTTTGTCATAATTACAAAGATTTCTAAATATACATTTTACCTTAAAGAAAATAAAATACTTTACCTTAAAGATAATAAGTATTGCACTACTCTAAATTGTTATTAAAAAAGGTTACATTTATTAATAATCTAAAATACTAATACATACTATTACTTATTATTATTTTACTGAAAACAAAAGAGAAAGTAGACTTTAACGTAAGATAATATTAACCAAGACATTTATTAGCAGTACAGAACAGAATCTTATACGATAGGCACCTCTATTGTTCTGCACGAAAATGCTTTGCCCTACAACAAAGACTTAGTCTAGACAAACAGATCAAAAGCTAGATAACACATGCACTTAGTATACTCAGTACTTAGCTGTAGCTATATAAATAAAAGTAACCTAGCCGCAATCTACAATGTTTGCGTGGTTACAAACGATATCGCAGTTGAAAATAAAGGTATTTTTGGTTGATTATCTGTAGATATGTGCGTGTCAATCGTTTCATAAGTAAAAAAGTTACCACGTAGTTACAACCGCGTAACAAAATTTGTACTCTCTATAATTACACAACATTATAAACCTGAAAATACTTTAAAAGAAAAATAGAACAGATTTTATAAAAAGCACGATCGAAAACAAACAAAAGAGTCACAAGAAATCGAAAAAAAAGTACCAGGGCAACATAACGAGACGCGTATTTATTTTCGCTCGGGCTATACCCCGGAGCATTACGGGGTTACATCATGCAGATTAGATGTCGCGAGATAACGGGTGCATACTTTTTATTACGTGTACGTTTGCATATTTAACCTCACCGTGAAAGTGGGAGTTAATCCCGTGTATCAAAATGTTTCTCGGAAAAATATTGCGCGTGTGAAACGTAATGAAATGTGTGACTTTGTAACAAGCTTTCACATTTTAATTGTAAAAGTAATTATGTTTTCCTTTTTTGGTCTTTATAATAGAGTCGGTTGTATTTAAAAAGAGAATAGGTGCTTTTTATAATTAGTTTTTGCGACATGTAACATTGTCTTATCCTGTACAATTATAGCCTCGACTGTAGTTTTTTGCTCTTATTGATTTTTTATAGCTTGCCGGTTAGTAGTTAGATACTGGTAACAGTTCGTATAAAGCACAATAAATTAGGTAAGAGGTAAAAACCTTCGAAAACTGATACAAACCGCAATTCTATATTAACGAGCTCGGTCAAAAGCAGACAAAGATAACATAAACGTACAACAAAAATCCACAAAACTATAAACAAGTAAAGTTCAAATTAAATCCCTCACATCAGTACACCTCAAAGAATTAATAGACATTTCACACACCATAAGAAAGTCACTTCAAAAGGATCACGTATCCAAGTTTTTCGTTATCAACGTTTCGCTGGCCTGGGGCCTCGTATCACCTCGTAAACTAAGATTCACGCTGTAGTTAGAAAGAGACACTGTCATACTACTTTGTAGAGCGCTGTCTCGCTTCCACATCTGAAGCATTCTACTTAAAGAGATCTCGGTAGGCAGTCTGTAGTCTTGTACATTTTCTTCTTAGTTTCTCCCCAAAAACTTTACTTTCGATAAAGACTTGGTAACGAGTTCCGAGTTCGCCAATGTTAGTGTTCTTAGGCGGTTTATTTATCAAGAAGCTTTTCTGATGCTGCAGACGTGAGATTAACGTTTCCTAATGATTTGGATGCCTCTTAATTGGTTTAGTTTTGGGTCGAATATTTTTGGAGGTCTTTCAATTGTTTTCTTGTGTTATTTTCGTATTTCTGAGATTGGAATGAACAAAAGGAGGTCGTTTCTGGAAGTGGGTTAAACAGTTATATAGATGATGATGATGATGAAGACTATATTAAGTGATGTATGCAGTTTGTAATAAATAACGTGTCACATACTATTTCTTTATCCTTTTTAACTTTGTAGAAATTAAAAAATATGACCACATTTCACAATTCATTGAAGCAATATTAATTGAAACCGATATTTGACTATTAAACACAAACCCATTTTAGCTCGCTTTTAATTGAAAGTCATGAAATTTCAAAGGCAATTTTTAGGCCAAAACAGCACTATGTTTCACTTAACGTAATAGCACAATTCCATTTCAGATGTAAGTAATAAAATTTATTTTACCTTCCCAATGCATTTCAATCTTCCTATAAATTACAGTGGACGAAAAATAACGTCGACAGGTAAAATCGTCCGGTAACTTACCGGTAAGATAAAATGCATCTACAATTTTACCTTTTTGGTCAGTTACACGGAATAGAATTCTATTTCGTAATGGCCCGTTAGGTTTACTAACACTAGTTAAGGTAGTAACTGGATTTTGTAAGCTGGTCATTAGAGCCTGATTGTAAATGTATAGAAACCGATCGTTTTAGGTTTTAAGTTGTTTTAGTAAGTTAGTAGTTTAGTTTTTAGTAAGAAATGACTCCTGCACTAATAAATTTAATTGTTGTGTAGCGTGGGATTTCACAAATATTCAAGTTATATTCTCAAAAAATCGTGGATCACACAAAACGCTACTCCTACGCGAGGATTTAAGGTCACTTTCTCAGGTTTCTTAATCCTAGGTCATCTCTTTTACTTATTTATATGCTGTCACTTTTACATTTTAATGCACGTATGCGATTCCATATACGCCTGCAAAACGTAAAAAAAAATGCATACAAAAAGATTTACTACAACAGGCCACATGACGCTACTGACAGAAAAACTAATATAAAGTTTGCAAAAAGAAAACCGAACTCTAAACTAATAAATAGCGTAGATTATTTCATAAAACCAAAAAAATCTTCGTTTTAAATTAATCGTTGTAGCTCAGTAGCATTAAATACCATTATTTATATCCAAAACCCCGTCAAGCAAGTTTGGCGTTAACAACCATCAAACGACGGAACTTACGCGTAACATCAATTTGTTTGCATAAACAAGACACAATTAGCGTCAACGTATGGGGAAGTCGGAGACACCTGCTACATGTTCCCCCAGCGTGCAAATAAGGCAGTAGGTTAATATGATACAAAATGTTGTTAAAATCTAAAAAATGCAGAACGCATCTCTTTATACTACTGCAATCTACTCAACACTTACTGAACACCAATATTGTAAAAGTAGCTTTGTAAATATGACTTTATTCATCCACTTTTGTTGCTGACCGTATCATAAGCACTTGAAGCAAGGCTCTGCGTTGTGGCCATTCCAAGCCATGCACGAGCGATTTCTCGATACTGGCTCAGGCAGTTGAAGGGACCCGGGCCGTTTTAAGCAGTACAAGTGCAACATATATTATCTCAACGCAGGTGAAAAAAATTTACGACAGAAAAGTAAAATTAAGGACTGCGTTGCAGAAGCAAGGTGCCCGATATTGAGTACCATTTCAAGAACAGCTTTTAAGATTCAAGTGTAACCGAACTGAATATACAAATCAATCTGAAAACTATAAGTACGTATGATAAAGGTAGGTAAAATATCTTATCTGCTACGTTAAAAATGATGTACGCACTGAAGTTATCTTCTGTTTATCGGTCGAGATTAAAAATACTATTGTTCAATTTAATTTACGTATGTAATTAGTTCAATCTCTTGTAGAATCAAGACCTTTATCTTATTTTTATCTGTTGCTATTTAAGACAAGGTGTGTTATATACATAAATAAAATAATTTTTCATAATAAATGGTGTGTAAAAAAATATATTTCAGGACAATTTTTTTTTTCAATATTTGCATTGAATTTCTTACATTATAAAACCAGTATCAGTATTTTGATGACGTGTTTCAGAGTCAATTAGAGTTTTTACTTAGGGTCAGGTTTTTAATGGATGCGAAAAACTGAAAAATATTAAGTTTCGAAATATCAAAAGATCTAGCTATCATGGTTAACATGCTGCCTGGTGACAGAACGATATTCAGACAGACAGACCGACCTGAGTACCTAATAGAGTAACGCTTTTACCCTTTTGTTGTTGGTAACCCTAGTCACATACCCGTCGCTACATAGCCTTGTGCTATTGGTCATAAAAACTACTTTTAAATAGTTTCTATTCAATGTTTCAAACCCATGGCTTATGATACAACTCTAGACCCTGACGATGTTTTTGCAGGTGTTCGAATCACAGTCAGTTTGAAACTGAGTATGACACGTGTTATGAAAAATAGTTTATATTTTCATTTTGCAATAAAAGCAGTTCTCGTTGAAGCGATGTAAGATTGAAAAGGATATAAGTTAAGTGCAAATCAGCTGCTGTCTGTCTTGTGAAACGATGTCTTTGACAAGAACTTATAGAAGAATCGGTAAATGCGTTTCGTGTGACTTTTCATTTTGGTACGAAATTTTAAGATTTTGTCAGATTGTATTCTTCGGTTACCTGTGATTTAGTGTAGGTTTAACTCGTCACGGGTAAAAGTAGAGTCGTATTATTGAGGCCCCGTTGTCTGTTTTTTAGTTATTCGCTTGACATAATGCTCATCTCATAAAATGTAAGGGCTAGAGTTAATATTTTCAAGATGATATGTTTCTGTTCATATGCAAATGAAAATATAAATCGAAGTTAAGCAACGGAAAAGTGGTCTTAGTTTTTAGGTGTCAATTTCTTCATTTAATTTTCTTTCACCTCTTTCGTTTACCCTCAGTGTCGCTCGTCCGAGTATCACTTGGTCGATTCTATCATTATTTAAATCTGCCTGTTCAAAATTAAAGCAGAATACTTATGTCGGAAATACCTTTATATTTACCTCAAAATTAGGATAATACACTTCATTTTATATACTTGTACTAGAATCAGTTAACAGGATGGATAGAGCAACTCATTACTTACATTAGCTCAAAACAAACCAATCAATTCAATTATGCTTTGTGTTCATAATTACACTTAACAAACAAAATTTGATGCCTCTACCAAACCGTTTATAATTAACAATAGCTAATTATTACCGAAACAGATCGAAATCCAATCAAATTGTTTGTCTTTTATGTGAATGCAATGGAATATGAGGTATTTCGTTTGTTTGCTTTATAGCAATTAGAACTCAAATTACGCTGTGATGGTACAATTGGCTTTCTGTGATAGTAATGAAACTGCTTATTAATATCATTAATAACTTAGGGTATACTAAGTTTAAAAACGGTTACGGAGGCCCTGCTGTTTGTCCGCCTTTTTGTCTGTTTCTTACCCGGCATTATCTCATGTGAAATTATAGCTAGGCAGCTGAATTTCTTAAATTTTACCTATAACAATATAGTCAATACAAGTAAGGATTTCATTTAAGCTATGGCTATTGTTTATACGCCATCCAACCGATTGTTTTTTTAAGTCCTATTTGTACGGAATCCTCATTATTGCGAGTCCCACTACCACTTAGCAGTGCGTCCAGAACTATTATTATTTATAAACAAACTAATTAGCAAAAAAATTGCAAAGCCATGGAAATATAGTAAGTGGAATTTCAAATCGACAATCTTCTACGGAGCGACCTTACGTCTTTACATAGGAGTAGTTAATGACCAGCTGTGAGACTTCTCTTTAAATCTTAAAAAAAAAGCAGAAGAAAATCAACCTTCACGATTGGTACTACTGGTTTCCTTGCACCACGACCATTGTATTACGTATGTGTCACAACGGACAGACGACTTAAGGATTGTTACGTCATAACAAACGCCGTAATGTGTCGTATATCATCAGCGGTTTAATATTTGTGACGAAGGAAACGCTTGAATACAAAGTAGGTTGTGTTCAAACTATTTATAATATCCTCCCACTTTATAATTGTATAGGAACCGAAATAACCTGTTCAAGGCGTTGTTTTGGAAGTTTCAGGGTTTGTGAGTTGGGATACGTTGTTTAGACTTGAATTATCTAAAGTTAGAACTCTGTTAGATTGCTAATATTGCTTCTTTAATATGATACATTGTACATAGAGAAAATATGTATATTTTCCCTTTAGTTAAATTAACATCGATCGCTGTCTGTAGTTTGTAATTGTCCAAAACAATTTTAAATCTTCCGAATGGGAGAAGGGAATTCAAGAAAAAATCAAACGGTTTCTATACGACCTGCCAGATCAGTTTCTGTACAACACAGAAAAAAAAGTTACTCTATCAATTAATCAAATTCACATACCTGCTCTTTTAAAGTATGTAACCAATATAATTTTAAAAGACAGAGGAAATCAAACGGTACCTACGCTATCACAGTCAACTTATTCAACCTCCTTGCTTATGCACAAAAAGAATACACACACCTGATACGCTAAACAAATGACAATCCAGCAACGGCTCTACAATTTTCTCAAGACGATTTATTACATACAGCATATCATTATATATTTGCAACAAAGATGTTTACGCGGCGCCACCTGGGTTTTTACTACTTCCCCTTGAAGTGATACTAGCGTTTTCGTGGGAGCGGGATGGCGCTCTACCAAGGTTTGTGCTCTATCTCGCTCTGACTACTGCAAAAGAGTTACCAAAAAAAGGTGGTACCAGGACATCTGATGGGTGTGCTATCTGTTCTCACCCTGATTTCCCAAGACGACCTTAAGTTTTCCCAGATCGTTATACTACATTTAGAAGATGTACGTTCGCGTGATTGATATTATCTCACCGTTGTACATACAATGTGTGATGTTTTGTTTGAATCGCGTGGCGAGGCACAACTGTATTGAATTTCAACAAAACCAGGTGCAATTTTATGCCTTGTAGTTGGAACTTCAAGATACATTTTCACTTGCTTCGTATACAATTATATAAAGCAATTAAAAAGTATATTTTAAAGTATTTTGCAAAAAAAAAGCAGGGAATAAAGACGTCTTGTTAATAATAATAATTCAACTATGTCAACTTGTAATTTGTTAATTAAACTCGCACGATGTTTGAGATGTCAGAAAACTGGTATTGTAGTACCTATCGTTCTATATCAAGTAAATAGAGAACAGAAATAACACTTTGCAATTTTTTTAATAACAACAACAAGAAATTACTTCGATGACATACATTAGACATCACACGTAAAGAGGAACGTATTTTTTTTCATAAAATATTTATTTAACATAGTACTGATGACGTTTCGGTATACGTTACAAAGGGAAAACACTAATTAAACACAAATGTACGACAGTTGAGGGAAAGGAGGGCAAAAAAACGCTCGTTAACTAACAACGCGCTAATTTGAGGAACAATTGTGTTCCGTCTCCCCTTTACCGGGACGTTTTCAAATGTGTGCCGCGAACGGGGAAAAGCACAAGAATTTCAACTGCTTCCCGAGCTTAGAGTTCTGTTTTGAGATTTTAGGTAGGCTTAGTTTTTTAGTAAATGACTTCAATGACATTAATACATATAATATCTATGTATATTTAAGAATTTTGTAGGCGTTACCCGTCAAAACACGATACACTAGAAAAAAACTCTGGATCAGTCACTTCTTTCGACCAGTGCGTTGAACCTGCGGATCAAGTTCAAGATTAAAGTTCTGAGGCTTTGCTTTTTTTCATTGTGTATTTGTATTTAATATTTGATTGAATATTAAAAAAAAACTCCATCATTCGTCTTTTTAATTTTCTACTAAAAATAACCAATCTTTGTAAATTTTATCGATATGAGAGGTTTGAAGAGAATGCAATTAGTAGTTTTATCTTCATCAAACATGAGCGTGATTTATTCCTAATCCTTGCGAAGTCATCGCAGCTATTTTTCTATTATCACACTATCGTAGATAATTGTAGATGTTTGACGTCAAGTCACGGATTCCTTATCATTTTCTATTAGAGCAATATCTCACGGAATACAGGTCACATAGCTCAAACAATACGATTTTAGTTCAGCGGTCACTTTGTTCATATCTTTGCGCAGCTTTTCTGGGAAACCATTGTGGGATTTTGTCATCTTTTTGCCAAAAAGAATAGACCGTTATAAGCCGACGTTGCGTTCCACTGCAAGTAGTTTAACATATATGTGAAGGTTTTACTTTAATTCCAAGTAATTGTACTGTTTTTTACGTTTTGAAAGAGGAAACATTTTATGATGGATATTTTACTGGAGTATTTGTACCCGGAATATTATTTAAGAGCACTATACATATATGCAACACTTTCCAAGTCCATTCTGATTAATCGAAGTCCAGCTGTGCTATACTATCTTAAATCAGATTCGCGATTGTTCGACAATAATTATATCACGCCATAACATTATCAGATAATGTACTAACAACAATTATTGCCTTATCTCTTAATACGAAAATGAACATGAACATGGCGTGGTTATCACACTGGCATCATACAATCGAAAGACAATTGACTGTTGAAGTAGGTGAGTGGTGTGGTCACCGCGTCAATTATCAGTGTTTCGCTGGTTGCTAACTGTGATCGCCGCGTGGGAAAAACGATTGAGCGATCCACTAATATTAATGTTGTTTTTCAGTTGAAAGACAAATTTTAGCCTAAAATAGTCTATTAGAGTATAATAAAATATGAATATTTTTATACACCCTAACCCCAGAAAAATTAAATTATTTGAATAAAAGAATGGAGCTGTCTACAATGGACGAATACAATTAGCTTATACAGAAGCCGCAAAAATGCAAGCATCAATATATAAAGAATATTTTGATGCAGTAACAGCTAAAATTACTACAAAAGATACTCTATAGGATTCTTTCTTTTATCACTGGCACGGAAGCGTAAAAACTGGTGAATTCTCAGACACGTACAAAAGAACGTCTAGTTGGCTCCCTGTAGATGTCGTAAATTCTTTCTCGAAAGAAATGCTCGATGCATGTGCATTCTTTCTGCAATTCGGTTTACGGGCCTCTTTTCTTTGGAGTGTCAAATTTTCCATATATAAACGTTGGAGTGTTTTTATTTATTCTTTTTAATGGTTCTTTTGAGATATTTTGTGGTACCTAAATCTTCCGATATTGGGACCAGGACCTGTGTGTACTTATTGAGTACTATTTTATTCGTAGTTTGCAGACACTTTATTGTCCGTATAAGGTTTCGGTATTTTAATGTCCGTTAGTAGGTGTATTGACAAGACTGCTAAAATAAATACTACTTTTGGAAACAGACGCAAAACCAAAATCGAAAAATTTTAGCTTGAGGAAGGTAATAGAATATATTATGTACCTTCAAGCTACGATTAATAGGAGCAGAGCAGTATTGAAATATCTTTCAACTTAGGGAAGAAGTATCGTAGACTCTAAAAAATTAAGCGATTAAAAAAACATGTAACTTATATCTTCTACCCAGCGGTCGAAGTCGCGTGTAACAGCTAGTGATTTGATAAAATCTGAACGGTAGACGTCCTTGATTAAACTGTTTCATCTAAGAATTGTCCTGAAATCGTGTTTGTGATAAGAACAGCAATTTTCTCGAGAGATCATATGACCATTTAGAGAATCCTTCTACATTGCTGAGACATACCCCGGAAATTTCACCATTTTTGTTGATAGTTTCTCGGATTCTATGTTTTAGGCGCGGAGCTATAGTCCCATATCGACATATCATATTTTTAGTAGGATAATGATAATAGATTTTGAAATCTTTAGGATTGCTTCGGGACATTAATATGTAGAACAAACCGTATTCCTTACTAAAAATTGCCACATAAAATACTATAGTAAAATTAAACAGATGGTATAAAATGTTGGAAATCTTATCGCATTGCAGATGCTGATATTATATGCCTTTCTGTGCAAGCAGAATACTTTAGCTTCATACACCCGGAGCCCCAACGCGGCATGTTATTATCGATAATGTAAAATCATAGGATCCTAGCCGTTTGTCTATAACGTACGTTCGTACGAGTAGTGAACGAGTTTTCACGAAGATTGAACGCGGGGGCCAACAGTTTAGATTAGAAAAGTTCGCGGCGCGGCGAGCGGACCCGGGACAAATTGCTTTACTAATACAACAGATTTCCGGACTTGTGGCGCGGCTAAAATCCAACAAAAACTGTACACATGCGAGTTAGGGTTAAACCTACCGTCGGTGTGTAATTTCTGACACAACTTTGCAGACAGTCGCTCATTATAACAGTTTTTGCTGGTATTCAATTGTTTAGTTGTGGGATGTTTTTGTTAACAAAATAAACAATTTTGAATTCAATTTTGTGCTGATTGAAAATGGAGGATAACTTTCCTTCGTATCGCGGCTTTTTTTTCCTTTCTTTACTATATGGCATATAACTGGACTCGGAACCGGTGAAGGCGATTTACGAGCGAATTAAATCACGCGTCGCTGAGTTACTATCGAGAGTGGCTGTTCTAGCCCCCAGCTAGAAAACAAAACATAAGTTTTGACTTTGTGTGATGTCTATTCAAAACTACACTTGAATCAACTTTACCCTCAAGTTACTTGAATATACGGTGACTGAGGAAGGAACTTACCTTAAGTGTAGTGCAAAATGATGGTGTTAAATAAGTTTGCAAAAACAGTGGGCTAACTATGTACTGTTAGGGCTGTGCCTTGGTGAAAAAGAGATACAAAAGTGTAAAAGAATACGTAGTGACATGCAACCCATGCAGCTTCTCATTATTTAGATTTAAAAATAAAAAGAACATTTAATAAGAGTACTTAATTTAATCATATAACTAATCTAGGCATTTTTTATTTTAACGTGGCAAATTGAATTAAAAAAAGTCAAGATAGGAAAATGTCACAAAGAAAGGGAGGACCATACCCAGTGGTGGGTTATTTAAGGCTGACGATGATAATGAAATTGAAAAAAACGTCTAAAAATATACAGGAATACGTGATCGAAATTTTAAAAAAGTTTCTATATTATTTTCTTTTTTTACAATAAGATTTAAAGGTTGGTGTTTTTTGTTTTATTATTAATGAAAAATGGGAAGGGGTTGCGTCACGTGTATGTACCCTGTGCCCAAGGGAACAGTTGGCTCTGAAAGAGTCACGTTCTATGAAAGTTGTTGGCTCTCTTAAAAAACAAGGGTTTTCTTTAACTTTGCTCGAAAGTTATGATCTTGAATTTTTATGTGTGCTATAAAAGTTATGCAATACGAGTTTTCTTTGTGCAGTTTTTTTTTATTTGGTGAATAAGAAACATGCTTAGGTAGTTTAGATAAAATATTCCGAGATTATTGAACAAATCAACTTGCGACAGTTAAAATTTTGCTCTTTAAGTATTGCAAAAATCAACTGATACTGGGCATAAATCCAGGTGTGGCTAGCGAAGGGCTGAAGAAGCCTTAGATCAAGCTCAATTTTTTTTACAACTAATTTGAACTGTTTTCATCATAGCAATACTCCCACGTTTCCACTAAAAAGCACACACAGTACAACAAAGCGGGTTTCCTCAGTTTCCAAACCACACTTCCATCAAATAAATTATATTGGTTCCCGTTCCCTTTCGTAATAAAGGCCAAACAAATATCAGCTAGGTTGTCAAACCAACCGTCATTGCTGAATATTAGACCCTCATTGGGCTCTGTAATTGAGTGTTGATCGTTTCCTTATTGACTCCAGCACATTATGGACGGAGTATTAAGACGGTCTGATTATTAGGACGAAAGAAAATGCGATGGAATTCTCGATGAATATCGATATTTTTGTTATTTGTTTTGTTGTTGTTGGGGTAAACTGACCTATATTTTTGTATGAATATGAAATGACTTTTGAATTAATATACTAAAAGTAATTGAGAGTGTTTTGTGGCATAAGGAAGCAGCGGTTTGAAAGTATACATAACTTTGTACACACTTAAATTACATCCTTAAATAAAACATAAAAACATAGCTCAATCGTGCAATCATCACACAATACTCCAAACATTCAGTCAAGATCTCTTTTTACTGATCAGCGAATACAACACAATCTAGAATCTAGGTAAGTATAGAGTGGGGATAGTGATAGAGGTATAACTAGTAACCTAACGCGTAAAACTGTGCGACATATAATAGATTCATGCTTAATTTACATTGTCTCGATTTTTTTTAATAAACGAAGAAGTGAGGTAATTTTCAGTCTATCGTATATCGAAACAAAGAACAATAACCCCTGAAAAACAACTACAGACATCCTCCTCATTCCTTGCATATTGTCTTATTCTCACAGAAGTTTTAAATTTGTACAAGACTGTAGCATCGATAATGATAAAGAATCGATGGCAGGCCTCTCTGGAGCACACTTTGCATGCAACCGCGTTCTTACGCGACCGCATATAATATACTTCCCAAACTGCACGCCGGTATTCATGAATATTTACTGCACACCGACTATAGAATACGGTATCCTTGGAAAAATCATATTCGCCTAAGTTGGGGAGTCTATTTGTGAGACGGTTTTTCGAAGTAATTTCATAACACTATTTTGCATTCAAATCGTATAGAACAATAAGGCTGAACAGTTAGAACCTTGTGTGCGCAATTTTAGACATGATTGGAACTTTATATGGTAATGTATTTATGTGCCCGATAAAATATTTATAACGAGTGTAGTCTTAAATAATACAAAACAAGTCCTGTCTCTCTCATTCTTACTTTCCTTTTTATTCGTCCACCATTTTTATGAACATTCATTTCTACAGTGTATTCTCTCAGCGTAACTGCAATAATTCAAACTCAAATAATAGAAACGTATTCGTAAAAATGTTCTCATGTCTCACGTTTCAAGTCAGCGTTATGAAAGTTTTAGCGTTATTGGAGACTTGTCTAAATAAAGGGTACAAAATTATAAGTCACGAAAACATTCGGTACTCAAAAGGTCGTTAAAGTATTTTCATCAAATTTTGCCAAACGTTAAATGGATGTCTCCGCACATGAACAGGAGCATCTCCTATTATTTCACAAATGTTATCAGAATATCAAACAGCGATTCTCGGAAGTGTTACTATAGAGTACTTAACTGTCCGATGATCGAAAATGGGCCTTAAGGTTGTGAAGTTAAGGGTTGTAATTGTATGTATGTGTTGGCGTGTTCGATTCGTTTTGTAGCTGATGGCTTGCGGACTGAGGAGTTGTGAGGAGCGAGTGTTTTTCACGGTCTCATTATGTGACGATTCGTATTCGAGGCCAGACGGGAGCTACCAGTGTAAGGGTAAGGTTGAAGGGTGCCGGCACGTTCCACTAGACCCTGCTTACGAAGTTCGTAAATGTTATTGATTTTATCTTGGGCTCATCCGTGAAATATATTTTATTTGTTTATTTGGATCTCGATATTTATGTGACAACGAGAAATCGTACTAAATACGATGAGCGATGCTCCTAATACAACATTTAAGGTTTTGATTTCATACATTACAAGCAAAGATATAATGCCTGCTTTTGGAAAAGCAAAGAGAATTTTTGGACAATTTCTAATCCTACTTGTTCGAATACCTTCTTAAGAGTCCTCAATTTTAACATTTTACTTACGAAATTTCTTAAAATGCACTGGTCCTAACTGAACGTGACAGACGGTGGAAACATAATTTTAAGTTATCTTCACAAAAACTTCCATCTCCAAACTAGTGGTCACAAGAGTCGTTGATTAAAGCAAAACTTTTTTCATTTCTTATGTTAGTGAGTTCTTCACATTGTGATGGACGTGATAGAACTAAAGCTAGATTGTTTATTTAGGGATAATCAACAGGAAAGTTCGTAAATGGTTCCAAAAGAAACGGATTTCTGAGCTCAGACGAAATTTAACAAAAGTTATTTACTTATGTGAAAGCATCACAAACTCTCCTGTAAACTTCTAAATTTAAAATATCCTTGTTTACTGTCTGTATTTGTGAGAAGGTACTTATTAAATTAGCAATGCACCAATAATGAAGGCAAACGTCATGAGAAAACTTCACTTGAGATTTATCCAAGGGTATGTAAATACTAGCTGTTGCCCCCGACTTCGTCCGCGTGATTAGGAAATTTTGAACGGAAGCCCTCGAAGATGAATATTTTTCCCCGTTTTGCCACATTTCCCATTGTATCTTCGCTTCTATTAGTCGTAGAGTGACGTTATATAGCCTATAGCCTTGATAAATGGCTCTATTCAACACAAAAATATTTTTTCAATTCGAACCAGTAGTTCCTGAGATTAGCGCGTTCAAACAAATAAACAAACTCTTCAGCTTTATAATATTCGTATAGATAAGCAACGACAGAGCTCTATGTTGAAACTCTGAAACCAGGTTGTGTATCAACCGTATGATAAAAATAATTGTTAACGTTACAAATACTTTTTTGGTACATTTTATTTACTGGTTTATAATTACACATGTTCCGTTAATTCATAGATAAGCATCTGTAAGAACGTTTCAGATATAATTAAGCTAATGTAAACGATTCGACATTTTTATATTGATTGTTATCAGTAGATATCACCTTTTGCCAATGTCCGATATGAAATTATGCACTTGTATTACGCAATTAGGCGTATTTTATTTTTTCATTAAAAATCGCCTCCCTTACTTATAATCTTTGTATCGCAGGGGGTTTCACAAACATACAAGTCATATGCACAACGTACAACCAGACTCAGGACAAGAACATGGAGATTACAAAAACGCTTGACCGAACCTGCGAGTCGCGGTGGGTTTGGCGAGGCGACCTCAACCAGTCGGCTATCTATGCAGCATTCAGATGGATTCTTTAAGAAATCGTTTATTGTTATCACAGGTACATAAAGTAATACAAAAGGATCTTAGTTCTAGAATACATATCTCTGTGATTATACCATACTAGACGGTGTACAATATTAATTAAAACAAAAAATGGAAAACAATGCCTATCAGAAAGTCTTTAAGTAAGAGTGTTGCAGTTATCTAAGACAGTCCCGTTCAACGTATCATAATTCTCTGTCACGCTTCCGCGGCTGCAATACTACTTCCAGACGCGGTGTCAGATTCTCAGATCCATTATTCAACGTTTGATTCATTTATGTAGTTTTGGTGTCAACCTGCAGCAACTCGCTAAATTATTTAGGAGGGAAACACAATTGTGTCAATTGTATTGTGCCTCGTAAAACAGAGATTTCACCCCGTATAAATGTTTTAACTTTGTTTTTTGGTGTTAGGTGTTTTATATCTAATAGATACGTATGGGGAACTTTCGCTTAAATGTTTAATATAGGTCTTAAATTTAGCAATCTACGGATTCATTGTAGATTGCCAAATTTGTAGTATTTCTTTGTTTCTAAAATATTCATGCACTAAATGTAATCAAAGCAGCGTATATAAATACTTTTGGACAAAATAGATTGCACTGATTGTAATTTAATCAGTTCCTTGATTATATATTTTTTGTTGATAATAATAACAATGGGTGTGTTTCTTATTGATGTTAAATATATTATTTAATGAAATTTTAAACCCAGCATGTAAAAAATTTGGGCAACATAAGGGACCCATGGCATTGCCTTGGGGCACACTTTGTTTTTTACAATGAAGGTAAATTTGAGGATGCTCAGACCCTTTTTTAAAGTAATATGCTTAGCCGGTATGGGCCGATAAGGTCACAATAGGCGCTGCAAGCCGTAAACTGCTTCAAAGCTAACGGTTGGCGTTGATATTCTTGTGTAAGGCCTATCGGACTGTAAGCACTGAAGCCCTGCCCGTCCTAGCAGGCGTTTTAACGGTTGATCTCGAAATACAACGACGGCTGTGTATTATTGCACTAGAGAATGTTTGAAAAACGACTTCGTGCTGAATCGTGATCGTAGTAAGATCGTCAGATTATTTAAACCGCTAATGGACGTCTCCGAATGGCAGGTTAGATGGGAAACGTCTATTAGGGGCCGTCACCTCTACCAGTTTTTTCCGTCCGTTCATGAGCGGCTGGAGAGGACTTGGATAGAGATTGATCATTGTGTAGAACAGTTCCTTACAAATTGTTTTCATTTAAATCTTGTCGTTTCACCATTATGTCAGTGTTCAACAGCAAACAGTGAATATGAGCAAACTGCACGTATTCTGTGGGACTGTGGTCTATAGCAGGACGCACATCTTATTAGATAGTTTGCAACCGACATCCAGTGTTGTTTACTATGAGGACCTTGTTGCAACCAGAGCTAGTTTCCGTGCTTTCAGACGTTTTTGCCATACCTATTATTGGAATCAAAATAACAGCTCCTAAATTAAAGGACCCATTAAATTGTAATTTATATCCATGGTGCCTGATAACTGAGCCTAACTCAGTTGTCAATCTCTTTTCTTTGCTACAACTAGCTATTTCTTCCTTTGTCTCCCGCTTGCTATGGAGGGCTTTTTACTATTTCTGATTAATTTCGTTGCGGGTTCTAAGGCAGTAAATTGTTCCAACTGGGACACACCGAACTTAAGTGTTTCGGTGGTTTTCGTTGGTTTACATGCCCGTCATTGCAACTCCTGTAAGCCAGGATCTGCAATGACGGGCATGTATGGCGGGCTAGTCTCATAAAAAATTTAAAGTAATATGCTTCTAATAATACTTAACCAGATATAGAATATTATATTAACACGTAATTTTATTATTACAAAGTTCTACAAATAAGTGACTCTTGACTACCAAGCTGCACTTTGAGTTTGAAAATTCTCTCAGTTAATAAAGTTCATAACTTGTCAGTTCCACGGCGTCACGTAATATTCAAACTACCTGTACCTACAGTAAATTATTTGCAAGCATGAAATAACTTTAGTTTAATTGCTTAATCTGTTTTATTTTCTACGCTAAAAGTAGACGGAAATATACGAAGTGTTTTAACATTTTGATTAGCTTTCCCCGAATATGTTGGGTTCACTTTCCGGTTCAATCGGTTTCAGCTGGTTACCTCTTCGATTGTACAGATGTGCATGAAAACTTATACATGGAATGATTTTTTTGAAGAATCATAACTCAGCCAAGGCAAAGTCTCAACGTGAGATACAAAGATTTCTCCGAATAGTATTGAATTTTAATTTTAATTAAAATAAGTCAAAAAATTTCTGTCCAGTACACCTTGAACACATCTTTAACTGATTAAGTTAATTTTCTCATACATTATAGACTGCTAGGTTTTAGTGCTACGAAAACTAATTAGCATCAGGAAGTACCTAATGTGCGCATTAATACCTACTATGATAGTAATTACAAATTCTAATCAACGTATAACCGCATGATACGCCCGCAACGGTCCGAAATAATCTTCTTTCAAAGATAATTACCAAATTCGTTTTGATAAAGTTTATAATAAATAGTTGTGTGCGCCAAAATCAAATGCAGTGCATCAATCTTCGACACGATGAATAAGGCTCTCCTTGGTTTTCTTATCGCTACGGGTAAGTTTCCTTACAATCTAGTTTAAAAACCTTTTGAGAAGGATAAGAACTGGGTAGATAATATCACTTAAGGATTATTTCGACGTATACATTATATTAAACAACGATTGTGTGATGACATTTTGTTTTTACTTTTTTCTATTTATTTTCTTTTATTGACTTATTACTTTATTTATAATCAGAAATAAGAATAATAAGAATTATACCCATTAGCACATAAAAAGTTAATTCCCGATTCTAAATTTTTAGTGTACGCCGTATCTGCGGTGCCAGTAAACTCGGTTAACTCCGAGGATCTGGCTCCCCAGGACCTCTTCGAGGAAGTCAACGGTGTTTTGAACCTTGACGGTGAACTCGACGAAGAAGTCCTTGAGGATGCCGCTGCCAGCAACACTTACTTGCTCTACACCAGGTAATTTGAAGTCCCACAAAGCACAAACGTAATCGAAAGAAAGAATACTCCCATACCTTTTAGGATATAGCTAGATTTCGTAATCAAGTTTATTTCTTCAAAATTACCGTAGAATAAAAAGTTAATTAATATTCAATTTCCAGGCGTAACCCCACCGATGCCCAGATCCTGAAAGTCGATGACAAAGATTCTATCAAGAAGTCTTACTTCAAATCCAACCATAAAACCCTTGTGATTGCACACAGCTGGCTCGGATCCGAAAATACTGAGATGAACCTCGTGATCAGAGACGGTAAAAGAACACACCATTAAACAATTATCAACTTATGTTAGACTCGAGAATAACTGTACTTTATTTACTCTTTATACAATTACAGCTTACCTGGCTCAGGAAGACGGCAATGTTATTGTTTTGGACTGGAGCAAACAGGCTTTGTCAAACTATGTGACAGCTGCTCGTGCTGCACCCGAAGTCGGTCGTGGTCTTGGAAAATTCATCGTTTTCTTAACCAAGGTTACTAAACAGAGCCTGAAGAAGATACACCTTGTTGGTTTTGGACTTGGTGCTCATCTCGTTGGTAACGCCGGCAGGGAACTTAATGGAAAAGTTGCCCGTATCACAGGTAAAAATAGATCAAAATATTTTTTTCATTGTTATGCAACCTTAAGGAACCTCATTTATATTCTGGAATGTTAGAATTTATTGATGGTATACTTAATACTTTTCTGTTTTTTAGGTCTGGACCCCTCTGGTCCCCTTTTCAACTTCAACTCCAACCGCATCAGCCCTGATGATGCCATCTACGTTGAAGCTATCCACACCGACGGTGATACCCTCGAAGGTCTTGGTATCGGCTCTGACGTCGGTAACGCTAACTTCTACGTCAACGGTGGCAACTCCCAGCTCGGATGCTTGACTCAGATCTGCAACCACAACCGTGCCTGGAGACTCTTTGCCGCAACCATTACCTATAACCACTTGTCTGGAAACGAGTGCGCTAACTCTCTCCAAGTTACTTTGAACCGCTGCCGTGGTGATGAGCTTGCTATGGGCAACACTGATCTGACTAAATCCGTAGAAGGGTAAATATCTTTTGCTATTCCTCTTTAGTATTTAAAAATATGATTGCTTTTAAGTCTTTAAAGAGGTCGCTAAAAAAAATCCTCACTTAAGATTTTTTGCATTGTTTTTTGAAATCGTGGATTTGTCTTTTTCGTAATTTCATATTGTTGGTAAATATTTTATTTTATTATTTTCAGAGTCAAGAAATTCCGCGCCAACACTCGCATCTTATATCCTTACTAATTGGAGAAAACCTGCAATCATCATCATCGGCCTTGCCTTTTTCCTAATATGTTGGGTCGGCTACCAGTCCTGCAATCTGCAGTCGAAACCTGCAATCGAATACGTAAATAAAACTCTTATTCAACAAACTTACTGTGAAAAGTGCCATTTTTAATACTGTTTTAAAATATGTACAACAACAAAGACTAATTCTCATTCAAAACTTTTTTTTTTTAAATTAAAATCAATTATTTTACAAAACTGTTTTTTCTTTGATTTTTGACGATGATTATTTTTCTCCTCTCCTTTCAAGGTGAAACATTATGATTTTAAATGTAATGATAACATTAAGACAATTTTGTTTCAAACCCAACACACTTTATTTTGAAAATTAAACGAACTAGTAAAAACAAAACGAAGACATCATAAGTACTTACAAAGTTATCAAAGTTGGCACTTTGTTATAACAGTTTTGTTCAGCCAAGCGAAACTGCATGACGTCATTTGAACGCTGTGCATAGCGCTGTGTTAACTCAAATATTCTATAATTTCTTATAACTACTACATTTATTAAAATAGTAAAGTTTAAGAATAAAAGTATTATTATCTGCTTGTTTGTTCCTTGAGGATCTATAGACAGAGTTCAATGTAAAAAGTTGCAGATTCAAATATACACCCGAGCAACTGTTGATATGATTATTGTTCGGCTTGGCCCACGGGTAACAGCTACTTCTAAATACATTTTATTCAGACAAACTGACAGCGGTGCCTAAGCAATTAAATAGGGTTCCGGTTTAACCGTTTAGCTATGGAACCATAGCCAAACGGTTGTAACAAATGAGTATTTTGTGGACTGTAGAGCCGACTAGTTTCGTACCCCACCGGAGTCTTTAATCATGAAAATGACTAATTAGCTAACTTCAAGACAACGTTGTCACCATGTGGTCACAGTCAATTATTTGATGATCAAGAATATGTTATTTTATCATGCTATCATTGTTTAGATTTGCATAGCCTAGCTATACGTTAGAACTTGAGCCTGTAGACAATTTACATTCCTCAGAGCTCCAACGGATCCAATATATTGAACAGACAGGCTGAAATCTTGTCACTTCTCGAAATAGAATTACTATGTATAAGATTTGTACTATGCTCATCATCATCGGCCTTGCCTTTTCCCAACTATATGAGGATCGGCTTCCAGTCTAACCAGATTCTTTTTAGTACCAGTGTTCTACAAGGAGCGACTGCCTATCTGAACTCCTAAACTTTTTTCTATGCTAATTTGCTTATGTATAAATCATAAAATAGTGAAATCTGTGCATTAGATATCTTTGCGAAGGCTTATCTGATTTATATGTCCAATAAATTATGCCCTTTGCTTCAAATACAGTCCATTACAGTGTAAAGGGAACAGCTATTATTATTAGTAGCCTGGAATGTTACACTGCTGGAAAAATACCTCCTCGCTACCTTTCCACTTGTGTCTGTGTCGTAAGCCGCGAGTGGCCAATTCAGTAAAAACCAATCCAGGTCATCCCATCATCTCGGTCTGGGTCTGCCTCGCTGACCTACTTTTGTCCATTGCGTTTTCATACGAAAAACGTGCCCAGGAAAATTCCACTTTAACGTAGCAAGTGCTTTTAGGGTAACGTCCAAAATTTTGGTTTTGTTTTCGTTTTATATTAAGAAGACTTCGTTCCATTCCTCTTTGGCAAACCTCGAGTAGAGATAGAGTAGAGGTAGAGATATTTATCGACGGGACGTAAGCGATCTCTTAAGATCTGACGAGATTTGTTGGTGAATGCTATTTGTTACCTTTGCCATTTTTTTTTGACATGTCCATTCGAAATTGCTACATTAAATTGTCTTCGCCTAGTAATGAAAAAACTAGCTTAAAATATAATCGCCTGCAGCTAGCTAAATAGCAATCAATGTCATGGCTACTCAATTAAACATATTTTTTTAATAACTTGTTAATCTATTTAGTGCTAGCCCCTTAAATGATTATATAACGTAGTTCATTTTGTTATTGGTTTAAAATATGTTATTGAGAGAATTACAGTAATATTAAAATTTACGTAAAATGTATGCTATCGTATTATGTTTATCAAAAAAAAAAACTAAATAAAATGCTATTGCAATCGGCCGTTGTAGCTGTTCGCTAGTACTATCAACATTCACTTTGCCAGTGGCTCGTGACTCGTGCCTATTATGTTCGATCTCCGCAGAAACAAACATTCAAGGCGAATATGGTACAGATAGTTCAACTCATTTGTGCGCAGCGCAATGCTTACCAAGGCTGTGTTAATACACTGTGTATTTGCAAACTTTACTACCCACACATGACGACAAGCGCAATAATGAGGTGAATTGACTGTATTTTCGTAAATCCCTACTAAATAAGGATGTCATAACATGGTATTTAGTGCGGGTGTCTAATTAAAATTACACGGATCGATGTTATACAAAAAAGAAACAAATATTATCGGAACAACCAATTACGATATATTAATAGCAAATAGCAAAATGTAAAATCACCAATAAAATAGCAAGATACATAGCCACAAACAGAGACACAGGGCACCGTTTCAAAGCATGCTTCATATTAGCCGGCCAAATTTTGATTAAAATAGGTCGCTATATGATGTAATTCCATAGGTCTAGGGTCAAATAAGTACACTGTAGTAATAATTACTATTATTATTAGTAATATCTTATATTTACATCATCATTTATTAGTAAGGGTAGCTCCTGCGGGTGTTGACGCGGAACTTACGAACTCTGCAAAGAAAAAAAAACATTCCTTAACGGATGCGTGAAAAGGTAAAATGACGGTTCGTAAATATTGAGCCATATCATTAATTTGCGTTTTAATTTATTAGTTCATCTTATTTCATGACTGTAACTTACCCAGTAACGGACTTCCTAATGTCAGTGTTGCCCATGTTGAGCCTGTCACCACGGCACAAGTTCAAAGAGAGCTGAATGTTGTTAGAGCATCGACGTCCAGTCAAGTGATCGTAGGTAACAGAGGCGGCAAACAGTCTGTAGGCACGGTTGTGGTTGCAGATCAAGGTGAGGCATCCGGGCTGAGAGGTACCGCCGTTGACGTAGAAGTTAGCGTTACCAACGTCAGAGCCGATACCAAGACCTTCGAAGGTATCACCGTCAGTGTGGACAGCTTCGACGTAGATGGCGTCGTTGGGGTTCAGACGGTTAGAGTTGATGTTCCATAGAGGACCAGCAGGGTCAAGACCTGATCAAAAAATTGAATTAGCACACGACCGAAAAGTCAAAATTATATTCATATCTGAATTCTCAAAGGTCGTTGACTAGCCTTTGACTTGACTATAAAAACATAAAGTTTTGAAAGTTTTTTGTTTCCTACCTGTGATACGTGCGATTTGTCCATTAAGTAATCTGCCGGCGTTACCGACGAGATGAGCGCCTAAACTGAAGCCAACAAGATGGACTTCGTTGTAGTCCAAACCGTGTCTGTTGTTCAAAAACTGCAAGAACTCTCCAAGAGCACGACCGACTGCGGGGATACCACGAGCAGCGGTGACGTAGTTGGCTACCGCAAGTCGTCTCCAGTCAACGACGATTAGGTTAACATCCTCTTTAGCAAGGTATGCTGAAAAATTAAAAAGCATGAAAAGCATTAAATTATTATTAGGACATGGGGAACCCTACAGATTCATTGACGATTGCTAGAAATTAGATATGGAATCATTAAATAAAAAATGATAATGACTAGTGGCGTGGCATATTGTACGCACCGCTATGACACAGCGGATTGGATTTATCGGTAAAGGTGTTCCATGCG
Source organism: Trichoplusia ni (assembly GCF_003590095.1). Classification (NCBI taxonomy): domain Eukaryota; kingdom Metazoa; phylum Arthropoda; class Insecta; order Lepidoptera; family Noctuidae; genus Trichoplusia; species Trichoplusia ni. The sequence continues at coordinate 4,106,038 of NC_039496.1, forward strand.
TGAGTTATAGATAAGAACTCAAATGTGTTCCGTCATACGTTGATTGCACCACCATTAAATCTAGACAGTTGGGTAAAGCTACCAGGGAAAATATGATTGTGGTCTTACCATCTCTGATCAAGGCGTTCATCTCATTGTTCTGGCTTCCGAGCCATCCGTGGGCGACTACCACCGTCTTCAAGTCAGGATTGAAGTTAGAATTCTGGATTGAATCTACATCATATATCACCAACGTTTGAGGTGTGATCGGGTTTTTTCTGAAATGACGTTATTAAACTGTTAATAAAAACTGCAATATTCAATCATGGGAGGAGATTTTTTGATCCAATTTTGTAAAAATAATTTAATTTAATTAGAAAATGTTTGCTTTTTTTTTTAAAAATAGTTACTAAATATTTCAATGAAATGTAATTCGAATTTGAGGGATTCATTAATTCATCCTATTTTAGGAGAAAGGCTTGATGCACTTTGAGCGTTAATTACCTGGTAAAGAGTTGGTACAAGTTTTCGGAGTCGTGTTCAATTTCATCCAAAAGATCTTGGTCAGGTTCTTCATCAATGTCTACTGAGCGCACGACTCCTTCGTCATCGGTAAACTCAATAACACGCGAGTGTTCGCGGTTTTCGGAGAGTCCCGAATTTAACGGCACCGCTGATGCGGTGTAAGCTAAAAGAAAAGGAATACCTGATATTCATAATTCTAGACTTGAAAGATCATCTTCAGACAAAATTGAATTATTTAATGAAATAAAGCGTAAATTGGAGTGAATACATACATATTCAAGACAAACACACACAGTTTGTTACAAGTTTTATACGAGACTAAAAACTATTTGATAAATTTCAACTGTTTTAATAAACTGCATGTGACACCCCGAAAAAGCTATAACAAATAAGCTAAAACATTTTTTTCATTGTTTGCAAGAATCTATTCCCCGAATTTGACAATAGTAATAATATTTCTTACCCGTGGCAATTAGAAAACAAAGAATAACCTTTTTCATTGTGACTACGATGACGTGTGAGGATTTTTAGTCAGACGAAAGTATTTATTGTATTTGATATCAACAATCATTAGATAACTATCGTATTAAATAGGATTATACACACATAGCTGCGTCAGTGATTGTTTTTGCTGTCAGTTTAATCGGTACGGTAGCATACTTTTGACATGAATAGCTAATAGAATCTAATAATTCAGGAACTGAACACGCGCTTCGAGTATGTTATTCGTTTATCCTTGCATTTGTTATACAAGCAAAAGATTCAAAAGATGATATCGTAAAATAGCCTAATGTTACACTAGCCCATGCCATCGTCTCCGCCAGCTACAAATCAAAAGCTTTAGAAAATAAAATCGAAATCCAGGTTTTAACTATGTATGTACCAAATTTTGTCCAAATTCGTCCCGTGGTTTTTATCATGAAATATGTTTTGCACCCTTTAAAATTTCGCGTTTATAATATTAGTAGTATCTGTCTCAATTTGTTTATAAAAGTCTGCGTCCCTGACTGTTGAATTAAATACTTACATATATCAATAATACTGAAAATCTTTCTTTATTTTTGGAAAAAAACATTTATCATACACGGTTTAAATGTATCGAAAGTCATCGTCAGCCATAAAACCCACAGGTAGGCCTCAATATGTTCTTGCCACTCTCCTATTAAATTGTAAAGCATTCCACTTTACAAATGAATAAATTATTAAAACATATCCATGAAACTATAAGTGTCGTTAGTAAAATATTCCTTGCACTGTTTTTTATTTGATCGTTTGTTATTGCTATGGTTAGGAAAAAGCAAACCTTCTCCCATTCAAAAACATTCAGCATCTTACGAAATCACCAATTTCTGACGAGTTCAACACTACCTTACATGTCAAAATCTGTTCAGACTTTGCAGTGGTAAAACTCACCACACACTACTGTACTTGACGTGTAATTTATTTGACCTCTGCATAGAATAAGCGTTTTTTTCATGCACAAATGCTTGTCCTGAGTGTTTAGTGCTAAATTATTTAGTGAAGGAGTCCTGGTCGGTCAAAAATGCGATGCGGTGGTTGAAATCGCTTGAAAAATGCTCAAATGTATTGAAATTTAAAGTCAAACGCGAGTCACTTGTCTTGGTATTCGGGTATATTAGGTGTTCTTTTCATTGAGTATTCTAATTTGAGGTAAGACTACGTTCAAGGCCGCATGAAAAAGCTGATGCCTTCAACACTAAAGGAATCTAGCCTGAATAGGCTCGTAAAACATAACCCTTCTTGTGATATCATTGTATAAAAATCAGAACAAAAACAGCTCATTAAGAAACCATACTCCAAAACGTGGCAATATATTGATAAGAAACTATATTTTAATTCACGAGTATGAATTACGATTAGCATGTTCGATAAAGATTTATGAATTACAATTACTTTGAAATAATTAGGTAGGTAAATGTAACAGCACGTATAGATGTATATCACATAAAAACTAGTGAACAGGTAGATACGAGTTCTACCTAGTCGATATTCTGCGTAGACCCTTCGTCATGACATCAAGTATTAGGTATTACGATTAATTGTTGCTAGCTTTATGTAATTTCGTGAATGAATTCATAATTATTTTTATGTTTATATCTCCTATCCTTAGCTAATACCGGTCCATTGGAAACAGGTCAATTAGTGACAATAAGTTTTCTGAAAAAAAAATCCGTGTCTGGGTATCCTTGTACATGTGGCCTGAATGTTTGTGTAACTGCTCGTAAGACAGGGATGAAGGGATCCATAAAGCGCAAGTTTTTTTTTTAGACAAAGAACAGAAGAACCCTTCTGAAATCAAACACTCAGCAAAACAATTGAGTAAAGAGGTTTTGTGTCAAACTAAACAATGGAAACACAATACCGTATACGTCGTACACGTTGCGTATGACAAGTGCTTACGTCATAATGCGTATGATTAGTGTATCTATACTAGTATCTGCATAGTATTCGAGGTTGTAACCAGACAGGGGATACCCATAGCACTGTTTTCTTAAGTCTAAGAAAACAGTCTGCTATGGGTATCCCATTTTCTTAGAGCTAAGAGAACAGTCCCTTGAAATTTTTAATACAGAAAATCTGAAAAAACCGCTCAAGTCTAAGAAAGAAAATCTAATCGGTTGGTTCACATTATTTTATGATCGTAACAAATGCATGAAAAAAATTCCTAAATGACTCTACTTTAATATGCACACAACGAACGGAATTGTAACGGTATGGAATCCAATTAATGAGGGAGTAAAAGCGGTAAATGGATTATCCTTATTATAGTGATAGGTACATATATTATGTGTTTATTTAGAAGCCAAACACGTTTTGTGACTTCTTTCGTAAATTATTAAGATTCTAAACTTATTGACTTTCAACAGAAAATAATAACTTAAAACTAAAATCACTAGTGTACCTATTACCTTGAAGGAACTTGAGGTGATAAATTTTTCACAAATTTATTTTCCAGTATTGTCAATTTTTTAAAAAATTCTTTATTATTTTTTAAAATTATACAAATCTGTTACTTGAAATATCTTGAACTACGATTCACCCATCTTTATGAAATTTAGTGGAGCATGTGGCCTATTGAAGTAAAAGATGTACCTAAAAATGAAAATTTAAAAAAATAAATAATCAAGATAAGTTAAAAAAAAAGGGCCAAACGAGTCCTCACTCAGGTCCCCGTCAACCTGGAATGATCCCAAAAATCTTATAAAAAATCGAATAACCGCTTGCATTCTATCAATTGCGTACGCGTACCCGAACGAACCCCGGGTACGAGTACTATTTCTTCATTGAGTTACAAATTAGCGCATCTAATTTTAAACCTCGTCAAAAACCAGGCCCATGTAATAATGGTGCGAATATACGAGAGACCTCCTTGACTTCGATTCGTGCGTCGCGATCGGCTCGGATAAGTGAGCGTTTGCCTTTTAACCCCAAATTGACAAAACAGTTAAGGTACAACGTCAAGTGTTTATCAAATATTTCGAACAATGCGAGCTGTAAAATTGGCTCTGATTAGCTCATATCATAATTAATTTGCCTGTTTATCAAAAGTATGGCAATAAATCTGAGCGGATTTTATGATATTCCCAAATAATCTATATGTATTAAAAATCAATGCACGTAAGCCGATAAAATATTATTTTGACTACATCAGTAATGTGTATATTGATTATAGAGCCATCTAGATTAGTTGTCACGAACTAATCAAGCAATAACATAATTCTTAAAACATAATCGATATGTAATCGAATCTTAATGTAAACGCTTAAGGTGTTGTTCGCTAGATGGCAGCAGCAGAAATATATATACTCAGACTATTTCAAGATATACGTTTTGTAAGCAATACATTGCTGATTCGATTGAAAGTGAAAACCGAAGTGAAATTATTAATCTCTGACGGACAGAGTATAGAGCCATTGAAAATATATATTTGAATAGTTTGTTCTCGTTAGGACAATTCTTTTTAGTATTGGTTCTTAGCAGTTTAATAAAAAGTGAACGTTTTAGATTAGAATATTATTTCAATAAATGTATTTGTTAATAACTGCCGTGTAGTTGTGTGATGTGATGTGTTTGATATTATGTCTAGCTTGGATACATTCTAACCTTTTAACTAAATTTACTTTTTTTTAACAAGATACCAAAAAAATCATCTGGTAGCTTTGCTTTAGATACTTAACATGCAAACATATTAATTAGTTGTAAGTGTTTGTTAAAAAAAACGCAAGGGCTGAATTTACAAATACTGAATTTTTCACAAGCACATATTATAATATTGCTTTCAGTCAAAAGTATCAGTTGCAATTATTAAGCTTATAAATAAATAATTAAAAAAATAATGCACTATCAAAGTAACCGGCAATAACTACTTTCATTTAGGAAAACGTAAAAAAAATATTCTAGGTTAAATAAAAAAATCTTAGTGCTTAATAATTACACATTTTTAATACTAGTTTCATTAAATTAGTATGGATACCGTCGTTTTGTGTTAGCCCGGAATCTGCGGTTCCTGAAAGAAACAAATCAATTAATCAAATATATTGCAAGTATTTAATGTCGTTAAACCTTTTCTAGGTCATTAAAGAATAGGTGACTTCTCTATTTCATTGGTTATTTTTTTTATGTTGCTGGACTGGTTTAAAATATGAGATAAAATTTTGAAACTCACCCACTAACGTATTTCTTCAAATCACCATTACCCATATGAAGTTGCGGACCTTTGCACGAATTCCAAGTAATCTGCCAAGAGCTAGCACACTCCTTTCCTACTAAATGGTCGTACGTTATGCTGGCAGCAAAGTATTTCCATGCTCTGTTGTGGTTGCAGACGTTGGTGAGACAACCAGGTTGAGAGGTTCCTCCGTTGACGTAAAAGTCTGCTTTAGCGACGTCAGATCCGATGCCGAGACCTCCAACGGTGTAGCCACCGTCAGTGTGGATGGCTTCGACGTAAACAGCGTCGTTGGGACCAAGACTGTTAGAATTGAGATTCCATAGAGGTCCAGCGGGATCCAAACCTGGAAATGAAATAGGTAGAGGTATTAAAGATTACTAAATGCTCTGAGATTATTCTGTTTTTTAGTCTTATTTTATTTGGTTTTCAGCCCATGGGATGCATATGCTAGAGTCATGTTACTTTTTGTACATGCCATTTGTTTTCTACAAGTGACATGCCTTTTACTTTCGGACGTTCGGAGACAACACTTGTCTACAGGCCTTAACTTATCTTATCATTTTTGTTAGATCCCTCGAAAAAAAGGCTAGTTAATATTCGAAGTATGGAATGATACTATTTCAAATCAAATCAAAATCAAGCAGTAGTAAGTCAAGTATTCTTTCACATTCACAACTCCCCATATCGCCCTCCCTTCACCGGTTTATAAAAACCATCACCGCTTTAATCAACATAAAGAACAATTTACCTGTGATTCGAGCAATTGTCCCATTCAATTCTTTACCAGCATTACCCACGATGTGAGCACCTAAACTGAATCCAACGAGATGCATCTTGGAGTAGTCCTGACGAGTAATCTGCTTGATGAACATAAGGAATTGTCCTAATCCTCGGCCAACGGCTGGTACACCCAACACAGCAGTCACATAGTTGGATAGAGCAAGCCTCCTCCAATCAAGAATAATGACGTTCACATCCCTGTGTTCGAGATATGCTGTAAATAAAACAATAATACTAAATTTTAAACTCACCAAATCATGTTTGAATTTATGTATCTTTGTCGAAAATCGTCTTTTCTGTAGACACATTTTCTTGGATTTTAATTTATTTTAGTTTGGATGACCATGCAAGGTGACCATAGCTTCTTCATTAATTATCTTTATTATTTTTGGATTATCTTTACTATAATTTAAAAATGCATGAATATTTCGTGTGGTATTGTACCAATAGAAATAGAAGATTACATTGCAAACTCAATGTGTTTTGTTGTGCCTATTTCAAAATAAGCGAAAATGTATTCACCGTCTCTAATAACTGGATTCAAATCCGAGTTCTGATTGCTGAGCCAGCCGTGAACGATGACAACGGTGGGCACTTTAGGGTTGAAAAGCGAATACTTAATGGATTCGCTGATACCCATCACCAAATACTGCGGGAAGCCAGGGTTGCGCCTGAAATATCGAAATAATATGGTTTTAGATTGGTCTATTTCATACACAAAATTCTCGTGTCACAGTGTAAGTAATTGAAACTGATCGTCTGAGAATCGGTCAACATCAAATTCTCATACCTCTAATACGTATCTAATGTTTTTTTGTGCCGTGTCGTGACTATTCTTGTAAACACTACGCGTGACTGTCATAACCTTTATATCGGAATTCAAAACCATATCTTCGAAAGGATTACATGATAAATATAGTAATTACCACTATTGTATCGTGCGGGAATGTAGGAATACATCAATACAGAACCCAGAAAAGTTGTGGATTAAAGTTCCCACTGATGGGAATATGCGAAACACCTGGTTAAAAGAGATCCCGTAACTCTGTCCAGTGGAACTGCAGTGTATTTCTGTGTATTTTTACGTGAAATAAATAATTATCAAGGCGTTTAAATGAAAGACCACGAATAACCTGAAACTAACGTTTGACATTATGTTGTTTAGAATATTGGTGACGTAGAAACATGGCGGACGGTGTTTTCAAGCAAGAGAAAAAAAGTAAGAGTTTCAGTTGAATTTTTACAGCAATCCTTTGTTAATATTTATTGAAGTTTATATATTTCGGACCCTTGTACGGAATAATATTTGAATTTAAAGTTATTTTTATAAATGGTGACATGAGGCAACTTGAATATTGTTTATGTTGTTTGTGTTTTGTGCTGGTTTGTTTTGATTCATGCTTGCGTTATTTAGGTCTTTAATGTTATCAACCTTTAAATCAGATTCATAACACAATAAGATAATTTTAATGACGTGTAAAGATTACTGGTCATTATAATTATCTTATTGCCCTTCAAATTAATCTAGAATTATCGATACCTTTTAATTGACCAGACATTTTTAAAGGATTGAATTTCATGGAGAAATGGACGTATTACGAATGAAATTTACAAACGAAACAAAGAGACTACACGACTAGCCACTGTGTGGGTCCTACCTACCACACATAAGAAAATTTTAATGAATTTTCCAAGGCTAGATGTACAATAAAAGATTAAAAGATTATCCTATAAAATTGCACGGATAGCCGAGTAGTTAAAGTCACCACACCAAGCAAACTGTGCACCGCTGTGTGCGGTTTCAAAGAGAAGTGTGTGTTGGGTAAATTTTTGTAAAATGTGGATTGATTTCATATTGCAATTAAGCATATCGTTAAAATACTGTATACGTAAAAGTTACCTGGTATATAGCAAATATTTGTTATTATCGGGATTCTTTGTGATATCATCCACTAGTTTATAATCTACTTCGTCTTCAAGATCGACAGTATGCATGACGCCATCGCCATCAGGGAATTCTATGAACCGGGGATACTCTCGTTCCATAGAAAATTCAGAAGTCACCGGTACCGAAGCTACGGTATACACTGGAAAAAATCAAAAAAAACAAAAAATAGTACCATCCGATGTCATTAGCCGATAAAACTTAAGGGAAAGATGAATAAATAAACAAAATACCTCACCCGTAACAAAAACAATAAACAGAAGCGCCTTAATCATGATAACTAGAAATTCAAGTAGCAATTAACATTATTTAGACTGACACTACTTTATTTATTGAAAATTTATCAACGTTTGGAAGATAAAATGGCATCAGATATAATTTGTACTAATTCATTTTATCATCTTATTCTTGAACAAACATTTCATTTTATTTCATTTTGTTTTGGAATCAGACATGATATACATTATGAGGTACATACCAGCCTTAGCGTTGAGAAGTTTCAGCCTAGAACGTTACATGTAACGTGTCGCAAATCCAGTTGTCTATTTCAGATCTCTGCTGTTATACTTTCTACCCTAACGCAAAGCAAATCCATTTTGTGCTTCTTACCATCTCTCTATGTCTAGGACTGTCGTATGCCAGTTTTGATCCCTAACCCAAAAACAACAGGGTTTTATGAGGTTGGCGAGTATCTATGTGTCTGATTTTGAAGTGTTTGCAAGGTGTATTAGTAAATTTGGCAGTGGACTAGTGTATGTTTTATAAAAATCGATTGAAGATAATGGCCACCTCAGAATGGTGCATTGTATATCTTTCACAACTTTTTAAATAATAACACTAAATATGAAAATAAAGAAACTTCCCTAATGTTATTTATTTTTTAGGAATGAGAAATAGTTATTACGCCATTATAGGCCATTTGCGACTTGTGAATTGTGATGTTCACTTGCACGACCAGTTTCAGACTATTCGCCAGGAAAGAAACCATGGCTGGCATGGTTGTTTCAGTTAGGTATTACAGGTATGATATATAGAAGAAAACTACAGTTTCAGCTTATGATATAGGGTGGTTTTAGTGATTGGGATTTGGGCAAAACATTAAGTATTTTTGCCGTTTTTTTAATTTTATTGTATTTAATTAGCCTTTGTCTTTAGATATGACTTTAATTTTGTAAAGGAGAAAACAATTATTTTTAGTACTTAAAAAATATTTAAAAACTTCTTCTGGAATAAATATCGTATACGAAAATTTCGTACACTTTTATTGTATTTCAGTTCCCATTGTATCTATTGTTTGGCTGATTCATACGGAAAAGGTGTTATCATGATTTATTTTTAATGTTGATTGTCTAACATTGATAATTTTTAGTAAACTATTTTTGATAAGATTAATTACAAGTCTATTATTTATTGATGATGTACTGCGATAAGATACAATTCAAACAAATTATGGCTCATAAACAAAAAAAAATTTTTTTTGAATAAAACCACGTGTTATTTACCAATAAGCTTCATATTTCAGATCAGGTTTAATCTTTTATTGTAAATCTTTTACAGCCGAAAGCACTGAGTATTTAAAAATATTATATTCTTATTTATCAATAAGTGTATGCCACTGTAAAAGACACTTTTCATTTAAAGAAGAAGAAATCAAATAAATTTTACATATGCCAATAATTTAATACAGGTACTTAGTTTTGTTAAAAAAACATTTAGAAAGGATATCTTCTGTTGGTATTAAGACGGTACATTCCGGATCTGAAATAGAAAATACAGTATTACAATAATGTTATTTATTGAGAGGGCACCTAACCAGCCAGCCACAAAATACTGGTCCTTCCTGACACAGACGCGAAGTACATGATAGGAATAACGAGAATGAAATAGAAAAAAATAATACTTAGTTTATTTTGTCACTTACCCAGTTTTCCTAAGATCATCGTTGCCCATACGAAGTTGTGACCCGCGACAGTTGTCCCAAGTGATTTGCGATGAACTGGAGCACTGCCTGCCGACCAAATGGTTGTAGGTAACAGTAGCGGCGAACAGTTCCCAAGCTCTGTTGTGATTGCATAAGTTGGTGAGGCAGCCAGGTTGGGAGATGCCACCGTTGGGGTAGAAGTCAGCGTTGGCTACGTTAGAGCCAATACCAAGACCTCCGACGGTATAACCGCCGTCGGTGTGGATAGCCTCGACGTAAACACCATCGTTGCGGTTAAGACGGTTTGAGTTGTAGTTCCATAGAGGGCCAGCGGGGTCCAAACCTGTTGAATAAAATACTGGTCAGTACAGGTACAAACACGTCGATGAACATACCAAAAATGTGCAGTAGAGGTTTATCCACTTTTATATAATTTGTTGGAATTTGGTGAATTGATAGTACCTGTAACACGGGCGGCTCTACCGCGCATTTCTCTACCAGCATTGCCAACAATATGGGCACCTAAGCTGAAGCCAACAAGATGCATGCTGGTAAAGGGATGACCAGTGACTTGGTTGAGGAAGTTCATGAACTGTCCAAGACCTCGACCAACGGCGGGTACTCCACGCACTGCTGTTGCATAATCGGATAGAGCAAGTCGTCTCCAATCCATAACAATGACGTTGACGTCACTCTTCCTCAGGTAAGCTGGAAAAAGTAAAAACTCTTTGGAATACACTTAATTTAAATAAAAGACGGTGACGTGATTGTGATATACACTGCTATTATTAGTTATCAGAAGTTAAACATACTAAGTCGTAATAAGTAATGGACAAAAATTATTGAAATAATTTTCCTTAATCTTTGATATTGACCTGTAGGTTAAAGGCTAGACTACAAAGTACACGTATTTTATATGTAAAGGGTCTGATAAAAATAATAGTTATTTACCATCTCTTATAACAGGGTTGATGTCAGTGTTCTGGTTGCTGAGCCAGCCGTGAACGACGACCACGGTCGGAACATTAGGGTTGAAGTTAGAATTTCTGATAGAATTAGCATTGTTCATAGTCAAAGTCTGCGAGGATCCAGAGTTACGTCTGTAATCAAATTTAAACTCCATTATTACTAGACATAATTATTATTATTATTACTAGCCTGGAATGTCCCACTGCTGGGCAAAGGCCTCCCCACTCTTCTTCCACTTGTCTCTGTCATGAGCCGCGAGTGACCAGTTCGGTAAGAACGAATCCAGGTCATCCCGCCATCTCCGTCTGGGTCTGCCTCGCTGACGTCGGTTTTGTGTCACGGACCATTCAGTGGTAATTTTTGCCCATTGGTTGTTTGGCATACGACAGACGTGACCAGCCCAATTCCACTTCAACGTAGCAGCTTTATGAGTAACGTCTAAAAGTTTGGTTGTGGCACGGATCTTAGTATTTCTTATTCTGTCCGTAAGTTTAATGTTAAGAAGACTCCGTTCCATTCCTCTTTGGCAAACCTCGAGTGCGGACCTCTGCTGACAAGTCAAAGACCATGTCTGTGCGCCATACGTGAGGATCGGGAGAATGCAAACGTCCATGAGTCTCTTTTTGAGGGATAGAGGAAGTTTTCTAGACATAAAGAAAAAAAAAATAACGTGATCTCGTCACTTAATATTTCGAAAATTCCAGACTAAGAATAAAAAAACGGGAGTTTTTGTTATCGCCTTTGGCAATATTCATAATATCTTCCTGTCCAATTTTGATGTCCTCTTCGAAGTAGACTCTTTCTAGTAAAAATACCGCATTTATTTGAAATTGCACTATTAACATAACAAAGAAAATTTAATTACCTGGTGAACAACAAATACCGGTTGTTATTCGGATTTCTTTCGATTTCAGCAAGGAGTTCATAATCGGGTTCAGCTTCAAGGTCAACAGTGTGCATGACACCCTGGCCATCGGGGAATTCGATGAAGCGAGGGTAGACGCGGTCCTCAGAGTAGTCTGACGTTACTGGAACCGCAAATGCGGTGTATGCTATAAAAGAAATGAAAGCAATTATTAAACAAATGTTTGAGCATCCTAAACATGACTGAGATGATGGGCTTGAAAGAGTGAAATATAGACAATCGGCAATTTTCCTTGTGCGACTTTCTATAAAAGGAAAAAATGACACTAAAACTATTTGTGTAGAAGTATTGTCATCGATATTAGATAAATATTTATCGTATCAAAAGCTAAGCGTGTTTCAAGAAGTATTTTCCTTATATTTTAATTGTTACAAAAACTTACCCGAAGCAAAGAGCAAACACAATAAGGCCTTCTGCATGTTGATCACAATGCAAAACTAGATACTTCGCTTTTCAGATGCCCCACCGGTATTTATTGCGAATTATCATCATTACGGTTCAACTTATCTTTTACCAGGGGTCGATAAAACTCCATAAGCCGATCGATTAGCAGCAAATATCTTAGTAATTAGCTTTACCTAGATTATGCAGGGCTTATCGGGGCTCCATGGGCATCTCAATCCATGCTTTGTTTATGAACTGTGAACCTGTATTGTCTTGTCTTATCAAGTAATAGAATGTCGATGCATACAAAAATAAGTTGTTATTGTGATTGTGATTTAGGTCCGGGACAGATGTACGTATTAACTATGTATTAAACTACGCATTTAATTTATTAAAAAAGAGGTGCGTAGGAGGATTCAAAATGTTCTATATTCAAGCTCCTTTTTATTGAGTTATCGTAATACAATAAGACAGTATTTTTTCTCAGTATCAAGTGATTTATATTCATTCATTATTAGTCTTTCAAGAGCCTGCCAGCAAGACCCAGAACCATCATATTTCCTCTCCTTACAATCTCCAATATAAAACTTTCTTATTTTATTGATTTCAATATGTCACAGAACTCGGCACGAGACAAATTTCTTTTCAAAATCAAATTTCCGAGAAACGAATCGCGCATGAGTTGAACTTGTGCCAATATTTTATTTAAATCACCAAAAGTTTTCACGCTTACCGAGAAACAGTGAACGGTTTTATTTAAAACTAGCTGTTGCCCGCGACTTTGTCTGCGTGATTCTCAAGATGTAAAAAACTATAAAGTTTAATAATAACGATCATCGCAAAAATGTAATGCAATATAAAAAATGAAACACTTTTTTTATATTTTAAGCTTGCTTTTTTATCTAATGTTTGATTCAAACACATTTCATCGTTTACGATACTATCCTGGTGTCAAATATTTCACAGCAGTTTTAATGACTTTTTCTTATTTAATCCCAAAAGGAGGGGTTTATAACTTTGACATATCTGCCTGCCTGTCTGTCTGTGACATCATAGTTTCCGAACGAATTCAACTATTTTACATAATTGAAACGTGAATTATGTGCGAGTGTTCGTTTAGACATGTTTGACAAATCGAGCCGTTTAAAAATGGGGGAGGGGGGGGGGGTGCAAGTAGGAAAAAATAACAGAAGTTATAACTCAGTCTTAGGACTTCTGCTAAAAATGTTTTGCTTTCGAAATTTTCCATTTACTAATTGAGTGGGTTATGATTTTCGAGCACGTCTGTTCTTGGGCCGGCCTACACCTGAAATTGCTAGACGGATTATGACAGTGATTATGAGGTATCATATAATTATTATTGAACTGTAACCAAAGAGGTAAACCAGAACCATATTACTGAGGCCCCGGTGTCCGTTTGTCTGTCTGTCACCTGGCTGTTTCTCAGGAACAGTGATAGCCAGACAGTTGTTATTTTCTTTTTATTTCATTTTTTATTCACACACACTATTTTTTCTGACGATATAAAAAAGATGTCAAATTATTTTTGTGGACGGAGCTGGTGAAGTGAGAGTCGGGCTAGGTAACTGTGGATTTTACATAGTGTCATTTTGCAAAATTGCACCCAGATAAACGGTTTCCTGAAAGAAGTTATGTTTGATTGTCCTCTTAATATTAAAACTGATCTTCCTCACAAACATTTGGAATATTTCCATAATAAAAAAGTTGGTAAACGTTCGTGGCCCCCTGGTGTTTTGATCATAATTTGCCTTTAAATTACTGATAAATAAATAACGGGATAGTAAAAAAAATATCAGACACCCCTTTTTTAAAAATTGACAATGACAAAAATCTAAAGTATAGGATATGTGTAATTTGTGATGTTACGACAAAGCAAAATATGAACATAAAAGTGACTTCATGTGTATGAGTTCTATTTACTGTACCAATTTACAAAGAAAAATTACGTATTTTATTCGTTAACCTACCTGACAATCATTGAAGTAAAATACCTACCGTCATACCTACTGCATAAATGGAACTTAAATAAAGACTACATGAGGTTGGTTATGAGGTTACGCTGTCGATACCGACAGCCAAAATGAATTTTCCAGACGTTGTATGACGGATGAAAGTGCTGATAGCTACACGCTATTATCAGCCTTATTGGGGAAATTTCCAAAAATATGTTCCTAATCCTCGTCGGCTTAGGGATCTCAGAAACTCATTCAGTCTCGTTCCTTCCCCTGTTTTTACCAGGCTACGAAAGAAGACTGTGAATTTTTGGAAGGACCACGTGTGCAGTCTCTATAATGGCGGATGTAGACCGATCAAATCGTTAAAATATTGAAAAATCCCAGGTATCAGTAGACATTATTCTATCAATAGATACATAATGTCTATTCATTGATAGCTTTGGTCTTATAGATCTTTCATATTGCATACCTACTATGCAGTTTTTATGCAAGTTTTCTGGGCTTTTTTATCCGAAATACTTTTGGCCTATGTAGTGTTGCAAATTTAAGAAAAAAAAAATTGTTCCTAGTTGTTACAGATGTACCAAGGTAATAATTAACTGTGTCGTTCAGTATTTTTTTGATATGCCTAATTATAGATGAGATCAATGTGAACTAAATGCAACTTTGGGTTGAGTGTCACTACGAATGTTTTGATCTTGAAGACATAGGTATATGTTATGTATACTCCTATCGTAAATAAATACAAAATCATATTACGGCATTCCACATTTGCACTTGAGTAATTTTAGTACATCAATAAAAATAAAAAGAATTTAAGTTCCTTTCTTTCAAGAATGTACCGATTACGGTAACAATTATATAAAAAAAAACGTATTAGCTTATGTTTCTTTTATTTTACTTGTGAAATAGTCGCAGTAGGCCTATATCAGCCTTGAAAGAGAATAAAATGACTAATTTTGTGAAAATGATTTATTTTCGAAAAATCCAATTATTGCTCTGCCAAAAGTCTTAAGATAAATAGCGTGATGTTTTTTTGTTTAAATTGATGACCGTGCTGCCTACTACTCAATGGGGTGAAAATAAACCTCATAATTGTATTACACGATGCTACGGGGGAGTCCAAAAATTTAAAACTTTACTGCTCATGCCCCCTGCATAGTAGCGTTATGGTTTTTGTATATTTGTTGTATCATGTGTACGATAAGGTTCATGCAAAATTTGAACGAAATATATTCAGTAGTTTATGAGATAATTTGATATTTGTTTATAGATATAAAAGGCTCCCGCTCACCCCCTGTAACGAAAAGCGAGATAATAAGTAAAAAGTATGTTGACCGGACCACTTGTTGATATTCTCTGAAAATTTGAATCAAATCTATCCAGTACTTTCTGAGATCTTTCCGGACATACATACAGACAAACAGACAAACAGACAAACAGACAAAAATTCTAAAAATCATATTTTCGGCATCAGAATCTTTCGTAGACCACCCTGCAATTATTCTTTTTAAAAAATATTCAATGTACAGTTTTCACTTTTCTACAATTTTATTATATGTATAGATACCATTTGCTTCTGTGACTGATTTAGGTAGAGTGGTGTAGTGCGATTGTATAACTCATGTTGCTGTGTATAATGTTGTCCGAATATTGGTTTAATCAATTCAGTGGGTACTTCAAATATTGTTTAGAATAACAAATGTTTACTCGCGGGAGAGTAAACAGCAGAGTAACTGACCGACATAGTGGAGTACAAACGAAACCTATATTGTTACGTAGTTATGTGGAGTACACATATTTGTTAGAGACAGCTGTTGATGTTCCTGTTCACAATAATTGTGTGTATTCATACCCTTATCATGCTTGACGCCATTGTTATTACATAAGATGAGATAGTCAATTTAACATTATGGAGTGTTTAGGTTCTATTCATTTTTGATTTTTCTCATTATTTACTACCTCATCAAAGCAGATTTTACTGTCTTCTCTTTGTTTCACTTCTTTCTTAGATTCTACTAGCGGTGCTGTTGTTTAAGTACGAAAGGTTACGTTTACTATTTGAAATAAAATGACAGTTCAACCAAATAAGCAACGTATTTTAATGAACTAGAAGGGGTAAGAGTCCCGGTCAAAGGTCGGCACACGTAGAAGGCCGTCAATACCGCACTCTCTTGCTCGGTTTTCTTCGACGAGCGACTATGATGACTTCGATCTTCGTAGTCCTCTGTGGTACAGGGTGCTGTCCAATCAGGCAGCGACGCTGTCCATCTAAAACTAGTGAAGATTTGCGATCAGCTCCTTGTAGTCCTCAGTAGCTCGCTGGCACAGTTCTACGCAAGGCCACTCCCTAATGTTCCTTTACCGAGACTTTTTCTTTTTCAGCTATATTCACGTAATAACAGTCTTGAAGTTAACGCATTATAGGCAAACACCTCTTTTAAACTTAAAGTTAATTTTAATTTTACGAATTCGTTTAAAAAAAACGTTTACTAATATCTTGTTATTGAAAACTGGACCAATTTTTCTCACGAAGAGATTATCGGAAATAGGTAATTTAGAAGCATTTATGGAATTAATTCAAAATTAAACATGGCATACAATCAATCAAAATGCCAATAATGGTTAATTAACTGATGAATCTGACTGAAATCTGGCAGACCAATAAAACAAGGTAATATTATTTACATGAAAATGCAATCACAGCATATTATGTACGGAACCACTACAGTTTGGTATTTAACCTCTTTGGCATATTCCATATTTCAAATCTATGTCTTTGTTTGGATATCTGGATCTCGTGGCTAAGCTACAACTGAACAAGTTGATAGATCATAGGTTGACCTACTCTTGATACGGACGGTTTTAGGATGGGCTCATCTATATCACAATGAGCTTTTACGTGTTTTGGAAGTCAACTTAAATTGTATTAAAACGTTTATTCACACGCGCAAGGTGTTTTGGAATGTCTATTTGGTAAACCTAGAGAGCGTGTGGTTACGCCAATTTATAACAGAGTAAGTTTATAGCATTTAATCAGTTACCTACGGCAAAATAAAGAACAATTTTAATGTAGAAGACTATTTACTATCTGTCAGCCAGCAGTATCTCAGAAACCACTATTCCAACAAAAGCTAAAAATAAGCAAAGGTCATAATATTGTTAGACGAGAAATAAATTTGTGGATTAAATCCCCAAATCTAAATCCTCAAATAAATTCCCAACCTCACATAATTATATTTTGTAACTCAACCGATTTTTGTCATACAATACCTATTTGTATTTTTTAATCTACAGCCGTGATATTCAGTACTTCTGACTCTTATTACCACAGGGATAACCAAACCAGCACTCACTGTAATCGTAGACCGGTTTAAGCACTCGTGTATACATCGCACCCAATACATCCCCAAGGATAGATAGATGAGACGTGTACGCTGTTCTGTCTGTGTAAACAACAAATAACGAACACAATGTGGTCCCTGGAGGCGACGAATTAGATGCATGGCCTAAGGCGAAGGTGATGAATGGGGAATCAAAAGACAGCAAGAAACGAGGGGAACTCTGCTTATTTTGCTGTGTTTTTTTCTGGTATAAGTCTATAATTTCGATTGGAATGGGGAAACATTACAAGTTCATGTGCGAGACAAATACGCGACAACGCCTAGTCTTAGCCCATTTCAAACAGGTAAAAGAAATACAATAGAAAACATTTTGGTCATCCCTTAAATTGACAACAGTCAGACATGAAGTATGTACTAGTATTTTCTTATATAGAGCTGCAGCCCGCTACTGATCGAAAATGATTGGACAGAAACATGAAATCGGGATAAATACTATCCTATGTGCTAATACTGATTATAAACCATTCGTGTATCAAGTTTCGTATAAATCGGTCCATTGGTTTTTGCGTGAAAGAGGAACAAACATCCACACATACAAACTTTCGCGTTTATTATATTAGTAGGATATTGTTATCTGAATAAGACTAAATTAACAAAAAAATAATATAAGAAGTATATTTAAAATCTAAAGCATTATAATCCAAGTTCCAACTCACTAATCCAAAATAGTCTTTACTTTGATTTGCTGGCTTAAATAATATAGTTATAATGTAATCCTGTATTGATTGATTATAATGGAAGTTTTTTTCGTGTGGGTATTATGAAAATAACACCTGTAATCTCTGATAACTTTTGTTTATTACTAGGTTACAAGCATTACATGATTATTATTAATTATTACCTACTAAGAGGTACTGATTAAATCCTTTATCATTTATGACGACTGATTATTAATGATTTGGTTTGGAATGTTCTATGTTATCATATCACTTAGGGTCAATTCAGGCTGAAAGCTATCCTATCAGCTTACTAAAAAAGTTGAAAGTCCTTTGAAGGCAAGGACGGAGTGAGCATAAGGTTTCTAGCAACTGGCACCGCTGCGTTCAGTCACTTGTTCTAATAGGCCCGATCGCTGCACGCTACTGCGAGCTACCGTTTTTTTTAGTGGAGATTGACCCTTAAGACGCAAACTCATCGTGGTGCAGGCAATGATGACGTAAGCATGAGGTTATTTATTATATATTATTCTATATACGTTTTCACCACAATTAATACACAGTGGCACTGGTTGACTCTTTAACTTTAAAATATTTCATTAATAAATATTCTAATTATATTGGGCTTCTGGTGATACTCAAACATCAAACCCTTCGCCTTCATCAGCCTAGTTGACAGACATGAAGACATTTGGGAAAATTTTAGGTTGTTGTATTGTTGTTGTTGGTCTACCAGACTACTCAGATGCAGCTAAGTATATGTATCTAACAAGGAGCCATTACCTCCGCAAAAAGTCATCTGAGCAAAACGATACCCCTCATTCTTAATGTCAGACTTTCTATCTTCTACACGTAACGACTGTCAAAGATGTAAAAATGTATATGCTACGTCAAATCCAGTGTCAGTCATTGTCAATGTAAAAATGATAATAAGATTACTTAATTATTAACTTCTTGTAGATATCACTTATCTGATTAGATCAAAATAATAAATCACATGCAAACTGTAATCCGAACTACATTTACAATTTAACGTTACTGTAGGTATTGCTCTGCAAAAGGGTTTTTAGAGCTAAATGCTTCTATATAATAAAGGGAAAAGTATTGCCACATAATAAAACTAAGGAAATAAAAATCAATGCTAAGTTGGAGGACCGGGTTTTGTCGTCGAACTTAGGAAATGCCTATGTTTGACAGCGGTCTAAGAAGTTTTTGTCCCATGTATGTTTGTAACGGTTTACCATAACGCCTGTACGCCTAAAAAATTTTGATGTATGGTTGAATGGTTCGAAGTTTTTCCATTCGAAAATCCGAATATTATACGTTTTCGAACGTCATTGCCAATTTTCAGATTACCTCTATTATGAGAGTAGACATTATTCAAAAAGAAAATATTGACATTTCTAATCCATTTAATTATAGTAGACGCTTGTTTAAACTTAAAAAATCTTCAAAAATATTCCGTTCACCCATTTAACTCCAGCATTTTATTATTATTTAATTCGGCCTTGAACTGCACATTCCGAGGGTTTTCCAAGAAACTCGTACAATTGCAGTCACGTAGCCCACTTAAGTAAGTGGACGGCGAACAAATGAAATTTAATTATATCTTTTATTATCTTTTTTTGCTCGAATTAAATTCCTGTATAAGTTTCAGCATCAGACATTTATATAGTTTCGTATTAAAACTGTATTAAACGTTGTTCTTTTGTTTATTTTCTTTAATCGATATTGATCACTACTACGTGTTCTACAAATACTAGCAGATTAGATATAAATGTCAGGATATGTGTAGATGAATAATAGGCATAACAAGATAAAATTAAAAAAAAACCTCGACGGTAATAAACAATACTAATCATATTTGGCAGAGTTGCAAATTGTAGAGATGTAGTTATTATTATTCTCACTGCAGATCGGATTTCCAAATCCCATTTTCCCATCATCAGTTTTCTCAGGAAGCTAAGAAATCTCTTAATTAAGTCATCACTATTCTATTGCAGTGCACTTTAATTTTGGTTTAAATTTTATATTTGCAGACATCTTAATCCCCATTCTTGTAACGTTTGTCCCAAAAGATATCTTGCCTATTAAAAATATTCTCTATTATGACGATCGATATCTTCAATTATCTACCTATGTTAAAAATTGTAGAAAATTATATTCTTTAATTACGTCACTTTGTTGGTGAAAATTGATTTTGTAATCACATTAAAAGATAAAACAGTAATCTGATAAATATTTAATCTGATTACGAACCCCATCGAAATACAATGTGTATGATTGAAGTATTTTGTATCGCCTGGGGTCTTTTAGACCACATGTTATATTTTTGTATTATTGATAAAATGTTGACATTCTGTTCCAATGAAGTATGGAATTATTAATGAAGGTGCTATTTGAAAAATTATAACACCGTATGCTGGAAGTCAGGAAAGATAAGACATTTTCACAAACAAATAATTTCCACTATCTTCTAAAATAAATTTTTACACAATCGTATTAAGATTTTAATTAAATTACTGCTCATATATTTTTTAACGTGCTACATAAAATAAAATAATTATTTTATCATTAGCTAGCTATTAAAGCTATTGTATACTTAATACAAATAAAAACGTAAAATTATCAATAAAAAAATATTAAAATATTGACAGGTCCTGTAAACCTGCAATGTCACCTTTACACAGTTAAGTTACCTTATCATTTGCATTTGCAATGACTTAGGTATAAATTAGTAAGGTGTATGCAACGGTAGCAGTTGATAACAAAGAGTCAACGATATTTATATCGTATTCGTAGATAATTAATTAAATTAGGCAAGTTACGCAAGCCCGCGGTCGGTGTATGAAGGATTGCAACGCATTGCCATACACCGACACAAAAACGCAGACTACGTAGCACGGCGGTTCAGGTTTAGTCTGTAAAAGTCTGACACTACCCATTTCTTCCCCCGAAGGAGTGGGTGTCCATGAGGATTCCCCGGCCTAAACAAAAAAAAAACGCAAGTTCGACCTTTCTAACGTAAATAACGCCCGACAAAATGGTGAAATTGCTAGATAGGTAATAACAGAAAATAACAGAAGGTCAGACATCAGACCAAGATAATACTTACAAACCCTGCACTTTTAAAAAAACTTTGTAATCATGTAGGTACCAAATTAAAAGAAGTCTTCCAACCTAGAAAAAGTCAGCTAAAAGCAATCCTTAAATAATAACACTCTACCAATGTTGGTTACAGACTTTTGTAAGGAAGTTTTAAATTAGAAATGCAACGGTTTACTCACGCGTATTTATCGGGATTGCCCGACTAGTTTCGGACCCAACCGGTGTACTTAATCATGCGCGAACTCACGACCAATTGAAAACTTTTTTGTTATTTAAAATTTGCGTTTAAGTATTGCTCATTAATTCAAAAATGTACAATTTCGAGTATTTTCCTTCAAAACCAAAATTTTTTCCCGCACGAGTCATAAGGCGGCATTTATTACATTTGTTCCAAAGTTGAGCTCAAAATCATTATTTTGTGAAAACAAAGAGCAATTAGCTGATATTAAGCCCACCTGTTCTTCATATAAATTATTACTCGTGGGATACGGCTCCTTCGTAAACGACTACGACTTTTTGGTATATTTACTGCAGATACCATCACTCGATACTGTGTTTTCATTATTCCATACATTGAATGACTTATCCACTATATGGCTCACATGTGTTGCGAACAAATTTGACGCATCTTAGAGTTGTCGAAAGATTTTTTTGTTACTTGGAAAGAAATCTTGCAATAATTAGATTATTAAGTTTGGAACCGTTCTAAATTAGGTCAGTACTTCTATAAATAAATGGAGATTAATATCATGTCACATACACATAGTAAAAAAGAATCTGTCCTCTAATACAAGTAGTCCAATTAACGGAGGCCTCTTTCCGGAAAAAAATACGAGAAAAAGAAAACGTGTCCAGCAAAAATCGTCTCGAAGAGCATGGTCAATGTAAGATCTCTTCAAAGGCCCTAGCTATTACAACTCAGTGTTTATCTACCTCGATTGCTACACAAAGAAGAATGATTGCGTACGGATTTCCTAAAACGACGAATGTTTTAAAGCATGATAAAAAATAATATTAGATATTAGCTTTAGTTATATGTTTTTATAAGACAAACATTTAATCAACACGTTAATGAAACTAGGTAAAAACTAGGAAAAAATACTAGCGTTTTTCTATGAATAATGGTTTATTCTCGATTTGTTATAGTACGTAATAAGTGACTATGAAGTGTAATTATGTCTTGCTAAAATAAGGTGGACTGGACATAGACGACCGTCTGTTGTTGTACAACTTAGAGGCAGTCTTTGTCCAGAAGTGGACCGCGATACGCGATTTAATTGACAGATTGATTGATTGTTTTTGCTTGATTGATTGACTGATTGTCCAGCACTCGCGTTTAGCCAGAACGATTCACTTCAGCTGGCGCGTACATTGTTCTTAGAATCGTGAGGTATGACCACGATGTGCTCAGGATCTGTAACAAAATAACCCATTCTCGTGGAAATACTTACCTATATATCTCATTAAGTAAATGTGTATTTATTATAAAGGCCATTTCTACCTTTGTGAAGCTCTCATAACTAATCACAGAAAATTTGTAGGCTGTCAATCTTGCAGGCTTTTTGGACCTGAAAGATGAGAGATGGAATTATATTATAATCTATTTGATTAAGATGAAAATCAAATAATTTCGAGACTTACCTTACTATTATCATCAAAATCAATTTCTTAGTTTTCTCATCCATATTATACCAGTTACATAAAAAAGCTGAATCGCCAATATTGCTACTCTGAAAACAACAGGCGATTACGAATAAAATATGTTGAATGTGTACAAAACTCATTGTTATGATATGGACTTGAGTTGAACACTAGACAATTTGAAGAAGGAATGGCCTGAATCAGACTAGATTTGATGCTCAAAGAAAAGGAAAGTTGCAATTGTTCAGGGTTTTTTTCTAAATTTGAAATCTAAACTCCAAACTAATTAATAACCTCTCTTATAATGTTTTCGCCAAAGACGCTCATCATAAGAATTTGCAGCAAAACAGACGAAAGGAACAGGAGGCATGCTGGAGTTTGGCCCCAACTTCCAATCTGAAATTACACATCAGTTTATTAAGCAAAAGGCAAATTATTTTTCTTGATTCTAGCTATTAAAGGTAGAATAAAATGATTACATAATTAAATATAAGATGCAGATTTTCTGCTTCTCCTCAACAAATAATTGTGTTTTATCACAAATACTTTTCCAGTTTTCCTTTATTCATAACACTTTAAGGGAAACGATATTTAGTCAAACTCACGGTTATATTAAATCCAAGCGCACAAATCTCAAGAGATCCAAACAACACGTTGAAAAGATTTGGCGCTGTGAAAATATCTTCTAAATCTTCAGCCAGTCTGGAAAACAATTCTTTTTAATACAGAGAAAAATTTGCACTATAACAAATATATTTTCATACCAAATAATTTCAAGCCAATGCCAACCAAAATAATTTCAGCTGTGGTTGTCTTTGATAAAAAACAAGTATCACTTACCTCAATATATATTGGTGGTCTTTAATTATTTCCTTCAAGTTATCCATACTCGATACATCCAAACATTTTATTCGGTCGCTTATAATACTGAAGTTTCCACAAATATGGGATGTTAGCACAAAGTACAGCCCATCCACTATCGTGTAAAAAAGCACACAAGTAAACCCTGATAAAAAACAAAAGACAGAGATATTAGAGTGTCAAACCTAATAAAAAAACTTGAGCCTATACGAAATGGTCACACTCACCACAGATGACTGAATAGACGTAAACAACTGTCCACGGCAACCAAGAATCCGTAGCAAATGGTACATACACTGGGTATGGCAAAGGAAAAATGACTTCGTTATTCGCAAAATAATGATAAGTCATGATAATCAGCGTCGAAAAATTATAAACTGAAATCAGAACTGCGTTCAGTACCAAAAAGTATTTAATGAACACGTTTAGCAGGATCAGATTCTTCTTCACAAGATTTTTCTTCTGATCATCTTTCAGTATTTTCCCATGCAGCTGACTAAGGCATTCGGTTAGTTTATAAATCGTTTTCCTCTTCCACGTTATGGCTGTTATTTTTAAAACCGTTAATACCCCCACGCAAATACAGGGGGCTAACTGGGAAAGCTCGAGAGCGTTTTCTGATGAAATTTTAGACACAAAATACGTCAATTCTAGACCAATCATGATTTGTAGTGTGACGTATGAGATGTAAAATCGAAAGTAGACCTTAGGATCACCATAGGGTATCCCTGCGACCCATAGGTTGAATTTTATTCGTTTCACGAACTCTTCGTATACCGGGACATCCATATTTATTTGGATCGAGTTAGGGTTGATAGCTTGCTAGAATGCAGACTTCTGAGGATTGAAATGGTGTGGGCTACTTTAAATATGTCACTATGCAAGTATTAAGTTGTCACGTCAGTACAAGGGTTATCACGTAGTAGAAATTGATTGATATTTAATATTTTAAATTTTTATTGTTTTGTTACAGTTTAATAATTGTTGAAAGCATTTATATTCATGTACATTATATTTTACATGATATTTAATAGAAATGTGAATATGTTCGAATGTAAGAATGTAAATTATATTGCTTATTTACTTGAGCGTTTTACTTTATTCTTATACTTATCCTTATCCTTACTAATATATAAATGTGAAAGTAAGTTTTTTTGCGACGCTTCCACGCAAAAACTACTCAACTAATCATCATCAAACTTTGTACACATATTCTTGGAAGTATTAGAAGTAACATATAACTATATTACCTTTTATTAAGAAAAAAAATATTTTTTTGAAACAATAAAAAATAATTTCAACGCCATCTAGCGGTTCAGTAATGAAGTTCCTGTGTACTGTTTTACCGACGGTCTCGTTAATATCCAATCCAATTGACTATAGTTTTAGCTGTGCTACCGCGTGCTGCAAACTGTAGCCGACGCGGACGAAGAAGCGGGCAACAGCTAATATTTCATAATATATGTGTTTTATCCATTCTGCAAAAAAAAACCATTCAATTTAAAAGAAGGACGTGAAACTTTATTGTTACCATAAAACCTTAAAATTTCGGGTGGCAGCCCTACAAATCAAATGAAAATACACAATGTTAGTATTCACTTTTAAGTGTCAAATGCAATGCTGAGAATGGAAATCAACACCTATTTCGTTAATAACAGTTATTGAAAATTCTCTTTGTAAGTCTTCAATCGTATGTTACTTAAATACCAACTTCTTCAATTTTAAATTTTGAATTGTTTTTGTTATTCTTGCTACAGTTACTAACCTACCTACTGCTCACAGTATTTGAGTCCCGTAGCTGTTATAAATAACGTCAATAACGTCATTGACGACATTAATCAATAATAACGTCATTAATTATGTAATTACATCAATACTTAGAGGATCTTGTGGCTAAGCTATAACCGCATAAGTGAGTAGATCACAGGTTAAGCTACGCTTGACGTGGTTGGTCCGTAGATGGGTGACCAGCTTTGTCATAACGAGTTCCTCCATCTTTCAGAAGGCACGTTAAATTGTCCCGGCTGTTATTCCTACATCTATGACAGTCGTTACAGGTAGTCAGAAGCTTGAAAAAGTCTGACATCCAGTCTAACCAAGGGGTATCGTGTTGCCTAGGTAACTGTTTTGAGAAGGTCGGATAGGCAGTCGCTCCTTGTAAAACACTGGTACTCAGCTGAAACCAGTTAAACTGGAAGCCGACCCCAGCATAGTTGGGAAAAGGCTAGGCCAATGATGATGATCAATAGTTCTATGAATAAATCATGGTTAAGGTAATGTTACATTCACCTCGCAAGGAACGCAACACATGCCCGTCATTGCAATGAAACCAATGAAAACCACCGAAACACTTAAGTTCGGTGTGTCTTAGCGGAAATAATCAGGTAACTGCCTTGGAACCCGCAACAAAATTAATCAGAAATAGTAAAAAGGAGGAGTAAGAAAAAAAATGTTCCACTTCCCTCCATGGTAAGCGGGAGACAGGCTTCCCTCTAAAAGTATCTGTCATTAAATATAATACCAGTTTAGTCCATTTGACCAAAGGCCTCTTTCCAGAAAAAAGAAAACATCTCGAAGATCACGGCCAATGAAGATCTCTTCAAGGGCACTCTTTAGCTATTGCAACTCAGTGTTTATGTACCTCAATTGCTACACAAAGAAGAATGATTACGTTCGGATTTCCTAAAACGACGCAATCAGTTTTATTTTCCGGCTTATCGTATTGTTCTATTGGATACCAAAAATCGATATCAAATAATCCATTTGTTTTCCTCAAAATCTTATCAATCATAATTGGGATCTTGTATTTTGTTCCGGTACATGATTTATGTGCGCGACTGCGTCGACATGGATTTACAGAAAATCTGGTCTGGGAATCATTTTAATGGGACATCCATTGTAATGTTTTACTATTTTTACAAGACTTGAGACTTGACTCGTATTTGCAAGGTCTTTTGCATTCTTATTGAGCTGATAACTGATTTGTAGTTTTAATATATTCTGGGACAACTCACACACGGTTATCTGATCCCAAGCTAAGCAGAGTTTTGTTTTAATGATTTAAAACATGAGAAAAAATAATATTGATATTCGCTTTAGTTACGTGTTTTTGTAAGAGTAGCATTTAGTCAGCTTGTTAATGAGACTAGGTAGAGCTTTTCTGAGGTAAGTAAAAGGAGAAAATTTCTAATGTCTTTCTGTGAATAATGGTTTATTTTCGATTTGTTATAGTACACAATAAGTGATTATAAAGTGTAATGTTGACTTGCTAAAATAAGGTGGATTGGATGTGGATGACCGTTTGTTGTTCTGCAACTTGGAGGAAGTCTATGTCCAGCAGTGGACCGCAGGCGATATGCAATTTATTTGACAGATTGATTGACTGATTGTCCAGTACTCGTGTTTAGTCAGAACGATTCACGTCAGCCGGCGCGTACATTGTTCTTAGAATCGTGAAGTATGACCACGACGTGCTTATGATCTGCAAAAGAATAAAAAAAAAAATCTAAATCTAAAATAACCCATGCACGTGAAAATAAATCTACTTTATAAATAAATAGCAATTCCTTATAAAGGTAATTTATTTTCTACCTTTGTGAAGCTCTCATAACTAATCACAGAAAATTTGTAGGCTGTCAATCTTGCTGGCTTTTTGGACCTGAAATATAAATGGGTGGAATTACATATAATCTAGTTGGTTTAGATGAAAATCAAATTATTTCAAGACTCACCTTACTATTATCATCAAAATCAATTTCTTTGTTTTCTCATCCATATTATACCAGTTGCATAAAAAAGCCGCATCGCCAATTTTGCTACTCTGAAAACAACAGGCGATTATGAATAAAAGATTTTGAATGTGTATAAAACTTATTTTTATGATATGGACTTTGGAGTAAAAAGTGTAGATAAAGAGTTGAACACTAGACAATTTGAAGAAAGAATGGCCTGAATCAGACAAATAATGATGCTCAAAGAAAAGGAAAGTTGCAATTGTTCAGGTGATTTCTTTCTTTGTAAATGATATGTAATGGCACTAAATTAATAACCTCTCTTATAATGTTTTCGCCAAAGACGCTCATCATAAGAATTTGCAGCAAAACAGACGAAAGGAACAGGAGGCATGCTGGAGTTTGGCCCCAACTTCCAATCTGAAATTACACATCAGTTTATTAAGCAAAAAGGAAATTATTTTCTTTGTTCAAACGGGTTGTTCAGTTCAGTTTTCCTTTATTCATAACACTTTAAAGGAAACGATATTTAGTCAAACTCACGGTTATATTAAATCCAAGCGCACAAATCTCAAGAGAGCCAAACAACACGTTGAAAAGATTTGGCGCTGTGAAAATATCTTCCAAATCTTCAGCCAGCCTGGAAAATAATCATTTTTAATACAGACACTTTGCACTTTAAAAGATATGTCTTCATACCAAATAATTTCAAGCCAATGCCAAGCAAAATGATTTCAGCTGTGGTTGTCTTTGATAAAAAACAAGTATCACTTACTTCAATATATATTGGTGGTCTTTAATTATTTCCGTCAAGTTATCCATACTCGATACATCCAAACATTTTATTCGGTCGCTTATAATACTGAAGTTTCCACAAATATGGGATGTTAGCACAAAGTACAGACCATCGACTATCGTATAAAAGAGCACACAGATAAACCCTGATAAAACACGAAAGAAGGTGATATTAGAGTATCAAACTTAAAAAGAAACCCATACGAAATGGTTAGACTTACCACTCATGATTGAAAAGACGTAAACAACTATCCACGGCAACCAGGAATCCGTAGCAAATGGTACAAACACTGGGTATGGCAAAGGAAAAATGACTTCGTTATTCGCAAAATAATGATAAGTCATGATAATCAGGGTCGAAAAATTATAAACTGAAATCAGAACTGCGTTCAGTACCAAAAAGTATTTAATAAACACGTTTAGCAGGATCAGATTCTTCTTCACAAGATTTGTCTTATGATCATCTTTCAGTATTTTTCCATGCAACTGACTAAGGCATTCGGTTAGTTTATAAATTGTCTTCCTTTTCAACGTTAAGGCTGTTATTTTCAAAACTGTTAATCCCCCCACGCACATACAGGGGGCTAACTGGGAAAGTTCGAGAGCGTTTTCTGAAGAAATTTTAGACACAAAATACGTCAATTCTAGACCAAACATGATTTGTAAAGTGATGTATAAGATGTAAAATCGAAAGTGGACCTTAGGATCACCATAGGGTATCCCTGAGACCCATAGGTTGATTTTTATTTGTTTTAGGAACTCTTCATATGCTGGAATATCCATATTTATCTTGATCAAGATAGGCTTGTTAGATTTTCAATCGACTTCTGAGAATTTGAAATGTGGTGTGGGACATTTATATGTGTCACTATGTAACTACTAAGCTGTAATGTTTGAGTAAGGGTTATCATGTAGTTTAAAGTGTAATATTGTGTAAAGTGTAATATTTTATGTACTCAATTTTTTTAGGTTTTGTTTCAGTTTAATAATAATTGAGTAAAGCCTCTAAATTCATCTTTAGATGATATTTTCTGAAAATGTGAATACTGTAGTCTAAATATTTTTTTTATAACATTTTACAAGCACAATACTGACTTTTTTCTTTTGCCTATATATCATGATATATGTTTATTTATCTGGCCTACAAATAAAACCGTCCTATTTACAATAAGGATGAGAAACTTTATTTCTGCTGGACTTATGAAGTTAGTCCCTATAAATTTGAGTGTCAGCCCTACAAACCAAACGAAAATACACAATATAGTATTCACTTTTAAGTGTCGAATGTAATGCTGAGAATGGAAATCAACACCTGTTTCGTTAATATCTGTTTATTGAAAATTCTCTTTGTATGTCTTTAATCCTATGCCACTTAAATACCAATCACGTCAATTTGATATTTTGAAAGGAAAACGTTATAAATTTTACATACTAAAATTATTTTCTTTAATTAAATAAAGTAAGGTCATAGGATATAAAAAGATGACACGAATGAAAGGAGATAAAAGTGATTGATCAACTTGTTTTGTTCTGTGGTAAGAAAGTTTTACAAATTGTGTCTGGACAAAGCTTTCGGACAAACATCAATCAAATATTAAATTATTGGACGATAGTTCGTGAAATAAAAGAGCATTGGCATTTTTTTTTTAAGTAAAAAGATTTTTGAGCATTAGACAAAAAACACTAATTTATTTTAAAAGTTTCAGACTATGGAGTCAAATTGGCCATTTTTGTCTAAGAAATCGGTGTATTATTTGATTTTAGGATTGTGTCCCTCTCTCTTTTACAGTTATTACTTAATAGTTAAAACGTAATTATTTATGAGTAAAAGAATTAAAATAAGGAGCTTGCCATGAATATTTTATGTCTTTTCTTTTCTCTCTTGTTTAATTAATAATTTATTTATCCTATTCATAATGTATTATGATTGTGTGCTACCTAATCAGCTTTACATTTACGACTGACTACCGCAAAATAGCTTAGAATAAAATTATGTTTCATTAGAAATATCGTTTTTTATAAATACCGAGTAACAATTTTTTCTTATAAATGTTTTTTTTTAAGCACTACTATCTCTCGATTTTTGAACTATTGTTACGAATTTATTGATCTCGTACGAATACTTGGTATTAACTAATAAAAACGTGTATTTTGATACATAAATATTAAATTTTCCACACATCACTCATTATATTTTCAGCCTTATTTTTTTATTCTCCTAGATGCAACTTGTAAAATAGAGTACTATTCTGAATTTTCCTTGATGTTTAAGCTATATAAAATTATAGTCAAAGCAATAAATCTATTTTGCCTCTGATGTGAGAATTTGGATATTCAATGAAGAAACAATTTAATTTCGCAATTCAGTTTGACAAGTTTAGAATGACATTGTTATGACATTTCACCTGAAGTTTGACTAACTACCAAACAAGTAATTAAAACTGTTGGTAGCAAATTCAATTATTTGTAAATGAACTAAGACAATGAGTTTAAAGCAAATGGGAAACAATTATGTAATTGTTTCATTCTTCAAGAAGCGAAGGTTGTTTAAAAGGTATTATAGTGATTTTAATGTGACAATACAAAACAACAAGCACTGTTTCATAACATTGAAAATTAAAAATGATCTACGTAAAAAAGTATAGTTTTGGTTAAATCTCTTAGAGATAACAATTTTAATATAGAACATGCTACATACTTAAGTTTATGACAGATTTGGATACAAGTTGGAGTATCAAAGGGAATTAAAGTAAAATTATTCATTATCTTCCGCCTTGTTAACAGCCCCGCTAAGAAGAAGTGAAAAAACATCAAGATAAACACGTAAGCACATAATATATCCCGAATGCTGGTATCAGGTACAATGACTTTGAAAAAACATTTAGAGCTTGACAAAGTAGAAAATACATTTTGACATATAATATCAAAGCGTCAAATCAAAAAAAATGACAGCATTACTTTATTATGTAATCGGGACATCAAGAAAACTGCATTTCAGGAAAGATTGCTTGCCGGGCTCAGTTGTCAAAACCTGCAAGTCTGAGTAATGACACCTATAAAGAAACCAGTCTGGACCTATCGGATTCACAATGGACTTTTTATGTGCGATTTTTTTTTGGTATGTAGAAAAAAAGCTATCATTTTAAGACTAAGGTATGTAACATTCAGTTGATAACATCTGTCTGTCATTAGTTACTATAGAAAATAGAAGGTACAATCTTAATTTGACATCAGTTAATGTATCTAACAATGGCCAATTTACATTACTCACAGTATAGTTTCTGTAGCACAGAAGGACAGCATGAAAATATAATTTTTCAAGTCAAAGTCAAAGTCATCAAACCATTGAAACAATAATGTAATGTTAATCAATAATTAATTTATTATGAGGATGAAAACTTGAACAAAACAAATAAAAAAGGTTAACAAGTTGGTTGGGTCAAAACACTTATGTTAATAGAATTTCAGTTCCTTGTATGTCTGGATATTTGTGCTGTCTGATTTGGGCCCTGTTCTTCAGTCATGCGATCACCGCACTTCACGTTCATTGCCCAGTCACAGACCTTCAAGACCGCATTAAAGTTGAGGCCTGGCGGACAGTCCATGGGGTAGCCCTTTCCACTGAGACACTTATAAAACTGGCTGCAGTTTTCATGAGGTATGACATCACCGTCCGCGCTCTGATTGCATGTGGGTTTAGGCTCATCACTCACTTCATTACTGCCAGTTTCGCTGTCATTACCCTGCGGGCCCAACCTTTCTCCACAGTAAACGTTATGCGGCCAGTCGCAATACTCCTTACCGGGGTTGTAAAGAAGATCAGGTGGACAGAACAAAGTTACAGCTTTCCCGTCGAAACATTTGTAGAATTGATTACAATTCTCATGAGCAATCAATATCCCGTTAGACTCTACAGCTGCGCAAATGACAGGCGCTTCGCTAGGGTCGTGATAACCACTTGAGCCAGATTCTTCGCTAGTTTCCACGTCATTGGTATTATCGTCAACTTCAATATCTTCTAAAGGTGGCATGACCCTGTCTCCACATTCGACATTTGCGGGCCAGTCACAATATTGTTTTTCGCTATTGTACATAAGATTGCTGGGGCATTTTAGCGCAACAGGAAGTCCTTCATGACATTTATAGAATTGATTGCACTTTTCATGAGCAACTAATATACCATCAGAACCTAAAGCAGCACAAATAGAGGGAGCATCGTTGGGATTATCGTGACTTGGAGGATCAGACACAGATGCATTAATATTGTCATCTTCTCTTTCGTCTACATACCTGTCTCCACAGTTAACGTTATTTGGCCAATCGCAATAACCTTTATCAGAGTTGTATAGCAAAATTCCGGGGCAACTTAACTCAACTGGAAAACCCTGAGCACATTTGTAAAAGTGCCTGCAGTTTTCATGAGCCACCAAAACACCGTCGGAATTCAGTGCTTTACAAATTGTCTGAGCTTGACGTGGGTCGGAATTTCCGATGTGTTTTACCTTTTTGTTCTCACTGCCCGTCAAGTCTGGATCGTTCTCTCCTTCATTGATATTGGTATTTGATGGACTAGTAACTTCTATTTCGACACTATTGTCATCATTTCCAGGGGTAGCCCTTTCACCGCAGTAAACATTTTGTGGCCAATCACAAAACGCTTTATCAGAATTGTACAAAAGACCTTCAGGGCATAACATTGCAACTGGAGAACCATTAAAGCACTTAAAGAACTGGTTGCAGTTTTCATGTGCCACCAGCACCCCATCAGAGCCGGGAGTTGAGCAAAGTCTAAGAGCTTGGTTGGGGTCATTATTGCCAGTATCTAACTCCTCACCTTCAGAGTTGCCTGTTTTGTCATCCTTTGTATCTCGTTTGTTGAGGACAATGTCATAATCGGGAACCATTCGACCATTACAGTCTACGTTCGAGGCCCAGTCACATTTTCCACCAGCAGGATCATACATAAGACTTGGGGGACACTTGTGAACCATAGGCTCGCCTTGTGAACATTTGTAAAATTGATTGCAGTTCTCATGAGCCACAACCTCTCCATTGGAATCAAAGTTTGAGCAAATCACCCGTACATGTTTGGGATTACTGTGGTCTAATTCTTCATGATGCTTCTTTTTTTTACGTTTTTTATCTACCTGATTATTTTGGCATTTATTTTCTCCATTCCAGTCACATATTTCTAATTCAGCGTTGAAATATAGGCCAGCTGGACAAAATCTGGGTAGTAGTACTCCGTTCAGACATTGATAGTACTGGTTGCAATTTTGGTGTGGTAGAAGTGCATGAGTACTGTGATCCTTTGGACAACCATTGCTGTAAAATCCTTCTATGTCTGCGCGAGCTACAGCCACCACAGTGCAGAACAATAACAGCACTGCCACTGAAACAGAAAGGAATATTTTGTACATGGAGGGACGTAAAATAAATTATTTATTTAGACATTATTTTAACATTTATTAATAGGTGTTTGTGGTACCTCCCACCGAAAAAAGATTAAATTCCTTAGTGTGAGAGTTGTTTCAAAAGAAGAAACTTTATTTTAATTATATCAATTTAGGTGGTAAAAAATATTTCTTACCTTTCATTTTGATTCGAATTTACTATTTTTCAACAAATTCTCACAAACTGTGCACTACAACTGATACTATAGCGCCGATTGCACATAATTTATACTTTCGGAAATGGTTTAACAGCACATGTTGATAATAATCAGTAAGATTATTGTAACAGTGATTTTGAATTGATTAATTAGAATTTCACAACCGATCTGCCGTCAGTTTTGATTAACAACTAGAAGGTAAATAAGAAACTGGAAAGGCTTGCCTGAAAAAGTGACGAAACTTTCTGAATGGATTAATCAATTGAAAACAATGCAATTGTACTAGAGACATAATGAGACGTTCAGCCTTTGTATTTTTTGACATAATGCATTATTTTGTCCGAATTATATTCCTTTGTACAGAAAACTGAAAACAAAAAATGAATCCGATTAGTCAAAACCTCAGTTCACACTTGCGCGGCAACCGGGTATCCGGTAAACCGGTTTAAGTCCGGGTTCGGTTAGCCGGTAGGTACTGTTACTAGTGATTTGGGTGAACTTATAGTTACAGTTTTCTATTGATAGCTCTCGTTCAGAAAAAATGATCTCATATAAAATGCATGAATGTTAATGCTTGTTCAATATTTCATTAATTAACGAGAAAACAAAAGTAGTTACGAAGAACATTTATAAACATGAGGATTGTACTCAATGAGCTTTTCTGAAAAATACTGATTATTTATAGTTTCTTGTGGTAACGTGAGGCAAGTGCGCACATCGCGTAAGTAAACACACCGTTACGATTTCAAAGAAAGGCTCATTTGTCATCGATCGTTTGAGTGCCATTTTGTTTTCACAAAACACTTTTATTTTATTCATTACTGTCTAATGTTTTTTGTAAATGTGTTTGATTATATTGTATCTTGTAATTTTCATCAATGGGTTGTCTTTTTACTATAGGCAAAACAGCTTTACGATTAACTAAAACCAAAGTCCAGACCCCAAAGTTTGTCCGCCAGTCAAGGTAACTGTAATGTCTATGATTTTGGTCTAGTGGTTAGTGCCCCTGAGAGATAAACCAGAGATCGTGGGTTTAATACCCACCCAGGACAAATGTTTCTGTGAACAACACGATCATTTTGTTTTGTGTATGGGCATTAAGAATGCATGTCACTGGAAGTTTGTGGAAAAGGTGTTGTGGTGGAACTTGGGAAAAGCCTATATTCAAAAATGGACCGCGACAGGTTACTTTGGTCGATTTAATTTTCACTATAAGTTATAATGGCCTTAAGGATGCAAAGGTGTCGACGAAACGTAGGCTTATCGATTTGATAAATGTCTGATTAATAATATCGTATTACATAGTATACAGGAAACTGTATCGGTATCGGTATGTCTATCTGAAAGGGATGTTTGATTTCAAATAATATGGACAGTTGTTTATTATCTAGATTTTTTCAAGTCATTATGATGAAAATGTTTGGACAAATTCTTGTCTTTGCTCTTCTTTATGCTAAGGACAACATTTGCAAAATAAGTAAAAATACAATTTTAAAATAAATTTCAAATACCTGTTTTACTTACTAATAATACTTACTGGAAGGAGACTCAATTAATTTTCATCTGCTAGATGTTATTAACGAAAGCGGTAACTAGGACAAACTTTTGTAAGCTAGAAAATTAAACGAAACTAGTTTTAGTAACAACGTAAGCTTCATATTAGACAAAATGAAACACTAAACTAAAAACAAGTGTTTAAGCTTAACAATCATGAAAACGAATCAAATATAGTTCTTGTTAAATGGAAGACTGTTTTTGATGTGGAGGACAATTTATTATAATAAGTACCTATTACATTACTTTTTAATAAGAACATTGTTATTGTTTCCAAAATGCAGCGTTTGCGCATAAGCTTCTGACCGGTACGTACGGAAGCGTGGGGATAAACATGTTTTTGTTGCAAGCAAGGGCTTTTTTTGAAGTTTCTTTCGAATATGTAATGTTTATTTTATTATTTTTGTTATTGCAAATTACTGTTGTATGATATTCTATTGGGTCTACCGGTTAAATAGTGTATAATATGAATGTATAAACATAAAACGTCATTGTAGCAGTTTTATAGCAGTCACCGATACCACCAATACCGATCGATTTACACTCACGATACAGAGCATATTTTTCGTTCCGTTAAAGATACAATATAAAAATATATGTATTTACAATAAGTTCAGCAAAATGTTCGATGCTATGTGAAAATAAAGAGTGTATGAAGAAACTTTTCAAATCTCCACACGACATAACTTCGGCGCAGCGCGAATCTCGTGAAGAATTACGTGTCATATATTGTAACATGCGTAACAAAAGGAGAGTATCCGCATTCATATGTTTGTTCACTCGATTAAATTCGTGCCATTATTCCGTATAAAGTTTTCATGGGGAGTTTTATTAGAATAACGGATAAACGTTGCATGATATTGCTGTTGCTTAGGTGATTGATGGAGGCATTTTGATACTAATTATTTTTGGTTCCTTAACTTTAATTACAATAATAATCTTTATAACGCAATAATTGATTTTTATTCTTTCAGGCCAGGGCTTAACGTCACCTCAGAATGTCATTGGTTTATCATTTTTAAAAACAGCGAACGTCCGATGCGATCAGGTTAGGGAGACCTCAACTTTATACTATACGTGCGGTCGACAGTATGTTGCTGATGTGGAAGTAACAGAGCATACCGACTATGTATGTAGTTCTAGAACTAATAATAGGTAGTTTCCAATTACTTGGATCCTACCCAATTAGATGTTGATTTTCATTCTCTTTTCTTCGAGTCGTTATCTCAACATTCACCTCTTTATGCCTTGTAACTACCGTAAAACGGGTTGAATAAGACTTGCTCGGTGCATAGAGATGGATTATGTAATGTATTAATTTTTCTTTCAGTATAACTAAATAGATGAAGTTTTAAAGAAAAAATAATACATGCGACAAAGCCGATGGTAGTCATCCCTTTACGAAATGCGTCTCTATTTTTCCGCTAGTCATGATTACCCCATATTAAATTTGACATAAAAATACATTTCATTATTCTCTCTTACCTGTACCGGGTTAGCCATTTCTTACGGTCAGTTTTCAACATCAGAAGAAAATTGTATTTTTAAACCATAGATAATTTTCCAAAACCCCACTTAGTATGTAAAATTTTCTCTTAGGTTTTGAGAATCTCTTAAAATCTTACTTGCTTACAGACACTTACATTTGATACAGTCGGTGTGTAGACAGACCATCTACGTCATAATAAGTTCGGAAAGCACGTTAAATTGCGTTTTCTGTAATAACACTTCTTAGACAGACGTTACGGGGAGCAGCTAAAAAGTTTGACGACCAGTCTGTCTAATAGGTGCCGTGTTGAGGAAACTGGGTTGATAAGGTCAGATAGGCAGTCGCCCTTTGTAAAACACTGACACTTAGCTGAACCCGGTTAGACCAGAAACCGACCCAAGCATAGTTGGGAAAAATCTGATGAAATGATGACTTTCTACTATTCACTGAATCACAAGTTACACATTAAGGTGGGCATTTGAAAATGCACATGCACTTTCTATATCCATATCGAGACTGGATTTGAACTCATGGATTTTAGGGTTGCTACTGCTGTTGGTAAATACACATAACCTAACCTAACATCAATAGCCTGTTATTAAGTATATAATTGGTATTTGTGTTTGATTAATGACGAAGCAACATTCTAAACTTGGGTATTCGGAATAGGTTACTAAGTAGCTGTTTTTAAATGTCAGAATGTAATACATATGGGTCTATCGCTGACACTAAAAGAAAGGTTTTTGTAATTGTATAAGCGAGACGGCGCATTACACAGCGTAATGACATCTCTCTCTTTAACTCCGTAAGATTTGTCTCTTACTGACTATAACTGTGAGTAATAGAAATGTTCTTGTATATAATTATAATATAATAATTGAAATGTATTTGATAGACTTGTTTTAAATATTAACTTTATTTTTCATATTGGGTTTTCATTTAAAATCACTTAAGTTTTCAATTATATTAATGATGGTAAGGAGAATATACACTTGAGACCAGTATACTTAGTTTTTAAAAAAACAATTGTTCTAGATATTAAGGACTTCCACTTCATCCATAAGAGCGCTTAAACGATAAAAAAAAATACTTAGAAGAAAAGTTAAATATTTTTCTTAATGATTTGTTGTTTTCTATGACTAACTTAATCATTTATTAATATCTAATCTTTTATCTGTATGTATTATTGTAGGTAAATACTTCCGTCGATCAATATTAGATAGAAAATTGATAATAATATCAGCCAACTGTATAAAATAACCTTTTTAATTAACATGACATACGTTTCTTTTGCGATCTATGTCTTAGGTCACTTAAATCTAGTAACTTTTTATAGATGCCTATCGCCTACGGAATCGATGCCTGTCAACGCTATATAATGCGCCATCTTGATTCCATTACGTCAACTCATCTTGATTCAAAACAATTGACAGTATCAAAATCCACCTGTATATTAATTAAAAGTCTATACCGTTTTTTCCGATTCTTTTACTTTAATTAGTGATAAAATTTTGCTTCTTTTTATGGGTAACGTAAAGATATATTTTTTAGTTGCCTAGTTTAGAGTCTTTTAAAAATAAAAACATCAGTTTCCTATAAAAATAAAACATAAAGGGATAGCAAATAAAAGTATGTTCTAAAAAGTTATGCATAATAACGAGTTATTTGTGAAAAAGGTTGCAAAATAGGAACGAAGTAAAGTGAACTTTGTTGTAAAATCGAATATGGATAACCTTTGGTTGCGGAAAAATAAAACTGTTTTATTTTAACCAAAAGCTTTTTTTAATAATTTTAATTCCACAACCAAAAGCTAAATAAAACACTGCGATTTTGTGTCCATAATTAAGTAATTTAAAATCCTCTACCTATTGTTTTTATGTTAGGCATTCTCGATGCTTAATACATTTTCTTCAATAAGCCGTAAAAGAAAACTAGTTACGAACTACAGAAAATCGCTAACAAGAAAACCCCAATTTAATTTCAAACAACAAAACGTAGTGTCCCATCTCCAGTATCCCATAATAATATCCACTAGAAGAGATTATTTTACGTGGCGAACCGGCCTGTGAATCTCATTGAGTGTAGCAAAGACGTCGGCTTATACCACGATAATCTGCGGGGCAATATCAAAAGCGTTTGCAGCCGTGTTAGGTAGTATGTAAATTTCCCCCGATAAGGTAGCTGTTTCAAGTGCTCTGGCTATGTATAAAATTAAAATATATAACCTTGATGCGTTTACCTGGCGGCAGTTGACATCTGCCGTATACTGTGGCCGTATTGCGCTAGCTGCATGTTTAAGCATCCAGTGTTATAAAATACTGGCTTTGGGGTTATTTTTCTGGATCTTATGCAAGCTTGTAGACGATGTGCAAGAACCAAGCGAGTGTCTTTGATGAAGAATGTAAAAATAAATTGGTTGCAGTCATCTTCTTTTCTCAAATGTGTTTCAAGCTTTGACTAAAATATTGTTTCACCACCATTACTAAATTATTCAGATAACAGTCATCGTATACAATCCTGCACCTCATAATAAGGAGTACATGAAATCAAAAAAGAATGAAAAAGTAGAAAAAGATGAGTTGAGTAAGACTCGTGCCATCTCTTTCATTGAAAGGCGTAAAATAGCGACAGAGAGACGTTTGAGACAATTCTCTTGCGTCCTCAGTATTCACAAATGAAATACTGTCAACAAAGACGCTATATTCAATATCAGAATAGTTATTGAGCGTGTGAGTGCAATACGTGTGTGATAACTCAATACCGAGCACTCATCGATGCGATATGGAAACGAACAGGAGTACCACTTACTCGTATTATGAAATAAAGCTCTCGCTTGCATGCCTGCTCCTATTCCCACTTTTATAGATCTGTAAATAATAGTATTAGATTCAACTCTTTTTCATTTCGTAAGGCGTTTGTCAGGTCGATTCATAATTATTTGATAGCGGTTTACTCAAGTGTGCTTATTGGGACTGCCCGACTAGTGTCGGAACCAACTCGAGTCCTTAATTATAATGAATTGACGAGGCAGCATGCTTGCAAGTCGGTCGACTTCGCCGTCGTTAGGAAACCGTGACCAAATAATTATATTTGCAGTGTGTCAGCTTAGATTATTATATTTGCAAAAGCCCAGACAATTACAATCGGCCGGGTGAACCAAGGGTAACATAAGTTAAAAATAATTAATAAAATAAAACCTCAAAAAATAAAAACCTCATTTCTCTGCAAATTGAAATTACAATACCGAATAAATCTTCTTACTTTTTCATTTATTAATGTGCAACCTTTTAGCCAAATTAAGGCACTTTATTGCTGCTTAAATTAAATAACAACGCATTAATTTCCTCACCACAAAATGTTTGTAGCGTTATGTCCGAAAGGGGATGCAATCCAAGGCCACATTAAAGAGGTCACCAGATGCCCTACTACCTCCTTTTAAAACAAGAATATTGCAGTCTTGAAAAAGAGACGCCGCATTACGTTGACTAGTGTTATCTCGCTTCCACAGCTGCGGCAGAGTAACTTCAAGCGGTGTTGGTAGGGTTTTACAGTACATAGTTGCACCGGCTGTTGTAAATGGTTGAGTTCAGTGCCCGTTTGCGTGTAGGTCAACCGTACTGTGGCCGGTATTGCTTTTGTTGGTAATGTGAAGTTAGATTCTGAAATGTTTAGTAAAATGATGAGTACTCCTTGCGTGGTTTGTTTTATATTATTGAGTCTACATAATACGAGGACGTCGACGTACTGTCGGACGTCATATTGCTGAGCATAGAAATCCTAGAGTACAAGGAAGTTTTGAGCATTCATCACCATGCTAGTTCACTGCGGATTTCAGATTCCAATGTTTTGAATTCAGGTCTTCTCACGATGTTAGATTAGATTAGAATATTCTTTATTGTACACCATGGAATTACAGCAGTGATTCTTAATACGGACAATGTTAGGGGATGTTTTCCTTCATCATTCATTGGGTTGTCACAAAGTTATTAAGAAAGTACATAAAAAAGGTCTTTATTTGTAAGACTTTTGAAATACATAATATTCGAAAAATAGGCACCAATTCAATATAAATTTTACAAAATGAACTTTTCGCAAATAAGAATGTGGTACGGTAACTTACCTGTTTTCTAGATGGTGCATCAACCACAAATAACATGAAGTCACATAATAATCTGCAAGTACCAAATTGTGTCAAATATTTTCAAATACACACGAAAACAAACAGTCAGAACCACTTTAAACCCTTAGTCAAATAAACTTGATCCTTTGCGAATACACTTTACTCGACACTCGAGATTCATGACTTTAAAAGTGAAATTCTAGACTGAACCCCTGAGGCGTCTGGCTAATTTAATACTAAATACTTAAAGAGACCTCTGCGTGGCCTAATGTCCTTTTCAGACTTACCTTTGAGATAAATCTCGGTAGCTACATACATAATTTATTGTGACACGAGTACTGTAATAGATTATTTTTTACTGGAATTTTTAGTTCTATGATTTTTAAATACGGGAATACTTTCTGTACTCTTTATTATGTAGGCTATTGGCTTTTAGAACGAAGACAGATGTAAATCATCTGTGTAACCTTCTAGCTATTACGTACCACTTTAATGAGATATGGCTTGGTGACAGATAGGCGCACAGGTACCTCCGGATTCCTCTGTTACTCTTTGGTCGAAATGAAGGCAAGAAGTGGCGAGATTTGAATATTAGTTGATAAAGTATTTTATGCACAGGATTTATCACTATATTCAAGTTTTATATTTTTTCATGAAAGGAATGTAGATCTTACACATGTTTTGCAATAATTAATCAAATTCCATCTCACAACCGGCCGGTTTCCAACTCCAGTCCAACGAGAAATTACAGATTCCTGAAAAGCTCGCTGAAGAAACTTCATAATTAGTAAATGTATTTCATTTCTGT
Source organism: Trichoplusia ni (assembly GCF_003590095.1). Lineage (NCBI taxonomy): Eukaryota > Metazoa > Arthropoda > Insecta > Lepidoptera > Noctuidae > Trichoplusia > Trichoplusia ni. The sequence continues at coordinate 4,147,913 of NC_039496.1, forward strand.
TAATACGCACAAGACAAGTTCTGTGATCTTAATTAAAATACAGCTTCATTAATATTAGTCACTAATTAATCATGTGAAAGCCAGTCAACCGATTCGCGTGAATTAAATTAATATTCGTCTCAACAATACAAAATTGTAATTAACTTTATTTCTGTGTCTACCAGTACTACCTTCGACACAGAATTCGTTCGTGTTATTCACGGTTCTTCAATCAAAGTTGATGAGAATTACATAAATAATTGGAGGGTCATTGACAGCCAAACAGAGGTCTCTTGAGTACCAGCGTCTTCTGACAGCGAACAAAGAAGCATCGAAGACCAAAGTACTGCGGATCAAGTAGAATTCACAATAGATATCAAATTGACGCGCTCACCGCTGGCTTTAATTACTTCGCAGGTTACCGTTCCGATATGCAAATTTTACAGCCATCGGAATCAACGAAATTGTTTTAGTCAGTTTAGATAAGTCAACTGAATTTTAAGTGTTAGGTTAGGGATAGACATTTCTTTGAATGTAATCGACCTACCTGTTTTACATGAAGAATTAAATGTACCTGAAAATGATGAAAATTTACGCAAAAAGCAATCAGGTCACTTGAGTTGATTGAGGTCTGAATAAGATCAAAATTGTTATGCTTCATTTTGGTGCATTATGCAAAGCGCTAGAAAACTCTACAAAAGACTTGCTCGCATTTTATCGCTGTGTTTTTAGGAAATACAAACTCGTTTTGGACACTTAAAGAGCCATCCAATCGCTTTCTAGCTTTAATGGAAATACTATGTCAATTTGGGTTACCGAATAAATACTCTTTCTTTTATTTCATGTCAACTTTCATTGCTTCGCTTTCCTAATCAAATACGTGTATAAAACCCAGTCCTTAAATGGTTTCCTGTTAGATTTTCATAGTACATAAAAATAATGTATTCGCAGTGACTAATTTTCCTTTGAAAAAAAATAGAAAACAAAGTATGTATGCATTATAGTCTACATACCTTGCACGCCGTTATGAAGCTAGTTATAAGCAGATTAACAATATTGGAAAACTATTACAGCATAAAAATAAATATGCTTTGATGAATATGAAGAGTCTGTTACCTACACAATTAGATGCAATATTTATAATTGTGCAGTTTATAATTCTCATTAGGGTTATTTATGAGCTATTGTGGCAGCTACTGTTATGATTTTTTAGATTGTATCAGCCTTTAAGTCTCCTTTTAATAAACCTGTAGCAGATCTTTGGATCATAATTAGGCTCAAAAATAATAAATCTCAAAGCAATTGACTCTCCGTTTGTCGACCTCGTAAGGATATTAGTCGGATTTTACAACCGTACCTTTTAAAGCCGTTGATACCAAATCATATCTAGATCTGTTTCGATAAGTGGGATAGTCCGAAAGGGTTGCTGTGGCTCTGGTACAGAAACGGCAGCGCGTTCCGCTCGACTCAAAGAGGAAGGAGTAATTTGATGATTGTTAAATCATAAAAATTCTGCTAACTAGTTTATAGCAATTAAAATAAAATAAAAAATATTTCCTAGTTTAAAAGCAACTGAAACGGTTAATAGAAGAGCATTCTTCGCATCGACAGCATATATTGTGAACTATTTTTATTTAATTTCATAAACTTCTACATATATCTCTCAAGAATAGAGTCCTTAGATTTAATTTTAATTTGTTGTCATACGGTTCATTCACAATTTCGCTTCTAACAGTTCATTAATAATTCCAGTCAAATTCGGGCGCGTTGAGTTCTCAATTCCTATCTAATCAAACTTACTCGGAAACTGATGCTGGGGTGGGCTGACAACTATCAATTTTGCGTTAGTATTATACTCGGTTTGTTGGGTTAATCGATACGTTTTAAATATCTGATACAATGTTAATTGCACTGTGATGTGGGGATTTTGATTTTTTACAAATAGAAATGTATTTACATAATGGACTATTTCTAATCTCAATGACCTTAGTATATGATCAAAATCGGACTAATGGCCTATACAATCAATTACTAGACTTTAACTGAAACAGAACGAAATGGTTTTAAAACAATACCTACTTTCTTTTAAAAGCACCCAGTACCAAGAATTCAACTTTTATCAATCCCAATACTTCTACCTCTAGAATTCTTAAAACTAAAACAATTGATAAACTTTTTGAGCTATAAATCTTGGCAATGGATCTTTTCAGTTTCGGAAAACACTAAAGTGGGTTAAATTATTTAACTTATAAAATAAATAGACGGCAACTGGCGGACTGGGTTGCAGCTGTTTGCTGACTCAGATACATGTTCGTTTAGTTATTATAGTTCAAATATTAGTTTTTCCAATAGTGTTTTTTGCACTACGGAATTTAATCCTTGTATCGCGGGGTGTTTCACAAAAATTAAAGTCACATGAACAAGACTCCAGATAAGCACTCTTGGTTCACACAAACGCTTATCCTATGCGGGAATCGAACCCACGACACGTCGCGCCAGTCAGTAAAGCCGTAGCTGAGACCATTTCGCGAAAATACAAAGATGAGCAAAAAAAGCATGTGAGTTGACAGCAAAGTGGCTTCCAATATATCTAAAAATAAACAACATTCCTAGAAAACTCCAAGAACTTTCTTAGAAGCTAATAAAACTGACTTAGGTATGCTCATCGCACATATATCATAACTTTTATCTCTTTACCCATTTTTCACGTATAATTACCTAAAACTTGCTACTTGTTAGAGTTATATCATTTGAATCGTAAGCAGTAAGTAAGTATTATTTATATAAAAAATATGTTCCGATAAAGTTAGGTTTCCTAAACATCTTACTTATACCATGCTTACCGAAACTTTTTTATTAGTTTCACAATTCTATAGTTAAACCATCATTGCACTACACCACTTCCACAATTCGACACTTCTACAGTCTTGGATGAAGAAAAAGGTACCATGCTTAATGTATACTCCTGTTAAATGCCAATACATACTAACATAGAACATGACGTAGCCATGAATCCGACATAATCAACCAGGTCAATTCACAGTTGTAGGCCTTTCCTGGTAGGAAATATAATACTGTACTACTAATATAATCACTGTTGTAGGTAGCTGTTGGTTTCAAAGCTCAGTATCTTAACAAATAGATGCACAACCATGGATCAACACTGGCAAGCTCAGTTTTTCCAGAAACAATACCCATATAAACCTTATAACTTACCCATGGATTCGACTCTCCACCTTACACATCCTATACTTGAGTCACTGAGTATTCAGAGTCCAAAAATCAAAGCAAGATTTGCAAATCTAATTCTAGTAACATGCTTGTCAAACATGAATGGGATGGCGTTATGCACAAGCTAACATACAATTAGAATGCTTTAGCAAAATTATCTCACGTATGCTAATACGTGTTAGCTTTTGGATTATGTATGCATGCTTGACAAGCATGCAGTTCGCGTGAAGCCGCCTTAATAAAGAGTCGGGAGTTTGTCAGTTTCATTCCCACTTTATATTTGGGGCTATTTCTGTTTTAATTGTTGGAATATTTTGAGGTTAATAGAGGTGGGATAATGATTTAGGTAAATTTATTTTACGGTTTTTTCATATAATAATGATGTTACAAACTTGAGAATTTCCCTGATCTTTGTAAGACGTCTTAACAAATTTCATTAGGAGTATAATTTTAAATGTAACTGAGATTTTTTGCTGAGAAATAGCCCAATAAAGTAATGTTACAAGTTCTCGAACCAATTTTACCAATTTTACTTTTACAATCGTAACTAGTTTCTTTAAATTTGGATGGAGGGTGAAAACGAAACACAACGAATCTTATGAATCGTAACATTCTTACATGTTGTTGAGATTGATTCCGTTGCCTCTACAACAATGAAATATTAAATTAGTACCGTCATAAGCTCAATAGATGGAAATTAGTGTTCCTTCATCTTATTTGTACGAAGCCTTCAGTGTCACGAGTCCGACTGTAGTGTTATTGTCAAGTTCTCAAAACTTGTTCTGCATTTCATCTCTATATGAAACAGGAGTGAAGTGTAAGTTAGTGTTGTCTTATTAGCAACCATAACTTCAAGATAACCTTAACCATAAGCTCTTCAAACTGGACTATTACAAATGTGAAAGCAAGACAGCGCTCTACAAAGGACGTAGTGCTTACTCGCTTACTCATTCCCAACTGTCCTGATTTATAACCTTATAATATCTTCCTCTATTGTTACACACACATTTAAATAGCTTTTGTTTTTTGAATGGGATTCTACAGTAACCCTTAGAAATATCATTTAAGTTATGTTAAGTTGAATTGTAATGTTCTACAATAAAGCAAAGTAAATGGCATACGAAATGTGCATATTTAAGTTTTAAATACGGTGTCTAAGTTTTAATAATTGCATACGTCAAGTTTAAAATGAGTTTCTTACGTGTAAAATGATTGTCGCTTGAAGAGCATAAATGTGACAAATGAAACATTTACATAACTGAACAAAGCATAATTTAAGTAAAAGCATCGACAGTACATCTTTTCTTTTAATTCGAATATCTTTAATTAAGCTTTCACTTGAATCTCACGAATCTGTCTCAGTAAAAATAAATATTTTCCCACGTTTTCATGGATAGTTTAGATTTTTTAAACTCAATTTTGGGGCAAAAGTTTCTACCAAATCATTATACGATGCTTTGTTCTAGGCCTTGCACAAAGGTATTACACAAAAATAATATATTCAGTAAGTTCTCTACTCAGCACCACCTAATATGTTTTAAGTCCACCTAAAATTTCCTCGTATTGTAAGAAACTTTTGAAAAACTGTGACTATCAACAAAATTTTAACTAAATACATGGTGTTCGAAATAGAGAATTTCAAATAAAACACATTTACTTTGAAACACGAATAGACTTCTGTAAAAACCTTTTTAATGTTACCAGTAATTTTCTTAATTGAAATAAGAAAGTCTAGAGCATGTATTAAAACTAAAATATTTTATTTCAAGTATATTTTATAATTATTATTTAGTTGGAAAAACTTTAATAAAAATTCATTAAAATATTCCTTTAAACAATTCAAAATTATTACTGAATTTAAAAATAGAACCTAAAATTTCAATTACAACCAAAAATAACATTAACTTTGTGTTGCTTTTAACTGAATATCTTTTGATGTTCGAATTTTAAATGAATACTATTCTAAAATTGTCCTCTATTTTTTTCGTCTTATTCATTGAACTGTCAAATCAAAGGATTTAAGAACCTTTTTATACCACTTAAATTTAGAACTCTTTATAAACGGCCTAGAATTATGAATTTGTTTTTATTCATCATCGTTTAGACCTCATTATTGTTTATAGTCGTCACTTTGTATGGATGATTTGAAAATGGAATATGATACATTTTGTATCCTTAGTAATCCACATAAATTATTAAGTATAGATATATAGGTACAACTGAATCAGTCTGTAGAAGTTAAAGCAGCTGCATTTAGCAATTGTGGAAAAGAGATGGCACTCTACGTCATATAGCGCTCTATCTCGCTTCCAAATCCAGTTCAATACAGACAAGGCGGTCTGCCTCAATATCCTTGTGTTTCCTTCGAGCTTAACTATAATATTATCAAGATGTATGTTGGGCCTCAGGTGTCGTTCCGATACACGCCAAGTTATATGCGACATAAAATAGACCATTTACCTGTATCTGACTAAAAGCATAATATCCTGTTTTATGACAATAATATAACAATATGACAATAACAGATTTTTGATTGATACTTAAACCTGAAAAGATCTGAAACCATTAAAATATTGATTTGAAGTAAATATTTTCAAGGAAAGAAAATCATTTATAAACCTTATTGATTACTCCTTAAGGTTAGATAACGAAAAGAGAAGAAAAATATTGTCTCTTTCTCGTCTTTCGTTATTCGTACTAAAAATTCAAGACCACAAAATAATAACATGACAATCCGAAAAATTATCCGAATAGAAAACACAGGAAACAATTTATCTATCTATCATAACATAGTCACTATTTCTGATTCACCTGGCAGTCGCATTGTCACCTAAAGACAGATACGGGTACGAATGAGGTGACCCAATTTCAGTCCAACTGAGAAACGTACCGCGGTAATATTTATATAGCAAATTGAATAAGAGACGTTATCGCAAAAACATCGCCACTAAAACCACCTAACATTGAATTATTCCATAATAACTGTTGCCCGAGACTCCGTTTGCGTGGACTTCAGTTTACAGCGTTCGGTGGTCCCCGTTTCCATGGAAATACATCCCCTTAGTCATCTTATAGCTTTTAAACACCTTTTCAATTTTCCCACGGGAACTATTTCAAAAATCGGGATAAAAGGTAGCCTATGTTCTTTTCCATGTTAATGGCTATATGCATGCCAAATTTCATCCAAATCCGTTCAGCCGTTTTTGAGGGATTGAGTAACAAACATCCAAACATCCACACTTTCATGTTTATAATAATAGTACGGATTTTTTGCTTCAACGAGTCCAGCTTTGGCAGAAGATAGTAAACATTTTTGACAGACCGATATGAAGACATGACTCAAGATATTTCCCTAATAAGGAGAGACCGTAAAAATATATTAGCTATCAAGCGAAAATTTTCTTAACTTTATGAGTCATTTTCATGAGAGTCGACGTTTGGCGGAGATCCAATTACAGGATTTTCGGGTGAGTTTTGGATTTTTTATTTATTAACCTTCGCCTGTTTTTAAAGTGCAAATGTATAACGATGAAATACTGCTTGTATAAGTGCCACAAATGAACAGAAAAATAAAACTGTTAATGCAGTTTTTCAGCAGACGGTTTTATTATCTACATAAAAAAAGAAAATGTTTTTTTATTTTCAGCCTCATATTGAACTAGAAAATAAACGCTTTGAGTATCATGAATCATTGAGATATCAAACGTTATTGAAAACTGCAATATCTAACAAAACGCATTAAGATAAACCCAAATCACCCCCAAGAAACCGCAAGAAAACTTTACTCAAAACACAAAATAGAAAAAAAGACGCAACTTAAATCCGTCTGGAAAAGATAAAATGAAACAAATCGAACAAAAAAAACATGGAGTTCAATATATTTCTTGGTGTCAACAAAAGGCAATCGAAATCATCCCAGAGGAGCCACTTTATCTTAAGTTGGAACGAAAATAGCTTGAAAGGCGACGGTTTGTTTAATAGCAGAGCTTATGTAACTCTGGTACAATGCGAGAGGAAGTACTCGCTAACGTCTGTACCGCAGATTGCAAATCGACTGACTTAATGTCCGCTAAAGGATTGTTTACACAAATTGCTTCGACTAAATTTGACTAAGTTGGAACTTTTCATGCAGATTATAGTTTACTAAGTATTAATAAGGAATAGTTTTGTTAATGTAAATATTATTGTGTTTTCTTGGTTTCTGGATTGGTTTCACTCAAGTTTTTCTGTCTGTCTTTCTTTTTGTATATCACCAGGCGGAATCTTATGAATTGACGATGTATTGCGCAGATGACGTGTTTCTGTTGTCGCCAAAACTCAAAAATATTCTTCTGATAGCTTTTTTCCTATTCCTTACGCTATTTGTGCGCAACCCTCGGAAGGTCGTGAGTCATTAAAAGTCTGACACCCCCTCTGACCGAAAGCGGGAGGAGTCATTTCATGATTTTCCATTTGGAAAAAAGGGCAGTTATGTGTAACACACCGCTTAAATTCAGATTTTAGACTTTTAATCAAAGTACGGAAATGGATCAATTTCTGAAAATTCTTTATATAAACTATTCGCCATGTGTATACATAACTTAAAGCTGCTTCCTTTTCCTCCAGTAAATTAAATCTGTTCACATCTTGCATTCCTTTAACAGTGTTTTTAATTAATAATCCTGGGTGCATGTTGAACTGAGTTGAGTACAGTAATATTTTAGCAAACGCGTTTTTGCTCTCACTTTTTTTGTCGCAAAATACTAATATACCTTAGACTTTTAAATGATTAAAAATATTTTAGAAAATCAGGCAAGTAGCCAATTTTGACAAATCAAATGGTGGTCATGGACCCAAAGGTTTCGTCACCGGTCAGATGAAAGGGTGATCTCCGAGCAACACATTATATATCATAATCCGTATTCAAAACTATATAATTTCGATTATAACTTCGGATAGAGGTTTGTTCGTCTACAGAACTTTGTCGCCGAACTAACTCACTGGTTCTCTAAAATACTTTACAGAACTTTAATAATGTTAGCCTCGCTTCGCCAACTATTTATCATAGAAATAAGTACTGTCAATCATTTTGTCTGGCCTCTGAATTAATTCCGCGAAGGTTGAATTTTGTGAATTGATTTTCTGAAGGATAACTAAATTGAATTGAGAATTAATTTGAAAACAGTTTTTTGTTACAAATGTTAGCGTTGGTGGAAACTAAATGTTTATGTTTATCTTAATTGTATTTCAAAAACTGGTATCTCAAATTCTACCGGATGATTTTTGCATACGCGTCATTCAACTTTAAGTCCTGTGCTCTCTTTTCTGGTTCACTTATTTTGGTTCCTACTTTTGGATTATATTTCCATTGATCCCGTGTTATTAGGTCCCTGTATTATTTAGTATCTCATTTAGCTTTTACGTGTACTGTACACGTAAAAGCTAAACATTCAATTTACGTGAATCGACAAATTATTTAACTTAGTATTTCATATCATTGTTCACTTAGGTCTAGGAGCAAAAATACTAAGATGAACTCTTGAATTATCCTTTAAATGCTTATCGCGTGGAGTTCCATGTGACCCAGTAAAGAGAATCGTGGAAGTGTTTGTCGAAGGATTGTGGACCACAAGGGGCTAATTAAAAAAATATTACAAATTATACCATAAATGAACCTCAATTGAAATAATGACCACAAATATGTCCCTACCGACATTGAACATCTCAATTCGGTACGGTCTGAACGGTGAAGTTTACAATCTGATCGCAGTAAAACTTATTCCTGGATGTTCTAACACGCCGAACATGCGAATGCACGAATACTTTCCGCCATATTGGAAGTTCAACTCGAATCCCGAAAGCAAATACTGAGTGCCTACAAAAACTTGGACTAACGTACTTTAGATATCAGTTGTAATGGAGACGTTATTGTTGCTATTTTTTTTGTAAAATTTTAGAGTTGATATTGTGTATTAAAATTAATTCTATAAAAATACTCGATATTAATTGTATTTAACGACTATTTTACAAACCAAACTACAAATATTATTTCATTGTTCGTAATTTGAATACATTAAGATTTTTCTAGTATTATTTTTACTGCTTCCTTTTACCTATTTATTTTGCAGAAACTGTAAAATATTACTACAATTCCACTTTTTCTAAATATTTTAAAATCCGATCTTTTCATTTTAACACGCAAAAACATAAACACAAAAAACTCAATAAAATATTAAAAAACAAACCTCCGAGGCTCCATACGATCCGCTGTTCCAAACAAGGGATTATTTTCCCGCCTAAAGGGAAAAAGAGTGCGAAAACTTTAATTAAACAAGTTTGGTGAGAATTGAGCTCGGGACTTTTGTAAACGGATAATCGAAGCCGTTGAATACACCTGAGAGTAGATCTGGACTCTAAAAGGGGCTTGACAGTACGACAGTACTATTGCAAGGAAAGGTGTGATCTTGACGTCGAGAATCGGTTTCCCAAAGCACCGAACATCTTTGATAGAATTTTTATGAAATTTCAGATACCGAAAGATGTTTCGTAGATAAATTTTGAAGATGTCAAAAGTTTTGAAAGTAGAACACAATATTTCATGTTTTAGATTGTCATATTTATTTTAAGTTTTGCTGTTCGACACATTCATAAAAAAGTCTTCTCAAGCATACTTTTACACCCACTTATCTATTTTACAAATTTTGCACTCATTGTCCTACAAAAGAAGTTTAAGACCCATTAAAACGCCGTCTAAAAAGCATTTTAAAGTAGAAACCGAGTAAAGTAGCGAATGCACTTAAATATAAAAGAACAATGTTTATGAAAGTGTAGCGACAAGTGAAACTTCTCATACGTCCATACGATGTACTCAAAACATTATAGTTCTCGCGTTGAATGAGCTTTAACAATTTATAAGGCGAGTCGTGAATGGCTGTTGTTGCGGTTAGAAGCTCAATCGCTTCGCAGAGACCAAAGAAATATCGATACAAAGACTTATTGTAACCTATATTTTAGCTGTTTTTATTTCCAAATGGAAAATATTTTTCTTTTAATGGTTTTTTAGCAAACATTGCACCTTCTTTTTCTTCATTCCTTGTTCGTTTAAAAATACGAAAGAATTTATATTTGAGTTAAATAATAATCTAAAGTCGAAACGGGGTTTTATTATCACGTTTGTTTACATGCAAATTGGCGATTTCAGATTTGATATTTGAATTACAAAATAAAAGAAATATACTTTTTCATGCACGGTCTAATTGATGAGGATTAGATATTTAATCGGGTTTTAATTTCGAGAAAAGACCGATAAAAATACTTAATAGTCGCTTTTAGAAAAGTGTTATAAACATTAATTTCTTCGACTTTTAATTATTTAATATTATTATATTTACCTTTCATACCTTGGCTGTCAACCAGGTTGCACTGACCCTGGTCGCAAGTAGACGAGCAAGAAGAGTATCGATAAGTGACATTACTCTACATTTCCAGTAATCATTTTCTTTACGTCATAGAAGAAAATACACAGCGAAATTTCTTAGAAAACTATCGGTCGAAACTAAATCGCTTTCTTCTTCATACCCAATGGTACTTGTATACAAGTACCCGTATGCCTTACGTTATGTTATAACATAACGTAAGGCATACGGGTACTTATAACATATAAATACCATATTATACAGTAAGCATGCATTCAATATTGATCACCTTCACCTAAATTATTTCTGTGCGTGTCTCGAATTCCGTACCTGAGTAAATTATTTCGTTGTCATCTATAAATGCTATCATAACTCGATTCTCTATTGTTCTTGTTCTTAGATTAGCTACGGAGAAAGAATAATAAATTAATGCCGTGTTTCGGTGTAAACATGACGTGATGTAATTACCGTGTTTTTTCTCATGATGATAGTAATTTGGTATCGTTTTTGTAGATACATCTATTCGGTGTGAATTTTTGGTAGTTTCTTTTTTGTTTTCGATTTCTAGGTTTAATTGAATTGAAAGGAAAAATCTATAACTTTTGTTTGTTGATATACATTTTTGGTGAAAGTAAGTCACGTTACAGTAACTTCCGTTTCATTAAAATTTTCTTGACATTATACTGTGGAACCTACTATATTATCATCTTTCTTTCATAAAAAGCATAAAATTAAATATTCAAAGTGTAGGTGGAAAATAAATTCAGAGATGACTGATAAAATTTGCGTTCAAACACTGTCTGCCTTTTAACGGAAGATTAAAATTCAGCGACGGACGAGGGACTGTCGCTCAAACTTGGGGTTCCTAAACAGCCCGCGGCCACAACGGACAGGCGCGGTATTACCGTGCTTTTGCTACTACAACAACGGCATTCTTTCACCGTGACGCAGTGAATTGCTATGTTATACCCATATATTAATCACGGTTGATTGTGAGCCGTGGTTATCACGGCCGCCCGAATATCCACAACAATAGTGACCGGTGCGGTTCAAACAATGTAACGTTACTCCCACACACATGCAAACACTAACGCACATGTGTGGGTACCGTCAGAAATCGCATGCGCGCAGCATCTGTGCTTCAGCCCCTATCTCCGTTTGCTCTGCGCCCGAAACTACGTACCCTCACAATCGATTATCAATTTTGTGCGCTACGCTTTAGAGTTTAGTTTTGTTTGCGTGGTAGTCGTTTGGAGTGAAGTTCCAACGCGAGACTGTACGGCAATAAGCTTCCAGGACTCGGATTTTTTAGATGTCTCCGGATCGCGTGGAGGCTGGGACGTATCGCTTACGCGCCGACTCTTTGGAAATAGTTACGCGGCTTGAACTGAAACTGTCGTTAGCGGTCAACACAACTGAGTGGTGATAAAAATATCATAATTACAGAGTGTTTTGTTATGTGATGGATGGTTCTTATATTTTGTGTCACAAAATATTGGAGTGTCTTGTTTAATGGAGTGTCTGTAAGTCTATTAACTTTTTTATTGTAATTTTAAGAGTTGTCGTTAATTCTTTATTTAAGGGCAATTCACTATTATTCCGCAGGCGAAAAAAAAAAGGATTTTACAGAAATTTGTGTTATATACATACGGAGATTAATGAAGTAATGGACTAGAAATCAAAACAGAGACGTTTTGATTATCATCACAGTCATTATAAATAGTATACATGCATTAAAAATATATTTATAAAAGCGATCTAGTTTTAACGGATGCTATAAAACTGCTATGTTTTTATAAAACAAGCGTCGAAAAATTCACTTCGTCATTTCTGTGATCCATAAAACATAATAATGAATAGTAGAGCATTGTGTTTCAGAAAAAAATATCTCTACTGATTAGAAACTGTAGTTTTATGTTCTTTTAATGAGTAAAAGGGTGAATTCAATACGTTTGTTACGATGCATCTACGAAGTGACAAGATTAAAGAGTTTCTTGAGAATACCACTTCAATTTGTATCATTCCTTTAAAGTAGATATTTTCTTTTATTTTATGTTTTAAATCGGTTTGAAATGTTACGAAGGTCCATTGGTTTTTTGTGTAATGAGATGAAAAAAATGTTGAGAACCTCATTTTATAAATATTTTTGTTGTATTGGCAATCGTGTGATGAAAAAATATAAAATAATGAATTGTTAAATTCTATAATATTTTAACAATAAATTAAACTTAACTAATATTTACATTTTTAAAACTATATCAATATAAAAAGGAAAATATACATTATTTACAAAGCGTCAAAAAAGGCAACTTCATCCCTGCCAAAGTTCAAATAATGAATTGAATTATTTAGTTCGTTAAAATTATTATTATTTTACGTATTCCATTCAAAATGTGGGCTTCTCTAGAATTTATAATTTTGAACGGGCTAATATTCATTAATCGAATTTGACTAATATTATTAGCTTGAATAATTTAATTTGGCTTGGGGCTACTCCACATGCACCATTAATACCTAGCTACAAAAATAATTATAGTATATTAGTAAAACATAATATTATTCGTATGAACGTATGTTAGTAATAGACAGACGGACATGGAAACGTTATCGAGATAGGGGACCCAAATAAATTTGGAATGAGAAACTTTAGTCTTTTTTAAACAATCTAGAATTTTTAGTTAGAATTTTTAGTTAAGTTTACATGATCAAAGTTATTTTAAATACTTGCTATATATATAGAAGTCATATTTTTAACTCTTAACTCTGGTCTAAATATTTTTAGGTTTGTTTAATCATAGTTCTCATCAATCAATGGGTATTTCGAAAGACGGTAATATTTCTAAACCTCAATGGCTCTTGTAACCTTCTGAGTATATGAAGGGTTGGGAACTAAACGAAAAATAGAAATTTATAATGATGATTAGTTAATCCACAATGTACCTATATTTGGTATTGGAATAGTCACAAATAGATTTGATAAACTTCTAATGTATGAATGACATTTTGTTTTGGCCAGACACTTGGTTGTACCAAACGAATTCTTAATGTATCTTTATTTTGGTTTTTTTTTATAAGGACTCCCGGAATTAGCATTTAATATTTCTGACGCATTCACGAACATTTAAGTCCTCGTACCTCGAAAATTATGTAGGTTTATGAAAAAAAAAACTGTCACCAAATAAAACCAAACATCCTTTTTGGAGTTCTATTGGAAATTTATTCAATTGTTTTTGCAGAACCGTTCAATCGTAAATCAGTTTACAAAAATCGTGTTTCGGACAGATACCGGACCGTTTTCCGGGGGATAGATACGAGTGGCAAACGTGACGTCATCCGAGGACCCCATATTCAAATCACGTAAGATTTTAAGACGCCCCGACAGCTTACTTATTTATTCCAAGGCAGTCACAGCATTTGTTTTTGAAATACGGTAGTATACGTGCATTCAGCCTGATTTCGGGAATCTAATTTTGTAGTACAGTCAGTTCGGGAAGTGATTGAACAAAAATTTGTAAAAGAAAAATGGATTGATTCTAGGATACCTTAAACATAAAGCCATCGACGGTTAACACTTGAGGTAACCGTATAGAATTGTCTACATGAAAACTACCAAAAAAAAATATTTTTTATTGAATAACGGTTTACTCATGCGTTTTTATCGGGATAGCAGGACTAGTTTCAAACGCAACCTGAGGCCTAAATTATGACCAGACTGGTCACCTCTCAGAAATAATTATGAACCTGCCTCACGAATGTTATTATACATCATTATTACATATTACTTACAAAGTAGAAAAATCAAACGAAAATATTTGCATTTATTTATATTCAGCTCCAGTTAAAGTATGATAGCAAGTACTAATTCTGTAGCTAATAGTACTTAGTCGGTTCGGTTTCGTACACCTGTATCGTGCATGCGGTTTACATTGGAAAATGAAGTCACTTGTATACATAAGCTATTCAGAGAGTATTCCGTGCTTAGATTCTGCTCAACAAATATAATTTGCATATATTATCGGTTGGTGGTATAAAATGCTCGTTTTGTTTACGTGGAATATGGAGTTGGGTATCCGGTATATGGTTTGTGTGTGTGTGTGTCCGCTGTTTCTCTTGTGTGATATCTTTGATTATTTGATAAACTTTACAATTTCTTAGGTTTACTGTAGGTTTCGAGATATGTTCATTTAGGGATAGGTGCTAAACGTAATGTCTTATTTTTGACTAGTCGTACCCGGTGCTTCACGCTCTAATTTATAGTAATGTAGGTACTGTTGTATAGACTTATCATAATTCAATAAATGGACTATACAAAACAGAAAACAATTTATAATAAAAACCAGCAGTTGCAGAGATTAACACTCTGAATCGAATAAATAGTACAGGTACGACTTCAGATATACATAGTCATATATAATGAAGACATTGTCGTCTTATTAATTAGAACAATGATATTAATATTAAGATAATTTGATGCATTGTATGATATAATTAAATCCTAATTAGTCATGCTTCGGCTTACCTTCTCTGATGCAGGTGTTTCAATCCAGACAGTTTGTAATTCACTTGCGAAATAATCTGCAGAACGTATAGACAATATGTGTTCTTCATAAAATTTAATTAATATGGATAAAGTAGATTTATTTCTAAGCTTCTATTGTATCGAATATTGTCCTAAAATGAAGAAGTTTTCTAAAAAGAACAATTGTGTGAGATTTGGCTATAATTTTTACATGTCAATTTATTTAATTTTATAATCGCAAGTGGCGAGATTATAATGTCTTTAAAAGATGAATTTTGTATTGTCAAGATGTTATGGAACCGTAATTGTCACTTCCTACTTACCAATCATGACTGAACCCTACTTTATTTATCAACTATCTATCTTTTAACCATGATGCTTCTTTAGCCTTGCTTGTTATTTTGCTTATACTCTCTGTATTATCAAAGTACCGAATGCTGCATTTCTGATTTAAATCTGACAAATAAACAATCAAACCTACTCATCTCTACATTTTCAAGAGTTCGTTATACCGAAATCCACCACTAACATACTTCCCTCATGCATTTATAAAATAATTTCCCTATATAAATATTAATTAAACCTGTTTAAAAGTTAAATTATGAGCACTCATGCATACTTGTAGAGCCACGAATCTGTAGCTCTGAACGAGATATTCATAAAGTTTTATTGTACGATAATCTCATTATTAAACTCACGTCAAATTAATGTTTATTAATTTTCATTGTGCTGCATAATAAGGCTGAAAGGAGTCCAGAGATAATATATTAATTTACTGTGATAAGGGATGTATGATATTCAGTGAAAATAAAATTCGTAGTCTGAACGCACTTGAGAATATACTTAAAATTCAGCCAATCAGATCAAGGACATCAAAACTACTATAAGAAGACAATTGTTTTTGATAAGCGTGATCTGGGGCTTCGCCCAGCAGAGTATGGCGCGCGTGGGGTCCCACTACTGGGCAACCCCCTAACCTAAAACCTTGTATAATTCCATACTATCCGTGCCAGTACGTACCAATCCTAGCGGTTTGTCATGTCATCCTGTAACCGCTTCCTAAGTCGACCACTATTATGCTGACTCCCTTTGTGCGGTGTCTTTAGAGTAGCGGTCACTGTTTATCTAGCTGCCGTGACCTTATATTTATTTAAAACATACATATATATATGTTTCTACGGGGCTAAAAGTTTAGAGAATAATACAGACAGCCCTCCGTTATGATATTTACTGCAATAATCTTAATTCTGTATTATTTAACATACGTCATTTAATTTAGACTTTTTGGAACCAAATTCTTGTACACAAATTAAACTACTAGGCCTCCAAGTGACACCGGTTAAAGGACTAAAATCGCTGGATTTTATAAACTTGCATCTTTTTGCAAATACAGATTCGTAGACATAATAACAATAATAGAATTTCACTGTATTTCATCGAATGTCGTTCCATGCGTTCGTTAGTTTAATTTTTTAATTGACTACTGTTGTGTAAGTAAAGTGTTAATTATTATCACCTTAGATGTAGGTGATAATAATTATCGTTAGATTGAATAAAGTAAAACAGATTAATACTAGATACTATCTAAACATTAAACATCCGTTGTGATAGTTATAAAAGAAATTACTTGCGTTGTCTCACATCCTGTTAATCTTAATTGCTTTACTAACAAAATTATTATTATAATAAGGAAATTGATTAGGTTATTGTAATAAGGAACCTACTTTACCAAGTGATTGCAATATTAATTTAAGTGCTGAACTGTCCTTAGTAGTTTTTTCCAAACATTTAAATAGGGTTGTGCTCTAAGCACTAAGTAAAATTCGGCACGGCTAAATCCGATGAGACCTTGAATAGGGTTTTGACCTAGCGTGAGTTTTTTTTCAATCTCTTTTTGAAGACCATACCATGTGTTGACTACATTTTTTTTTATATTTATCTAAATTTGACTTGTTAATATGTTGATAAGAAAGCCTAGAGATAATATTATAGGTAACGAGAAATTCGTCTACACAAATTTGTATGTAAAATTAAGTTCAATCTCACTAACAAGAATAGTTAATCCACGAAACACTTACTAACAACCATTACCGACGCGTTACAACCTTGTCCCAATAAAACTTAAACTGTTCCTTAGAATTCGGCAATTTAATTAATCAGCAATAATTCCCATGGCAATGCCGACATAATAGTCAACTCGCAAGACACGGTATACACGCGGCACAACCAGTTTAACCCCTGTCAGAAGTTTTTCAATTATGCTTTCGAGATAGCACATACTTAGCCAACAAACATATTTATTACAACAGATTTGATATAAGGGTCTCGAACGAAAAGTTTTCGGGTCTTTCGAACCCCATATTTAAATATCACGTTTCACATATTTTCATAAACATTGTGTTATCTCGTTTGGCTTAAAAATCACATTAAGGGTTACATGTGTTTAATTTCACGGCTGTTTGCTTATGAGTTGTTTGGGACGCCAAAGTATATTATTATGCCTTAATACGTAATTTCACGTCACATCATAAAGAATGGCGGATTTAATATGTTATTTACTGACAAGAAATTTTGGTAAATTGAGGATAATTTTTTGAATTATGTTTTCGTTTTTATATTGATTATGATAGGACCTTAGGTTTTTTTTTAAATTACGTGATGAATCACCTGGTATAAGCGAATTAAAAATGATAATAAAATAAAATATTGTGACTATACACGGTAATTTTTTTAGTCGTCTTACAAAAGCAGCCCAGTTCATGTATCCGACGTAAAATACCCCTAGGTGCGATTTTTTTTTTTTATCATCAACTAAGATAGTAAGTACGAAGAAAATTAAAGAAAAGAAATCTAAATACATACTCTTAAAAATGATAAAAACGCCGCCGCTCGCGCCCCTCACCATTGTTACAAGGCTCAGACCGCGCTCGCAACAGAGCTGTGTTTCTAAAAAACTACGAATTGCATCATAATATTGAATAAAAATTGCATTTAATTTTTTTTTCAAATCTCATAAATACCTATTTTTTTTATCATGAACGTGTTCTAGTCATTGGATAAATGAACTGGGCTGCTTTTGTAAGACGACTAAAAAATCACGGTGTATAGTGCACGTGTAAAAACCCAATTACTTACTTATTGGAAAACCTTAAACTTTTATAAAAATATAGCCTAGCGAATAAAAAAATAATACCTGTGGCTTATTGCAAAAGTTTTCTAAAACAATTTAAATTAAGAATTAATCACTTACGTTTCATTGTTTTTCTCTGTAATTCTTGGCTCGCTCAAAAGCCGATCCAACTTCGCATAGACACGTTTGAAATTCGATACAACGTGTCAGACACGTCGGCCTGAATGAAGGATTGCTCCCAATCAGTTCCACTTGCAAACCACTCATGCATTGATTCGTCTTCCCATTAGTATTTAGTGGAGTGTGACTGATCATTATATACAGTAATAGGTACTAAATACTTGATTTGATCTATGAAACTGTGAACATAATTGTATTATGCGTATTCATTTTAGTTTCGTTATATTTTATTTCGACGTTATTTTTGAACTGCTTTTAATTTATTTCATACTATACGTTCGACAAACATAATTTTAGTATCCAAAGGTATAAAGTATCTCTATTATTTAGGCCACCCTGTCCGCCTGTCACCAGCCTGTAACTCACGAACCGCGACATGAGACAAATTACTGCTGATGCTGTAACAACAAATCCAGTATAACCTTTAGTATTGCGAGTCTGACCGGTTTATATTTTGTAAGATTAGCTTAGTAACAAATACTATGAAGCAGCTTAAGTTAACCTCAAACATTTATGACTCAATAAGCACCCTTTGGCTTACATAAAAAGTTGCCTGTTAACGATAATTGAATTAACTTACAATAAATTATTACATTATAACTAAAACAAGCCAATTCTTAAACCTAAAATATAAATTTCAAATTTCAATCTTCACACGTTCGCTTCGCACGTTCATTTTATTTTTACTTCATTTTATGACAGGAATTCCATTCAAAATTATGTACGAGTAGATTTACAATGACTTAAATTTCATCTTGGCAATTAAAAGGCATTTGATACTTTACAAGGGGAATTCAAAGGGCCACTGCTGTCTACTAGTCTTCGGATGCTAATTATAAACGTACTAATAGCCCGGTGTTATACGATCTCACTAACACGGTGACAAGTATTTTTAAAGCTAGAGAGAACCGCTCTATGACAAAGAATTCGAACGATTTTTAAAAGATTCTCCGATTGTGTTGTGTTTTTTGGTACATTTTAATGCCTTGGCTTTGTCAGAGAGTATGGAATTTTTGGAACATAAATAATCAAGGTTTTATGTTGTAGTACCTGTTTTACCATAACACGTGACGTCACTTTTGAGTTACCTTCTAATGATTAAAGCAGTTTGTCTTTGTATTTTTTTCATGTTCACTTAAGACAAAAACACGTGTTTAAAATTTTTAATTATCCACCTAACGGACAAAGATTTTTACTTTTCATACCCATTCGTCATCCCAATTTTAGGCATTTTTAGTACAAGTTTAGATAACAACATAGGCTTTTCATTATTTATACGTGTGCGTGTGTGTAACATTGTAAATCACCCGTCGATATCCCTAAACAATTATATAATTTATTTACTGACATTCGTTTATCTCTGCTGACTACCATGGTCGATTACATTAATTCAGTTCAAATTAATAGAAACATAAAGAATAATTCGAAAATGATGTAACGGTTTACTCACGCGTATTTATCGGGGTAGCCCGACTAGTTTCGGACCCAACCGGAGTCCTTAATCATGAGCAGACGCGGCGGAATCGCGAGTCGAACTGTCGAACTGTATCTGTACTTTCAGCCCTCAAATGTGAATTCTAAGTCGTTTTGTAGGAAATATTGGATTTTTGTACCCAAGCTTTCTTTGAAATTTCATTTGTTTGGTGTGGTTTCAAAATACTTGGAAAATATCGTGTGCTATTATTTTCTGAATAATCGAGACGTTTGTTGAGCAATGAATATTTAACTTATTGTTTTAAAAAGATTTTTTTATTCTTAAAACTTATCCGTGTGAAAATAATAAAGTAGCTCTTCTGTCTGACTAGTTCTTTATGAAACAAAGCCTTTTGCAAATAGCTCACTGCATTGCTACGAGACTAGTGAGATTTTTCAGTTCAACGAAAAGTCAAGTCTTTAAAAATTAATACGTTCTCTGGTTTCGTACCCAGAGAGCAAAGACGATATCGTACTACTACTCCGTTGTCTGTTTATCTTGTCCAATTGTATGTCATGAACCAATATAGCAAGAGTTGAAATTTTTAAAGTTATGTATTTTTGTTAGCGCTAAAACAAGGAATAAGAAAATCAAAAGCGAAATTAGGGATAGGGATACAATTAATTGGGTTGGATCGTTTCGATATGATATTTTTGTAACCATTTTTCTTTAGCCTATTTGTAGAGAACATTCAACGTCGGAAGTTCACTCGCACTGAACCACATTTTTTGCAATGATAATAATTTCAATGAATCTAAGTTTTAAGGTAATGGTGTAATTTAATCAGCATGTATTAGTATATAATTTTGTTTACCCCACGTGCCTCATTTTTCGTTTTGTTTTAAACAAAAACAGAAAATAAAATAAAACTTCTCAAAAAATTCTTGAGAAAAATATCCGACTTCTATCTACTAGGGAGGTAAATTGGATTCCGTTTTTTATGACGAACTTAACGAATTTCCTACACGTTTCGAATAGTAACGTAATAAAGACCGGTTTTATATTATTTACTATAAAGTTCTCTTTGATCTTGCTTATGAAAGCCGCAATTGGACGACTGTCAAAGTGATTTTGGATTATGTTCAGTAAGTTTGACCTTTATATGATGTTTAGGTAGATGCCGTGAGATTGAATTACGAACATATCTCTTAGTACTTAGATATCACATGTCAAAGATAAACAATATTTCTGATTCTGTAGTTGTCGTTGTACATCGTAATGTCGTTTCACTATCATTTCGTAAGGTGTCAAATGAACTATATTTCAAATCCGTGTGCCACCAAGGGTTTGTAACGTAACATAACGTAAAATATAACTTAAATGTAACAAACATTCAAGATACATGCTTACAGACACCCGGCTTTTTCGAGTTTCCCCATCGTTGTAAATAATATTTTAATCTTGTAAATATCTGAATTAATTTTAAATTTATAGGTTTTTTTTCCGCTTGCAAAATCATTAAACGACTCCTTGCGCTTCCGGAAGGAACCAATACGACGAAAGTCATCAGACTTTTAGTGACTAAATCCTAACGGTATTCTTCCCATTGCCTTTTGTGTACAGGGACCGTAGTTATCATGAAAAGTGTAAAAGTTAATAAAAAAATAATCGAAAAAAAGCCACAAAAAGAAGCAGATCTATCAAATTGATTAACCCTTTAAGTCATACGCGTACACTACCCTAGCCAAACTTAAAACATTAAGTATTTCATAATAACTATCGTGAAACTGATTCATTATTAAGTATTTCATCCAATTTGAAAAATAAGAACAAAACAAAAACATATACATAGTACAGTACTTATGTTTGTGTGTTTTGGGACCACTACATATTGTTCTATCGAACGTTTTTACACCATACAGGGGAATCGGGGGTCATGGGGTTGTTAGGGTCTTCCGGAATGTGAGATGAATATAAAGCGAATTCAAACCCCTGCCATAGCCCCTATACACACGTAGCCTTTGATTAAAAATATACCTATACGTTTACCTTGTCCAAACTAATTATATTAGTAGCAAAAACTGTGTGGTAGATGTAATTCATTTATTCATTAACACTTCTTATACACGATCAATTTAGTATGTACCCATCGCCCATTATGCCCATTAGTAAATATAAGCAAATTGTTTGGACAATTCAGCAAATCTTGAAAGCAAGATATATGAACTTCTATAAACTTTAAATGACGTATGAAACATAGGACATTGTTACATAGTACAAATATGAAAACAATGTACTGTATTATACTATTTACCAACAAATACCGCTAAATTAAGCATAAAATTCACCATCGAATCAAAATGTAAATGTAAACAATCAAACTTAATCAAATTTCTGTAATTAACGAAATGATTCCACAATTTAATTACGTGTTTAAAGCAAAAGAGAATATCCAGTTGGCAATTTTATGGTTCTTTGTCACTGCTTAACCAAATGCCCTAGGGAACACGTCACAAATTAATATGTAGCAATAATTAAAATGGTTATTAATATCTCGGTATATGGCGGTTTGAGTGTAGCGCTCATTATTGAAATTGAGTGATGTCTGGGAAAGCGGTAAAACAAAGGACATAATATATACACACATATCAGAAGTACCTAAAGGACTCGCCAGCGGTTAATTAAAAGTTAAATGGATTCTCGAAAACGACTTTCCAAGTTCTTTTTTTTGCCGTTTCGTAGTAGCCTGATGACGGGTCGGCATTACTTGTGATTGAATTAAATTTTGGTATATTAAAATATTTGGTTCAGGAAGGGAGTTTAATAAAAAAATGTGTAATATGAGAAATTTCTTGGAAAACTGAATATGAGATCTTTCCGCGAGGTATTGTATCTAAATTAAAAATCTGTTGCAACTGTTTAAATTAATTTATGTCAAATATCACATGAAAGTAATTTAGGTATTCGCCCTTTTAATTAATATAGAATTTATAATATAAAAACTTTCTTGTTAAGTATTCAACAAAAAAAATACTAAATTCAAATTCAATTTGAAATTCTTGTAATACGAATAATTAAGATAGTCGCACCATTCGAAATCTAATTTTCGAGAAAATGTAACATGAGACATAGTGTTTTAAAAATATCTATATTTCCTTTAACACAAAACCAAAACCTTAAATTCAATACAAAATTTTCAAGACAAATCATTACAAAAACGTATGTAAAAAAGAAACAATATAGTGTTTTGTTTTTAATTTACTATCTACTCTTTAAATACTCTTTTGTTTTTTCAATAAAAAAACTCAAAACATTAATACATCAAAACACTGACCAGTTAGTCTAAACAGGACACACACGAAAACATTTAATCTCTCACATCCCGACTTTCACATACAAATCTCGTTTTGTTTCGAGACTGAATCCCAGTTATTATGAAATTGAGTTTAATCTACCGTTTTCATGTACAAACGACTTAGTTGCGCCGTTCTGTGGAAACAATGAACCAAGATGGATCAACGTTTCTTAACCGTCAATTAAACACGAATTGCTTCAGTGCTTTTAAATTGGGATATACTCACTATCAACTAGGCAGTTATGAAATTAAATTTATTCCGTTAGTGGAACTAAGTATATTAATTTTTGAGCTTTTTGTAGTCAAAATTATCTGACTATTCTGAAAACAATAATGTTGAAACATACTCTTCCCTGAATGTTGAAATTCCCAGATATAAAAAAAATACATAATAGTTTTTTGTAACAAAAAATACTATGTTCAGAAACGATCTTTCTGGAAAGTCTTGAATAACAATTTCATTGGCAACAACACTACCGGTACCGAAAGGCAAATTGAATAATCTATTGAAGTCTTGTTTTGCAAAACGAAACTAGTAAAGATGCTTTCCTAAGCGCCTATGAAAGTCTAAGGTATCTTGTATTCTCAATCTCCAACAGGAAAAATATGAGAAAAATAGACGAATAGCTGAGATATTGTATGTTCCACTGTAACCACAGTTCCATCAAAGAAACAAATAAAAAGCCAGACACATCAAACTTCTCCCTTGAACATGTAAGATAAAGTTTTCCACATAATCATAGTTCTGCGGACTCTGATGTAATTGTTCCCTTGGCCCACACTTAACGTACAAAAAGATTTATCCGAAGAGAAATCACGACGAAATTTCTAGATAAAAAAAAACACGCAAAAATATATCTCAAGTTTCTAAGTCTAATGATAAAAGGAATATCGGATATCGGCCTTTCAATTAAAACCCTTTCAAAGAACACCAAAAAGTTTTTTTTTTAATTAAGCTAAAATATTAAAGAATGAAAGTGTTTGTCATTGAAAAATGTAATAAATGATCGATTAAGGTCGCGTTGGGTGACTGTTTTCACACGAAGGATACAAAATGCGTGTTGGGTTTTTCATTCTGCTTTGTCTTTTTATCATTATTTCTTCTATACAATAATCATTGTTGGTATTTTCTACATCCATTCTTCACAACACATAATATGACACTTATATTTTAAAAAACAATTCTATTTGAAACCAAAGTTAGAACTGAAACTTCGACGACTTATCGCGGTTTCAAATAGAACGTGAAATTTATTTAAAGACTGATTGATGTGACACATTCAAGAGCATTTTCCAGAGCTAAGCCAATATTAAGTGAACTAAATACCATTTTGTAAGTTATAAAGGCGTATAAAACTGTATTAAAATACTGTTAAAGTTCACTTTTGAATATCATTATGGAGTACGGATTATATGAAATGTGATTAAGAATTCTCTTGTCGGTGTCTAGATTTAAGCTAGGTTAAGTAGACGTCGATATTTCAATAAGATACGAAGGTTTTTATACCTGAGCATTCACATTTATTATAACAGGATGTCTAACTAAATAATCTATTAGCAGATCATGTTTGCCAGCAACAATACTTAGACATAATCGTTCATTAGTGAAGCCATTAGGTCAATAATAAATCTATAAGTTTACGGGCCAATATAACGCTCCACCTCCACCCACAGAACAATCTCGAATGTTTTATTGTATTGCTAACACGTACAATCTTGCCGCCGAATCTCCAATAACGCGTATACAAACATTTACTCACAAATGTACACGGGACCTATATAAATACAGGTACCAGTAACGGCCTGTGAATTTCCATCCGAATACTGAACATAAATTGCGGATCAAAATTGAACAAAGGTATAATGTTGCTATTATTTACCGATATCACAGTTGTGTACAAGAAATAATACAAAAGGGTTCGGACGACAAAAAAGGTATTGCGACCTACGTAATATTGTGCGTGGCTGTGAATACATGTCATCTCTTTATTTTGTACTTGCTTCTGCCCATGGGTACGAAGCGTGGTTGCCGTTTATTGAAACGAAAATAGCTTTTCCAGGAACAGTTCTTGTATGAGTGTGAAATTAACATTTTATAAGTACTACTATCGTGTTGGTTCGATACCAGGAAAATCAAAGTTAATTGTAGTTCTTTGATTTTTTTAAGAAACCAGGGAAAAACTGTTAAGGAAATCATAGTGATGAAACTGGTCCTGAAAACTAGAATCTAAAATTTTAAATCTGCCGTAAGCTAACGCTTTGATCAATGCTCAATATTTCCCTATACAGGAGGTGGCCTGTGCCCGGTGGGATATCTGTCCTCCTGCTTCTGCAATCGTTTGTTCATCTCTGAGAATCGTGAGTCTTCTAAATGGAATTCTAGTCACAACGAAGCCATTAACTTTGGTCTGCGGCACTATGAAAGCTTCCTGTTTTTTGGGGGTTTCTACAGGCTGGTTATATAATAAGTACTTATTTTGGTTGAGAGCTGTTTAGGCATAAAAGCCTTAATATGGACTAGAAAAATGTCCTTTCAAATTAACTTACAGTCAGGGTTTTATGAACAAAAAGTATTAACAATTTCGTATTCTCTTTCATAAAGATTTTCAGTAAAAATAAAATATATTGAAGTCACATTTATGAGATGTACCAATATTGTCTGTGACGAAATTAATGCTTTTATTTCATTTTCGAGAAATTCGTAAAATAATATTTCACGTAAAATTCTTTTTGTTTTATTTGAGATTTTAAGCCATTGTTTCTTCAACTTGCTTATAGTTTTTGTTATGAAACAATAGATTTATATCGCTGACGTAAGATTATTCAGAGTAGATTATTGACGTTAAAGGAGAGAACTATCAACTTAAACACTAAACACTTACAAAAATAGAAATAAGTAGACTTCGCTCCATCGACAGTTTTTGGTTTTGTTCGGTAGTATCATTTCAGAATGGAATCAATAACCGAATCGAATATGAAACAAAATAAATAAAAAAAAAACGATACGATACGACAGTCAGACAGACAAACAGAAAAACCAACAGACGCGTCAAACTACTTCTCTTCTTCGGCAAGCGTCAAAATCTAATCTACTTATTTAACGGAGTAAGCCAGCAGTTGGTCTCTACTCTAACCGTTTTTATTCTTACACCGCCATTTCCTTTTATACGTCATCAAATACATGTACCTTTCTACGCATACCTATGAATGCGAAAGCACCGACAAAGTTCCGTTACCCTCGCGAATTAACTTCTGCAATATTTATCAGTTTGGGGACCTTTCGTATCCAATACTAATTACTTTCCTAATGGCACCGCTTTTGGGTCCACTCTAAATTAAATATCTACTAGTTTCTTGGACAAGTTGAAGAATGTTTTAGAGTCCCGTGGAGAATTTATCTTTTACCTTTTAACTGATACCATTAGAAAAACAAACAGTTTTATTATTTCATCGTAGATTAGCAGTATTTCCTAAGATATAAATTGTTTTTTTTACTCTTAATATTTACGCAAACTTTAACTCAAACCTTACCAAAATGTAATCTTTTTGATTAAAAAAATGAAATCATTTCTTACTACCAAGTTATTCTTATTCAATTTGCATTTGTTTTCTTATTAATTTGCATTCTGAAATATAAAATAAATTAAACACAAGCAACAAATATAATGATAGTTAAGAACAAAAGCTATCACAAAACAGCATTCAAGACCAATTCCTGTCACATTATTGTGTGTGTCCCTATTTAGCACGGAACCAAACTATCCCTACGACACGAATTCCCATTACTTATTTATTCACCAATCACAAAGTAACAAAGGCGATATAATGGATGGCTGCCATTAGATATGTGAATTAGTTAAGAGCTACTACAAGTAACTTTGGAGGACACTCCACGCTACAGGTAGGCCAGACTTAATGAACCTGATTTATTATGTACCTTACTACAAAGTTGCATGGCAGTTAATCCCAGTTTAAGTATACAATCCATTACCGTCGATACGTTAAAAGCATTTGTTAATAGTGCTGGAGTCTGTTTAGTCAGTTCGTATGGAGATAGATATTAGGTTAATCTGTGTACGTTTTAGCAGATTATGGAATTGCAATGCACTGCCATGTACCGAGACAAAAACTTGGAGGAAATAAGCACGGTAGTTAAAGTTTGGTCACTAAGAGTTTGACACTACTCACCAAAGAACTACTCACTCCCTCGATTGGGCAGTCGGGAGATTGATTGGTGAATTTTTTTTGACTGTGTTAGACTAACGGACGGACTGAAAATCAGACAGCTGAACATAGTATCACAAGGCATCATTTTACCCTGTGCGTAAGAAAACGAGATAAAGTAAAAATCCGTTACATAGATAGTCCGAAAACAACGTTCCCAGCTGTGAAACAAAAAACAAACTATAAAAATATTTTTATACCTGTTACACATTACTAAAAATCTCATTATCCCACCATAAAATAACCCATTAACTTAATCAAAACAAAGATTTAATACTGACACACGTGCATTCACTTCTATACAGCATATTCATGCCGTTAGTCATGTTGTTACCGATACTTTATAACACACCAGATGGTACTGCCACTACTTCAAACCCACAACTCTTAATACTGCTGTTCCAGTTGTGGGAAAGAGAGAATGCTCTACAATATGTATAACGCCGTCTCGCTCTCTTACTTTTAGATCTAGCATGCTCCTGGTACACGTTAAGAATTTATTACAATCGTGTTTTTTTACCGTTTCGTTCTGGCTAACTTATCTTTAGAGTCCCTTGTGGTTAGGAGATAAAGCCGTATCGGGCGTGTCTGTATTATTACGAGTCGTAACTAGCTTTTTGCGTGTTGAATGAACTTCAGAGGGAATAGTACTTATTGTGCAGTTACTGATGTGTACCTATGATATATTAAAGAAGCTTCTCTTAAAATTCCATATAAACTCAAAAATCATTTTTGAATAGTTTTACAATAGCTATTTTTTTTTTAAAGTTTACAGAAAATACTTAGTTAAAGTGATAAATGGATTGTATCCTAAAACTGTATGTATTAAAAATCACTGCAGCAATTCCAATTAAGAATTTTCTTATCTAAAATCTCACAATTTCATAACTTAAGTCGACAGCTATTTCAGTTTTCAATATAATTTCAGCAAGCCTAATAAATACAGCGTTAAACACTTCAAAAATTCAGGTGAAACTACGTATTCACTCAGCATCTAAGTTAAAACTTATTTAGCATTCATTTTACAAAACAAAATAAACGTGACTATTTAAAAAACTCATTTCCAACCATTAAAAATCCGCTGGCGAATATCCAAATTAGATAATAAATATGGCAATGTACATTACATTTAAAGTATTCGCTCGGTCCCATCTATAAATGTTGTACAATCAGCAACAAAAGTTCAAACACAATCAGATATACAAAACATCCTGCCTTCGTGCCACAAGTTGGTATCGCTGCGATATCTATTTATTACGAGGTTATTTCCTTATCGCAAAGCCCATTTATTGCATTTTATTATTCCACTTCTGTTGCTGCCCGTACTTCGTAAACAGATGTCCCCGCCCATAAAGAGTTAATTATCGTCTAAGAATATCGTCCCCGTCGCCGGCACGAGAATAGATCCCTTGGGAACTTCGCTCTCCATTTTTTTTCGTTCCCAAGTTACACTGAAACTTGATATATTGGAAACTGATGTCTGCTTCAAATATTATATGAGACTTGACTTGATATTATTAAGGTTTGAAATAAATAATTGCTTACATGATTTTGTTGGGTATTTTCAGTTAATTGGAGTTGTAGAGACAGTTTATTATATTTTTATTGGTAGTTTGTTAATAAGCAGTTTGTTAAGATAATTTATTGTTTTGTTTTCTTGCATTTATGAGCTGTAATTTGGACTGTTTTAAAGTTTTTTTCATTTTAAACTCAGATCATAAATAGAATTTTCAGCACGATATATATCGGTAGGTTGAGATTACTTGAGGCGCGAAGAAATAAAAACGAAATGGTACGCTAATTACACAGTATTATTATTTATTACGAATCCCACAATCTTGTATTTAATCCTTGTAGATGTTTGGGGTTTAAAAAAACATTAAACTCTAATAAAAAACACACCATACAGGCTGTGATACAGGGCAAGCATTCGTGGGTCATTAGTCATTCGAAAGAACAAAATATAAAATTAAATTTATCATTTTACATCAATAAACAAAATAACTCTCACAGTGAATGGGAATCTTGCACTCCAGCGCCTGCATTCATCACACAACAATAAAAACAAGTTTCATACATACATGCCTCATTTCCGACGAATGAATGACAAATGCCATACAAAATATAAAGCACTCCTCATTTTCATTCATTTATCATTCGTCAGAGCAATATCGTGAGGATATAATAATCTTTTACAGTTGCAATCGTTGATAGCATATGCGAGGGTATGCATGCAAGCATATGCAGGAATCTTTTAACCCGTCTCGTGTCATTATGCCGTATGAAAGAGCAGAACTAAATAAAATTGAATTCGACGGATAAGTGCTGGGTTTTAATTCTTAATGGTTTCTCGTCGAGTTGTACAATAAATGTAAAATTTTATAAAATCTGAGCCTAATAACAATATACTCAAACATACGTTGGACTAACTTTATGTTACGTTTTACTTCTCATAAAACCTCAAACATTAATAATGAAGTTCAAAAGGTTAGACTATACAAAGAGCATGGTTGTGTTAAATTTATACGTCGTCATACATCATATATCATCATATACCTATACATCATCATCGGCCTAGCCTTTTTTGCGGCTTCGGCTTCCAGTCTAAGCTGTTAGACTGGAACCTGTAAGCCGACCCCAACATAGCTCATAGTTTAGCTAAGTACCAGTGTTTTACAAGGAGCGAATGCCTATCTGACCTCCTCAACCCAGTTACCTGGGCAACGCGATACCACTTGGTTAGACTGGTTGTCATATTTTCAAGCTTCTATCTGTAACGACTGCCAAAGATGTAGGAATAACAGACGGGTCCCATAATTTAACGTGCCTTCCGAAAAACGGAGAAACTGGTTATGACAAAGATGGTCACCCATCTAAGGAACAACCGCGTCAAGCATAGCTTAACCTGTGATTGATTCACTTATGCGGTTATAGCTTAGCCACGAGCTCTCAATACTCCTCAAGATCTTTATTATTAAAAGTTGTTTTTCGAGGCAAAGGGATACACGATCTGAAAAATTCAACTGTCTAGCGATACAGCCTGGTAACAACAGACAGACAGCCGTGTCCATTTATACCTTTTGAGTTCGAAATCTTAGAAACAATCAGTCTATTGCAAACATAACTTATTTTTTTAATAGTGAGAACGAGAGTATTTACAACGTAGGTACCTATTAAAACAAAACTCGACTCAATTCAAATTAGTATGGAGTAATTAAAATTTCCATACACATTTAAAAAAATAGTACCTAATACTTAAAAGAGTTAAATAAAGTTGTGTATGAAAGTTGATGAAGGTTATATTTTGTCGTCAAATAATTTACGAAATTAACTTCTGAAATACCTAATTTTAATTGGATTAGGTTTGTTTGCTATTGTTCTACGCTTTACTATGTTACTTGATTACTTAAATAGCTAAGTTTATTAAAGTTCTTATTTAAAATTAAGTTTTTGATGGATTTAAAAGAATAATCTTAAAGCAGTCAACAAAAGAGTTGATTAATTTCAATCTTAATTAAGATTAATGGTTTGCTTAATTTTACATTAACGTTTATTTAAGTGTCTACCTAATATTAAAATCAATTTACTTTTATAGGACTTTATAGGTATATGAAAATAGATATTGTTGATTGTGTGTACTATAAGATTTGCAGCTAGGGTGGTTGGATGATGAATTTTATAGCCTTTATATGTTACTATATCAAGAAACAATATAAATTAAAACCACCATGAGCACTTCCTTATTTTATTTTTTTGTTATTTGTTCGGAATCCTTACTTTCTCGAGACTAACACCAACCATTATTTTATAACACGGTACACGGTAAATTATCAATTTTAATAAATAACGATCAAATTTTATAGAAAACACATCAAACACACGTTAGAATGACTTATTATGAAGTTAACGATTGTAGAAATATCACTTAGTAAGAAGCATTGAAGAAAGGACCACATTTGCATGCCTTATGATAAAACCTTTTGAAGTAACTGTATTGCCCTTTTTATATGAAGAGCTATAAAGTGAATTGGTGCTTATGTGAGATGCCGAGTTAGCACTCCTTACCGTCCTTTCCTTAACATTAGCAATCTAAAGTGCCGTGTTTGAAAGTCATAAAACAAATAATATATAAGAAAACTTTGAGAAAACAAGATGTGGGATTTCTATGGGTCATGGGTGTAATAACAATGGATAATTTTATTTTATACGAAGCAGGGTAGATGATGGATGTTGTTCTGTAAAAGTCTAAACAGGGTAAAATGATGCACTCAAGTGGATGTATCTAAGTTCAAACATTTATTTTAAGAATAGAATGTTAATGGTTAATCGCCATATAGAGAACGATAATTATACCTAGATACCTACTTCAAAAAGTTTATTTTCTATTCAAAGCTTGACAATTTCAAACGTTACCCGTTACTCTGACATTACTCATATAGCGACCATTTAATAGAAAGACTCACCACATCTACCCTTCTTTAACACTTTAGACAGATTCCCAAATTGTATAACACGCAATCAAGTCGAAAACATCCCAAGAATGTAAGCAGGAAACAAAACTAGTGTAATTTTCATACATTAGTAAGTAAATAGAGCTGTAAACATGGTCTCGGTAATAAAACGTAAAATAAAATTGTTCACACAAGTACCGTTCCTGTAATAGGATGCTTTAAATGACGGTCCCGCGCTGTGATTCCGCGTCTTACCTGCGATAACAAGACAAGGAAAGAAAATCAGTTCAGCTACGTATATAAAAAGATATTTACATTTAAAATGATTGTCTGTTGTTTTCGTTTTATTATTTCGCAAGTTAATTTAGGTACTCTCGGACTATTAATTAAGTTGATTAAGTATTATTCTCAAAAGAACGTTTTTGCTTGTCGTCGATGTCGATCATTGATGGCTAAGTTAATATTTCAAATTCATGCAATTCCTTTAGGGCCATCTTTTACTGAAAAGGTACCGGCGCACAGCGGCCCGAAAGCAATGACTTACCAAGAATCTTAAATTGCCAGGTCGCCTCTGCCTTTGCCTAAAGCGGGAGTATGTGAGCGAGATTCTAATAAAAATCCCTGTATTTCTGGTTCTATATCCTGGTTGCTCTGATACTTACACAAACACTCATCATAAACATTTTAATTTTTATAAGCTCCGCGTGTCAAAGTTACTGGGCAGATTATTTTGATGTCCATAAATTGAATATGTACGAAACGCTCACGACAGCAGCACAAAAAAGCATATATTTTTGGTTTCGCTTGAAGACTTTGAACGAACTATTGTAACATTAAACTAGAACAAGGACATTTTATAGCATCCTTACAAAATTTTCAATGAACGTAGACCCATAATCGTAAATTATAAGATTTTTTAAAATCAATGTGAGATAGTAGTAAAATATACAGTAGGAAGTCAATGTTTTATTCTGGAATTATAAGCAAATTTTTACCCTCTGAGATACGGTTTCTGGCTCTAGAAATTCTTATCCATAATTAATTTAAAAATTATTCCGGGTGTTTAAGTATAATTTGTGTGATAAATTAGTTTTGATATTTCCGTATCTTCTTTATATTTTTTCCGAGCTTTGAAGGTCATAAGTAAAGTTTACTGTCTACTAAGCAGGTATTTTTTCATACATTCCGCCTTTGTCTTTACCCAGATTAGCGTGAAAGTAGGTTACACAACATATTTCATGCCAAATATTCCTGAAAAGAACACCTGAGACACTGTAATTACTCTTTGTTAAGCCTTTGTATCTTAACTATGAATGTTATTGTTGTTTATTTTTAATCCACGTTACTCCACTGATGGGCTTTGTTTTTCACATTCACCTATAGTTGAACATCTTTTCTCCTTACAGCAACCTCTTACGTAACTTTGTATTTACGTCTTAAATACTAAACATGGATTTTCATTGTTAGTCTGAATAAACAAGGTCAAAGGGATAGCTTTTGTGATGTAAAATCGACTTTAAAGTCATTAAGACTTTGAGTTTAAATTTATAGGTGCGTAGGCTAGTTATATTACTATTCAATTGTTTAAATTTTGACTTCCAAATTAATATGCGCTCGGCCTTTGCACCATCTGCTACCATCAGATGTGAGTTAAGCTTTAACTAATTAATAACTAGAACCACGAGTCGAAATAGATGAGTACCTTCTGCATAAATATCTCCATTATTTAGAACTAGCTGTTGCCAAGGGATCACCTACCAATCACCTGCAAATCTAAAATTTAGTATTTGAACTATCCTATGTGTTAATAAAGTTTATAAACTATTTGTGATTTTTGAGCGGAAGACTAACAAACGGCCATAAATAAAAATTTTCGCTTTTATAATACACTTATGTGCAAAATAATAGGCATCGATTAGGAACTTCTATACCAAGAAATATTTATGAACTCTTCCATTTCGTATACCACACAGATTTCGACCGACAAAAAACACTAACGATGACGTCGGTCACTAACGATGGGAACTCAACACAAACTGTCCTAACTCCATTTTCTTTTGTTACAGATAAAACAACAAAGAAATATAAAGCGGATGGCGGCAGTGTCAATGCATCGTATACTACACAAATTACTTTTGTCGTACGGTATAAATTCGGTACAGTAAAAGTGTTCGTCGTAACTGTCGCATAACGTTCAGTGTCGCTACGACTTTTGTTTCGAGCTACAAAGTGGTGTTGTGATGTTGCGACTTTCGCCTATAAAGGGCGGCATTGCCGAAAATTTGGCTGTGTATGAAGATGGGCCATAAAAGTGAATTATTTTGCTCCCGCGGTGGCAAGATGCTACTTACACTGTATACGGCGCTTCTTCTCTGGAGGATAGACTGCGTCGTGGAGAGCACCAAAGGTAATATCACGAATATTCAATGATCCGAGCATAGCGCATGGTTTATATAGAATCGACGTGGAGTTATTACGGTAACTTCAATTTAGAAGTTGATAGGTTTTGCGGCGAGGAAAAGTAATAACCAATCATCCGTCTGGTATTTTCTACATTTTATTTCGATTGCTAGGTTAAGGCCGAAACGAAGATAATTGGTTTCCGTTCCGTGACAGCTTTGTTTTTCACGACAAAATGTTTGGAATGAGTTTGCTCGACTAATAGACCTATTGACCGATTGTGGGCGCCCACTAAAGACAAGCTCCGCTGGAATGCTACGTCATAGGTGGCAGACATTGGTCAATTTACTTTGATGATCAGAGGTCCCACTTTATTTTATTTCTTATTTTATCACAATGCCTCACATTTTTTCTGTTCTTAGAACAAAAAGTATAAAACGTACACAGTACAACAGCAGACATAACGCGGCACTCACCCATACATGAATACATACATATGTATGCCAGTAAAACATAACGCAGAGGTGTCCTTCATATCACAAATGTTTTAACCCGGACCGCAAAAAATCCCTATCTGTTATTTATACGAATGTGCTTTATGTATACCCCGGTCAAAATAAAAGGGAAATGTCATATTTTGTATGTATGGCCGGGGACGCAGCCTAGTGGCAGATTTCGAGTAATTTCTTGCCCACGTGTCGGCAATATGTATTTCATTTGTTTACTACGAATGTTGGGCAAATGTAGCCTACGCAGGGATCTAAGGGATTATGGAGGATTTGCCTATAAATGGATGGGCTCTTGTTACGAACTTTAATATAAAATCTCTCCGGTAAGGAATAAATTCGTTACTGAATTACGTTTAGGGTTAAACTTTGCTTATAACTCTACCTTTCAAATAAATCGACTCCAATAAAAATCTGTCGAAAACCTTTCTTATATTGTTTTCTCTGGAAACGATTTATTTGTCATCTCCAATTTCTCACAAAATAAATACGGCCAATTTAATCAATTTCGTAAGTATGGTTCTGTGTTGACAGCTGTCAAGGGGGTTTTCGATTACCTGCACATTGCTACGAGTAGGTGAAGTAATGTGAGATAATTCGTGCTTATTTGCCAATTTGACCTTAAAGAGAAATAATGTTAAGATTCATTTTTCTTTGGAAGTCTTGTTTGATATTTTTATTGTTCATATTTAGGTCTTTGTGAGGAAGCCAATCGTTATGCCTTGTCAGGAGCAATTGAATAGAAAAGAATTGAGATTTATGGATAATGTCTTAGTTGTGAGGTAGACATTTATACTTCGAGAAGTAGATTCAGTCTTTTGTATAATTAATTTAGTATCGTTATTAATAAGGTATTTAATTTGAGCTGTAAATTATTAAATTCATACATAACTAAGTTTAAAATAATAACAAGGCACAAGAGGAAACACATACATGTTAATGGCATATACACAAAAATAGACCTCTCTTCAATTCATCCATAGCCCAAAAACTTCATTCCACACAAAATACACACGATCTTCATTATCACCGAACATAGGCTAAAATTAACCCAGTCCGGAATTAGCTAGTATATGATATTGGCAAATACATTCAGTCAAAGGCCTAATGAAGTTCAACTCGATATTGAAACAAACCAAAATCGTGAACATTATATCTATCTGAGGATTATTTGCATGTAACTGTTACCCTTTAATATAAGCTTCAGAAACCCTACTCAGTACATTAATTAAAATATGAATTGTTAAACGTTCTGAAAATGTGTTATTATGTTTTGAGAGTAAATTAATATAGCTAATGGTGTAATGGCGATGAAGTCTGGAAGTATTTACGTAGATGTAAGATTATGTGCTTAGCAATCTTCGTTAATGTGCGCTGAATAAAAGATAAGCTAAAGCTTAATGCGATATAGGAAGGAAGGTTTCGACGAAGTCTTTAGCGCAATTTACTTTAATAAAATACGAAACTAAACGAGAGACAATGTTGATATTCATAAAACGTTCATAGCAGATAATATATATGAGTAATAGATCCCTTTTATTGTGTCTCAGTATTGGCAACTGTGATCGATGTATACTGTATAAAGGTTTTACAAAAGCACACCTACAAAGTATCCTTTCATCAGCTTTATCTATCGTTATCATGAATCACTAGTCATCAAACGCACCACACTAAATCGTAGTATTATTTTATAGCATAATTCAAAGGCAATAAAATAACGCCGAAGCATCTAAAACCTTGAACTCGCAATACGAAAAACAATAAACACGCCCCTTTATTGCCCGACGTGGGACAACACTCGGCAATAAACTGACTTCACTAGTGGATACAAATCTGAATTGTGACGCAAGCATAAAACATTCATGTAGCAACAGCGCTACTAGCCCACCGCGCAAGGCACGCCCTCGGGACCGACAAAACGTAACGAACCGACCTCCACCATCCTTTTATGTCCCAGATACATTTTTCTGCCTGCCAGACACGGGGTTGTCTTCGGATAGATTATTTATGTTGTCACACCACGTCCTCAACAAAATGCTATTTCAAAAGCAAAAAGTCTTAGTCTTTATTTCCATACCCCTAAAGCGCAGAGCTATAAAATGTTTATAGTATACAAAAGACTATTAAATCAATCACGTTTTCAATGAAAGTGGTATTAAAGAGAAATCCGAGGAATAGCTTGCTCACCTTCGCAAAAAGTCGGTCTGCGGCAAGGCTTCCACTAATTCTGAATTTAAATGCATGAGATCGAATAGGTTCACGCAGAGTGGATCCCGCGTTGAGTTTTCCGATTGCCAGTGCTTATGTATTTAGAAGAAAAATGGGACTTTAGGTCGTACTTCAGCTTTTACAAAGAACCGTTATCAAAAGAATCTTTTGAATAGATTTACATACGCGCGGGACGAACACATCACCCTCCTTTTGTTAACACTGGAACAATATTGTTTGAATCGATAGTTGTCATTAGTTCTTTGTAGCTGACGCTTAACTTTGATATTGTGTTTTGTTTCTATATAGTGTATCTATGTATCTTCTTTTAGGTACAGTTTATCTATATATATACATATACCTATCTATATCAACTCGCTTCCGTTCATTATAAGAATAATTGTCCTTGGCGCCCTGGGAATCAAAATGATTACTTTCTCTTAGCAATAAAGGCATACGTCCAAAATATAATTTTTTTTTTATAGTCAGATTAAAAATTCATATAGCTGTCTCAATATCGGGACCGACATATCCAACCCACGGTATCACATTTAAAACCAAAAAATAAAATCCGATTTATATTTCATTCCAAAAAAAAGCAAATCCGATTATTTTTTGCCAGCCATTACAATATAATTTACGGTCGGTGTGAAAGTAACAGATGTCTAGTGCAAGATAGATCCAGCCGCATTTAAATAGAGGCGAGCTGTCGTTGACATAAAGTGCCATTGTGAGCCACCCCAGTTGAGAAGGGCGCAAAAAAGAGCTCCTTTCTAATTGTTTGCACATTTCGCTCCCTGTGGCCCGCACGCGTCTCTAGTGAGGGGATGTTGATATTACAGTTCGGCAACTGGCAATTAATATTTAAATTTCGTCCTAACTACGTGTCGTATAATTTTGCATGTGCGTTTTCACTTGGGAAAAAAATGTGCGAAATAATGTTCTGGCTGGTTTTGACCTGACATGTTTTTAACAATATGATTACTAGCTAGATTACACATGAAGTATGCCTCAAATGCGGTATGCAGTTATGATTTAACCTATGTTCAAATTCTTTGAGAACTATAATTATTTTCGCCGAAAATCTTATTAATAGCTCCTGTAGTTTCTGTATGTAATACAAGAAAAAAATATCCCTCGTCACGTCCGCGTCCCTATTCTAAGTGCACACAGTGTCAATCCATCAGTTCCCCTACACATCTATTGTGTTTCTAAATCACCATTGTTGCTCGAAGTGGCTATTTCTGAATCATTTTTCGCGACCCCGTCGACCCCCACAAGAAAATTGCCTCAGATTATTTTATCAAACGTTGTGCGAGATTTTTTACCGCGCAAAGTAATGGACGTCATTATGTAAGAAAGAAGTGTCAAGTTAAAGTAAATTCGTTGGACATTAAGCTGTTTAAATTAAGGCGACTTATGTTTTGATGTTTCCTGACGTTGTTATTTTGCGTTAAATTTATTTTATAATTAGGACGCTGGTTCTAGGTGGCGTGGAGTAAGGGTGTTTTAAAGCATGGGAACCGTTTTTCGGAGAAAATGTATTTGATAAAATTTTGTTGAGTTCTGGTCACCAGATGTGTACCGATATATTTTGGTATCCCTGAGGTAAAAGCAAATGTGTTATTTAAAGTAAAAAATTCTAAAAAACATCTTAATGAACTTAGCTAGATGAGTTCAATGTGCTCACTCTTACTTGATTTCTAGAAGAAGTATGTATTGTTATATGTGTTTACTTCATGTAAAACACATAAAAACACTTTCAAACACATTCAAGATGAGAACATTCAAGGTCTTATTCAATTCAATTTATTCAAAATCATCAATTAATGTAAAAAACAATTATTATTTCCTACAATTGAAAAGGGTTTCTACGTAAAGAATAAATTATAAATAACTGCTATCATTAGGGAATTTCACTAAAAAACATTTTCACACAGAATAATCGGTGTCATGTGCTATGTAATTGTTTCCTTATGAATTTTAAACATTATACGGTGTAGTGCAGGAAATTTAGGAACTTGCTGCAATGCCTTTGAGCTCACTACGTATTTTCATAACGGGTTCTAATTGCAGAACATAACATTACCCTCGCAATATGCTGTACCGCATATTAGTAATAACATTTAGTTTTACTATTATAACAACAATTACTTCGTGGAATTGTACAGAGCATAACATTATAATTTACCGCGGTTATTGTTCTATTAAGATAGAGCGGGCCTTGCTGAACACGCCTTTAGGTAAATATGCAATCCCGTTAATTAACCCATCAAGTTATGTCTGAATTTACAGTGAAGATTGATTCATTTGTTCATGTGATATATTAAAATGTAGCCTAGGCAAGTAGCCCCTATTCGAGGGGTCGTGGGGCCATCGATATAGCAAATCTTCGACTCAACAGCCAATCCATTTAGCGTGTAATAAATCACCGGAGGAACACCCCAGCAATGTATCGAGGCTATTATCAGGGGTATTCGTGCGTATGCCCCTACAGTACCTCTGTCAGACGTGCAGGGCGACGACAATTTGATTACGTCATTACCCCATGCTGGCTCCCATTGTAGCATTCTCATCGATACGTTTAATGAACTACGTCACAACATTATTTATAGTTACGACTCCCTTATGATTCCAGAAGATTCCCTTTAATCATGTTTTTTAATTAGCGTTTATTAAGTTTTGCTCGTGTAACAGGAAAAGTAATTAGACTATATTTTCTGTTGGGTACTTGAATAAGGCGAATAATTAATTTCAGTGGTGATTCTGCTAAAGTGTGTACGGTTTTGTGTAAAGAATATTGTTTGAGTTATATTTGAAAAGGAGCGTGATTCCAACATATTATTTGTTCATAAAATGCTTCATAAATTAATGGCTTTTGTTTCTCTTACAAGGCGTAATGATATCTTTCATATAATGATATCTTAATATATTATAATAACGGCCACTAAACGTATGGTAACCAAACAAAATGAAAGTATCTTAAAAGTATTTTTTTTTATTTAAATTAAAAACTTTTTTTAAAACAACTTCATTATCCAAAAAAGCCATTTTACGAGAATCTAAATTAAATTTTACGCGAAGTATTAAATGCAAGGCGCCTTTCGGATTACAATACTTTCTTCAGGCGCACTCGTTCATCAAGTTATGCAATTTTCCTGAAACGTGCATTACATTTAACAAATCTCGGCTGAAACTCCAGTTTCAGACGTAACGTACGAGCTCTCCGTGAGAATTAGTATCGCAATAGTTTCATTTTCAGTTTCCATGTATTTGTTAACATTTAATGACAAAACTTTCAGGGTTCGTTCCCGTTTTATTCAACGATAAATTAAACGCTGTGTTACGAGCAAATTGTTTGTGTATTGTTTTGGTACAGGTTAAATAAATTAGACGGAACTTTATATGGGTATAAAGTTTGGTTTTAATTAATTATACTTTTTTATTATATATAACATTCAAAGGTTATTAGCACAATTAACGCAAACTAAAGCTTGTTCTCGGTAATTTGCTCTGGTGGAAAATGTTTATCTAAGTAGACATTAGCCTGTTAGGATTCAAGTAAGTTCTTTATAAGGTATTCGTAAAGTTTCCAAAGAAATTTTCTACTCTTTAGCGGTAACTTTGATGCAGTTTTGTTAGAGAGTTAGTCATAATGAGAAAATTTGGTTCATCACCGAACTATAAATACTTGTATTTTTAACCATCTTTTATGTTTCATCGATTTTTTTAGTACATAATCGATACATAATAGAAATACTGCCATTATACTGGCCGTTTGATTATAAGTAATATTTTTTAATTTTTTACAACTTTTACCGCTAATTTCTCGTCTTAAAATAGCTGTTTAATAATAACGTTATAAAGCAGACCACCTCTCAACCATTACGGATCATTTATATCTATTAGGTAGGAAAAGTTCCCGAGGGTCGGCGAAAGGAAAACTTTTTAAATTTGGTTACGATACTTGATGTCACTGCTCTAATCAATCTTGTAATTGATTTGACGAACGATGAGTAAAGTGAAGCTTCCGTGGATTCTGTATATTCGTAGAGAAAATTTGTTATTAGGGATTACCCTAATAAAAAATAACAATTAGGTTATTTTTGTAAAAGTTGACTGCTTTTGACGGAGCTTGTTTTAAACAGGATTGAAGCCTAAATCAACCGCAATATACCCAGATGGAAGAAGTCGACTCTTGGTCTATATAAGCTGTTATTTTTCCTGTATTATTATTCCAATTATAATCAAGTGCTCCAAACTAGAATAAGTGCCGACCGAAAAACGAGCGAAGACTCACATCATAACAAATAATAAAAAGGAGGTGAAGCTTTTAAGTAAGTTAAAGGATAATTTTTTTTATATATGTGTCATTTTTTAAAAATTGTTAAGTCATGCTAAGGATCATACATTCCAGATTCCAGATTCTAATCTATTTCCAATTACTCCCATTCATGAACATTAGCTAAAAAGCCATTACTTACAATTCAAGCTCATGCAAATTTGCGCATAATAAGATGGTGTAAAAAAC
Source organism: Trichoplusia ni (assembly GCF_003590095.1). Taxonomy (NCBI): domain Eukaryota; kingdom Metazoa; phylum Arthropoda; class Insecta; order Lepidoptera; family Noctuidae; genus Trichoplusia; species Trichoplusia ni. Next base: position 4,189,435 of record NC_039496.1, read on the forward strand.
ACCAGAAAACAAAAGACTATCGAGGGCTGAAAATAGAACCGCTGACTAGCAGATTAAGGTGGAGCTTGTTAGGTTTGCAGCAAGATGAGCGATCAAGTGTGCGCCCTCACCCCGGTGAACTAAAGACTCACAGTATTTTACATTCAATCGATATTTTATGTAAGCATGCATTTTTGTGGTTTCATTATTTTGTAGCTTTTAGGTATTGTATAAAAATTAGGTTAATAATGTGTTACGTCTTAAAGGGGGGTAAGAAAATCAGGAGTCGTTAAGAGCCATTGTCTTGCTTTTGAAAGGCATGATTAATTTCAAGAACACATTCATAATATGTGTTCATTAAATTATTTAAATAAATTTGGTGAATGTGTTAAACAGTTTGAAGATACCGTTGTCATCAAAATGTAATCATGAACACTCATAATTCTGCAATTATTTATATATTTGGACTACTTTAAAATCACTTTATAAGGATCCACTCAAAATATATTGGACTTAGTTTACAAAATTTCTCCACATTTGAAGTCAAAGAGTATGTTTCACATTTCCCTTATCCTGTTTACCTTACCCCAACTAGTGCATCCGACAAACTGATGGGGTAATTAGCTAAGTGGCCGTTTAGGGACCGCTCGAGAAAATGAGCCCAGTATTTTAAGGTTTTAACATTTTATACGTAGTATATATATATACGGTATACGAAGGATTGAAATAGATATACCAACACAAAAACGCGGATGACGTAGCGTGGCAGTTTAGGTTTAGTCAGTAAGAGTCTGATACTACCCGGTCCCTTCTCCATGGGAGCGGGTGTCACCCTAGCATAGCCTTGTTTACCCACAAAAAAATATGTCTTCTTTTGACATATGAAAACTACGAAACTCAGAAAATGAAAGCTAAGTTCTATTATTCGCAACAATATTCAAAAAGCGGTCCTTCATATTGTGAATGTGCAGTAAAATATGAAGGAGGAATAAATCAAGTCACACTTATTTCGCTTGAATAAGATGCTCTACTTCCTTTCGTAATGCTATCGACGGAACCACGGGTCATTACACTTCGCACTCACTTTTGATAGTAAGAAGCTTACACTATGAAATTTGTAAGAAATATTCGGAACATTTTATCATTACTATTGCTGTTAATGTGAAACAGAGATTTTTTTGTTAAAACCAAGCTGTTCGCTTAAGTTATTTTTGAGTTACTAGCAGTGATCATAATATTGCATTATCACGCAAACCACATGCGTGTAAAATTGTTACCTTAATCGAAACTGGGAAGTTGTGCGGACCCTTGTTGTGCGGGTCGAAGATTCAATTCCCATGGAAAAGCATCGACAAAAACTCCATATCTACATAAAATTTTATTGATCTTTAAAAAAACTGTTCAAGCGACAGGTGATAATAAAAATTAAAGTTTGTAAAAAGCCGATAATTTAGGCCTCGATTCAAAATATTAATATCCATCTGTTGTTTTGTGGAAATAAGAATAGATATTTTCGTTCTATTTAAAGTGTCAGACAGTTTCAATCACAGCTTTCGTAGACTTCTTTGCAGAGACTCGACGCGACAGGTTTTTCCGATGTCGCTTATCTATTTTTAAAGATATTGGATCGTACTCGTAGATAAGTGCTTTCATTTCTGTAAATGCGAATTCGTTTTACAAAATTATATGAAAACACCATATCGTCTTTTACATTTGTTCAGAGTATTTCATTATTAAGTTCTCTATATTACAAAGAACAAAAAAATAGAACACTGCATTAGAGATAAGTGAGCTAAAAACAATCTAATAGAGCAAGAGCCCGTGAACCCCAGACCTTCGTTATTTTATAAAAGCTGAAAGTTTGTCAGCGCATACTCCCAACCCAGGTAAGAACGATGGACCATTATGAAGTTTGGGTTATAGTGGCTTAGGCAGGTAAACGGTACTAAAGGTGTGTAAAATACCGATCTAAATTCGTCAAATAATAAAGTGCGATTTTTTGATATTATCTTCAGAATATTATTAAAAATCACGTTATTCATTGCCAGACACTTAACATCGTGGCAACCCCTTGCCAGACACCCTTAATGTTCATGAAATTATAGTTTAACTTACGTTATAGTATAAAAGCTGATTTTTATATATAATACTTGGGTAATAAGTAGATGATGTTTCCTCATTAGCCAGACATTTTTTATAGTTCCAACCCCTTGCCAGACAAGCATGTAGGGTAGCTGTAGGAGCGAGCGCGAGGCAGTATGTATATGAGTGAGTGCGAGTGAGATGGCGAGTTAAGTCTACCGCGATCCCTCACTGCGCAGTTGTTATTTCTACTGCGCATGTATTGTTTAGTACTCAGTACATGTTTACATCAGCTAAAATAATATAATATAGCATGATACGTAGATTATATGTTTACAATTTGTTTATGTGACTTTTTAAATTAAAGTGATTTTGTATTATAAAAACAAATCATAGGTGATACATTAATTTGTGTTATTTGCAAAAAAAAGTAGTGATAAATAATATTTTATAGTATGATACGTAGATTATAAGTTTACAATTTGTTTATGTGACTTTTTAAATAAAAGTGATTTTGTATTAAAAATAAGTCATGGGTGATACATTAATTTGTGTTATTTGCAACAAAAGTAGTCTCAAAATAACATTATTTTCTGACGAGACATTGAAAAAATGTAAATTAATTTTAAAATTGCGAAAAAAACATAACCTTAAGTACAATGACATCATTTTTCCACGTGAATACACAGAGGGTGGCTATCACAGGGAATGTTACAAATCATTCACAGGGCTAATGAAAAAATATTTTACCTCAGAACCAAAAAATTCTCAAAAGATTGTTGAAAGAGAGCAAGAAAAAGAAACATTTAAAGACGTTAATACATCAACGTTAATACTTGTAGCATCATTAACCTATTTTTAATTAAATTTTTGAAAAATATTTTATTTTTTGGCTTTTTTTTTAAACCTGTTTTTGATAAAATAAATTAATTTTTTTAACAATTTAAGGTAATTGTAGCATCGAATGTCTTTCCTTAAGATGTTTTTAAAATTTACATAGATTATTAGTTAAATAAATCTGCGCCAAAAAGTTTATTTGCATGAGTCATTCTAATCACAAATCTCTTCTTAAGACATACAATGTTTGTCTGGCAAGGGGTTAGAACTATAAAAAATGTCTGGCTAATAAGGAAATATCATCTAATTATTACCCAAATATTATATATAAAAATCAGCTATTACACTTTAACGTAAGTAATGATATAATTAATGTTATTCTTATCATTCATAACGAATATTTAATTAATAATAATTGAAGATAGCACATATTATTGTTTTAGTTGATGTAAGCATGTATTAAATACTAAACAATACAAACGCATCTCACTCGCACCCACTTATATACATACTGCCTCGCGCTCGCTCCTACAGCTACCCTACATGCTTGTCTGGCAAGGGGTTGGAACTATAAAAAATGTCTGGCTAATGAGGAAACATCATCTACTTATTACCCAAGTATTATATATAAAAATCAGCTTTTATACTATAACGTAAGTTAAACTATAATTTCATGAACATTAAGGGTGTCTGGCAAGGGGTTGCCACGATGTTAAGTGTCTGGCAATGAATAACGTGATTTTTAATAATATTCTGAAGATAATATCAAAAAGTCGCACTTTATTATTTGACGAATTTAGATCGGTATTTTACACACCTTTAGTACCGTTTACCTGCCTAAGCCACTATAACCCAAACTTCATAATGGTCCATCGTTCTTACCTGGGTTGGGAGTATGCGCTGACAATCTTTCAGCTTTTATAAAATAACGAAGGTCTGGGGTTCACGGGCTCTTAGACTATAAATGTTTACCACACTTTCCCTTACGAAAACTTTCACTTAAGTCGAAGCATATAAAAATAAAATCAATATCAGAATTATCTTAGAGAATTCTGGAATTTATTTAGTATGCTTTTCTACACTCATACACAAAAAACTACAAGATTATCTTCGTTTTGTTTCACAAAATCAAAAGTTTTTATTTCAAGTAGGCCGTTTTCCAGGCACTTTCAAAACTTTAAGGTGATGGCTCTAGGTGCGCGGTTCCAAAGTGTCACTCTTATGGAGAAGAACCAGCAAGAAACTCCAAACAAATATCAAAACCATTAACAAAGAAGCAAATACAACAAATCAACGAAAACATTCAAGGAGCACAGCTTCATTATCCAAGAAAGATAAAACCCTTTACAAAATGTCCATACTCTTCCTCACATTGAAAACACAAAAATCTTGTAAGATACCAAAGTGTATTCTAAAAGCAGGACAAACATTTCTATGTATACAATCCATTAAGCACTCTTCGTGTAAATACCAAGGTCGAAAATTACTTACGTGACTAAAACAGAAGCTTCTTAGTACCATAATGCTACATTAAGCTATCCATAAACCTCGAGTGTACAATATAGGGATAACATTGCTTTTTACGTAAAACACAATCAAAACGATCAAGCAGGTTTGTTACACACCTTACTTGTTTGTTGATAACGTTTGATCCCGTTTGAAGGTCCCATCAAATGTAACTCTTGTGCCACATAAATCAAAAAAACTGTGCTCATGTTGTGTCATAAGTGAACTTTAATTTCTCATTCTTCGTACCTTAAAACTTCCTCAAATCAGCTTCGGCAATGACAAAATTTGACGAAAACTTTCTATCAAACAAGTTTTAGTCAAACCATAACCTAGGCGTTTGAGTCAAACAAGTTTGATCGTTTTGTCGAGACCTTTAGCCCTTCGTATGGATGACAATGTGTTGTGTAGTTCAGGAAACAATACGAGACACTTTTTTATTGAGGGTGGCGTGAAAGACGAGTAATGGATGCTTTGAGGAAAGATAGCATCTCCAGAGTTTTTGTTTTCTCAGTAGCTTGGCGGGTGGATTTTAATATTCGTTCTGCGATATACAAGTCAACGAAATCCAAGTGATCGCTTGATGGTTAGTTAATTTATATTGGTGATTTTTTTTTCTTTTAGGTGATATTCATTGGATATTATAGCTTTTGGTCTACTTTCATCACACTGAGATTATTTTTAGGATATAAAAACTTATTGTACTGTTTAAAATGTGTATTTTGAATTTTTTTTTTTTAAAACGATGAATTCCATTTTCTTTCTCTATAACAGTACGATGAAACGGCCAGTCAAGGCAACTGGTGGAAGTTTGGATAAGAACAGCTTTTCTTGCTTTTTGAACCAAAGAAGGATCAACTTGAAATTTTTCTCTAACTAAATCTATTAATAAAACATGGCATCTGGTACAAATTAACTCAACTATCAATTTGCCTGTGACTCTTGTACTAACTTCTCAATAGCAAAACCATATCCTGTCAGTAAAACCACACACGTGAATATTATCTCCATTTCCACAGAATGTCGATCGTGGTTTCATACCATTTGGAGCACAATCCAGCAATACCGTGAGTATTGAGGAACAAATTGTCATTTGACTTGAATACATATCATCCGATCGTTAAATAGTGAAATCAACCCTATTGCAACGATTTGAGATTCATTTTTGAAATTACAGCGCCCACAAACGCGGTCAACTAAAAGATAATTTCCAATGCCAGTAAACTTAGGTCCACTATTGACAATCCTTTTATATCGTGTGGGTGAAACTTGTATTCAAAGAAGACAAAAAATTCTGAAAGTTTCCAACACGTGTCTGTATAAATCTGAACAAGATATGAATAAAAAATAAGGTCTAAGGTAACGTGGAATCGAGAGCGTACCAATACGAGGTCAGGTTAAAGTCTAACCCTAAAGGCTAAAGAATTATTTATCGTATTCCCTTTTCATTTGTTGACTTATAGGTAGGAATATTTATTCTGTAATCTTTTTTAGGATTGGATTTATTTTTGGATGAATAAGAGTCTTCTTGATGGGACAAGCCCATTGTTATTTGAATTGTTGCAGCTCCTGTTGGTCAGTATCTAACATGATCACAAATCAGTGTGTCTCAGGTAAACAATTGTTTGTTTTGCAACCTGCCACGAATTTAATCAAAATAGGAGAAAAATAATGGGATGTGTGAAAAAAAAACAGTTCACTTTCCTGTACAAGCGGATGGCAAAAGGCTAGGTATAACAAAATAAAAAGCTGCCGTAGCTAGGCACCAAGTATAAAAAATAAAACAAAATCACCATCGAATCGAATTGACTGACTGAACCATCACCACGTCAGCTCATGATTAAGGACTTTGGATGGGTCCAAAATAGTCAAGCAATCCCGATCAATACATTTCATCATTTAATAATGAATCACTCTCACGAATCTTACTATAAAAAAACAAAAGACTATATGTTCAGTACCTGTATTACGACAGAATCAGTTAATCTTGATACAATATCCACACAATAACGAAGCGATATAACTAAACTATTTCCCCGTTGATGAGGGAATTAACGTCTGATGGCAGACGTTTCATCTGTCTAGTGATCGCGTGCATTCATTACACGAGTATGGAGCCCACAAGCTGATATATAGCTCTCATTGTCGCGAACTAACAACAGTCCATTCTGGCTAACGGCCCGATTTACTGACCTCGGACGCTAGTGTACCCAGCTTTCATATTGTAAGCGGGATTATTAGGTTTAGGTTGGATATCGATACTATTTGGTAACGTTTTGACTTGGTGGTATTGATATATTGGCATGGCAGGAGAACTTCAACTTAAAGTACTGTCGGAGCCTTCGGCGTATAAAAAAATTCTATCGAAATAAAAAAAGGATAGGAGTTTTATTATCTTTAAACGAAAAATTTCTGGGTATGATAAAATGCTAAACCAATTTAAAAAAATAAGAGTAATACCGTAATTACTACACGGGCACAGATGTACCTATATCATAAATGTATGCAGGTCTCGCAATCGCATAAATGTATAAAAAATTAGTTGATACAAAAACAAGAATACAGTCTTAGGACAATTTTTGTTTCATTGTTTAAGTAAGACAAAACAAAACTGTTACAACTACAGGTAGAATAAATACCTAGTGCAGAAAACAGGTACACTAAAACTAGATGGCCAGTGTTATCAACCAATAAATTAGGTATAATGTATAGGTACATAAAAATTCATTGTAACGCTTTCAACAATTTTGTGTACCTATCATAGGCTGGTATGGAAAACAATTAATATCTGAAAGCACAACCACTTTTAAACAAAGCAGATTGTTTTCAAAAATTTTGTACAAAAAATATTTGCTACGCAATGCAAAAATTGCAATTATTTCATTATTGACATTTTACTTTGTGGAATTTTAAATGAAAACGGTTGATAATAATTGCATATTAAAACCTAATTGTGTTATAGCATGGGAATTAAATATAAAATGAATTTAATTATTACTGTTAACTTAATGCGAGTCAGGCTTGCGTCTCTGAAATTTATGACCACACAGCCATTGCTGAATTTGTTGATGTAACTGGCGATAGACATACATTATCTGTGAAAATGTAAGCTTCTTAGCTTTTAAGGCGAATGAGATACAGCCTGTAGCTAGGCATACAGCTGACAGACAGCGACAGGTGAAAGATTAAAAAAAATAGTAATAGATGTTTCGTTAAACAAATAATTTATTTATTTATTTATTATCTATTTATTTATTATAAGATTCAAATTAGAACAAAAAGCGCTAAACAGAAAAGCTGGTTATATCTGCTTAACAATTTTGCAGAATGTGAGAAATAAATAAGAATGTCTCGTAAACACAGGTGAGTTTGGAAACATTAGTCCGAAGCTGTGGTACACCAACAAAGAGCGAACGTGAAACAATGACCGACGTTGTCTAATGAATACTACACTAAAGAGCTAAGAAAAATACGCAGAACTAAACTACAAAAAACTAACCTGAAATAAGAAAAACTGACAGCCAAATAGTATGGCTATTAAACTGTAAATTCACAGTTATGTTCAAATCCATATGCTTATTACAAAGTAATGATCACTTGTTAAAATTTATGAAGAAATATAACACCTGAAAACCGACTCACCGGAAAATTTGAAAGAAAGAGAATCAAAGGCGTTTAATCACCCGTTCGACGCTAATACAGGCTAGCTTAAATTCTGATATCACATTGAGAACCAGCCTTACGAAGAAGACCGAAAGTAAGTAAATACTTCATTCATAATGATTGTTGAGACAGCCCCATCATTAACACAGCTAATGAAGTTATGAATATTCAAAGATAATAAATCGTTTATCTGATTTCTGGAATATTATGCCCTGGTTGCATACCGTTAAGTGTTGTTGAGACGGCTCTTAAAGGACTGCAATCGCACAATTTCATGCCTAAAGGAATCCTTAGTTGGTCTGAAGAGAAATTTAAAGACGTAGGGAAAATCTGGTTCCGGATAGCAGATTAATAACAGGAAAGAAAGGTAATAAGATTACTCCAGAGGGTGACATAATAATTTGTATATTAAACGAAGTGGGTGCGCTTCCAATTGTTTTATTTGGCTTTGTTCTTTATAGTCAAAAGACGAAATCAATTTGTTTGATGCTCCCCTCCGCTTGAGTTTACCACCAAGCTGTTTCGACGGGGGATTGAGTGCCATTTTCTTTTGCCTCGCGGCTTGATGTGTTCTATTGATTTTATACAAGCTAGAAGTCTTTCGGGAAAATGTTTATCAAAACAAAACACGATCAACATTCATCTAACGTTACGAGTGTTTGGATCATGTTGATTGAAAACAAAATTTGGAACTACAATAAGTACCGTTCACTGTAATATGAGAATCTATGCAAACGTTTTAATGGCTATCAGCATTATTGTTTTGTAACATAAACTTTTTCGTCGCGGTTAGCGTCCATTACGCGTGGTTTATATTTATTTGTTTACTCTTACCGAATTTATCTTTTGATTAAAATCTGGGTTAGGAGTAGCAATTTGAATAAATTTATGCCAAGTAAACGGTATCGAAATAGAGAATCTTATTGAAAACACAAAGGATAAACGTTAGGGTCCCATTATCGATTGCAATCACATGGAAAATAAGTTTTACTACTGTGCGGCAAACCTTATCGAATTTCCTAAACTCACTTTTAAATTGGCAATCACAATTACGGTTGGGCAGACCAATATTTATAGACAAAGTTCAATTCTGAATTTAATTATTAAGGACTTAATGGATCAAGTAACAGAAATTACAATTACTGCTTTTGTTATGACTGGAAATAATTGTATTGGTTCAGTGTAAGTAGAAGGCTGTGTAGAAAATTTAATAGTGTGCACTTTGATTTGAAGGGATGTGTATCTCTAATTAGAGAATTTGTGTTTGGGAAAGAAGGTTTTTAGTAAAGGATGTTAGAAGAATAAGGCATTTGAAAAAACCCGCTAGTTGAGCAAAATGTTTTATTGTAAAAAAGTAGTTTTAGTACAGACCTCTCTGTTCAGAAATTAAAAACTAAACAATTGTGAAAAAGTATACTATTTTTCTTACTAGAATTGGAATATTTATTGAAAAAAGTAGTAAACTTCTTAAGAAAGTAAATAAAATCGTGTATGTGGTAAATAAATATACAACTTTGAACAATAATCTACGGCACAAAGACAATAAATCCACATTCAACACAAATATCGATCCACAACTCAATGAGCACTAAATCGTTCAATTTGCTTTTTTGGGGTAGCATTTTAGTGGATATTTGCGCCACGTTGGTTACTGAAGGTATACGTTCATTATGGGCCGTTGAAAGCCCCCGCTTCGTGATAGATGACCTGTTCAACACGAATAATGGTCTATTCAAGCTACTTCGAAAACCATTTACCTTTCCTAGTCCACTATACCTAATTACGAAGTGGATGGACATGATTGAGGGCGTTGATGCAATTTGAGACATCAAAGGAAGATCCACGGTACATATTAAGGCGTATTGTTGGCCAGTCTATAAAATTTATAGGTCTGTTGAATTCTAATTGGTCGAGATTATATTTTGGCGGTTCAGAATATAATGGAGCGAAGGGTTCGCGGTAATTACAGCTGTTTATTGTAGCAATTAATTGACGGTCAAATTTTGGGCTTTTATTTACAAAATAATAACGTTATGGCAATAAAGAATATAAGGGCACTTTTTCAGTGTAATAACGATTTATTTTGGTGAAAGAATTTATTACCACGCAACATGGCACCAAAGTAAATTATTATACTGTTAATGATTCTTGTACGTGACACGTGCCTCCATGTGGCGAATTTTATTCAATTTTGAAGGGTTTTAAAAACTGCTGACTGTAATGTCCCTGCTGTATAATTCATTTGGTGTTAATATTGCGAAGCAAATTGCGCTCAACTTATAGTAAATGGGTTTTACGAGTATAAATCATTAGTAAATATATTATTAAGCACTACCTTCTAATGTGTGTTTCAATTGTAATACAAATTGTCAATTTAATTATATTACAACTAAATCAATAATTATTTTTTTATAAATATAGGAAAATCTCCAAATTATCCACAGTAGGGCCAGCCGCTAAATCTGAAGAATTATTTAAATTTTGGATGCGTGACATCGTAGTACATGGTTTAGAGCGGCGTCCTTTTTTCACAAAAGTTTGCAGGTGCTCAGGTTTGACGTTTACTTGTATTAAAAAAAATATCATATATTTTCTACGATTGACTTTACTATGAACAGCAGAAAAACTTACATTCGATCCAGTGTCCCCATCAAAATACGATTCCAAGTCACCTGAGGATTTACCTATATCAAACATTGGCAGAGGTTGAGAAACGATCACCAGTTTTTTTGAGATCTAAGATATGAATAGAGTATTTTTCTTAAAATATTCTGGATCTCTTATTTTACAGACTTTTATTTTTCTCCAAGGAATTTCGCTCTGTTAATAATATATAATATATATTTAATAGTCTTTCTTTTTATTTGATAATTCATAATCTTCTGTTTTATTATTTTGATGATCTGACGTTTTAATCTACGTAAATGGCTAAAGAGTTGATAAGATAATTGTCAATAATTATTCTAATTAAAATAACTTTAATCAGACCAATGGCTTGTGTTCTCATGACTTTATTGGGTGCAACCAGATCTCCAAAAAACACGACGAGCGCGTGTTTTAGCCCCATTTTTGCACACAAATGATTAATCTACACTTTCATTACAAACAAGAGCACTGAGTGGATGTGAAAAGTGTGGTAGCTGATTGATGACATGTCCCGTAACGCTAGCGCTATTGGGGATGCCCATTCATTGCTGTTCTGTTAAATATTTCACCAATGTTTTCGGAAATGTCTCCAGCTTGTAACAAATGACGTGCTAACAGATTTCACACACAACTGTCACAATATTTATGTGGATATATCAATTTGGAGACCATTTGGACCAATTTCGTCGGACGAAAATAAACAGAAAATGATATCATAAAACTTTCGATATAAATTCGCTTTGAAATAAACAACGACGTAGCTAATACCATACCTTGTTATTTTCTTGATATTTTTGGAAACTTATTAAGCTTTACTGAAACATATGAGATACTTAACACGGGACCGAAACTCATTAACACCATCAGCAAAAAACCCAGGTACGAAGTTCCAAAGACCAAAAGCAATTCACCGATAAACCAAATTAAACAATCTCATTCAGGGCGATACGTAAAATCGCAGGTAGCTGTACCCTTATAAATTTAATAAAACCCTTTAATTCAAGTCCGTTAGCGAATAATAGCGTGGGTTTAGTGAGACTCCACAATTTAACACACTTCAACAGGGGAATTGAGTCGTAAAAATAGTGAGGAACGGTAAGCAATCAGAGGTGAGATTAGATGGCGATTCAGAAACATCGGGCCGGATATTTTCGGATCCTAACGCCGATCAAAAGCGCTGCTAACGATGCAAAGGGATATCGAAGAGCCAGTGGTGTGGGTATTTCTAATTTTATATCAAAGCGGATAATTTGATGTCGAGGAATATGTGCTCCTGAATTCTATGAGATATAAACTTAAATCTTATTATAATTTAGAAAGCCATTTTATTGCTATATAAAATACATTCTATATTGAAAGGGCAATGCCCGAAACTTAAATTGGACTATGTTATCTTTCTTTTGTTAATGATTTTATATTCTTCACTTCGACACTAAGTGAGTAAGAAACCATGATAGTAAAATGGGTGTTAACATTGATTAACGTTTATAACCAACGGACAAAAAAAAAGGAAACAACCAAGGGAGCTAGCTCTTAAATCAAATGACTTGGTGCCAAGCCATAAAATACCAAATAATTTGAAGTAACATACTTCCAGGTCATCGTAACAAATTCTTTTACAATATTCGTCAACCAATCTTAAAATATCTTTTAATTTTACACCATTATACATCTTCAAAACTTTCTGAATAAATACTTCCTTTAAGGTCATTTTAAAATGAAATGTTTGAAATTAATGTTAATTATGCCTACATACGTGTTACGTTTCCAAGAATTCCTAATTATGTGCGAGGTATACAAGCTTGAAATCCTTTTAACATATTTCGCGAGCTTTTCAACGTGTTGATAAATACATCCTTTTAGGCCTCTTTTACCAAAAGGTGGTTTATTTTGATTACTCAATTATTTTTTTAGGCTTGTTTTTAGATGAAAAAGGCACTCAACCGTTATAAAAGATATCTATTGCTGTAACTGTGTAACTTTTCTTTATTGTAATTATTTTTTGAATATTCAAAGTAAACTAAAACAAATGTATGAAAAGAAACTGGTGTCTGATATAAAAAATAGAAATTTCTAAATATTCAGTTTCAGCTAGGTTGTTGGTCATTTACTGTGGAAAACGAAGTTGTAGTTACAATTTTCCTATGTACTCAATAAAAATACCCTCTGCCTTGTTTGGTACCCGATTTTATCTTTTAAAATGCGAAATGTTAATAAACATTTAAAATAGCCATACGAGAGTTATAAAGAAGTACCTATATCTATAGTCAATGCATAAAATAAGATTTTCATTCATCAAAATTGGTCACATTATAATTTTGACTGCATAAACGTGTTAGTTCGCACCGTTGCTCAATATGATAGCTGTTGTCAGTTTATTTCAGTTATAAAACTTCTCGTTTAGCTTTCTCTAATGATCACATTTATAATGTGATAAAATTTTATTACTTTCGATCAACGCGAATGGGATTATTGTCTTAAAGTCAGTCTTAGATTTATTATATTAAGTCTATTTTTGTCTTAAAGTGACGAAGTTATGGCTAACGATAAACCCATGTTTTCTAAATCCGGGTCTGCTTTTCGTTTATCAAATGTGTGAAAAAAGTGCAAGACTGAGAGACACAGTTAAAACAGGACAATGAATAACAAATTTCCAAATAAAATGCGTACCCATCAAATGTATGAACATAATAGCTGTATTGTTTATTTTTTGTTGATATAGCAACAATTGAAATACTTCTTCCGCAATAAATAATGTTTATTGTTCAATCACGGATCATGAGATACAGGTGTCAAATGGACGGAGAGACAGCGGAGGTCCAATTCCATATTCCGTGTTTACATTTTGGATGCAAAACCCAAAATATATTCCAAATCCACTCACAGTCAAATCTCGAAAACAAAACTTCAAACACGTCGTCGTACAGTAACAACTAAAATAAGACATTAAGGAAATTGAACATATGAATAAGGAACCAAACATAAGCCATTAAACACAAATTTCCAATTGATAAGTGCTAATATTCGCTCAATAACTTCCAAATTACTTCCTCCATTGAGTTGGGCGCGAGTTTCTTTGATTATGACATCTAACAAATCTTTGAAATGTTTTGACGTACGATTTTAATGGTAAATGGTTTGTGTGCTCGTGTCGGTATGTTGGGTATGGTACTAGAAACGGGACTTTGATTTGACCTGTTTTAATATTTAGTCAAAGATATCTTCTGCTGATGTCATAATGATTATCAGCCTTTGCCTAGCGGTGGAGAATACAAGGACGATGATGATGACGACGACATTCTCGATATATTTGTTAATTGGTTGTAGAAAGCAATTCTTAGCATAAAATATTGTTTGATGGTCCATAACTGAAATTGCAACGGTGAAATGAATAACAAATAGTTTAAAAGTAAAATGGCGGTTTGGTCGCTACTAGTGATATTTTTCAGACAACCTTTATTCACTTAAAATAATTTCTAGTACAATCAATGAAAATATAGTCCAAAAACTGTCCCAATCTAAAACAAATAATGTCCTTTCAAGTCCTTTTAAAAATCCATTAAATGACTGTCATATTTTCTTCTCGCCATAAGGAAACTGGCATCAATCATTATTTTGACGCGTCGTCACTTAGTGGATATGTAATGTCGCCTCGTGAAGGCGTACGAAGGAAACAGTTGACTATCGCGTATCGTGACAAGAAGTAATCTTAGCAATTGTTGCTTGAATACGTGGGAACTGTGACGTCACAAGTCAGTATGCAAAATTGTAGGTCTTAATATAGTTTCTTTCTAGATCATTGAATACTTAGAACAAGAGTTACAGCTTTAAATATTGTAGGACATTTAGATGTTGCATGGTAAAAACTGGAAAACTTTAGTAGAACTTTGAAGTATTCCAATTTTTCTGGAATGTTGGTGGAAATTAATTGGCCAATATATAAAAACCTATTCGTCGCAAAATTAATAGTCTGTTCTTAGTTTATTATGAAAGCAATATACATTCATATAATAGTATTCTACTTCTATTCAAGACTCACAAATAGAAATGACCTCTTTTTTAATGTAGCTGACCAATTTTTTTCATTAATTTTAAAAGAAATTTACTTAGTACTTATATTCACAGCGAAGTATATAAACCTAAGTTAATTATATTAATAGCTTTCACGAACTTAGCCGCCGGCAATCGGAAATAAATTGGGAGATCATTTGCATAAAGGTGGATTACGGTTTGGCATAAATACTATTATTAAATATAGAGGATTCAGCGAATTATTTTAACATGTAGATAATGGTAGACACATGTATACGTTAAGGTCCATAATCTAATGTTGGATTAGGTCTTTCCAAAAAAAAAAGCGATTTGAGTCTGTACTGACGGAAGAATATGAGCAGAACTTTATGCATTGCGTTCATTAATAGTTTGACGTGACAACGTCTTATAATTCAATGGAGCTGGCTGCAGGCTCAAAAAAATGCTGAAACAAAGTATCGCCTTATGACGTTCGCGTTCAAATATCGTTAGAAAACTGACTTTACAGACCACCGGTATTAATTCTGCCTAAAAAATCACACTTCAGATCTATCTCCTGATTCTATAGGTATAAAGGGTTATAATATAGTTTAAACCATTTTTTTTAGCTTACATTACTAAGGTTATCAAGGTTCACAGATACGGTACCTAAATCAGAACTGTATGAGAATGTTCACAAATGTTCGCAAATGTTAATAATCGGTGCAGTCAGCTTAATGGTTTCATTTTCATATCTGCATTTTTACGATCGCCACTACGTTCTGCTGAGGCAACTCATTTTCATATTAAAGTTGCTAAAATAACTCAGAATTCCAGCATTCTCTGGTTTCAAGTTGAATTTTCCGTGAGAAAATACTGCAACATTTTGAAACATCTGGTTGATTTGAAGCATTGAACTATTTGGATCATTAATATCCTCAGATTCAATGACAATTTAATAAGCTTATTTAACAATCGAACCACTTCAACAAGCATAATAATATGTGCTGAGAATATTTTATTTAGGAAACTTAGCTGAAAGAAAAGTGTTCCAAAGCAAAATGAAACCGTCCTATTGAATAATGTTAGGTAAGCACCATGATTTGCTCAAAAAATCCTCTAGTTCCTAAGAATAATGACAGCGGTCTAATCAGTGAAACCAAACGAAACGATACCATGCCATACGATTTAATATAAACGTACCGACATTATTCTTGCTTAATGATAACGATTCTGCTAACAAAAGATGGACATTTGTCACCGAAACACGTCGGGGTATGTTCGACCGAGGTTAGTTTGTGGTGAAGATCCACCCTTCGCGTTTCCACGCGATTTCCGGCATTAGTAAGTTGGACAGCTCGGGTCCAATGTCGTACATCAACTGGCCAAGATAATCCCTTCAATTTTAAAGTTCGCTGAAATCTAGGGATATGTTTATACTCTATTTTTTTTTTGATAGATCACGAATGTCATCAATTATGTTCCTAAGAAACATAATGCAGTAAAAAAAATCGATAAATGCCTGAATCAGAACTTGACTTAGATAATACCTATAAGATTTTGCGATCTATCACTGCTTTAAACAATACTATACAATACGACCTGTGTCTGTACAATGACTTCTTTCAGCAGGACCCATTGTCGTTATGGAGTCTACACGCTTAGTACACTGCGATCTGTGGTCTGAATACCACAACAATAATTATCTATTTTAATTTAAAGTCAGTCCTGTGACTCCTCATAGCACAGTTAGTAATTTTACAGAAACTCAGCTATGAGCAGTTTTGTGGGATAATCTTAGAACGTTTATGCTGTGTATGTTAATAAACAATTACAACGTGAATTTGAAACAACCACATACCCAAACAAATAAGTGTTCACTGTTTCTACTTAAATACTACATTTTAATGTCTGAAGTTGGAACGGTTTAATCATACAACTAAGAAAGTTAGTGCTAAAAAGAAAAAGTCAGCGAAATATTTCCACAAACATCTTGTGCACTCAAAGTAATTTAGTTCCTGCAAGAAGTTTTTAGTTGTAAAATGGTTCGCAAAATAATGTTCTCACGACACCGAGGCTATTACGAAAGCCAACTGAATAAGCATTTCGGGTAGATCAGCAGCAGTTTTTATAAAAATACTAAATCGTTCGCAAAACAGTGTGGTTGGCGCGTAGCCAAAACAATACAAACCGTTAAGAAATGGAATAACTTGGATGGAGATCAGCAGGAGTTGTAACTTGATCCATCCCGGTGGCATCAAATGTAACAGATTGACAAACAGATGAATCGTATCGAATCTCGATATTGTTTTGTTTTTAAGGAACGCCGCCTACTTTTACATTTTATTCTTTCTTTGTTCTTGAACTTTTGAACGTTTTCCTTGTATTCTTGAAGTTTGTTTGCTACCATTATCCCTACTTTAAAATAAAAGAGTAGTAATGTTGGCTGTAACTTTAAAATGTTAAAAAGAAACTGTGTATCGTTGACTTTTTGCGGTGCTTTCTTAACCTTCAATCTTACACACAGGGAATTATGTTGTGAACGTATGTTTGTTGTTTTTCACATCCTCAAAAGCGGAAATTTATCATAAGATTAAGTGGAGCAAAATTTAATATTCATTTTTATATTCGTGGGTAAAACCGCAAGGCACAACTAGCTCTTTCCATATTAGACATACAGTTCACTTGATTAAACTCACTCATTTTGGTGTCACATTAAAACATCGTGAGTTCCGGGAAGGTTTCTTTTATATTTCTACTTGTTTTATGTTTAATCGTATGTCCGAAATCACATTTGAAGTTATGAAATATCACAAGGGAGCGAATCGGAGTGGAAGCATATATCGCTGGTCTAATTTGAATAGGCGGCGTGGGTCGGACCTCTCTCACTTGACTGAGGGTCGACAATGTCACATAAATTACTATTTTATATGTCCGGCGACTGTATCTACGTTCTATGCTAAAAATAAAGCTTTAAAAATGTGTCGCTAAGGAGAATCTAAAAAGTGTTACAAAAGGTGAAGCTTATTTTAACGTCTTTGTTATTTTATTTAATATTCCTGAACTTATCTACAATTTTCTTTAAGCAAAAAGTTTTTTTTTGTTATAATAGATTTTTTATGTATGGATGTTAGGATTTTTCAACAGTTTGAACCTAGCAACGTCCACTGCTGGGCAAAGTTATCCCCCTCTAAAGTTGAAGCTATGATATCAAGAAATTTATTTTAAAGAAAACGAATCATACAGGGTCTGATTTGGTGTGATTAGAATCCCTAACCTTTACTCACACAAAAAGCTGATGAACACACACAGTCGAACAAAACCGACTTGTCTTTAATCCTCCAGTCCAAATTTATACATATCACTGTCTTCACAATCCTTTTAATCCCTTCGTAATAGGTTGTCCATCTCTGTGATACCTTCACGGAATTTCAAACGTCGCTGCCTAATTTAAATGAGGCCGAGTCCCGCTCTATAATCGCATAATACTACACCGTTTTCCAATTGATTCAGGAGTAATAGATTTGGATTCGGAAGCACTGTAATGGATGATAATTTGGCCCCGTCGCAGGAAATATGATTTCATTTTCGTTGTCAATCGTGATGATCTTATTGGAATCGATATTTTATTATTGATCTGCCTATTTAAATTCTTAGAGATGGTAAAACGCTTTTATTTCATTAGTTATTAATGAAGATTTTCTTTTAATTCAATTTCTGCAAAAACGTTAGAAAAAAATATTTTACACTTATTTAGCATCCTTCTTCTTTTAACTTCAGCTTTCGTTTCGTTCTGCAGATAGGAAGCCATTTTACATATCCGCCTAGATTTGTTACAAACATCGAACTTAAGTTACCTTTTTTAGGCCAATTACACTATTCATAATTATTATGAAATTAATTAAGTACCTCTTCCCACAGTGATAAAAAGCAACATGCGGCATCAGACGACATCGCCGATCAGCAAAGTGGGCCCCACTGCGTCCCTGAGGGACGCCGAGCCAGACTTCATAGGCCCCATCGAGAATGTGACGGTAGCCCTCGGCAGAGAAGCCGTGCTAACATGCTCAGTATCAGATCTTGGAGATTATAAGGTATGTAAATAAAAATATCGCAAATAATTATATTTAATTTGAAGAAAATACATTCCAAAAATAATTTGTCAAAAAACACATAAAAATAATAATAGGATTTCGTTTTATCCACTAGGGTCAGAAGCGGCAAAAACAAGAGCGTTTTTAAGAGTAGACGTCTTACACTTTTAATACAGAAGATATCGGTTTAAATACATTTACCTTACTGACAATGGATCCGTATTTTTGGTATCGGATCGATTTTTCTTTAAATTTTTGTCAAGCAAACTTATTCTTAATAGTAAGGAAGATTATTAAAGAAAATCTTTGTCAGGTTTTTCAGATTACATAAAATATTGAAATCACTTCCATGAAACAACGACAGGATTTTTTGTTTAAGTGAATTGTGAAGGCTCCACGATTATTTGTCCCAAGTTGAACCTTTTAGCGTGGGACGTTTTTTGTATTTACAGACAACATAAACTTAGAAGTAATGAGAAATGATTCGAAGCCATACAATTATAACATTAAGTTAATGGATTTGACCTTTATCAAAGTTGTCTGTCTATTTCCTTTCATTCAGATTTCTTTGAACCCAACAAAGTTTTAAGTTTTCTATCATCTCTATTCTGTTCTTAAAATAATTATCTGAATGGCTTCGACAAAATGATACAAATGTCTTTTTGGTACCCAAAATTTTGTATCGGGTTGGAAGGCGTCCTGCGTTTACCGATTCATGGTTTCCACCCAAGAATTTAACAACTCCAACAGTCATCGTTCCTTCGACAACTCGCTGGCACTTATGCTAGATAGCTTTACAAACTATGTCGATCATTCCAGTTCTTCAAATTCAAATTGTCGATCTACAATTTCTTTTACAGCACCGCTAACTCGAACTCCCAAAAGTCAAAATTGCAGTTAACATACAAAATATGTTTAGAAAGTCCAATTTTTGGTATCTGCACGTAAAATAACTAAATGAGAAAATACACTGCTATATTTTTCTTTCAAAACTAACCACTTAAGGAGAGGCACTTTAACATTATTGCCTGAAATTACACTCAACAAACGTATTAGGTTCCGTAAGACGACAATCTGCGTCTAGATTATGACGTAAGTCAGTGTAGCACCATAAAATAAACATAAACAAAATTACGCTGCCTAAGCAAACAATAAAATTTGAACTTACGTATTTTATATCCCTCTTTGAGATAATAAGATACCTTTGAGAAGCTTAGCAAAGTTTGTCTTTCTTGAGAGCGTGATTCCGGACGTTATCAGGCACCACTTGGCAACCAGAGCTTAGCAAGCAGTCAACTTTAAGGTCACTCCGATTATACTTAAAGAGGTTTATACCCTAGTTACTCTCTTAAAACTTTAATGAAATATGTTCACTTGAAATTTAAACGGTAAAGGTAGTTCACAACTTATGAAATTAAACTCCGGTACAAGACGCCGCTATTTCAATTACTTTTAAAAGTTCCGCGAAGCACAAATGTTGTAAAAGTATTTTTATCTCTCGTTGCGAGAAGTTATGATATGCAGTCGAAATTCAGCAATATAAATGGCCAATCTCTGTTTGTTGAAAGGGAAATTAATGATCTTTCAATCCGAAACACTTAAGGACGCTTATCTTTTTGAATTCACCATTCAATATATGTTTTTGTGGAGTAGTAGTGGTCGGTAAATAACCCTCGTATATCGCCATCCATTTAGTGTCCATGTTCATGAAAAACGAGTATCTTTCCTTTTGGAAGCAATCGATCAATGCAATGTCATTTAAACAGAGGCGTATGTATGATTCTCGTGATTCGAATGGGAGCGCTTCATTTTTATCATGAACTCAATATGCTCGCAAAGATTTTTTATATCCTAAATCGACTTTTTATAGCCATTTGAAAGTAGAATATTTTTTCGGATATCATAGAGATATTCTTTTGATGAAAATGGTGTTACAAAAACAGTGTCATGTACTACATAGTTAAATTGCTTTCCGTAATAAAAAACCTTTCAAAATTCAAAACAAAAGTCTTACAAGTCGAATTGGTTATCTGATACACATACAGGTGTATTAAGGTATATTCTTAAAGCAACAAACTTTTCGCCGAGTGAACATACAGCATTCAAGTCTTCCGCATCGATGTGCTTGCCAGTTTTTAATCTTACTTAGTGATCTCGCATTATCAGAGTGACGTCATATTCCCCGATGTTCATGCTATGTTTGGGGACCATTCATCCAAATCATTGGGTTAGAGTGAACCGACTACGAGACTGTATGTCTATAGCTACATGTCTAAGCAAACATCGCCATTTTCACATTGTCACGTAATACGTATTTACTATAAGGGATTTGGTACTGCGGATAGTATTCTGTTTTTATTATTTGCCGCAATTCATCGGAATAAATATACTTACGCCTATTTTTATGGTTCACAGTAAAGTGTTGATATCGATGTATTTTTGTGGAGAAGTTGATTCGTTACTAGATTCAATAAAGTATTGAAGTAAGTTATTGTTCGTAACGAGGTCAGTTCCTTAGCTCTCGGTTGATGTAGTTCTTTTCTATTAAAAGCAAACAATTTGTTTGTTGAAATATAGAAAACTGTTGTTATTTTTATTGCGATAGGAAATTGATTTAACATTTCATTGTTATATTTATAACAGACTTTAGAACATGGTAAAGAATTACTTTAAATTATGATTAACACACACGTTATTTGCCCATTTAATGTATCAAAAGAATACTTCATAAAATTTAAAGCATCTGGACGGTATGCTATATGTTTCAAAAAACTACTTAACAATTTGCAATATTTCAGATTTGAACTTGAAGGCTTACAACGTCATACTAAAAGCTATAAGTTAAATGGTGATTGTAAATCAGGTCGGGATGTATACTCCTAAATGAGCGAGCAAATTTTGTCGTCCTCCCCAATTTGTTCCCAATCCCGTGCCTGGGACCCTGTTCCCTGCCCATCGAACCGTCAAATTCATTTGCATTTCACCGAAGCGTTATCTCATTATGATTTGCTGATTCCACCTTCTAGTCATGAACTGTGTAATAATTCATAAGTCATTCGCAAAACATCGCGTTTATAAAATTGACGTGACGCGCCGATACATATTTATAGAATTTCTTATCGTTGTCGGGAATTTTATGCCTCGTTTGTAAGAGCCTATTTGTCGGTTTATTTACGATGTTCAACTCACAAAGAAAATTTAATAAAATGTTTTTTCTTTACTTTACTGTCATCGTTAAGATATAAAAGGGAATATATATGGTTGTTGGACTTTTAGATTTTGGGTATAAGTGAGGCTGGTTTTAGCCTTTTTTTCTAAAACCTTTTTAATCCCTAGAAAGGTTATCGGCCTTTGGAAATTATTCGATGTATTTCTAGTATTTTAACGTTCGCGTAAAAGCTTTCAATTTTTGTTATTTCGTTCTCTTTAATCTTGCACGTATTTGTATCTAAAAATATACCGAAATGCTTAGTCATCCGAGCTAGTGAGTGTATCTAATAGATTGAAAACAAACTGTTTTGATGAATCAATTGGTAATTCATTTTGAGTTCTTTGAACGATCTTTCCACGAGTACGTTTGAAAAGTTACTTTTAAAACTTCACTACATTACAACAAGACTACTTGCCAATAGTAAACCGTTAACAAGAATATTAAAATATGCTAATAAATGTATTTTAAATCCTCCAATTAAGGTTTGCTTAGCACTAAATAAAATACAAGCAGATAATGTAAACATAAAAAACTTAGCGAAGTTCTTCTTTAAAAGACCTTGCCAAAAATTTTAAGATGTTTACATGAAGGAACTAATATTTTTTTTTTTTTTTTTGAGATTAACTAGCCATATATTACCTCGTTCATCAAAATAGATTTCTTCATTGTAAAGCGCAAATACGAATCTTAAAGACACTTCTTTTTTGGCAGCCCTAACTATCATAAAACTTATACGATTATTATGCATTTGCCATTCCATTCTCAGGATAGCCGGACACTTATAAATATGACCACTTAAATCAGTTGCAGGGATTCCGGTTCTGTCCATGTCAGTAGTTTATGCCTAACGTGACAGCCGACCAGTCTTCATCGCACAAAGTGGCTGCTCTCTGCATGTGATAGAATTCATTACCGATGTATATCTTGAATTTGTAAGATTTATTGAGAAGGGAATTATGTTTGGATGAACTGAATTAGATTTAAAATGAAATTAAATGCATTAGGTGCTTTTTGCCATGGGAATTTGAACGGCATTTGCCAATAAATGATGGCGTGTAGCATTTTTCATGTTAAATACGTGAACTGAACCTTTTCTTTTGGGATTTTTTTTTCAAACCTTTTTGGAGACTAGATTTGTCCTTAAATTCAGTAGAATAGTAACTAAATAACTGTTCGCCTGGTTAAGCCCAAATTCTTTTAGCTTTATCTTCAAAACGTTCAAGTATATGACGATGAGATTATTAACCTTAACAAATATTATTCTATACATTTGAAATTTCAGGAACTAAGGAGAAGGGAAAGCTTATTTTCTCTTTCACGTCATGTTCGTCAATCCACAAAATAATAATAATCAAAACTTTATAATAAGCTATCAAAATTGTAACAATAACTCACGAAACCCAAACTTTGTTCCTTAAATAAACATTTGTAAACTTTAAATCTTTTAATCGACTTTCCATGTTTCGCTTAATCCTCTTGAAAGTTCATAAGGCCGCCAGGAATCAATAAATCCGCATACTGAGGTGGTTCGATCAGCCTTTTTCCTTCACAAAGAGATTGGCGGCGTCTGCAATTTCTCCACAAGCCAGCTAACAGCCAACTCATCACGATTTAAATCCGTGTCTACATTGGACCTTTTACCTACAACATTAAGTGACTATAAGTTAGCGGATATTCAATTACTTGACGGTATTCGAATTTTAGGGGTGAATAAGTTTTTATTCGGATAGTTTGAGTATTTGGATCGCGGACCGGGAGATATGGTAGCTGTGAATGCTGAATTGGTTTTTTTATACAATTTCATGATTTGAGAACTACAGCAACAGACATTTTGGAGGGTTAGGGGTGAAGGAGGGGAGTATACTAATTGCTTCTTTAAAATTTAAGTATTAAATGAATATTTTATTACTTTTTAAAGGCGGTTTTTTTAAGGCCAGCTGCAGTAAAAAATAACTCAAAATAACTCATGATTCACTCATTTTCGTATTGGTTTTTTGCTCTCACAATTTCAAAATATCTTAAAATATGAAAGATATTTCCAGAATTCACATTGCTATTTCGCAGCTTATTTTAGTCAAGGGGTGGCTTTATTTCCACCTTCGTTTATTTATCGTTATAAAACATAGTCTAAATGAAACGCTGCTTTTGCTTACCTTTTTGTCTTCCTACTCCGTGTAGCATTATGACGCATTTGTAGAACATACCTATCAATGAAAAGGAACAAAAGCTTCTAATACTAGCTATTCTTACTAAGCGAGAAAACGATAGCATATCTTTTACACAAGGGCCAAACGTACTTGCCATTACAATAGCAACCTTAACGTTATTCTAATAAGTCTCATGTGGTTACCAAGAACAGCTAATCCGTAATACTTGAAAGGCGATTAAGAGATTAATTGAATAGATTACTTTTTGCCGCACTCCATTTAAAATAGCATTACTGATTTATAGATGAGTTCTAAGCTGCTTTGTCTTACCAGAAATCAGTGATTGCAGATTGCTTATCAAATATTCAACACGTAAATTACATTTTCATATTTGATTGCCTAATTAGAATCTTCTATTAGAACTCATGTTTACATTTGAGGGTTAATTTGTAACGTTTACGTAGTTATAGAATCTATATTGTATTTCAAACAGGTAAGTTAAAAAAAGATAAGGTTTAAAAAGTATTTTTAGGGTTAGGTGTCAGAGGCTAAAAAGGGGGGAAAAATCAAATATGATGTTTTGCTGTTGCCGCTACCGAATACCAATAAAATAAAAGTCGAAATACGAATACTGTTGGTAAGGCCATGAGTTAGATAAAAGGGCTATTATAACAGTCGCGAATCTGACTCTCATATAGCCAGTAATTTAAAAAATGCTAACATTATTTAAAAAATATCTTGTATTTTGCATACAGGCATGTTCATTATACCTAGTTTTTATGTGACGCGAATTGTGCGTACGTCATTATTGTTTTTTTAAATGCGTTTTCATCTAACCAACTATAAAACATTGTTTTATCTAATAGGCAGATATTGTGCTCGTTTCCAACCTTTTAATTAACATTTTTGAACCCTGGCACATAGTCTGTCTGCAACCTTGTTCTTAATATGATTATAGAATGATCCTGTTCTAATTATTATAATTAGAAGGCCATGTCTATCTGTATTAAGTAACGGATGTGATGTATGGTTGAAGATCTAATTAATTATGAGATTACGTCCTCAATTCAAATAGAAAGCTTTCGATAAACAAACAGTGTCAGTGTGTGTGATGTTGCCCTCTTTAAATGATCAATGGTTTCCATGAGAGAGACTTGGGATCTTAATAATTTAAATAGTATTTGCTTATTTTATTGCTGTAGAATTTGCTTTATTATTATATTCTATATAGATCAGAAATTGAAAACGATAGTATAAAATTAGGTACCTGCCTAGCCTTTTATCTAGCTGTGTTGCGGTTAGGTTTCATCTTACAAGCTGAATATCGTATTTAACTCAGAGACCGCAACTTACTTTACTGTAACACAGAAAACTCTTAGTAAGATCTGTTTCTAAAGTAATTATTTTAAATAAATAATTGCATTCGTTAAGCTATATAAGCCTAGTCTTTTGATAAGTCATCAAAATAAATAGGATTTACATCATAAGTTGTTTGTCAAAGCAACCGTTAAAACAACTGAAAACGAAAAACGAAATGAAACAAATTCCAATATTGCATTACCTAGTAGAAATAACAAATGTCTATCCATAGGAAATAATAAATCACGCGGCAAAAAAGGGCTTCGTGAGATTATGCGAATTTACGTATTGAATATTCAGCCGAAGGCACTTTTACAATCATGATGGAATTGTGAAAATACAGCGAACATTTGCCGTATCGAAGCCATCCGGGCCAATGGCGTATAAAAAACATGTCAAACGAGACAATAAGAAATATATCCGTCTCTCTCTTGCGCTGTTTGTTGACAAGGAAAATGACAGAAACGTCATTATATTTTAGTTTCGATTTCCGAGGATTTATTCGAAGTCATTTCGGAATATCGTGAATTATTGATATGATCCGGCCAGTGTCTGCGGTGCAGAAAGAATTTAATTTGCTTTGAGCATTGTTCTGTACAAGTTTCGTACAATATGTAGAATCGATACATTAAATAATTTAAATTAATGTTCGCAATTTTAACACTCTACTATGTCGAACACTGTTGACTGCCAAAATCAAAATCATCTTTTATTGCGGGTCGCAGGTATGTAATCGTTCAAAGGTTCCGTTTTTTTTTTACATAGCTGACAATCGTTACACCTCTTTTTTATAATAATTATCTATCACGTGTTTGACTAGTAAGACTTTAGTTAGATTAGCATGTCGAACTAAACAAGCAAAATGTTCAGATTTAAATATTATTCAATGTTTATGCGTTGGTACAAAATCACTACAAAACAAGTGGAATTTAGGGAAAATCCAAAATTTTTCAGACATATTTTTTTTGATTTCTAAATCTTTTATTAATTTTCGGTCAAATCTCATTAAATACTTAACTTCTGAACTTCTATCATACTTATCTAGATAATAAGTTCATTGATGGCTTTCAAAACTTTGAAAGCATTTAGATCTTTGAAGATTAGATATTACAATAACACGAAAGAATTTGAATTTAAAATAAGGCTTTTCATCAACACTTTTTTCATATCCGTTGTTCAATAGATGGTTGATATTTAATACAGCATATTTTTTTTAAATACGTTTTACATGTTCTTAGGTACAATTTAAGACCCAACCAAAAAACGAGTTTAGTAACAAAATTTTCGCGTTCACGATAGAGGTCTCCGGTTGGGACCGCAACTAGTCGGTCGAACCAATAATTACAAGTGATTCAATAAATAAAAAAACAATTTTTTATTTTAGTCGGAAATGAAAAATTACATCCTTCATCGTCCTTCATTTTCGCGTTCACGATAGAGGTCTCCGGTTGGGTACACAACTAGTCGGTCGATCCGAATTACACGTCATGCAATAATTAAAAAAACAATTTTTGATGTTAAGAAATAAAAATAAATATTTTAAATGTTTTTACACTGAAATCAAAAATTATTATCTTTCATTGTGTTTTGAGTTTTTATAACACAAATATTAATATTTGGTAAATACTTATCATAAAGCTTCAATAAAAAGTAACAAAAGGATGACATAATATATTTTGGGTGAACAAAAGATTACGTAAAAACACAAAATCTTTATCCTCATCGCGACCAATAAACTTATTCCTTTAAATCAGATAAACCTGTATGAAATATTGGATTCAAATGTGCCGAAAAATTGAAATGAGGCAAAACAAATTGCGAATATCCCTTTTCGTTTCTTCGCAGGATTAGATTGGTATTTGATTAATGTAATTTCACTTAATTTCTAACCTACTTAAAGGAATTTACTTTAATTTATACTGAACCACTTTGGATACCGTTTTAGATTCGCTTTTTCTTTTGATCACGCTCACGCCGCCTTTGGGTACAGCTATTGTTTCACAGTAACATTGTGTTTAATTATACTCCATTTTCCTTCATATTTATGTTGGGGTCTTGTCTTACAAAGCATACACAATGTAGGCACCTAATTTCGCGTACACACTGTATAATAACGAAGTTTGTACAGTGTTTCGAGTTGCTTTGGGAATCAAAGTAAACATGTTCAGTTTTCTACGAGTTCGTTATTGCGAGTTTTACTGTCTTAAATATATTAAGAAGCAACGTCCTTAAATAGAGATACAGTCTGTGCAGGATAATCCTAATTGTATATAATAATATTATTATTTTATTCGCACATTGTTTGCTTGGTTTGAGGTATTTGAAAGTGTTGAAAACCTATTATAAAGTGGATTACATATTAGTCTAGCTTTTACATACGATGGACGGCTTGTAGAAAACTTTATGGGAAAAATTGAAAGCAATATCGATAAGTTTGTTTTGTATTTCTAAACAATTAAAGTATAACTAAGCACCGCAAATTACTCTTAAGATCATTGAAATAATTTCTTTAATTTTATTTTTAAACGGTAGACAGAACAGTAGTAAAAAAAAAACAAAGAAAAATGCAATTTTGATTTTAATACACATTCCAAGGTCTAAGCAACTTTTCCGACCTCGGCCCTCGGTACTACAAACTCATAACTGTTCAGTGTTCATGCAAACAGTCTATTCGAGTTCACACGAGTTCATTTGAGACAAACCTCACCTCTGATGTAGTTGTTAATTTAATGTATGTATATAAGGTCATTGGTATACACAAAACTTTGCAGAGCCAAACAATTTACTTCAAACAATATAATTTTCTAATTTAATTCTAAATCGAGTTAAAAGTTTTGGTGCAAAACAACAATACGATATTTAGGTAAACAAAATGTCAGACTTTGGAAGCTGCTAAATATATTAGCCGTGTTTATTGTCTGACACTTATTGTTATAATTTGATTTTATGTTATTCAACGTATTAATATCATTTAAATTTTATTTGGGTAACCTTAGAAACTTTACCTAAACAAAGGAAGCCAGTACATATTTAAAGATGATATATTAATGATTTAATATGATAATAATTATTAAAAACAATGATAAGACTCAGTTATATGTAGTTAGTCTTTATCCTCATAATAAAGCAAAATCCCTAACATACACTGATTGTCTGTAAACTTATTTCATCGCCTATACTATAATTACGATAGCTTAACCAAAAACCAGGACTCAAGACAAGCATTCGTGGATCACACAAAGGCTGGTCCTACGCGGGGATCGATCTCGCGACATTTCGCGCTGTGGTGACCTCAACCAGACGGCTTCACTGCAGTGCAATTTTATTGTTTAATACGAATTAAAGTATTCATCATTAAATCATTCTTTGTTTCAGGTGGCGTGGATTCGAGCAGACGACCAAACGATCCTGACTCTTCACACGCGCCTGGTCACCCACAGCTCCCGGTACGCAGTCACCAACGACTCCCCGCGGTCGTGGCAGCTGCACATAAGACCCTTGAAGGTCGAAGACCGCGGATGCTACATGTGCCAAATCAACACCAGCACTATGAAGAAACAGATCGGGTGTGTCGATGTTTTAGGTAAGTACACATTGTTTAAAGTTACTTACTTACCTACTTCTTGTTTCTCCGACAAAATCAAATAAGACTACCCGACCGAACTTTCTTAGTTTATACCTCTTCGTGTCATCTAGGTTAGACTTCCCGTTCCTTAATCGAGAAACTAAATTTCCGATAAAACTTCTATTCGCAAACTAAAATTTCATATTTTAACTTGGAACTCTACCCACCCAGATTATCTGACGCCACTAAAACAAATAAAAAAATCTTAAACCTAACTTGCGCCACCAAACTATATGACGTACAATTGAACTGTTTTCTTCTACGTATATATGTTCTCGCTGACCTCAGACAAAAATTTCGGTCTTTTTTCAAAGGAAAACAAGTTGACGCAGAATGAGAACACAGAATGGCGTCTGGTCAGCCATTACGGCCGTCTGTTATAACATAACATCAATACGATTCTCTGAAATGTTTCCTCGAAATGAAGTACCAAAACAAGCGATAACGGTGAAGGATAATACTGTCATTTTGCACCAAATAAGATTGGACGAAAATTCTTCAAGGAGTATCTATCTATACATATAATAAAATTGTAGAAAAGTGAAAACTGTACATTGAATATTTTTAAAAAAGAATAATTGCAGGGTGGTCTACGAACAATTCCGATGCCGAAAATATGATTTTTAGAATTTTTGTCTGTTTGTCTGTTTGTCTGTTTGTCTGTATGTATGTCCGGAAAGATCTCGGAAAGTACTGGATAGATTTGATTCAAATTTTCAGAGAATATCAACAAGAGGTCCGGTCAACATACTTTTTAGTTATTATCCCGCTTTTCGTTACAGGGGGTGAGCAGGAGCCTTTTATATCTATAAACAAATATCAAATTATCTCATAAACTACTGAATATATTTCGTTCAAATTTTGCATGAACCTTATCGTACACATGATACAACAAATATACAAAAACCATAAAGCTACTATGCAGAGGGCATGAGCAGTAAAGTTTTAAATTTTTAGACTCACCCGTAACATCGTGTAATACAATTATGAGGTGTATTTTCACCCCATTGAGTAGTAGGCAGCACGGTCATCAATTTACAAAAAAACATCACGCTATTTATCTTAAGACTTTTGGCAGAGCAATAATAGGATTTTTCGAAACTAAATCATTTTCACAAAATTAGTCATTTTATTCTCTTTCAAGTCTGATATAGGCCTACCGCGACTATTTCACAAGTAAAATAAAAGAAACATAAACATATAATACGTTTTTTATGCAATTGTTACCGTAATCAGTACATTCTTGAAAGAAAGGAACTTAAATTCTTTTTATTTTTATTGATGTACTATAATTACTCAAGTTCAAATGTGGAATGCCGTAATATGATTTTGTATTTATTTACGATAGGAGTTTTTCCCTTTTTTTTTAGCTCGGTAATGTTGGCGATGCTACTTTAAGATCAAAACATTCGTAGTGACACTCAACCCAAAGTAGCATGTAGTTCACATTGATCTAATCTATAAATATGCATAACAAAAAATACTGAAAGATACAGTTAATTATTACCTTGGTTCATCTGTAACAACTAGCAACAATTTTTTTATCTTAAATTTGCAACATTACATAAGCCAAAAGTATTTCGGATAAAAAAGCCCAGAAAACTTGCATAAAAACTGCATATAAATAGGTATGCAATGTGAAAGATCTATAAGACCAAAGCTATCAATGAATAGACATTATGTATCTATTGCTAGAATAATGTCTACTGATACCTGGGATTTTTCAATATTTTAACGATTTGATCAGTCTACATCCGCCATTATAGAGACCGCACACGTGGTCCTTCCAAAAATTCCTTTAACAATTTATTGTATTCTCTACTTATTTAAAATTTTCTTCTTTCGTAGCCTGGTAAAAACAGGGGAAGGAACGAGACTGAATAAGTCTCTGAGATCCCTAAGCCGACGTGGATTAGAAACATATGTGCGTGTAGCTATCAGCACTTACATTCGTCATACAATGTCTGGAAAATTCATTTTGGCTGTCGGTATCGACAGCGTAACCTCATAACCAACCTCATGTAGTCTTTATTTAAGTTCCATTTATATTATGCAGTAGGGATGACGGTAGGTATTTTACTTCAATGATCGTCAGGTATGTTAACGAATAAAATACGTAATTTATCTTTGTAAATTGGTACAGTAAATAGAACTCATGCATATGAAGTCACTTTTATGTTCATATTTTGCTTTGTCGTAACAAATTACACATATCCTATACTTTAGATTTTTGTCATTGTCAATTTAAAAAAAGGGGTGACTGATATTTTTTTTATTATTACGCTATTAATTTATCAGCAATTTAAAGGCAAATCATGATTAAAACACCAGATGGCCAAGATAACACGTTTACCAACTTTTTTATTTTGGAAATATTCCAAACTTTAATTTTAATATTAAGAGAACAATCAAACATAACGTGTTTCAGGAAACCGTTTATTACCGCAACCGAAACCGCTTATGACACTATGTAAAATCCACAGTTACCGAGCCCGACTCTCACTTCACCAGCTCCGTTCACAAAAATAATTTTACATCTTCTTTATATCGTCAGAAAACATCGTGTGTGAAAATAACAACTGTCTGGCTATCACTGTTCCTGAGAAACAGCCAGGTGACAGACAGACAAACGGACACCGGGGCCTCAGTAATATGGTTCTGGTTTACCTCTTTAGTTACAGTACAATAATAATTTTATGATACCTCATAATCACTGTCATAATCCGTCTAGCAATTTCAGGTGTAGGCCGGCCCAAGAACAGACGTGCTCAAAAATCATAACCCACCCAATTAGAAAATGCAAAACCCTCGAAAGTAAAATATTTTTAGCAGAAGTGCTAATTCTGTTATTTTTTCCTACTTGCAACCCCCCCCTCGATTGTCAAACATGTCTAAACGAACACTTGCACATAATTCACGTTTAAATTAAAATGGTTCATTTGGTTCCGAAGCTATGATGTTACAGACAGACAGGCAGGCAGATATGTCAAAGTTATAAACCCTTCTTTTTGGGATTAATTAAGAAAAAGTCATTAAAACAGCTGTGAAATATTTGACACCAGGATAGTATGGTAAACGATGAAATGTGTTTGATTCAAACATTTGAAAGTCTTTGGGCCGCTCAAGATTCATTATAATTCATTTCGAAAAATAAAAAAGCAAGCTTAAAATATAAAAAAAGTGTTTCATTTTCAATATTGCATTACATTTTTGAGATGATCGCTATTATTAAACATCATAGTTTTTCACATCTTGAAAATCACGCAGACAAAGTCGCGGGCAACAGCTAGTACATATAATAAAATTGTAGAAATGTGAAAACTGTACATTGAATATTTTTAAAAAAGAATAATCGGATGGTAGTCTACGAACGATTCCGATGCCGAAAATATGATTTTTAGAATTTTTGTCTGTTTGTCTGTTTGTCTGTTTGTCTGTATGTATGTCCGGAAAGATCTCGGAAAGTACTGGATAGATTTGATTCATATTTTCAGAGAATATCAACAAGAAGTCCGGTCAACATACTTTTTACTTATTATCTCGCTTTTCGTTACAGGGGGTGAGCAGGAACCTTTTATATCTATACACAAATATCAAATTATCTCATAAACTACTGAATATATTTCGTTCAAATTTTGCATGAACCTTATCGTACACATGATACAACAAATATACAAAAACCATAACGCTACTATGCAGGGGGCATGAGCAGTAAAGTTTTAAATTTTTAGACTCACCCGTAACATCGTGTAATACAATTATGAGGTGTATTTTCACCCCATTGAGTAGTAGGCAGCACGGTCATCAATTTACTCAAAAAAAATCACGCTATTTATCTTAAGACTTTTGGCAGAGCAATAATATATTTTTTCGAAAGTAAATCATTTTCACAAAATCTGTCATTTTATTCTCTTTCAAGTCTAATGTAGACCTAGCGCGACAATAATCAAAATAAAAGAAACATAAACTATTAATACTTTTATTATTATTCTTTTGATGCAAATGTTACTTCGTAATCGGTACATTCTTGAAACAAAGGAACTTAAATTATTTTTATTTTTATTGGTGTACTAAAATTACTCAAGTTCAAATGTGGAATGCCGTAATATGATTTTGTGTTTATTTACGATAGGTGTATATACCTATGTTTTTAGCTCGGTTATGATGGCGATGCTACTTCAAGATCAAAACATTCGTAGTGACACTCAACCCAAAGTTGCATGTAGTTCACATTGATCTCATCTATAATTATGCATAACAATAAATTACTGAACGACACATATTACCTTGGTTCATCTGTAACAACTAGCAACAAAAATATAAACTTTCAAACAAAAAAATCCTTTCAAACAATGAAATAATGTTTTCTTAAATTTGCAACATTACATAGGCCAAAAGTATTTCGGATAGAAAAGCCCAGGAAACTTGCATAAAAACTTCATAATAGGTATGCAATGTGAAAGATCTATAAGACCAAAGCTATCAATGAATAAGAGCGTACGCTAGACGGTTTTTGTCATTACGTATCTATTGATAGAACAATGTCTACTGATACCTGGGATTTTTCAATATTTTAACGATTTGATTGGTCTACATCCGCCATTACAGAGACCGCACACGTGGCCCTTCCAAAAATTCCTGTAACAATTTATTGTAATCTCTACTTATTTAAAATTTTCTTCTTTCGTACCCTTTTAAAAACAGGGGAAGGAACAAGACTGAATGAATTTCTGAGATCCCAAAGCTGAGCCGACGAGGATTAGGAACATATTTTTGTAAATTTCCCCAATAAGGCTGATAATAGCGTGTAGCTATCAGCACTTACATCCGTCACACAATGTCTGGAAAATTCATTTTGGCTGTCGGTATTGACAGCGTAACCTCACAACCAACCTCATGTAGTCTTTATTTAAGTTCCCTTTATGCAGTAGGGATGACGGTAGGTATTTTACTTCAATGATCGTCAGGTAGGTTAACGAATAAAATACGTAATTTTTCTTTGTAAATTGGTACAGTAAATAGAACTCATGCGCATGAAGTCACTTTTATGTTCATATTTTGCTTTGTCGTAACATCACAAATTAGATACTTTAGATTTTTGTCATTGTTAATTTAAAAAAAGGGGTGCCTGATATATTTTTTTTCACGCTATTTATTTATCAGCAATTTAAAGGCAAATCATGATCAAAACACCAGGGGGCCAAGATAACACGTTTACCAACTTTTTTATTTTGGAAATATTCCAAATGTTTGTGAAGAAGATCAGTTTGAATATTAAGAGGACAATCAAACATATTTTGCAATTTTGCAAAATCTTATATCTTATGACACTATGTAACATCCACAGTTACCGAGCCCGACTCTCACTTCACCAGCTCCGTCCACAAAAATAATTTGACATCTTATTTATATCGTCAGAAAACATCGTGAGTGAAAATAACAACTGTCTGGCTATCACTGTTCCTGAGAAACAGCCAGGTGACAGACAGACGAACGGACACCGGGGCCTCAGTAATATGGTTCTGGTTTACCTCTTTGGTTACAGTACAATAATAATTTTATGATACCTCATAATCACTATCATAATCCGTCTAACAATTTCAGGTGTAGGCCGGCCAAAGAACAGACGTGCTCGAAAATCATAACCCACCCAATTAGAAAATGGAAACCCTCGAAAGTAAAACATTTTTAGCAGAAGTGCTAAGACTGAGTTATACCTTCTGTTATTTTTTCATACTTGCATTCCCCCCCCCCCATTTTCAACGGCTCGATTTGTCAAACATGTCTTAACGAACACTCGCACATAATTCACGTTTAAATTAAAATTGTACAATTCGCTATGATGTCACAGACAGACAGGCAGGCAGGCAGATATGTCAAAGTTATAAGCCCCTCTTTTTGGGATTAAATAAGAAAAAGTCATTAAAACAGCTGTGAAATATTTGACACCAGGATAGTATCGTAAACGATGAAATGTGTTTGATTCAAACATTTGATAGTCTTTGGGCCGCTCAAGATTCATTATAATTTAGAAAAAAAGCAATCTTAAAATGTAAATACAAAGTGTTTCATTTTCAATATTGCATTACATTTTTGCGATGATCGTTATTATTAAACTTCATAGTTTTTCACATCTTGAAAATCACGCAGACGAAGTCGCGGGCAACAGCTAGTAGGACTATAAAATTCTACTTCCTTAAAAAAAGTCACAATGAAGAACATTAATCGTTTTTCACCTGAAATTAGAACTGTGTCCTAAGCCAAATGAAGTTTAAACAATATTTAGCGTTGACAGAAAAGGTTGGAATATATGAAAATTTCCTCCTTCCATACATTTGAGCATTAGAAATGTGACTTTACTACAAGAGTGGTATAGGTTAAATTTCTTCACACAACAAACAATACTAATTTTGAAATACCTCATAAAAACTAGAAGATGATAAAATCCATAACGAACATTCCACCTGATTTAGGTACCGCAATTGCACTCAAGGATATGAGTGTAATTACACACAAGAGAATAGCGCACGATAATATTTTTAAC
This sequence comes from Trichoplusia ni, assembly GCF_003590095.1. NCBI lineage: Eukaryota > Metazoa > Arthropoda > Insecta > Lepidoptera > Noctuidae > Trichoplusia > Trichoplusia ni. Next base: position 4,225,139 of record NC_039496.1, read on the forward strand.
TTTTCACATCAGCCAAACAAAAGCAGTACGAACTATTCTGAAATTAAAGTGTCTACACAACATCTATCGCACAAAGTGTGCGGAACAAATTATGCAGCGCTGCTTTCTTAAATTGTTTTTGTTTCGGTTTAGTTCTTTTGCCCTGCGCTCGTTTGTGTGAGTCCTTTTATTTCAGCACTTTGCGAGCTTATTTTGTGGCCTTCACCTAAAAAGGAAAGGCTTCATTATACCAATACTGTTCCACAAACGGAATTGTTGCCTAGTAATTTAACAACAAAGAGTTCTAATGTGGCTTCTTAAATGTTATTAAGTTTTTGACTGTTTATTACATGTTCTCCTTAACACTTATGCACAGTACTAAAACTACACCTGAATTAAAGTTGGTAAAACTAAATGTTGCTAAAGTTTAAAGTTTTTGTGAAAAGGAAACGTAACAGACGGAAAATTTTGGGATGTTTCATCATATCTCAAGTGAAAACTTTTGAGTGAACACCAAGTTTGTTTTGGACGAAGTAGCGTTAAAATCTGTCTCTCTATGCTTTCTCCGTTTCGCATGGAAAGTTTTCAGTATATTTGTGGTATCGTCGTATGAATCGAAATTCACGCTCGAGGTACTTTGTAAAGAAGGTCAAGATTTTTCGGTACAAGTATGCTGGGAATATTTGGGAACTGGACATTGCCAGCGTTAAGACTATTGTATTCTATCTCCAGAAATGTTTTGACAATGAAATATTCTGTGCTTGTGATAACAATTTTGTTCATACTTTTTGTGGTTATTCTTTTTCGTATTGTTTACTTAGTTTCTATCATTGAATTAGGGCAGATTTTCTACTAAAGCTTTATTTACATCGTTGCGGTGTTTATTATTTCAACTGTCTATAATTTGGAAAATTACCTATGAATTAATCTAAAGACAACACTGATCATTTTTACTCTTAAAATAATAGGTAGGTATGCAACAGCAAACAACCTAAGACTATAGTAACATGCCTCTATAGAATTAGCCCCCGACTTTGCCCGCGTGTAAATCGGATGACGAGACACTACAAACTCGTTTTATTGTTTCCTGTTTGACAATAACACTCGTCCACAGAATCCGGTTCCCTGCCTTGTTTATTGAAAATTGTAAAATTTTGCTGGAACCATCCCCAACTTTAAAATTGTTTGTATTCTTCTTTTAATTACTAGAACTTCATTTGTTTAGTAGAAGTTCCTCCTCGCTAAACTAATTTTCTCGGGACTCCTTGATAGTGTGGCTTCATGATTTGTATTTACTTTGTAATTTATTTTCCGGGAATCTTTTCGTTTCTCTTGGAGATGTTGGTGAAAATTTAAGCGAGATTTTTGTGGAGCAGTGGAACTTGAGTGGATTTGAATTGGCCTAAATTACTATCACAGTACAAACCAATTACAAAATGATTAATTTCAAAATAATATTTGAAAATCTAAGTAAAGTATAGAATAGGATCTTTTAATAAATAATTAATCGAGGAACTAATAAAATTGGCCTGTCTTGAGAATAATTAAATTAATTTCTTTAGTTTTAGGATTACGATAGATTTTGGCTCTTTACCGAGATTATCGTTTAAAATAAAATATTATGTGCCATTTAAATCAAATTCATAAAGAAGGCGGGTCTCAATTTGGTCAAGATAATTTAAAAAACAAACTACGAAATTTCAAATCTTATTTTTCTATACCTACACAAATTACGTCGAGATGATTTTTTACTGAAAATAATGTAATAGATAGGATAGATAAGAGATAGACAGAACAAAAAACAATTTCGTTACTGATTTACGGAAAGTCTGTATGTCAACAAACAAAAAACAAATATAACCAGTAAATAAAACGTAGACAAACCGTTGCAATTTAAAACAAAAACCGTTCGACTAGTTTCATACAATGGATAGCCAATCAGTGGATATAGCAATTCAAAAAATTCTAAACAAATAGTATATAAAACAAATAGATAGCTGTTACAAACGGTTGAGTGGTCCCCTAGGGTTGTCAGGGTAGGGGCACGTACTCTAATAGCGTCGTTCTCTCACGTCGCCCTCGCTTGCATCGACTGTTTTGTTTCGTTGTTCCTAAATCTAGTGATTTACAGTCCGCACATTTTGTTCGTGAGCGGCTCGGGGTCAATAGCACAAGTTTCTGGAGGTTGATCGACGGTTTGTGTTCTCTATACGGATTTGGGACCGAATTGTTTACGTTTGTTGTATAGGTTTTTTGAATTTTTGACCAGTGCTTTATTGCCGCACTGTTTATCTATGGGGTTTTGTTCGGTTCCAGTTTGAGCTTCGGGAACATTTTTCATAACAATATGACTAACTGCATTGATATCTTCTAACTGCTGTTTGGAATCGTAAATAGTTTTAACGTTTGCGAGTTCAAATAACGGTTTTATGAAATGTGTGTTCTACTTTAGTAACGTTTATTCTACTCTAAATGTACGGATCGTATCCATTCAAGTTATGATCTCTGCAGAATTTTGAAGCAAAGAAAAACATGTTTTTCTTCTACTTTGTTATTGAACGGTATTCTGAAAATGTTTTCTTGCCGCAGACAGTGCCAAGCGGAATATTATGAAAAGTTGTTTATAACGGTCGCTTTAATACACGGACGTCACCGAAAGTTTGCCAGTTTGCACAGTGACTTAACACGCAAAATTATGCTCAATAATCCTCTATCAAAGTCACATAGTTAGTGTGTAAGTGCTATAATATAGATGTAACGTTCATAAGGACGATAGTGGCGTACGTGACTTGGGGAAGTTGGGTAACTAAGGCGTGACTATATTGTAATACTTAACGTCGCATTCACTAATATTAAGTCCCGTACAAAGCGACGGAAAGTATCGCATTATAACTTTCATGGAATTTAGTACATAATAGACCTGTTCTATTAATATCATTTTTTCTTCAGTGCCAATTTCCGACAAGGCACATTTCAAGAAATAAATAATGCTATGATTATTATTACAAAAAAAAATCACCAAACCAATAGAACCAAATTAAACTGTGTATCGATACTAATAATATTTTAAATGCGATAGTAACTCTCACTGTCTGTCGGTTACGTTTTCACGTCTAAAACACTGGAATGATTTTAATGAAATTTGGTACAGAGATAGACTTGAGAAAGAACATAGGATAGTTTTTATCCCGGACTTTTGAAGAGTTCTCTTGGAAACGCGATATGACCGACCTCGATGCGGGCGAAGCTGCTGCTAGGGGTATTTCACGTCGGATACATGACCTGGACTGCTTTTGTAAGACGACTAAAAAATCACGGTGTATAATAAAACAAATGTCCTGTAGACCAAACAATGAAATATTAGTTTTTTATTTATTATTAAATTATTATTTTCTTCCTTCATAGTGCCTCCAAACATAGTGGATGAAGGCACCAGCGGGGACCTAGTCTCCCGAGAGGGTCAAGACGTGAGCCTCTCCTGCAAAGCTGAAGGTAGACCCCTTCCCAGGATATTGTGGCGAAGAGAAGACGGAGCCAACATCCAACTGAGGAACGATGCTGGAGAGCTTCGGAAAGGTAAAGAAAAATGATTTTCTGTAGAATTCAATCCATCAAACCAATTTCCAAATTTATTTTTGTACTCGATCTGTTCTTGAAATTGGTATTTCAAAGGGTTTTCCACCTTCTAGGAATTCAACGAGTTTTATAAAAATACAAGAATTTAAAACGTACATAGTTCAAACTGATTCAATTCCTGGTATATAAAAATTAACCACCAAAAGCAATTTCAAAAACAGATCTACGAGTAATTTTCAAATGTAACGGTGACAAATGTTATTAATAACTAAACTATAACTCTCAATAAAAACCATCAGCAGTTTATTCTTTCATCAATATGAACTATATTTGAAGCTCAATAAGATATAGTTTACAATAACTGGCGATCGATTTTTCTAGACTGGCTAGATCGACAACCGGCTTGACAAAGCCTCTATTATAATGTGCTTACACGGTAATAAAGAAAAGCCTGATCTTTTCATCCTTTCATAATTCCTTTCAGTTGTACGACTTCCTTTTTCTCTTCATTTTAACTGGCTGGTAGCCCTAACGACGGGGCCCTTTGTGCAAGGGTGACTGGACCGTATTAAAATGACTGATTGCAGCCAAACGTCACCCAAAAGAATTATCTTGGATATTTTTTGCGATTTATTAGGTTTTTTTTTCGGTACACTGCACTTAAAAGCTTGTAAAAAGGGGTTTTAAAGGTAACAAGTGGATTCAAATTTGAAGTTGAAGAATTAAGGTGAAAGTAAAATTAAAATTTGCTGTAAAAAAACTCAAAGTATATAGTTTATTGTACGTTATTTTTTATATTTGATTTCATTATGATTTAGGAGAGTTCTTATCACAGTCATAAAATAGCATTCGTCTCTAGAAAGTGGTTAATGACAAGCTTAACAATAGACCCAAATTAGGAATCTCGATCATGAATTTTGAACGGTATCACACTTTGCGCTTTATAAAATCAACTAATTACAGCATAAGATAGCTTAGGAATGTATGTCTCTATTTTTAACAATATAACTTTACACATTTTACCGTACCCGTCGAATTCATATTATTCCGATTCTAAAAAGAACACTTAGCTTTTGTTTGCTATGGTTCGATCCTCGAATAGAGCAAATATTTGTTCCTTTTAACCAATGTTGCATGGAAATATACGGACAGACAACCAGTGGTTTTCAATTGTCGTACCATCTATTGTTTTATTATAAAAGCTGATCGGGTTTTATCCGTGTAGGGTTCGTTTGTTTTTAAAGTAATATGAGTGCATTGGTTTATTTGAAACGTATTGAAAAGATGCACTTACTAAACAATCAGAAAGTTATTTTAATCAAAACATGTTACGATGTTATAGCTTTAGCTTTTCGTTTTCACATAAATAAATGTATTTCATTTATCAATGAGTATAGTGTTTGCTCGTCATGAAGAGGCTAATTTTCTTTATTAAAGCGGTTTTAGCATTTGGTAAGTTAACGCTTCACTCAAATCTAAATTTTAACGCCTTCATGTGCATGGACCAATGTAACCAAGACAGTTAGCACACACACTCATATAATATTCCTCCGTTAAGCACACACAAGCGGTCAGACGAGAAACCTACAATTTAAAAAAAATATGCGCTTTCATTATTCCGACATCATTTTTTAACCTCATGTTTTCTGATACTAATCTTATCGTTTTGTTCACAGTGGATATGTTTATGGGTCCAAGCTTGAACCTGTCGAAGGTGGAAAGGCGTCAGATGGGCGCTTACCTCTGCATCGCATCGAATGATGTCCCTCCGTCAGTCAGCAAGCGAATCATGTTGAGCGTTACTTGTAAGTTGATTAGAAACATTAAATAAATAAAATATATGTATTAAAAACATGGTTCAACATAAAAATATAGGAGAAAGACATTCGAAATCTAATATAGGGACCATTAATAATAGTCATGACGTTGATGGAGGTAACAAGTGAGGAGGCTGACCTATACTTATTTTGTTGCAGTTAGGGATTAGGTTCAAAAAACATAAATAAAAAATAAATGTCCAAAGATTTTAATTTTATCCAATAGAAAATGTGTTTCACAAATATTTACTAGAACATTATTCAATACTTTAATAGGTCATCGAATGTAACTGGACGCGAAAACAAATTAATTAAATAAATTTTCCGCGAAAATAAAAGAAGAAATATATTTCATTCGAAAATCGAATCCTACTAAAATAGTTTGTTGGATATTTATTTAAGTTCTATTTTGTGCTTGCCGAATAAAAATGGAATACTAAGCGTGTAATTTCACAGTTTTAACGATGTACAAAACTTGTTAACTACGTCCATACTGCATCGGGCAATTTTACGCCAATTAAGTCGACTAGATCCTGTGTCCACGATTGTTTTTATTTCTGCTTAACTTAGACTAAAAATTCCTGTGCGTGTGTTATGTGATCAATTAACAATAAATAAACAGGGTGTTTTTTTCACAAGGCATTTTTGACCACAAACCTTTGGATAATTAGTAACATCAATTTAAAAGTGATAAGTTAATATTAAGAACTCGCGGTACCATAAAGTGCTATGTTTGTTTTATATAAAATACCATATTTTCAAACATAACGGAAATGCCTACAAAAGTTAGAAATTTAATAACTCACAAACATTCAAGTCACATGCACAAGTACACCGAGACTCAGGACATCCGTCCGTGAATCACACTATATTCCAACATAGGACAGTTATCTAGAAGCCGTTAAAACTTAGTGACCGATTTTACTTATTATATTTTAGTAAATATCTTTGTTTCTTACAGTTCCACCATCGACGTTGGTGGCTACGAAAGTGATTGGCGTGCCGACCGGCTCGCAGGCCAGACTGGAATGCTTTGTGGAGGCCTACCCCCAAGCCATACACTACTGGCTCAAGAGTGGGGAAGAAATGATATTGTCTGGGTATGTATGTTAATAAAATACAGATTTAATAAGGATATATCCTCAGGAATTCTCACAAAATCATAAAACATTTTGGATCGCTGGAAAAATGGATTGAACTATGTTCTATTTAATCTTGAAAAAATTTAACTTTAAAGTCAACTCAATTACTTACTTAATTTCCGTTTTTAAGATATTTTCTCGGTTTGAATACAATTTTTGAAGGAGGTATCGTTGTTACGCACTTTTTCAGGTCTGATAGTGCTCTTTTGTCCAAATAATGAATACGAGAAAGTTAAAATTTAAAAAAAAGCAGTCGACAGTAACCTCTAACTTCCCACAGCTCTTAAATGGCTCGACTGATTTCTATCAAACAGGTCTGAGAACACTCTCAATAATTCACATAAAATTAAATTGTAATCGCTCAAATCGGGATTCGGGAGCTACGATGCACAGACAGATAGACACGTCAAATTTATTACATTCCTTTTTCTGCGTCAGGGGCTAAAATATTGTAAAATAAATCCTTAATTTTACAAATAAAGAGCCATTAGAAAAATCAAAATTGAATCAAAAGAATGATATTTGCTACGTGTATTTATAGAACCTCTTAGATTATTGAATACAATATTGTGTACTCTGTATTAACAATTTCCGTGGAAAACGTTTTTTTGTTATAACTTAACTAAGGGCTGAATAAGTGAATTGAAAAGTAAAGGTCAGATTTATTAATGTCTTTATTCTGAAATTCTGAACGTATTCGATGATAAAAAGAATTGGCTATTAAATAGCTTTTTTTCCGCACGTTTTCAGTTCATACATTACATTACTTACGATGCATTTTCAACACGGACACAAAAAGGGATGTTTTAAGTTGTTGACTATGAATATGACTGTACCACAGTCTCCTAAATGCGTACCCGATTTGGATGCGGCATTTTTCGTTGGATTTTTTTCATTTTTAGTAGACAACAAATGTTATTTAAATTTATTTTGCACACGCAAACTTTTATCGCAATCTATTGATAAAATAACAGCATTTGTAGCTCTTATCACTATCCAAAAACTATCGACAATACAAGAAATACCCAATACTTTTCAATTAGTACAATTTTAACTTTCAATAAAGCTATCTGCTTAGGCAGCAACAGGCCAATATCGACGCTAACACTAAAACTGTCGTAAACCGTTAACGAATGCCAACTTAGTCCCGAAACATTCCACACTCATTAGCTTTCTCCCTTTCTCACCTTCTAGATTGTTTCAAAAATACCGTTAAATGTAATCGTTCAATATTTTATTACTCATTAATACCTCTTAAGAAATTGTTTGTTTTATGTCTACTTAAAGAAAGGTTGTAAAACTATTTTTGTTGATTTTGTTTTGTTGTCAAGAAATATTTTAGCTATTTTTAGTTTATTAACAAATAATTTTCAGTACAGAAAAATCGTGACAAAAATAAATTAAATTGTTACTTAAAAAATAATTATTCTATTCAGTAAGACAGAAAAGGAAACCTTTCCTTTTAAAGTTAGATATTTTTTTATTTTAATCAAATCCAAATCAAACAAAAACTTCTTCTTCGACATTGAATTGACAAAAAAATAGTGGACTGTAGTGTTTGGGGGCTTTTAAAATAATCTAGTAACAATATTCCACTGTTAATCTCATACATCCTTATAATGTAAATCTCGTTATTCTATTCGCTTTTTCCGCTTTATGAAGCTGTAAAGCCTTCGCCTGCAGACGATCTCTCCATTAACCTGATACAACCTGAGTGTTTCCTTATTGTTTAGACCTCATTACTTTTTAATGTTTGACCCTTTAAGTTCCTGTTATTGCAGGCTCTCCACTCTGAATGGAATTGGAGGAGAATGAGTTTTTTGCATTTGCATGATTGTACTGTAAAGAACTAGGTACTCACTGTTATAAGTGATAAAACAACAAACATTTGCGGATTTTTGTACTGTGTGTTTTTATTTCCTCTTTACATATTAGATACATTTTTTAAAGATACCTACTAAACTACTAACTAGAGCTTCTAACCTATTGATATTTTGCCTGGGTTGAGATTGAAACTGCTCCTTATCATATAAATCTACATATATAAGTATATAGAGCCTTTTATTTTTATATTTTCTGAATAGAAAGCTCTGTCACAATTACGAATCAAATGTACTATTACTATACCAAGATAAATAGTTTAACAAATAACATAATATTAGCATTCAGACGTTCCCTAAACAATTTATGCATTCATGTCATCAATAAGCAAACACTCAAATAGACAATTTAGATAATTTACCTTTACTATTCTGTCATCGGTACGGCATGACCTTTATACCAAAAATAGCTCTACTCTTACTCTGAATAATGTCAACCCACAAAAGGTTCTTGAATTGTTTAAGAAGGCTTATCACTTCCGAGAGCAATGTCAATTTTGGGAATTATTCATATTTTTATCTTCGAGCTCTATTTTTCATTAAATGTCAAACAAAATCTCATCTAATCATCAAATTTTAGGGATAGGTGTAGCGTTTTTACATCACGTGCCATCTTTTTTATTTCTGTATAATGTTGTTTCTTCTGCCCTTTCTAGGGGAAAATACAGAAATTAACATCAGTTAATTTCTGTATTTTCCCCTTCCAGATTCTATTTGCATCCTTAATCTTCGATTATAATGATAGAATGTAAAGGTCAAAACATTTGTGTATTTGTAGAAGCAAATTAAAAGAAGTTGAGATATAATTTTACATATGGCAAATGATTAAAAAAAACTTTGTCTTCTTTTTACACGATAATAACATACCTACTTATTGTATTGGTAAAGTCATTTTTTATCCAAGGAGGTCTAAAAATATGAAACACGAATATATGTATCTCTCTTAAACCACATCACTCTCCTGCTGAAACAACTACAGAATTGGAACACAATACCTCAAATACAAAATCCATAAATGTGTTAACAGATATATTTCTATTCTAGAGGGAAACACGAGATATCTGAACAAAGGATCTCATCTTACCAACTGCGAACGATACTCGTCGTATCCCAGTTCGAGTCTGAAGATGTGGGCACGTATACATGTGTCGCTACCAATACTATGGGAAAAGCAGAAGGGACGTTGCGACTTTACGGTGAGTTTCTATATTAAGTATTACTTACTGTAATAGCCGTCCGTGAACTATATTTAGGTAAGTAAAGTGTAAAAGTAAGACAGTTTGCCGTGCAATTACTATGCATCGTTCTTGGACAACTGTCAGATTTAATAAAATTTGTCAAAGAAGGATTTGGAGAAGGATTTTTCTTGATAAAAGAGTTTAGGACACTCAAACGCACACTTTACATTATTGTTTGGACTAGCCTCCGTAATGCGTGGGCAATCAACCACAAATTAAGTTAAAAAATGTTGGAATCAACAAACCCATTTAAGATTTGATTAAAGCTGACGATATGTGGCGTCTCTTCATAAAAGCACTTTCGTCAGAAAATGCAGTGGTTGTAATAAAAATCTTGCGCGTTTGGTATCTAGTGAAAGGGAAGGGAGAAGCCTCTTACCGCACTATCTCAGGGGACACAGTGTATGAGCATTCGCAATAGAAAATACCTGTAACTACTCCAGGGTGCAATTTTTGGTCCAAAACCACATTTGCATTTTATTTATTCAATATTCCAATTAGCAGTGTGGTTTTCAATTTGGTTTATCTGATAATTAATTTCAAAGGCCGATAGGAAGGTTTCCGTATCTGAACAATTAGTCTGTCATCCTTCATCACTATTTTATGGAAACTTTGATTAATTATTGAAAGTTAAGTTTTGAGGTTAACATTTGGTGCGGAATGGAAACATACTCCCAAAACGAATAACATCAATAATTTGTGCTAGTCTGTGCTTTGAGCTTAATAAACAAAAAAATGAAAATTGAAAGCATATTGTTGTAGGGATGTTGATGGGGCTGCCCCGTTTCTGCAGTGCATCAAGTATGTTTGCAGAAGCACACGTCGATGGCTTCCAAGCCATCGTCAGGCAGAAGTCTGCTTCTTTGCTCTGCAGAGTGCGGAATAGCTCCAACTCCATCCTGAAGATCATAGCGGAGAGATATGATTCTCCCTTGTTAGGTGTTGTTGCTCAAAGATGCTTTTTGAAAAACCACTTGGTTTCCAAATAGATAGCTTTGTAAGTGTACTAATATAGGTATAAGTTTTTTCTATTGTTTACTAACCCATATGGATGCTGCTTATCAGAAATAAATATTTATTTTTTTTATATTACTTTTATCAGAGCTTATTAGTACTTGAATTTCGTAACCATTCTCCGTCTATCACAAAAATACACCATTTCCAGTTCATATCATGCTGTAGGTATGTCAGTACTAACCGCTGTAAGTGAACGGTGGGTACTATCTACCGCAGGAATTTACTGCGCGGTTTACACTTATCAACTGAGTTGTATTGGGAAATGTTTGCGTGTTAACAAACCGCGGGCGCGATGCAAGCTGTCGACGGCGAACGAGATTAATGGAAATTTAATAGGATCGCGCGAAAATAAAATGATGGTAGCAGGTCATATTACTATGTGAGGTATATGAACTCTTCTGATTCACCGGATAATTTCCTATGAAGAGAGACAGGTCTAACATGCAAAGTAGAAATTATATATGATCATTAAAATGTTGTTGAGGATACAGTGCAGCAAGTAATTAAAAGCATGTCACTATTAAATTGTGTTCAATATTGTGACCTATTAAAGTGATGACAACATTTTGAATATCCTCTATCTAAAATCTGTGTTGTAGGTATTACTATTCTGTGTAATATAAAATAAACCATACAAAAACTTAAATACAATGGACAGACAATTTATTCCATGCCAAAATTTTGATCATCCTGTACATATATTTGTAACTTGCCAAAAAAAATGTCACTGAAGAAATTTTTGTTTTAACAGAAATAAAAATTACAACGACGACGACAACTACAACTACAACCACAACTACAACTACAACCACTACGACAACTACTCCAGCTCCAACAACGACAGAACCGCCGCCAAGTAAGTTGAACATTTTATTTTTACTCCGAGTAGATTTAAGGTTCAATATATTAAGAGACGTTTTCTTAAAACAAACATAACTTATATTGTATAGACCAGACTGACCTCTACCTAAATGAATTGTACGAAAAATAATTTGCGCTCGACAAAACCTACCTACCTACACTACCTATACCCTAAAACAAAATTTAAGTTCGGTTAACAAAAATGAGCGATCGATGAACAAAGGCAAAAGCGATTTACGAATTTCCAAAAATGTTAAGAACTTATTTTATCTACTTTATATCCCTTATTTATTTACTTATATGCAAGTGACTCGTAAGTATGATACCATTTACGGACTTTTTTGGCTGACTGTACGATTGGTAAGCTAAAATGATGCTCACCGAGGTCTCGTGGGAAACTATAGCGTATTTATGCTACCACATCTGACACCTGTCACTTTTCTATTCTGGCCAGAAATACTTAAAGAACAGATTTCTCGTTTTCCGTCTGTCATATAAAAATATTTTATTTTTGTACAGAATTAAATAATTTTGTACGAATCCGAGCAACAGAAAGCAGATACTGGTCGCAAAAAAAAACTTGATGAAATATGCTACTATTTGTGAGAGCTCCTTAATTGCACTCCAATTAATGATAACGAAAAAATATCTCACAACAAACGAATACCGCAAACAAACGTCGTGAGACAGATAAAATATGATAATCCACTAGCAACTGCATTTATTACTGTCGTCGTATTCAAATTGATGATTTTTCGTAATCGTGCTGACGTCATCAAGATGAAACCGCAAAAAAATCATCTGTCACAGTTCCCCGTTATTTATGAGTTCGAGAAAAAAGGCGAACCAAAATATTGCACGTAGATGGGAAAGAGGACATTGTTTTTTTTTATTAATAATATCCTGTATGCCTACAGAATTTCGTGAGGATTGAGAATTTATTGTCACTTGTATAAGAGATTTTTAATTCCCTTTTAACGATATTCCAACGGAGAATTAAAAAAAGGAAAGCTTAATTTTGTTCCGAGACATATTATTTATGAGATTCTAAAATGTACATATATAATGTGTTTATATTGTGGTGAGAAAATAAACGTTTATTATAGTTATAGTTATTATAGTTATAGTTATTTATTTAATAATCAACCCTTCACCAACCAACCAATCTTTACAGAGTTACGGTGACATGCATTTTACTTGCTCCAACCGTTTTACGGAAGGTGGTCAGAATGCCGGTTTTAATTATTGCATTTCTAAAAGTTGTAAATTCTACCCAGTGGCGCCCATTACAAGTTGTACATAAGTTTGTGACTTATGCTCTAGACAGATCTGACATTTTGATAAGCGGGTACTAAAGTGTTTTGAAACTATAAACCGGTCGGTAATCCTAGGTACTAAGCTAACATAACATGCCATGTTGTTATAATAAATGAACTAGATACAAGAAAACTTTAACAGAAATACCAAGTTTCAAAGGTGACAATTGGATTGCCTTTCGGTGTGCTTTTTGCGTATCCGAGTCTTATTGTGGATAATGTTTAAGAAATATGTATGTTCTAATAATTTACTTCTACATAATATCGAATAAATCAACTCTTCAGTACTATTTTCTTACAAAGACTAATTCTGTTACGATAACATTTTGTAAATTTGAGATTTATTTTGTTTTCACTTTTTTTTATTCATGTCGGCAAAACGACGCTAAGGGATTTAGTCCTTGTGTCAGTTGTTTCACAATCATTTAAATCTCATGCATAAAGATACCCTCATTCCATTAGAATTAAGAGAGTAGATTCAATAGTTAATTATATCAGCTAATAAATGTTTTTTTGCAGGGTTCGTCGTGCCTCTACAACCCGCTGAACAAAAGTTCTACACTCCAGATGTCACTACCTATGGTAAGTAGAAACAATATCTTTATTTTGTGAATTTAGTTTTTTTTTTGTGAATACATAAAATGCATAGTCTGATGTTTTTGCAGTACATGATTTTGTTAGAAATTAATTGTTCTGGAATACATATTCAGCACAAAAAAAAATAGTCATAACTGTTTTGTTGTATTTAAATTCAAAAATACTAACATTTATTTCACAAAGCTCAAGAACGTTTTAGAATATATTTTCGTTTTATAGACACAATGCAAAACGTGATCGAGCAGTCCGTTCTTGACAACAACTGGCTACCGACAGCAGAATCTACAGCAACGAGCCGACATCAAACCTTCTCGCTCCCCACTCTCGCACTGCTCTCAGTGTTGCCATATCTAAATAATATTATTTATAGTAGTTTTAACGCACTTCTAATTATTAGTAGGAATTTAAAAATTGTAACACAGGGTGCGAGATGATAAGTTGTCTTGCTCACACGGAGAATCAGTGTCAATTTAATAAAATAGTTGTTTGCTAAGCATTTAGTATAGTTTTGCTTGAATTTATGCCATTGCTAAATAATACCATCATCTTACTTACCGCTGCTGGAGTTGACATTAGTTTTTCTCGTACAAAAAATACACAAATACGTCATAAGAAGCTCTCTAAGAGTACGTTTTCTACCATTTCGTACTTATTAAGCTTTCTTCGCTCATATTCATACATTTTAGATTTGATATGTGAATATTCCGAGTTTATAATTATAAAGGTATCAATAACTTCAGAATTGTCACTGCAATTGGGTATTGCGTATAAACTAGCGAAACCACAAAAAAAAATCCAAAGTGAAATTTAATTAATTATCTTATAAGATTGTGTAAAAACGTTATAATTGTAAATAGACAGGATTAATAGTGTTTCGAATTAATTGTGATAACATTGTAAGTTAATTAGGTCAAGCAAGCCTATCCGTGAATATGGAAATGTAATATTTTAAACAGCATTTTTGACATTAACACACCACTGAAGGCGCCGTCAAAATTGACGTTATATTTCAATGTAGTGCCATTTTTGACAGCGACATCGGTGCTGCCGTCCTAAATTACAAAATACTACTGGCGTATTTAACCTTGAATTTATTTTGACTCCATTATTTTGGTAAAAATTTATGTCTAAAGTAGAGTTTGTTACTTCATAAAGTTCGCTGATAACTTTAAGTAACAACGGGATGGTTTATTACTGTTTTCGTAAGTATATTTTCGGGTAGGCTTGCGGTTAGTATAATGTACAAATACAATAAATTAGAACGAATATAACGGTGTTTTGAACACAAGAACTGATGGGGAAAGTTGGTTAATCATGTTTTACTTCACAAGCTTTTCCAAAAAAAAAAAATGATTTTATTTTAAATTTACAAAAAAAAATCTTTATTATTCTTTCTTATGATTCCTGCATATATTTGTGTGTCGTTATTGGATTGAAATGAATTGTATGGTACCTTAAGAGAGACTCCGCGTCTACTTAAGGAAGACGGACTGACGAGTTTTTTATAATTATTACTACTTGTAAAAATTGAAAGTATGATATAAATATGGCCTAAGCTATAGGTACATACATCTTCCACATATAACAGAAGTATAATAATCATATAAAAGCATATCAAAATAAATGTATAAATAAATATGTAAATAGTAAAATAACAATTAGGGAATGGACGAAGTTTTCCGAACTTTTCGAAATCTGACAGATGTTGCTGAGTATTGTTTTGAAACCATTTAACGATTAAAGTTCTTGGTTTTAGTATTACACTGTATTTTAGTTTAAGGTAATGTGCTTAATCGTATTTTGGTCTATCAATGCTAATGGACTAATTTCATCATAATGGAAACATTCATTTTATATTCACAATTTTATTTGATTATTTAAACTTTGTGTCATATACTTTAGTCAAAATTTTATTGTAAGACACATTGAAATACAATTGATATAGTCGATATTGTTTTTAATCATAATATGATTCAATAGATGGACAGTGTAAAGCAAGAGCGTAGTAATAACTCATTGCATTGTATTGTGTTGCCGTTTTGAATCGGAACTGTGAATTTAATTTTAGCACGCTTTAAAACCAAACACAGGTGCCAATATTGAGTAAAAACCAGTGTGAACGAGAATTTATGAGGTGAGTTTCGTCAACATGTAGCGTATTGTTGGTTAATTATAATAGAAAAAGTGATTGTGTATGTTAACACAATAACCTGACTATTCGATTTGAATCATTTGGCAAGCTAATCATTTACGATCCAATTGTGTTTATACACGGATTTACTGTAAGTCCGGAGATTATTACGAGTCATTCAATTTACTTTGGATGTAAGCCGACAATATTGACTCAGATAGTCAACAAGATGTAATTATATTGTTTCAGTAATAATACAAATGACTCGAACTGGGCAAACTTTTCCTATGTAACGAAGGTTTGAGCTTGAGTTTCAGTTTCAAATATTTGTAATCTAGGTGGCTATGATATTTTCATACACCACCTTTTAATAATGAAGAAAGCAAGAGCATTATTCAACTGTTTTTTAAAAAAGTTCGGTAATTTTACCAAATAGTAAACACAGTTAATTTTTGTCGTTCTCTTTTATTTTTATTTCGAATATTCTAACGTTTGAAATTTTAATCTAAGATTCGTATAAAAATCGATTGCACTGAAGTTTCAGTTAGTAGGATCAGCAGTGTTTACACGTACCAACTTATTTTACTTTCGAGACAATTTAGTCTCAAAGGGTTGTCTCAATAAAACACTCACCTCTTCTGGTTGTTTAATGTGTTAAATGTTATGATAAATATTTTTTTGTTTTCGAGTTATATCAGGTTTTTGTTTAAATATTTTGATTGTGTATAAAAATTGCTAAATTATGTTAATATAAGCGTTATTTAGTTTTAGAATGTTATGTAAATATTGCCGTAACGTAGATGTAATTGCTACTGTATTTAGGTAGGTATGTTTTAATGAAGCGAATAATGTACATAGTAAGGAATATCATTAAACGAACAATTTATAATTATTTCTGGCATTTTTATTTTACAATTGGTAATAATGTTTTAAACCTACTAAAGTAAAAGAAAATGTTTTAGTTTATTGCGATTATCGCTAGTGAAATACTACTTACACGAAATAGAAAGACAACCTAAAAATATTGAAAATTATGCAAAGGGTTCTACGGCGTAGACATTCGTAGCCTGCTACGAACCAACAGAACTACGCCCTTGAGATTCGATTTAACCTTTTTTTTTGGCTCAGATTAAATTTTGCTATTTAAAGAAAGCTTTTAATAGTGACGTAAGCAATTATAGTGTTAATGAATTGGCAATAAGGATTATGTCTTAAATTCTACTCTTAACTCTACATTTTCAAGGATTACAGCCACAGTATAAGCATATTTCCCGTTCACACATATGGAAATAGCACAAATAGAATATGCTCGTTATAAATCTTGCCATCACAGCCATTTTTAAAAGGCTGGCTGGGGCAGAGGATCTTTTGGCATCGTTACAATAAACCAAACATTTCAATAAAACATAAGGCTGAATTTATGTTGATGCATTGTCAGCGATTTATTGATAGCATTAAAAACAGCATGTGTTGTACATGCTGTTTTTAATGCTATCAATAAATTTTCAAATTTATCTTAAATGTATTTAATACACTCAAGCATTTCGGTTTCAGTGAACAAGAGAATTAAGGAACGTGAAAGTTACAAACATCATATCTATCTGCGCATTCATGAAATCGATTATTTAAAGCTCATCAGAAATTTCACGTATAATTAATCTACCACCTTACCTGAGAACATAAACGTAAAGAAACGTGACACAAGACTGTAAAACTTGAAAGCCTGTTCATCGAAAATAGACCTACTAGCCAAGTGATATTTAAACAATAGATAACGTAAATAGAAAACAATTGAATGTTTAGAGAAGCCAGGTCAGAGTCACATGATTTATCAAACCAAATTTCATTGAATAACATTTGGCTAAAAGGTAGTCTAAATGAGAGATAAGACTAAATATAACAAAAAAAGAAGCTCTTCAAGCAACATTTTGGTCAGTAGCAACCGCCACACCTACCCAGCACTTGTAACGTTAAACTCATCTAAACAATGTAATTCATTAACATAATGTCGTATGTAAAATGTACGGTTCGCGAGATAACCCATGTCTTGTTATTTATTGTCCCGTGGCATAGTATGCGCGCCAACAATCTTTGTAATGCAAATGATAGGACCAAAACAATTTAAATGTTAATTTATTTAATACAGCACGAAATTAACGTCTTCCCTGACCGAGTAAGATATTTTATTTATCGGTCGTTACTTAATAATAATAATAAGAAAAGATACAATTTTATTTCAATGTATATTGCATTGCTTTAACTATCAACTACTACATGAAAAACAAATATATCTGGCAATTGAATCTTAACAAAAGAAAAACCGTTCGTGTATTAAATAAATAAATTTTAAGTAAGTTAGCACAAATACAACCTTTGATTCGAAGTGTTACAAAAGTGTATAAATACGGAGTAACTTCAAAAGGAAAATAAACATTGCGAGCACAATACAACAATGTCGACGGCTATAAAGGCTCTGTAACTTACTACACTTATTTTTAAGGTTTCCTTTCAATATTATTGCTTGTTATTCAGAACGCGTATTTAATTACTGAGTTTCAATATGGAGTTTAATTTCAAATCGTATAGTTCTTAAATCAGTGCAGACAATGAAATTGTCTACTAGTCTAAAAGTGAATACTATACATCGAATTTTTAAAGAAAGTAATCGTGTATTGAAATAAAATATATATTAATATATATAATGCTATTGACGGTTTTTTGTTTGTTGGTGCGTTTGGGCACACTATTTATTCTAATATACGTGTTTGTATTAGCGCAGGCTAATCCAAATCATATACGTTCAGTAAATGCTATCCTAAGTTACTTTACTGCTCAGCTACTTATAGGTGTATGAAAGTCATGCACAGGCGTCTCATGCAAAAATGCTCGTGTTGTCTTAAATTTAAACCAAGTCGCAAAGCCACGCTTTTCAAGAAAGTTGAAAGATAATACCTGTATTTTTATTTCTATCTTCAATGCATATGTATTAAGTTTACTGCAGCGGCGCTCATTCCAGCTTCAGTTTAAATTCAAATTAAAATATTCCATCGGCAACACGAATTCTAAGTTATGTTAAAAAGAAACTGGTTAAGTACAAATAGGACTATCGACACTGAAGGTGCTGTACAACAAGGACTAAGAAAAAAACACTTGATTTCTATTTCAGTACTTGATATTAATGCGGCCACAAAAACGTTACATGTTAAGATTTCTATCGTCTAGCTGTCATGTTTCATAAGGTACAGCCTGGTGACAAACGGACAGACATTAGGATTACATTGGACACTTTAGTACCCAGGGAGTCCCTTTAGGGAACCAGTCATTTGCTCACATTTAAACTCGACATCAGTCACTAACATTATTAAACTTTCGGATACTTAGATATAATTACGTTTCAGTAACACTGTCTAATCTAAAACTTTTCAAGTGTTAAAACAGCTTTCGAGTCTTCTTCAGCAACTTCAATTAGCTCTTCAAATTCCGTAATAAGGCTGTATTAAGGCCGTATTGATTGATTGCGGCTTAAAGGATTCTCCACTTTGTTATCATACCATTTCAGTAATCGTTTGTATAAGGAAATGTATAAGGATTCTATGATTTGATTTATTTCCAATTTAATCCCTACCTTGTTTTTCTGAAATTGTTTTTTTGGATTAAGATAAGATTTCTGTGAGTGGAAAGTTATCGGAATTGTATTAATATGGGATTTTTTAAATTAAAGTGAATAAAAATTGGGTAAGTAAATTGATTTTGTAGAGTTTGTAACAGTGGGTCTTAAGATTGTATTTTACAGTTAATAACATTTTCTTAAATGTTAGATTAAATAACAATAATCAATTTACAAAATATTTACAGATAAAAATGAATAATTTAAAATTATGTATGCAACACATAAAAAAGTAAATAAGATGGAAAAAACATCGTCTCATCAGATCAACAAGATCCAATAGAGCACACATCGTTACTACATAGTCTAGAATATACGAATCACGATCTACATACATTTATACTAGTCTAGGATACCATATTATAAGACAGATACAAACCTGAGATTTCTTCCCACCCACACCACTTACCTACAGAAAGTGATACAAAATGCCTAGGTCACTAATGTGGGTAAAAATAAGTGGACATTTGGGCAACTAATGTCATTTGTTTTTTCTCTGCATGGCTAACGAAGAGGTTTGTAGTCAACTTATTAATTTAAATCACCTCAGTTTTTATTCCTAACCAATTGCTAGCTTTTCTAATTATTGTAAGCCTAATAGTGTTAAATAATAAGATTACTAACATAGTTAAGAATAATTAATACTTACCTGATCGAATATCATGTAATTGGACATTGTTTTGACTAGAGATAAAACGAATGTACGTAATAAAAACTTTATTAAATACCTAATATTATAATTTTAAGGTTGAAGGATACGTAAATTACATCTACTTATAAGTTTGTTATTTAATTGTTTAATTAATAGTATTGTCAAACTTGAAATTGTTCGATATGATTGATAAATAAGACAGTCAACTGATTTTGTAAGTTTAAATTGGCGCGGGTATTTTGGAGAGGGCAGTTGTTGATTGACGGCGATAGGAAGTGTTTGTCAAATAAAGTGTGCTAAATCAGAGTACAACTGTGTTTAAGTTCTACAATCCCTTGGCTTCTGAAGCTATTCCTTTAGCTTCAGAAGTGGGATAAGCGGAAAATATACAGTTTTTCGTACCACGCCTACAAACAGCAAAAACTAAAAAACCGTAAGTACCACGTTTCTTTTGTATAAGTCTCGTTTGCGTGGAAAAATTGAAGTAATCGTAGCAAAAATAGTGGGATAATTACTAACTTAAGCAAGATTAGTATATATATATTTTTTTTTTGTTTTGTTTTTCCTCCCTTCTGAGTTTTGGGGTTAGACGTACGAATAAAATTCATTAGATGGATGCATGAACTATCATATAATGCAATAGGATTTTTTCTTTTATTATGCGATACTAGAGCGGGTAGTAAGGTATGATCTTATTTTTATTTTCTACAAGTGTTGCTTTAATATATATATTTTTTTTTATTATCTTGTGTTTACCTACTGTATACGTGAACTATTTTTTTTATTTTTTTTACAATATCTTGTACTCACCTGCTGTATTATTTATATTGCTGACGAATGTTATCTAATGGTTGTTTTACCGTCTAGGCTGTCTCGTTTGAGTTGTCTTACTATAACCTACTACCCACCCACTAGTTTATCAGATTTAACTATTGACCAAAAGGCTTCATTTTACATTGGAAAGACGTGTGCTCGTAATAAACTAGTAATCTAAGACCACGTCAGTATCTCAACATTAATCGTTAACATTAAATCTAATTTTCTGTGATTTGGCTCAGTAGAAGACATAGAAATGGTTTATTAAGCTGTGTTTCTGTCAGTTTCAGTTCATAATTATGGATCGAGAAAACCGTAATGGTCGAGACGCAAGTTTTGAACGGTTTAGTGCAGACCCAGGGGTACCCAGGTGTGAGGGTCAGGGTCAGGATGCACTGGAGTCAAGGCGGAGAGCGCCTAGTCATGAAAACTGTCCTGGAGAACCCAGACGTGTGGGTGAAGACAGGTCAGTAGGGAAATATGGTTCTGAGCGACCAGGGGCGTCGCGGGAGCGCGATGCTGAGGTCGAACGTAATGGTTCATTAGACGGAGAGCGTCAAATAACCGATTCGAGGAGAACTGCACAAAGGTGCTTACGTACACCGGCACGTTGGGAGCGGGAGCGCTCGCCGAGAACGGGGCAAGAGAGAGGAAGTGGTTCACTCGAGCGCACACCCAGGAGTGAAGGCGAAGTGGCCCCAAGGCGTGAGTCCCGGTGCAGCAGGAAGAGAAGTCGCAGCTCATCGCGGGATCCTGGTGAGTCGCAACCATTTTGCTCTAAGCAGCTTAAATGTGTAGATACTTCTACAGATGCTATATTGGATAAATTCTTGTCTATTTTGCAATCGGTGAAAAGTTCAGATAAGCCAAAGATGACTTTTAATACTAATATTATACCTGAGTTCGACCCTATGTCGAAGGAACAAACGATCTTGACCTGGTTAACGAAGGTAGAGGAGTGCGCTGGTATTTATGGCTGGGAAGATAAAGAGACAATCCATTATGCTTTACCTAAGTTAACTGGGCTAGCACGATCATGGTATCAAAATTTGCCGACCATGCTGTTCACTTGGTCAGAATGGAAGAACAAATTAATAGAATCTTTCCCAGTCCGCGAAGACTATGCTGAACTTTTGACCGAGATGCTTGCTAAAAGAGTGAAGTACGGAGAATCGCTTGATCATTATTATTATTCAAAAATTAACTTACTAAATAGGTGTCAAATTTATGGACGACAGGCTGTAGATTGTCTACTGCATGGCGTTGACGATAGAGCTATCAGGGTAGGGGCCCAAGCGGCACAATTTTCCGACCCGGAAAAAGTTCTTAAATACTTCAGAACGGTTAAAGTAGGACAAAGCCGTGAAAATTTTGAATCATCGTCGAAACTCAGGAATGAACGGAGGAGTACAGTATCTTTTGCTAAATTCGGTAGTTCGAGGCCTGACAATACAAAAATTATTTGCTATAATTGTGATCAACTTGGTCACCCGCGTTTTAAATGTGACAAACCCCCAGCAAAATGTACTACGTGCAATAGATCGGGTCACTTATCTGTCCATTGTTATACGAATAAAATTAACAAAAGTCACGGAGGAGACGCAAATCAACTTAAAGATAATAGCGAAAAACGGGTTGCCCAGTTGAATGTTGTAGAGGAGGTTAATGCTAAATACATGCTCAACATTAAAGTAAACGGAAAAGTTGTAGATTGTCATTTAGATCTGGGGAGTCAGTGCTCTCTAATAAAACTGTCAAAGGCTAGGGAATTTAATTTGGATATAGTAGGATCAGAGAATTTACCTACCCTCAGAGGTATAGGTAATAATCTGACCAACCCAGTAGGGATGATAACCGTGTGCGTCGAAGTCCAAAATATAAAACAGACCATAAATATGTATGTAGTCGACGATTATGTTATCAGTCAGTCAGTTCTGTTAGGACACTCGTTTACTGAAAAACCAGACATCGTTATCACAAAGACCCCTACTGCCGTAATATTTCACCAAATTCCGAGTACTAAGGTGCACCTAATGGTGAGTAAAGACATCGACATTCACCCAGATACGTTGCGTGCCGTTCAAGTTCTCGCTGACTCGGAGATAGATATACGAGTCTATGTTAATGGTTCCATTAGGGGCCCGGAGGGATGTGAGTACTACCTCCTTCCGGGCGATTACGAAGTCAAAGGTGGACGTAGTGCACTACTGGTCCACAACGTATCATCCAGTGTAATTTCTTTAAAGAGAGGGACTCTTTTAGCGCGTGTTTATCCCAAGAGTAGTAATAAGGGAAATCCAGATCACACTTTGCAATTATGCAATGTCTCGTTCTGTGAAATCCAGAAGGATGATGACTTTAATCACGGTGACAACCTAACCCCGGAGGAACTCTTACAATTAAAGCTATTGTTACAAAAATACAGTGACTGCTTCTCGAGTGGCCTCCATGATCTAGGATTCACAGATTTGACTGAAATGGTTATAGAACTCGATGACACAGAACCCGTGGTCTATCGACCCTACCGGATGTCTTTCGCTGATCGAGCGTTAGTAAGGAACATGGTACAGGAAATGGTAGACCACGGTATTGTCAGAGAGTCCACCTCGCCGTACGCCAGCCCGATAGTGCTAGTGCAAAAGAAAACGGGAGAAAAGCGGTTATGCGTCGATTATCGAGAGCTTAACCGCAAAACTAAAAAAGAACACTACCCCCTACCACGAATCGAAGATCAACTTGATCAACTGGCGGGCAACACAGTATTTACGTCACTCGATTTGGCCTCTGGCTACTACCAAATAGCGATTGCTGAAGATTCTCGGCATCGAACCGCTTTTGTGACGCCAGATGGACAATTCGAGTATAATCGAATGCCATTCGGATTGGTTAATGCGCCTTCGGTTTTCCAGCGTACAATTAACAAAATATTACTAGAAGCAAAAATCAAGTATGCCATTGTGTATATGGACGATGTGCTTATTCCGTCCAAAGACATAACTGAGGGCTTGCAACGACTCGAGGAAGTTCTAGGGTTACTGAGAAAGGGTGGTCTTACGTTAAAATTAAGCAAATGCCAGTTCTTCCTTGACACTATTGATTTCCTCGGATACGAAGTAAGTCATGATGAGATTCGACCTGGTCACCGAAAAACCGAAGCTGTGAGCAAATTCCCAAAACCTAGCAATCAGCATGAGCTTAGGCAGTTTCTTGGGTTATCAGGCTATTTTAGACGATTCGTTAGAAACTACGCTTTATTGGCGGCACCCCTAACAGACTTGCTAAAAAAGGACACTAAATGGACGTGGGGCGAAGCTCAAAACCATGCTTTTGACAAAATAAAGGGTATGCTAACCGAAAGACCCATACTCGCGCTTTATGATCACCGTGTTGAGACTCAATTACACACAGATGCCAGTAAAGAAGGTCTAGCTGGCATCTTACTCCAGGCCAATGCAAATGGAGTTTTCCAACCTGTGTCATATTTCAGTCGTAAGACTAATGCAGAAGAACGCAAACTCCATTCTTATGACTTGGAGACACTAGCAGTAGTGGCCTCACTTAACCGATTCAGGATTTATCTTATTGGTATTCCTTTCAAAATCTTCACGGATTGCAATGCATTGCGGTCGACCCTGATCAAGCGTGATCTGATTCCCCGTATCGCCCGATGGTGGATACAGTTGCAGGAATTCGACTGCACCATCGAGTACAGACCGGGGTCACGTATGTCGCACGTTGACGCCCTGAGTCGCAATCCAGTTGAAGACGGCGAATTGGAATCGCCAATATGTTTAGATGTTCTGACCATTGAGAACACTGAACAAGATTGGATTGCAACCGTGCAATCGGCCGATGATGAAGTAAGAGGTATAAAGGAAACTTTGTCTGATTCAAATTTGGAACAAAGAATAGATATTTACAAAAATTATAAACTAAAGAATGATCGGGTATATCGAATTGTTGGAGACGAAATTAAATGGGTCGTACCCAAAGGAGTGCGTTTTCAAATCCTGAAAATGAATCACGATGATGTGGGTCATTGTGGATTCGACAAAACACTCCAGCGTATTCGTAAGAATTATTGGTTTGCGAAAATGCGGAAGTTTGTGAAGAAATACGTTTCTTCTTGCTTGGAATGCTCACACCACAAAGCACCAGGTGGAAAACGTGAAGGCGAACTTCACCCCATAGACAAACCCAGTGTGCCTTTTCACACAGTTCACGCAGACCATTTAGGACCGTTTATAAAAAGTAAGAAAGGAAATTGCTATTTACTTGTCATGGTGGATGGGTTCACAAAATACGTTGTTATAAAACCAGTAAAAGATACCAAATCCACAACCACAATTAGGGTTCTGAAAGAGTATATTAGTTACTTTGGGACCCCGGTACGCCTAATTACAGATAAGGGCTCTAGCTTTACCAGTGGAGCTTTTAAAGACTTTATAACTTCATATGGCATTAAGCACGTAGTGAACGCAGTTGCGACCCCTAGGGCAAACGGTCAAGTAGAACGCTTTAACAGAACCATCTTAGATGCGCTATCTACCTCATCTCACGGAAAGGACGAAAAGTCTTGGGACGAATACGTGTCGGATGTTCAACTAGGATTGAATACTACTACTCATAAAACTACTAACAAAACACCCTCCGAATTACTTTTCGGACTTAATATTAAGTGTCGTAGTGAAGGGATTTTAGGTGAAGTTTTAGACGATACCATTAACGTAATGTCTGGAAAAGATTTGGTAGATATGAGAGACGAAGCTAGGGAGAAAATAATAGAGAAACAAAATAAAGATCAAGAAAAGTTTAATAGTCGTAGAAAACCGGCAAAACAATACTCTCAAGGAGACCTAGTGCGCGTAGAGCGGCAACTCCCTCATGATGGACAATCGCAAAAACTTGTCGTTAAGTTCCAAGGACCGTACCGGGTTCTGAAAGCTCTTCCTAATGATAGGTACGTAATCGAAGACACGCCGTTATCTCGAAAGAATAACCGCCGCTACGAAGCCATTGTAGCAGTAGACAAAATGCAACCATGGCTGCACTTCAATAGAGATCTAGAAAGTAGTGATGACGAAAATAATTCTGACAGTGATCAGACGGCAGACATAGAGTAATCAACAACACTTACATTAATGTGATCAAATGATTCTCACTCTTATACTAAAATTATACCTACTAATCACATTAACGAACACTGTTATGTCCATAGGTAGGTACTATTTGATTTATTATTGTATATTCTGTAGTCACTCAAATTGTAAATAAAATAATAAAAAAATGATTAGCTTAAAAACAGTATTGTATAACATTAGTGTCTATAAAGTTAAGTTACAGTTCATGCATTATACACACATTATAGCGCGAAGGGACTCGCTTGTTGCAGGAAGGCCGAGCTGTAAGCCTAATAGTGTTAAATAATAAGATTACTAACATAGTTAAGAATAATTAATACTTACCTGATCGAATATCATGTAATTGGACATTGTTTTGACTAGAGATAAAACGAATGTACGTAATAAAAACTTTATTAAATACCTAATATTATAATTTTAAGGTTGAAGGATACGTAAATTACATCTACTTATAAGTTTGTTATTTAATTGTTTAATTAATAGTATTGTCAAACTTGAAATTGTTCGATATGATTGATAAATAAGACAGTCAACTGATTTTGTAAGTTTAAATTGGCGCGGGTATTTTGGAGAGGGCAGTTGTTGATTGACGGCGATAGGAAGTGTTTGTCAAATAAAGTGTGCTAAATCAGAGTACAACTGTGTTTACGTTCTACAATCCCTTGGCTTCTGAAGCTATTCCTTTATTATAGATATATTAAAAAAAAAAGTAATTATACTTGACACATTCATGTATCTCTACATAAGTAATTTCTAAGGCTTAAACGCAGCAGAATATTTATAACCAAAGAGTAAAATTAATATAATGTAATATGATTCAAATAAAGTGCCCAATTTATAAACCTGAATCTGTCTACTAGACACCACCTAGCCCAAATTACCATTGAAAGCAAATTTTCTAAATCTCAGAAAATTTAAATGAAAGCTCTGTAAAGCAAACAACTTTTGTTATATAAATTTTTCAGAAGTCACGAAAAGAATTAATCTTTTGACTTTAAATGAAACAAGCCCCAATTTTTCATGGACCAAAATTATATTTTGGAAGGCTTTACAATTTTACCTTTGAATCTTAAGTCATAAATTACTGTAGCTGACATTGTGGTTGTCAAATATCCTACTATCATCCCCTTTTTGATATTCGTAAGTATGAAAGTTTTTGACTCTAAAACTATTTTTCTATTGATTTAAATGTATGAAGAGTTGACTCTATCTCCCGACCTAAATTAATAACTGTACATAAAGGTTGTATAGTTGATATGAATTTGTAGAGACTCCTGACTTTACCCTTTACTCGTGTTCAATGTCAGAACAAGATGGGTTTCCAATTTCTTTGCTGTTAATCACGCGTCTTATAATAGTTTGACCTTTGAGATACGAGCGGGAATTGGGTAGATGGGTACTTTTTATTGAGTCGAAAGGTTAATAAAATAGATACGTGATTTGAAGAGAGTATTTTGTGCTCTATTTTGATATTTGAGCATTTTTGAAATTTAAAGCGGTTGATCTGATTAGATTCTAATTTTTAAAAGTAAAATACAGAGATTATTACTTCTATAATGTTAGAGAAAATACTCAACTTAAATGTAGAGCGCAGTGTACTAAGTGAAATTGTTATAAACAATGTCTAATGTTATACGTACCTAGAGTTTTTATATTGAAGGCATTAACCGAGCAATAAGTATTCTCTAAAATGGCCTACAGTAACGTTCCAGTAGATTAACTTTTGGATGTTTTTGCCGGTTTAGAAGAGAGGTTATATGTAATTCATTGGATTTGGGTAGCGGCCTGAATGACAGCCCTGATGGACACTGGGCTTAGAATTGAGGATTACTGTACAATACAAACGAGGGATTGAGTAGTCCAGTATTATCTGGTGGATGAAATCTGGATCACTGACACCTATAATTTTTTGGTTTTGAAGTATAATTTTTCGGTAAGTCTCGTTTGAAACAAGATCCTTGTTGTATTTCTCTGAATGAGATTCTCTTGGAATTATTTATTGGAGTATTTTCGATGAACTATTTGACCTCTTCACGTTACCCAAGAAGCCAAAATAGTAATTGATCAAAACTCATAATTGTTTCATAATAGTTTCATAATAGAATTCTCTTATTTCAAAATTTGCCACTTTCTCATTTATTATTTCTTTTCCAAGCAAATATTATTTTATATGTTATTATAATAAATGTTTTTTTTTTCTCAAAACACAATGCTGCATGAATTAGAACAAGTTCAGAAGCATACTATTGAGTAAACATCGTCAAGCAGATAAAGTTGATATCAGGTATTAGAATGGAAGTACTCTTCATGGAGCTACTAGAACTAACTCGACTGGCGAGGAAAACTTTTCTGAGTACCGACGCTAGGTAATTTACAATAATCTAATACTGGTTTAAATATCGGGAGCTTGGAACGGTTTTCCCTGCTATGTTATGTGATAATATAATAAATAATAACATTTATTGTGAACTGGAACTGTGACTTCGTTTTATTTTAGCTCCCTTGCTGTCCCGTTTTTTATCAGATATACTGTCAAACAGAATATCAAATACACAGACAACTGTCGCCTTAATAATATTAATGTGATCAGTGCGATTTATAATATTAATGCAATCAGAACGAAGTATAATACTTAGTGTGATTTACATACTTGCGAGTCAACTCTACAAAAATTGATACCCTTACAATCGTTCACCCCTGTTTTCAACCGCTCGGAGGTGACATATCCCAAAATCTTCTAACAGAAAGTCCTAAAATTTGATTCATGGTGTTTAGGCTCTCAGAATTTAAGTACCCGTAAAAGATAACAAATCTACAGGCACACCTTTATAATCGCCTTTATTTGGTTGTGTTTATTATGAATGGGAATAGAATGATATTTTCCATGATTATAACAAGACGAAGTCATATTGTTTGATCAAATTGTTTTTTATAGTTCCAAAAACTATAATTTTGTTAAATTCTTGTCTATCATTGCGAATACCATCCATCCATAAAGACTTTAAAAAAAGATCTTTATAACTAGATCTCGACACCTTAAAAAAATAAAACTTGTACTTCTGTTTCAATCCTTCAGCCGCACACTGTCACAGGGCACATCACATCCAGTATTCCCCGTCAATAATAATACGAATCTGAAACAAAGGGCTCGTTAATTGTTCTATTTAGATCGTCCCGGGATCGCTTGAGGAGGGTCACTGGCGATTCGCAATTGTAAATTATTTATACTGAGGCCACTGCGTGATGGGCTGTCAACGCGTCTATTACAACCAAAATGGACATAAAATAACCGCGAAAACTAATTACGTTTTGGGATTGGGATCAAAGTGACGAAAATTGGTAGTCAGCTGTTGATCATTATTAATTATTGTCTTTGTTATTGCTTCTTAAAACTGTTGAGACACGTGCAAGCAGGATTGTGGTTATAAAGAAAACGTAGAAACACGTTTATTTTTATTCATTTATTTACATAATTACAAAAAAAACAACCAATAGAGAAGAAAATCAAAGGTCACATGATTCTAAAATTAATTATTCCAACACAAATTGTAGTATGTTCAACATTTCTGATATGAGAGAAGACTGACTTTTAAGAACACAACGAAGTGAAATAATAAAATAAGTAACAAAGAAAATAGGTTTCATCTTATATGCTATACAACTTACTAGTAAGGTACTATCCACATAATTTTATTTTTTTATAAAGACGAAAATAGTAAAAGCAATCACTTATTTCTTGTAACTCTTTTGTGTTATAACATAACAATAATGACACTTCAGATAAGGGTTCACTACGAGCCAAAATGATTACTCAAAGATTCTACCACAAAAGGTAAAAGAAAAAACTATCCAACAAAATTACAATAGTTTGTGTACGAAGTACCGCGGAGATTGCTTTGTGCAATACTGAAAGAAAGAAAGCCTCGGAAAGGGAACCACTGCTAATGAGGATGCGAAACTTGCGTGTTGAGGTGTACAGTGATGGTTGAGGAAAATACGCTTGAAGATAATTGTGGAAAAAATTCTATGAACAAAAATGTTTCTGTTTTTGGTCTCATTAACTGTGTATTTTATCATATTATTAAATTATTGTTACGGAGTACAAAATTGTACATTTTATTCGAAATGAACAATAATATTTTTTGCTTGAAATCTCCCAAGTATTTTTTTAGATGGTACTTAAGAGGAATTGAAGCAATTTTTCAGACATGTGTAATCTTTTTGAGTGGATAGTATCATCAAAACATAATATCATTAAAAACATAGAGTCGATTTCGTATTTTTCAACAACAAGAATTTTACGTAACTATTGTATTCAAGTATTCAATATCATCCAATGACTAAACCGTTCAATATATTTGAACCTACTTTGATACTAACAAAACAAATATGAAAGACAACAAAGAGGTTAAACCACCTACTTTGTAATAATCCCAATATGGACAATAGATCCCAGTTACGAACAAAACAAGTTTACCCAAAAAACAGAACGGACAGGTGTAACAAAGCTTAACATAATTTTTGTTACACGAGCTGAATTGTGGTACTACGGTTACTATGGACCAATTACATACTGTAACTATCGTGAGAATGATTCATTATTTAAGAATGCAACGGTGGATTTACATACCTAATAGGAATGATGACATTTTTTTTTTATGATATTCGTCATGAACGTGACTCGCAGTAGCACGCTTCAACAACAGCATATTGATGATGACTAGATAGATAATAAAAAATATTCGATATGTACTTTCGCCTGTTCAGCTCGGAATTGACCGATGTTAAATTGCTCGTTGTTAAAGTTCTAAAAAAATAAGACTCTACATTTCATAAATTATGATTGTAGAGTAACTTCCGAATACTAAAACGCAAATTAGTTTCCACATTTACTACATCAAACTTAATTTAATTAGCGGTTTAAAAAAAGTAACTTGTTTCCGCAGGTACATTTCTCTCTTTTTCTACACACATGATTCAAAACCTCACCTAATTGTCCCCTTATTGCATAACTATGTCAAAATGGGTCACTACAAATCTTTAAAGATACCTGAATCTGATTGTCGTTCCCGTATTCACTACCCAGCAATTAAATGTAATGAAAAACTAGTTGAATTAAAACATGGCAATTTACAAATGTCTAGACTAGAACGTACATAAGCAATCCCGACGTACAAACACCAGCCTGGGAGATTTACCTCTTACTTTATTAGAAAAGGCATTCCTTTTAAACTGAGTACTTAATAGTTTTTATAAACCACTCTGCAACTGGGTTCTAAAGTTTGCCTTAAACTAAAAGAGACGTTTCTGTTCCCGACAGTGGAAATTCACAGACTGACTGATTTAAAACGTCGTTTTCATAGCTGAGAAAATCGTTTGCATGTACTCGCTTAAATTGCGAGAATTTGGATCAGTTCTTTTGTGAGATTTATAAGATCTATGTGGGGTAATTTTTATTTAGTGAATTTTAAAATGGAACTATTTACCAGTTCCATTTCTTTACCTCCTTCAAGACCATGGGCGCAGACTATAATGAGGAATATTATTTTAGGAATCTAAAACACAGTTTTTTCTTACTTCCAGAATTTATATTGGAGATATATATATTGGATTATAGTAGAAGCAGCAAAAAACGGGATCGGATATCAGCAAATCACTTTCCGATAAAACACTTTTTTACTATTAATATTCTACGCACGCACTCAACGACTTAATATTTTGTGTCGATAAATCAACAAAAATCCAATTCATTTCATTCACCTGAAAACTTTTATTTAATAGATTAACAGAAATCTCGAATCGGGTGACCTACATTGTACGTATTTTCCTTAACCATTCCATACAAAGCGAAGAAATTTCTTTAATATAACTACGTTTCATAATTTATTCTTACACTTCTTTCTAAAGAATTATATAGTTCGTTGAAAATTACATTTAAAACAAGCTTTTCTACTAGAAAGATATTAACAATATCTCCCCGTGGTCAACACTAAGACCAGACTTAATAAATTAATGCATATTTAATGCTTTCACAACATAATACAGTTTAAATAAATATATTATTATTATATTTCTGTTTTAACGCAAAATTCAAAGCGATGTTGCTAGAATTTACCGCTGTTAATGGTTTTATACTTGTGAATTAGTTCTACATATTTTACAGTTTGCTGGCTGTCGCAGTGTTCATAAATGTATTCTAAAATGTGAAAATAAAGTTTTATTTCTTAAAATTTTACGTAAAAGTAGGCACTCGATATTTTCAAACAATAAATTAAGAAGAAAGAGTACTTAGTTAAGTTAGTAGTTTAGTTTAGAAAACACTTTTAATTTTAAGGGGTAGACAAACGATGATTTTATTACAATAAAATCACAGAGCATTGTTTTCAGGCATGAATAAGTGCGATAGAAATTTTAATTAAAAGATTTCTTGTCTACACAGAAACAGTGAAAATACTTAAGAGAATTAATAATGTTTGGGAACGTGAATCTTCATGTTTTTTTTTCATTAAAGCCGCTATCATTTTTCTTGAAGGCTTGGTCTCTGATCTTGGAAAAGTATAACAAAGTTAATTATTTATGATTTTGGTAGGAAACTGAGGAAGCTTTTTTAAATTTAGAAGATGGAAATAACGTGTAGTGTCAAAACAATTTTATCAGCGTTAAGCTTAATTAGTTAGTTAAAAATAATGTACATCTTTATTGATGATTATTCAGAGTGATTTTGTAGGGCGATAATATAATTTCGTAGAGATATTATGCTTTTAAAACCTTGTCAATAAATCAAATTGAATTTATTTTGTACGGGTACAATAATTTGTTTAGCATTGTACACACACAATATAATAATCTACCTACAGCAAAATAGGCAAACAAAACATTTTCAGAACAAATTAAATTTGATCGTGCATATTGAATAAAAGTTTTTAAAATTGGCCGTAATTTTATTTACGTCATGATAATATTTTTATGTAGGATTATCCGTGACAAACTCCGGTCAACGAACGCTTACAAAAGTTCTTTGTGCGTCAAAGTGCATACAAAGCTGTCGGATATGGTTGTCGGGCATCATTCACTCACGTCATCCTTCTCAGAACTGTAGGCTGAAACCATTTTCATTGTACAACAACCACTGAAAGATATAAAGTTGATCGTATCTTGTTTAAGGCAATGTGAAACATATTACCTAAGCAGTACGTTTGAGATTAATACAATAAATCATAGTTAATGATACAACAGGAAAAAAAAAACAAAAGATATACAAATATTTACCGCTTGATCTAACGAATATGAATATTAGTTTATTCAATAAATTGGTTATTAACTAAAACATGATTTATTTATTTATATTATATCTCAGTTAGTTAAGTACTGACTGATTCGTGCAGCCAGCCATACATGAAACCAAGGAAAACTAGCGAAACTCTTAAGCTCTGTGTATCCAATCGAAACGCTCAACTGCCTGAGCTAAAAGTACATCATTCAATTCAAGAAATCAATGCATTACAAGGATGTAATGTTACGTAGCGCAGTGATTGACTTTCAAGCTTTGCCGCGAGATTTGACTAGAGAATATGACCATAGGTCATTACATTGAAGATTAAGTTTTCCAACAAGGCCTCTGAATGTTGGACCTGTGTCACTGTGTAAAAAACAAGACCTGATCTCATAACATAAATATTGGAAGAGATATGATTGCAAGAAGCTAAGAACTTTACTATTATTATATTTCGAAAAGGTCATAAGAAGTTTCAGATGAAAAGCGACTCTATATCAAAACAGTAAAGTTGAAATTCGTACTTAAGTATCGTCTATACGAGTATTTCTCTTTAACAAGCTGTATCAGAATATGCTTTTAGCTGTAATGACGTAATGAGTGTATGAATATTTGAATAACGATTATGTTTTAAGTGTTAACATTATCGAAGCATCAGTTAAACATGGAGAGCTAATCGGTGTGCAGCCACGTTACTTAGAGCTGGTTACTACTTAACCGTTTTCATTGCGTACTTGAGTAGAGATGATCTATTATTTATTAATGTGTGTAGAAATTATTGTAGGCACCATATGGACTATTAAATGATGGAGCGGTTCACTCACTCGTTTTTGTTATGCTGCCCGATTAGCCATGTCGGCTCATGATTCACGAATCCGGTTGGGTCCGAAACTAGTCGGGCAAACAAATATTTCAAGCACAGCATTACAAACAGTGTCTGTAAATAATTATTATGTGCAACATGAATAGGACTTGTAATTAAAACCGGCCAAATTTGCCTACTTTAAGTAGGATATGTAAATATCAATGATTTAATAAACAAAATCATTGACACATTATTTAAACTTAAGATGTACGTATATTAAGACTCATGTACTCAATAGACTGGAGAAAAGAACATTTCAAAAATTCAAAAACCCTAGATACGATACACAGAGATTGAAACTCGTAGCGAATTGTCAGTTATAACTCCAAAACTGACCATGCACCAATTTACTAAAATGATGCAAGTATTAATTAATTTTACAATTGCATCTGCAATAAACACATAAGCGGTTTTGATAATTATATTTACCCATCACTCCGGTAAAATACAATTAGATTATTTTAAAATTAATTAAAATACATTCAATTACGTAATTCAACAAAATTGGGGTCCTATGAAAATGTTTTATAAGTACGTCAAGGTCTTCCAGTTATTAATATAAGGATTAAAGGTATTTCAATATGACACAAAAGTGTAAAACGTAGAAAGGTACAATCGTGTCGTTTTGAATATAACAATTGATCTTTGAATTGAGTAGTA
The DNA here is from genome assembly GCF_003590095.1 of Trichoplusia ni. NCBI lineage: Eukaryota > Metazoa > Arthropoda > Insecta > Lepidoptera > Noctuidae > Trichoplusia > Trichoplusia ni. The sequence continues at coordinate 4,259,767 of NC_039496.1, forward strand.
AGAACGTTAAGAATCCAAAGTCACACATCACTTAATTTCCATTTATACGCTTGTGTCTTAGTAAATTATGATGAACAAACCCCAAGTTATTCAGGCTAAGGCAGGACGAAAGAAGCTGTATGTTTGAAAGTTCAAAGGATTTTAATTAAAACACAGACGAAATATCCCACAAACATTAAGATGCTATTTCTTTTCCATCAAAGCTTAAGGATAAAAACGTTAGCGGTCACAACCATCTAATGGAGTCGATTTGTCAAAATATTCAGACACTATCACTTACATAATAACTCTCACGAACCAAGGGAACAGTGGGAAGAAGAATGAAAGTAAAAAGCTATGTGACGTGAATGTGGGAAAAATTGCAATATCATTTAGTCACCACAATGTAGGGAAGTTTTTGTGACGTCACAGATGCATGTGATAAACGAACCTCTCAGGATTTTCTTGGCTGTCACTTTAGTACGATAACTTTCGTTATGTCACTGTGGCTGTATAATACAGTGCTTAGATACTGTCGATTTTATGTGACTGGTTTTTTATTAATATTTTTTTTGGAATGGATAGTGTCAGCTTTTATTGACAAGACCTTAAACTCCGTGCTACGTCATCCGCGTTTTTATGTCGGTGTATGGCAATGCGTTGCAATCCTTCATACACCATACTTGCTGGGTAGTTACTTATTAGCGACATGGACGTTAAAAATGATATTTGGACAAAAAAAGGAATTTTGACGATTTTTCCTACGTACAGCATTATAAGCTTGATTATCAGTTGCTTATCTAGAGAAAAAGATAAAATCAGTTTTACTTTCCAAGAATTTACTATGAATATTTTCTCTTGTTTTCATTTAGTAAGTGATATCGTACTTTAGTTATTAACAACGGAACATAATCTCTATTAATAGGCGTAACTGTCTGAGAAACTTAGTTACACTAATTATTCTAAAACAAGTTATCGCAGAAGTTTTCCGCCAGTATTTTGAGAATACTATTTTATGAAATAAAAATATTCACTAGTTATCAAAAGCATAAATTTGTGTGCTTTTAAAACGGCAGGAAAGTATTCCAAATTAATCAAATTAAAATGGTAAAAATGAAACGAACCTGTAACAAGCTTATTACGCGGCGGCCATAATTCAAAATTGTTTACAGAATAATTTCCACCGACAATATGGGCAAAATTCGCAGTATCCAATTGAATTCGAAACTCGAGAGGGATCTTTTATCAAAGTTTACTCCGGTAGCCATTATGTTGGTCTACCAGCCATTAAATTACTAAGTCTCCGTTGAGTTTATAATATACTGTCCTCTTTTCATCATGCGCATTCGAAATTTAACCAAAATTACTACAAACGATGAAATTAGATTTATAGAGATGTTTTACGGCAACGACGGAGGCGTTCACCGCAGGCCAGGTAGCGGCCCAAGGGTCATGAGTTAGTATGGAAATTCTAGCAAATCACTGTGTTTTTCGCAGCAACACCAAATTTGTCGCGAACCCACGCAAGTTAAGGTACGATCCCGTTGAGTGCGACTAAAGAGATTGTGAGTGCTGCAATTTGTCGCGTTTGTCTCGCTTTATGTTGATAAAAATCACATGCTTTACGCGTTTTATTTAGGGCCTTGTTTTTGAAGGCGACAAATAAAATAAAATAGCATTTTTAAGTATACAGTATTAATGCGAGCGGAATTAAAACCAAACAGGTTTTCTAGAGTTTTAGTATAGACTTAATGGAATTCGTTTCGTAGCACAAAATGGGTATAATAGAAAATCGTCATAATATTTATGTAAAAATCGCAGTATCGAACACTAATTAGTTTCCATTCCTATCCAACCGCTTTAATAGAACAAACATTTAATCGATTTCATTTTAAATGAAACCCGAGGTTCGTGTGGTTAATTTATTTGTGTGATACGTGAAACGAACGTTTCAGTGGGCTCGCGTTCATTTATCTTATTCACTTCACACAAGGGCGTGACTCGGTAGAGTTTTACATTTTAATTTGGCCCGCGATTTAATATGTTGCTACAATCATGCCGACTCCGAGCCAACATCATGATTTTTCTCGTAAATTTAATATGAGCCGAGTAGAAAAAAATATAGTAAAGGCAAAATTTTTGTATGTTTTTAACCTAATTATGTTTACATTTGTATAATGTTTAACGTTATATGCATATAAAAATATGACGTACACAACATATAATTACAACGTGCTGGATCGGAGAACAAACAATTGAATGAACATAACATTTTGATATAACATTTTCAAATATGTTTATTAGACAAGGATTATTTTTTTTAGACTTTTGTTCAATGGGTTATCTAAAATTGAGAGATTTTTGAAATTGGACCAGTGTTTTCTGTGATGAACGGGTTCAAACAAGCAAACAAAATAATTCTTCAGCAGCTACTTAATATTATAGCTATGTGATATTAGTATAAATAATGTTCCTTGACAGCATTATGAAAATTAAATTTCGTATCACGTAAGCGAGGCAGCAAATTACTTTCGAACGAACTTATTATTCACAAATGGGATATTTATTTCTTAGGGAGTCGAAGTTTCTCGAAGGTATCCGTGTTGCAACAGCAGTTTCGGGTTAATTTCACGTTAGTCTTAAGCGGTTTACTTTGCGGATACGCGCAAGCTTGTATTTATAGCCGAACTCGTCTAATGATCTTTGTATTACCTAAAGCAGAGGTGCGATTCTCGGAGGATGGATATTTTCTCTTTTACTTTTTTTTATTAAGTATGTTGTTTTTATGATTGAGGAAATGAATAACTAAGTAGTTCTGAGATATATTGTTGACATAGTAAACTTGTTTCTGTGACGTGACACTTGTAAAGATGGGTATATTCTTTTGAGTTTTATGCAATTGACAAGAAATAATTTCGAAGATAAGCTTCAAGAAATTTTCGTGTTTCTGTTTCAATACACATTTAAAACAAAGCGAAATACTTAGTATAATCTATAACTTGAAAAAAAAACACGACTCAAAACATAACTGCCAAATCAGTCAAAACCATATAAAAAATCACACACAATACCAATAAAACATAACACAAAAAACTACAAAAGGTTTTTGCCCCCGCCGTGTGTCCCATTACGGTGGGACGGTAGGACTCTAACGAATCTCCTTGATCGTCAAAGCGGTAAACTACAGTTTACTTATGCACAAATGTTTTATCTTACCCTCCTTACGCAAAAACAGGCTACAGGGCGTTTTATCTCAAATAGTGATGTGTGTAGCTGTCGTATCCGAAACTATTGAATATCCGAAAAATATCCGAAACATCAAATTTGTTTGTAAGATTTTAAAATTTGATGTAAAAGAGTAGTGTTAATATCAACACACGAATATTATAAGTGATATTATGTCCAGAGAAGCCGATTTTAATTCCATCCATCCATCTGACCATTTTAATTCTTTGATGTTTTAATGTAGTACAAAATTGTACATAATCAGTATTTTTTCAACAATCGAATTATTTCAACACCATCTGATCCGCAATCATACCTGAAACGAAAAATCTAATAGTTCGGATTTATACATAAACCTAGATCCGAAACTGAATTCGGTAGCATCTCTAATTTGAAGTTTGTACGCCAGCTACTTAGTGCCTGAGACTGAAGTGTTTACACATCCGCATCCGTCGCGATTCTAATGTTACCTTGAGATCCGTTTACGTCAATAGTTCTTGTTTCGGGTGGCTTAGGGCTCTGTGAGACTATTTGAACACTGTATTTTGTTTTGCTTTGCTGTGTCAGAGGTATCTAGTTGAAGGGAATGTTATTGCTAAAGGTAGGGAACAATTTTTAATTTAAAATAGGGATATTTAAATATTTAGTTTGTGACACCTTTAAACCTCATTATGTAGTCAATGCGTTTTCAGGTCTGAGTCCTCAGTTTTCAACAAAACCTGATCCTTATGCAAGACCCCAGTTGAGATATACACTTTTGTCCCTGTCTGCCTAATACTTTTTTATTTGCCGTATAAGTAGCTAATCTTACCAAACATACGAAAATACTTCCCGCGTACTTTGCCGTAAAACTCCGATTTCTTCGAGTTTCTTTCCAGTTATTTCCTTTATAATGAATAACGTTGTGTTATGTAAAAAAGATTTGTATCTTCCTTTGAGAACTTTTCATACTTTACTTCGTTAACATTCCATGTTTCGGAGGAAAAAATACTCAAAATACAAAGGTAAATTTTTTGTTTAAATACAGTCGCAATGGACTTAAGTTTTATGTTACAAAGAGGTAAAGCGTAAGCTCTTTTCAATTATTGAAAGCCCGACCGAACGAACCGCCTCCTACTTCGTATAGATACTGACAGACATGGTTTATTTATAAATTATGCAATATTTTTGTCTGCATGTTTCCCTAGAACAGTTACTGTTCTGCTGGACTAAAAAATGTAAAAAGGAATACGTGGTAACAGAGGTGTGTTTCATTCTATCAGTTTGTCGTATATTTATAATTATTACACTAGAAAAAAAAACATTTTATTAGATTAGTTAAGGTGTCTTATATAACGCAGCCTGGTCCTTTCTCGACATCATATTTTGGGTCATAAGTTAAGCATAACAAACCAACACAGAAATAAAATGTTATGACGCAAAACAAAATAAAACGTAACCGGCCCAGGTGCGACACTTTTTATGTAACATAATCATACAAATTAAAACCTATTTTAATCCTATTCTTTGCGCTGTCCGCTCGCGATTAAACGCTTACAGTAATCCGTATAATTGATGGCCTTAATCGGCATACCCAGTCCTACAGGATTGATTATAATTATTCATATAACCAAAAAAATATGCATATTAAATAGCGAGGGAAAATCTTTCCGGTCCCAACGTACCTCTGCAAATACTGAAACACTTCGTGAAATAAATCATTTGTGTTTTTCCCAAAGAGTCTGTGTTCCCCTTTTGTACCTGGGTTGTTTTTCGTCCACAATTTTCGAGTGTTTTACCTCTTTAATCAAAAGTTCCTCGGTGATTATGTAGGAGTCATTGTTTTACGAAGCTAAACGGTTGTATGCTTGTTAATTATGCGCTCCACACGACTGTAGGGACAATGTTTAATTTTCTTTGAGCCACATTTGAGACTTCGTTTGAGGTCTTTTTGCGTTATATGGGATACGTCAAGACATAATGGCTTTGACGTGCTAAGGTCGCATAAATGTTTATGAGTTGAATATTCGTCGACTGTTTTTGTTGCTGTCAGGTAATTATATTTTGCAAAGTTTTCCTTCATTCCCGTAAATAATTTTAACTTTAGAATTTTGGTCATATTGTCATTTGAGCATTTGTAAATTCTAATAAGTAAAAAACAAATATACTTTATCAAATTCTGTTGAAGCTGTATCGTCAAAAGCATTTCATGTTTAAAGTATTAGAAGATCAAAAATGGTCTTGTCTTTATAAAACCAAAAGTAACGTTTACCTTATACTTTTATCCCTGTTATTTTCGACGGCTCTGTCCCTAGCCGCTGGGGTATTCAATGTGTGAACCTTTGTCGCAAATTCTAAATGATACCTCATCGGTCACTGGTGAGGTAAACTATGAGGTGCAGGTTTATATTCCTGGGTAAATCAAACGTAGATATGGTATTGTGCTTTCTTTAACAAAATGACAATTGAAAAGTAGTATTTTTACACCACGAATGTAAATAGGTTGCCATTAATTGCTACGCATTACGACACACCGGCTAAATCGCTAAAGACGTTGCACTGCGATTCATGTTTCGTCAATAAGAATCTGACACTACAAACTTCCTCTCCCGACTAGGTGGGTTTCCATGAGGAAACCTAAAAAAAGCTTGTCATTACGAAGGGGAATCTAAAAAGACGCCACTAGTGAAAGGAGTATCCAGAAGTGGACTGCTATAAGATGATTGTTTGAGATAAATGCATAAATTTGGGCATAAAATCAAATATTTTCTCAAATTCAAAACAAAAACTCCTTTGAGTCCTTTAATAATTTTAATAACTCCAATCTAGGTAGTCGTCAAGCGACAAAGCCCTTTGGCATTAAAAAAGGTTTCATTTGTAAACAAAAGCCACAGATAAGTATAAAGTTACTCATTAATCACCCCACCTGTACAGTACAAAAACGCGACAAATACTTGAACATCAAAAACAACCTTCATCAAAATATTTTGCGTTACGAACCTACTAAGTACTGAAATTGTACCGGATTTTGATCTCAAAATGCCCTTTAAAGTACAAACCGGAATCATTTTAAGCTCTCGGAGCCGATTAAGATGCCAAGAAGTGGACAGGCAGTCTTCAGTGGGGCGACCCTTAAGCCCTCTTCCCATTAGGACACCCTTCTGCATTGCGCCAAGAACCCTTGATTCTTCACAAACCCGGATTTTTACGGGCTAGTGAATTTCAACGGAGTGGATACTTGAATATCAGTGTTCCTTGTTATCCTATGGTATTTTTATCATTTTTGTTGCTGTTATCGTAACAAATTAAATTGGAACGTAGAGGTAATGCTTTCATGTTTTTTTGTATCGATACTCCATTTTATACGTTTGGTATCCCGAGAATTTGTGAAGGGAATATTTCTGTTGATGGAACTGCGGTGCGTTTACAAATAAAACGGGTATACTGTTACAAGAAAACAAGTTAAAAAAAAGACTTTTTGGGGGTTTCGTTTTACATTTCAGTAATTTGGCTTAAAAGGAAAAACGGTTTACTTGGAAAGGTTTCCAGGAGCGCTTTTTCAGATTTGCACGTTACCATAAACAGAACACTTTAAAGTTATATAAAATCGACCAATTGATTTGTCGATTTTATATAACTTTAAAGTGTTCTTTCCAAGTAAACCATACCCATTCTTCATATTTCTATCTATTCTCCTAGCCAATGTTGTCATTCAACTCGCTCTTTGTATAAACGCGGAAAAAATCAATCAAATTATCGCAACCAACCCTTAATCACTTCCCAACAATACCGAACCAACTTGCGTCCATCCCTACTAACAAGCTTGTCCATCTAATCAATAAAATGGTATTAAATTCAGTAATCCTGATTCCGGGATCATCCGAGTTCGAAACTATTCCTTAAGTTAACAACAGACACTTGATATTAACGATGATCATCTCAATCTAACTTCTCGATAGACTTGCGGCAAAGTAATCATACTTAGAATATTGTTTAGAAATTCCTATAGCACTTGCATAATGGTTTTATTAAACTAAGTGAAACTGTTGGGATTTGGACGATGTTTGGCGGGTTGTGTACGATATTCTTTGTTTAATGTCTATATAATCTATAGTCATTATGATATTGGGGAATTGTCTATTTTCACGGTTCCATACATAAAGGTTAAAATCGGAACTCTTTCTGAGGCAGCGCTGTCTGTCCGTCTTTCTGTCACCGAGCATCACATGAACCTAACAGCTAGGTAGTTTATTTTTTTGCCGGATGATGTATTTCTGTCTTCGCTTTAACAACAAATACTAAAAATCAAAAGGTTAAAGATTACAGTCATGTCCTAAAAGTGAAAGGAAATGCTTACTTTCTTTAAAAAAATTCTTACTTCTATTTATTGTTTCCAAAAAACTTAATTAACATTATTACAAGCATTCAGTATATTAAATCTGTTTTCTCCTATTAATTACTCTGTCGTGACCTACTTGGCTCATTCGACTTAAATTTTTGGCATTTAAACAAAAAACGATTTACCTTTCACAAAATTAAAATGTTAACGAGCTAATTTCAATTGTATTAGCTACAACCTGCGAATTTTCTTCTGCTGCGATAGCAATTTTACTATGAAACCATAAAATATTGTATAACTCACTCAAATCACAATTGTGAAATAACAATACACAATTGCACACGGTAACACGGGGTAAATAGGGACGGATTTTGTAAAGGAATTAACTCCCTCGATTTTATCACATGAGATATTTTTTTAATGAAAACAGCTTTTTAATAATTCGTCACACAGACGAGAATGGTCATAATCTATTAGTTTATTGTGAATTTATTGTTTTAACATTACAAAATTCGTCTCTATTTACCCTGCCATATTTCCCGCTTTACAACGTGCAAATTTGTTTTTTTCATTAGTTTAAAAATCATTTTCCAAAAACACTTCATTTCTAAATAAAAAATATTTAAAGTTTAGTAAAAAAAGTGTGTTGAAAGTGTATGTAGAGTTACTCTTCATTGTATCTACCCTCATTCCCGCTGGACTCGTAGTGGCAGTTGTTTCCTTCAATTGACAACATTTATATCAGGAGAGCCAGCTCTGCAGATACTTATCTTCCGTACCTAGACTCGTTCTATTATAGTCTCTAGACAAAAGATAAGCTACGCTAACTAATAGCAACTCCTTATTACCAAGTGAATGGACGTGCGAATTATTTTTAATGGTATAAGGCGAGGTAACATTCGTTACTGAAATTATATTATAAAACGAACTAATTCATAAGACTTAATTGTGGGATAAAAATTACATACTTTTACTAATCTTGGCTTTATATGATTAAATGTATATTTTAAATTTTATTTTGTCTGGTACTGCCCGCGACATGGACCGCGTGGAAAAGGAACATTTATACATCGAATAAACTTGCTCCATGTTCACCCGAGATATGTGTATATTGCTTCGGTATGGTTTCTTAAACACGCAGCGAGTATTTTTTTATAGCGTTCAATGTATATTTTTTACTTTTCTACTAGTTCAAGATTGAGTCATCGTTTTAGTTGAGATATTAAATTGAGTCTTTAGATGGCACCAGACAAATCGGTTTAAAAAATCGTTCTGTAACAGAGAGAGAATGAGTAGAGTGAGAGAATGAATACGCATTAAAATAAATAAACAAAATAAATTACAATAACATAACTACAATAATTCTTAAAAAAAGGTTTGTTGACTAAATATCTTCAAACTTATTGTGTTTTTCACTCGTAAATATACCTACAGCTAAATGGCCTAAATTTGTAGCCAGGATTTCACATTACAAAATAATGGCTTAACTATTATAGAGAACACTAAACACAAAATGCCTTATTAATTAACAAAACGTAACATAAAATTAATTCATGCGAAACACCAAAACATTGCTATTAAACAATTAATTATTTCATTAGACAATTATAAAATAACAATATTAATATGTGTGCTAAATGCTCTTTATTTAATTTGAAACGATTTGAATTAATTATAACAGACAGTTCGTTCTAAAGGTAATTTTGTTAACACGATAGAAATGTGGTTATTTAATATAATCTCTTCCATTTAATTCAATGTTCATTAAGTTTTCATACTCGTCGTAGTGATTTCCTAGAAGTATGACTGCGGTACTGCTAAATCTTTATGCGAATTAGAAGTAATTATTACTCGCTTAACCTTTGGAAGGAGACGGCACTATATGAAGAAAAAAAAATATGATGAAAAGCTTTTCAGCTTATCGAGAAAATTTCAAGTATGAGTGAACTGACTCCAACTCACTCCAGGTTGTGCATAATTTCATGAAAAGAAAACGATGATTTTGCAGTCTTATCATAGATATTTAGGGTAATTAGTACAAGATAACTGCTCTTCCCAATGAAAATCCGTAGGTACTACGCCAAGGTAATACGTATTTGGCAAATACAAGTCACAGCAACTGATAGCGAAAAGTTTGCCGCCATCGATGACGTAATTCTAATACGTCTATTATGTGTAAAGATTTTGAGATTTTGACAGCAATTATTATATATATTCTTTTCTGTCGTTTATTACTTAACTTTGTGCCACTGCCACTGCCACTTTTGTGGCTAGGTTAGAAAAGCCGCATTATAAAGTTCATAGTAATAATGAGGATATAGTTTACTATAAGTCAAAGTAGAAAAAACCTTATTTTACCCTTCAAAAAAACAGAAACAATACTTCATAAAAATCAACATAATTGTTTTCTCATAGTCGTTATTATGTTTTGTGTTCAAATAAAATTGTCGTTTTTCCCGAAATAAATTACGGTATAAAAAGTAAGTATATCTTCAATTTGAGTGCCATTAACCGAATTTAGAACAACAACCCTTTCTACCTTTATCAAATCACTCGAGTTTTTACACAGAGTGACTACAAATACCACTCGGTTGCGGAAAAGTGGCTCGCATATTTGGTTCTGGGGTGAAACCGTACCTAAATCGTTGCTTACAAAAATACCCCGCTCTGTAACCTCTGCCGTAATAAATAAAAGGAAGTGGGGTTGTCCGTTTTTCATCATCGCATAACGTTCTGTCACCAGGGTTGGGTCTAATCGACCCACGCCGATGTTTCCATTTCTGTTAGGGGTTATCTTCCAACCGGATTTAACTTTTGTATCAATTATGAATTAAATCACTTTCGTATTTTTTTTTTCTCAAGTTGGTGTTGTGACTTTAAATAATGTTATGATAACGGCTGTATATTTTTTTTAGCCGCTTTATACGAAACCCTCGTTTTTGAAAGTACGACTTTTATTTGACCAGTTATTTAATCCTTTCACAATATTCTGGAATAATTGCTCACATATGCTTAGTTTTAACTTAAAGAAAGGAGAGGAATAGAGGTAAGAATTTGAAAGAATAAGTTAAGAGCATCGTCTTAAGTACTGATACCTATTTGCTAGCGTGCAATAAAAACAGTGGGTTAACTCTACTAAGTTTTAAAAGCCAAGAAAACAGATTACGCATAGCAATCTGTTTTGTCTTAACTCTCTCCGTCTTACAAGGTACAATGTTGCTTTGTAGCGATTTTATACAACAGTGTAATTATTATTACTCGTACAATCATGTTGAATAGTAACAGCCTTTGTGCTAGTAGTAAAAATGCTTTTACATTAACTCTTGTTTGTGAAAGAGCTCGGTTTAGCACTATGAAAATAGAGTGGGCTTTTAAATTTATTAATTTGATAAAATACGTTTTGAAAAATGCGAATTATTTTGGTAATATTGGTTCACTGCTGAACCAGACACTATCTTGTATTCCATTTCTTTTTCTAATTGTTCATAAAATAAACAGAGAAAAAAATCAAGTGGTTAGCTATCACGGTTTCTAAGATACTTAAAGCCTAGTGATGGACGGACGGACAGAGAGATGGACAGCCGAGCCTCAGTAATAAGATTCTATTTCAGCCCTAAAAGGAAAAAGATCAACAGATGAAATTAAAAATGTATTTACAATAGACCTGAGTGCAAAAACAATCTGCTTCTTGAGTATAACAATGATGAAGCTTAAACGGCACTGATCCAGCCTTTGTACCGCGTTTAGATCAGCTTTCCTAGCCGTGAATGTAGACATCATAAACCTACGTACGTGAAATGCTCAGAAGATTAAGGTCTTGAATTTTCCAGACAATGGTACACCTGCGGACATTATTAAGGGCGCAGCTGAAATAAGTTTGTTGGGAAATAAATTAAGAAGATTTTTTAGTTGAAGAACTTTGTTTAAGTAAGATAAGACGTACTAAAGGTAGGTATGATAAAGTTATGACCAAAAACATAAATTGTATATCTTTTCTGCTCACATATTAACTATGGAGAATGATTTTGTCATACAGTCTTGACTAAAAACGGCTTTACGGTAACTTGAGTTTTGTGCAGTTTTTTCAACGTCTTCGACTTCAGTCAACTGGTATTTCAACTGGCTAGCAACCAGCTAATCTGATTGAATGTGGGAAAAATTTAAATTAAGTGTGTTTTCGCTAACTTATCTTCGCCGTTCAAGCAATATCCATTACCGTTAACATTAGTAGAAATGACCATTGTTTACGGGCCAATTCTTGGCACATACCTACATAAAATATCCAACTATTTTAGTTTCAACACAACATAATTTACTTTATTACTAAACAGGCGCTCTATAAAGGTGTTCATAAAACCATTAAGCATTTAACTTAATAAGTCCGGCAGTGTAAAATATATTAGACAGTTGTTCGAAAATTGTCACAACAGTACGGGATGGTGCGAATTTGCGAATGCAAATAATAAACTAGGTTTGGCTTGTTGCCAACCACGGGCCACGGTTGCACATCTAATCATCTTAATATTGTTCCCGACGTTAATGTAATATAACTGATGTACGATTATGTATTCGCGGACCGCAGTCGCAACTTCGAATTGGATCCTTGTAATGGGAAAATTGAATTACAAAAGGCAATTTGTGGTTACAGTGCAGGCAATAAGAGTTGGCTGATTTGTGAGGATGCGAATTGGATGACTTAAGATGAGTTATAAGAATAAACTAATCATGATCGTAAAATTTAAGTAACGCCTGTCTAGTGAAGCATAAGCGAGACCAAAAAATATATTTTGTGCCAAATTTTCCAATTTATTTATACATTAAATTTAGCCTACTACATAATTTATTATGTATATTAAAGCATGTATACAATTAACTAAAAATAATGAACTGCGGACCTAAATGTAAACTTAAATAATAAACGAAACTAAACAAAACACACATATATTGATCTGTGAAAAAATCACGTCAAACCCTTCCACAAAAATACATGAAAATCGAAAAAGGAGTATCTTATGCTTATCGCTTCTCAAGCAACATCAAACATTACTTATTTTGACACCATCAACTTCAAAATTCCACATCTCTAATTACTTGACTTCATATACTTGCCTATATATGTCGGGAAAGAAACTGAGCACTATAATTTACTGACATAATAACAGTGAATGTCCTGCCGACCACAGAACGTGGTTACACCGGGCTGTTGTGTTCGCTACAGTTTGTTATATTTAATGTGTGACGTCATAAAAGGGTATTTATGTGTCGTATTATTAAATGGTTTTCAGTATACTGTGCTGTTTGATTTAGAATTTGTTATTAATAAGCTTTGATGCTCAAGTTGCTGTAGCACGTAGTAAAAATCTTGAAAATTTTTGACTAGCATTAGGATCTTACATTTGCTTTCGTTATGTTTGTGTAAATTTTATATAAACATTATAGGGCTATTTTGATTTATGTTAAGGTACAAAATTGAAAATTTTAACTTAACAAAAAATGGGAATATCTTCTTTAATGCCTGTAAAATACCTGTAATAGCTATTCTGTACTCATGTTAAAATAAACAAGAAATTTAAAGGATCTTTTCATTAAAAATACACTGCGCCTTTCGAAATGTGCATCATTATTGCGCCCTCATTTCAGAACAATGGAAAAATAAATTATTTACATCATAAATGGTTTTATCAATTTGTCAGAAACGGGACAATTTTTCCTTAGGGTAAGTAAAGGAAAGTCTTTTGATGTGATGTGTACGTAAACATGTTAAAAATGGCATTCAGAGTTTGCTTTTGTTCGGAACAACAGAAATCGAATTAAAGAGCTATTTAAATAAAGTTTAAATGTTGACAAATAACGTATCATGAATAAAATACTTTCAATAATATTTTGGATCTGAAACATTAATAATAAATAATAAATATTCCACAACTTTCACACAACGCCATCTACATAGTCTCAAACTAAGCAGAGCTTGTATTATGAGTACTAGACAACTGATAAACATACTTATATATTTCTAAATACATACATAATATAGATAAATTACACCCAGACGTACATCCAAACATAGACGTCTATCAATTAATACGAAGCTAAAGAAGAAAAAATAGTCATAGAAGTCTTTTTGAATTATAACCGCTGAAATTGTAGTAGTACCTACCTGTTGATGTCCATGCTTTTTACTCCCATAAAAATATTTTATTAAGGTTTAGATGGCGTTATAAAACGTATGCTAGTCGATTGTGCCACTACAACGGCATGCATTCATAATTATTTTTTCAATGCTTTTAATTGTAATAACTAAACTATTAGTAAAAAGTCCAACTAAATTTAATTAACATGCAAAACGATTCAATAACTTTAAGCAAGTTTACATCTCGTTTGATTAGATGTTGAATTTTAATTTAAAATCGGGACTTTAAATTTTCTTAAAAACATTGTATAAATGTTTTTTTTATTATTAAAATTACACTGATGAATAGGAAATTAATTCACCGGTTGTACAAAACTAATTTGTATGACTCCTACACTATATACTTGGGGAAACAGAATAAGAAATGCTAATGGAAGGTTAAAACCTTAAATGAACATCTATTTCCCACAATATAAAGCACAATTTCATTTGAAAACAAAACTCGTGTAACTCAACATGTATCGATACAAAGAAACTTTTCACTTTCTCAGTTTGGTCAAATCCTCTTCTGCACTTCGCTTTTTCTGCGCTGACCCTGGAGGTTCGTTTAGACGTTGCATCGACTCGAACAACAGTTTGTCGATACAAATCACTATGCTCCTAGTAAACACGGCTCCCAGACAGACGGCGCGGCGTTAACCATGATTAGAATCCACTGGCGAATGTTACTCGCCTGCGTCAACTACTCTCGGGACTAGTGTTTAAACGCTCCATAACAGTCCCAACAAACAACTCTGTACATAAAATAATGGATACCTAATGGTCTTTTCTCAACAACTCTGGGAAAAAGGCTTGCGGTACCCTTTAATCGAATTTCGAAAAGAAACTTCTTTGTTGAAAGTTGAAGAATCTAAAGTGTCTTGTGTCCTAAAAACATTATATCTGAATACATAGTTTTATAATATAGCATTGTATTAAGAATATTTACATGTAACTATAGTGTTATTATAACTAGGTACTCTAGGTAGACTAAAACTATAAAACCTTTTGTCGATTCCGTAGCCACGATATGTCATTATTTCTTCAAAAATCCTTGATTTTGAAACCAAAAATATCGTCCAAAATTTAATAAGGTCTTCAACCCTATCATCAAAAACAAATCCACTAATTCAACTGTAATAAAATACAGCTACCTAAGTAAAACGCTTTGAACTTATTCCGATTTCATTTAATGCAAACTTGGTAAAGATCCAATTTGAACTTGACCGATCCCACTAATTGCAATTCCACCAGCGAATTCTGTCTACTTTTTTAAAAATACTCTGGCAAAGTCATGGCTGTAGTACTCGTAGTGAAGACCACGAAGTTTAAATACCGCGTTCTTTGTACGTTCCACAGTCAAAGTAGAAAACTCTTTGGTACAAGAAATTATTCATTAGCTTTCGCGGCAAGGAGAGCCTTCTACGATACGTCCATATTCTCTGTAATTACGCCGCCTGACGCTATGTTTTGTGCAAACAATGTTTTAATATTGTAATAGAATTTAAATATAACGTGGCTTCCTTGGAAATAAGTGCGCATTTGTTAAGTCTATTTATTTTGCTCGTTTCATTATGCGTATATTGTCTTCTTGTCGCGTAAAATACATTTTAACGTTAATGTTAGTCGTTAATGCTATGTGTAAAGTTCAAGTTCAATGGTTTGTAAGTTCTGTGTGTATTTACACCGTGTACTAATTAGAATAAAAGAAAAGACCGGCAAGTTTTAAAGCAAGTTTTAAAAGCAGGCTATTCTCCATTCGACGAGTATATTTTTTCATAAGCATAGTTGCCCTCTATATAAATTTGCATGTTTCCCAAAACCTTTTATTTTTTAACTAGCATTTCACTTTTTGTGCTTTTTAGTAGCATACGTATTATAACTATGAAGTTTTTATTAAAAACCTAAAAATATACCTTTGTTACCCTTTAAAAACTTCTGAGCGGTAATCTTAACTTAAATTTTCTGGTCACAATATCTAAGCGACGCTCATATACACATTACTTGCTAAGCCGAATAATCTCCTAAATAGCCATTTTCTAATCTCTCTCCTGCTGTTTACACGGCCCAAAGACCGTTATCGCGTACACGGAACGCGCTCAAAATGTATTACCAATATTCATGACGTTCGCAATGATTCATGAACACCGCTTGATATACGGCATCATATTTTATTGTAGAAAAATAATGAGATTGATAAGTTTTCATTGTTGACTCGAAGCATGGAACGTATGCACAAAACATTGAGCCGTAACGGATATTGGACAATAAATCTCATTGTGTTACTTTGTAATTTCAATACAATTATTACGGAATCTTGCCAATCAAAAAATAGTTCGTTGGAAAATAAATTCATGAAATATTTTATCGTCTTTTGAATACGTTTTTAATGTCAAAATGAATTTGTTTAAGGAACGTCGGCCTTTTTGCCTGCGGATTGGCCGTGTGGTTGGATGTCCGGGGAAATACCTTTCGTCTTTAATTTTTATTCAATTTGTAAGTATAAAGTAACGTATTTATTTAGAAGCTTAAATTTTTAAATAAGTAGCGTTGTTCGTAAGATAATCCCTTACTAAGAATGGACCAAACTGTTCTGTTTAACCTGTCTTTTAGTACTTAGTAGGTATCGAACATGTCGAAAGGTGTTTTCTAAATCGGTGAGACTGAAAGCGGATATTTTTGCAAAAAAAATCTACCATCGTCATTCGTAACTAAGAAATATAACATACCGATATAGTTGATAAAGTTATGCCTACAAAATTTTACGAACCAGAGCATTTACTATAATCACGTGTAGCAGAATCATAATCATTGAGTGAGACGGCGCTTTACTTTGCGAATAGCGACTTCTCCCTTCCACACTCGCAATATTCCTGATTCAAGAGCTCAAAGTACAAGGAAGGAGTAAATTCCCCAAAGGTCTGTGGCCTAGTACCTGAAAAGTATAAACTATAAATGGGTTGGTTACAATTACCTGATACTTTGATTTGTTTCGCATCGACCCCACATGAAAATTTGAAACATTTGGGTATTGATCCAGACCTTAAAGTTCTTTGTTTAAAAGTAGACACAGATTACTTTCAGATTGTTTTATACCCTTTTTTAGCCATAAAATGTAAATGCAGAAAAAATCGAAGGATCTGAGAACTTGCCACTATATCTTTAGGTAAGTTATTGCAAGTATGGAAGCAGGATAGCAATACCTTGTGTGAAGTGCCGTCTTTTTTACACAACTACGTCAAACTCATCTCCCTCGTCATTTTTATGAGGTTTAACGATAGGTTTGGCGATCAAATCTCAATATTGAAGCTAAAATTCTAAATCAAGCCGAAATGATTAAAATCTATTATATCTATCTTACAGCTGGTATACAACGCCTGATTAGCCTCGTGCAGAAAGGACATAATTATTTGGAGAAGAGATCATGTTTAAAGTTTGTAGAATACGATCCGATGTTGGCTGTCAAAATTAAGAACTTTACGTATTTGTTTTATAATTACTCTGGGGTTTTAGAGAGCTGCTGTTGGCCTTACTACAATAGGCCCGTTGGACGCAGAGTAAGTAACCCACAAGACTTTTATAGAAGTTGCAAAATGGTTGTCCAAAATGATTTTTTTACGTGAAAGATGGTGAATGGTGAAAGAAATCTCATACAAACTATTTCTACCACTATACTCTTAAACATTGTCAGCAACGAACTTGGGAATTATTAAATGAAAGAAACGCAATACAAAATTTAATTGTTTTTATATATGCACATTGAATGCCGATATTTTTCATATTCGATAAATTCAAAAAACAAACTTTGGTGTTAAATAGAACTCTCGTTGAATTTCTACTTACACTTATCCTGTGCATTAAAGGCTGACTTAAGGCTAAAACTGATAAACGAAGTGTCTCTGAACCTGTAATTAGGCTTTATTAGTGGGTGTGTCCAGCCCCCTTACCATGATTTTTAAAGCAAGATTTTTACCACCGCCGCATCGTCCTGTGATCCTGTTTTGTTTTTTTTTTTCATTTTGTCAATAGATAGTTCATAAACAGATCAATAAAGTCAATGCTTCACTCTATGAGTAATTAATGACTATCAGGATGAAGCAAAGCATTTTTTTAGCAATGTGTAGTGGTTAAAAATAAAACCTAAAGAAATATTTTTTTCACCATTTAATGATGTAATAGGCAATACTCGTATGCAATAAATTTAAATCGAAGATAGATCTCAATTACGCGCATTTGGAGAGGTCTTTGTCCGAATATGGGCTGATGATGATGATGAATTAAATTAAAATTAGATTTATTTTTTATAACAGATGGTGCTAATAACTCCGGTATGTTCGCTTCCTTCTGAAGTCGCCCACGCCACGCTACACGGTCTTGGACTCGAACATGCTCGCCACGACTCATTCAACGAAATAAATGCTAAAGCGGCACTTTTCTCTTACCAGTGTCCCGATATACAAGTTAAATTACAGAGCTTTGAAGGTATTCGCCGTTCATAATTTTAAAGACATATTTTAATACATATTTACGTAGTTTTGTAAATGATGTTTAGCATAAATGTATTTTTTGTAAATTTATATTGTTTTATTGTCATGAACCATTCTGGGTCAGTGCCTTGAAAGTTTTGGTGTAATGCCTCTCGATACGGCACCTGTATTTGACAAGAAACTCTGACCTTACCATTTTCCTTTAAAGTGGTTACAATAGATACGAAGAGTTAAGTAGAATATTGTAATTGTAATTTTTAGCTCATTTACTTCAATAAAATGATCATTTTCTAGACGACAATACATGAGAATATATTGACGACAATACACCAGATGTTCCCTTTAATGCTATTAGGTAAATAGGTGGGTAAAAAATTCAACTGTCTATATAACACAGTTTATTAGATACAGCCCAGTGACAGACAAACTCACAGACGGTCAGGTTAACAGACAGCGGAGCCTCAATAATAGGGTTGCGTTTTTACCCTTTTGGTACAAACCATAAAAAGGAGTTGTAAATGGTTTAGAAGTTGGACAGGGTTTCGAAATACCCTTCGAATCAAACATTAATAAAATTAGAAAATTCAAACTTCGTACAATAAGGTTTCTTTAACAAATGGTATTCTGTTCTGGGAAAGGTTTTCGATTATCCGATTCTTAATAAAAATTATTTTAGAAGCTATAAAAGATTGTCCTTAATAGAAAACACAAAATTAACTTCGTATTTATTCCTGAGAGAACTTTTTAAATCAGGAATTGATTGCCTCTTAACTTCTACTGTAACTGGTTCATGAAATAACATCCTGGTCACTAACAACAGACAGTTCCATTTCTATCGAGACGACAGGAAAATCCCGTTCTTACTCTTTGACTACAGAACCTTCAATTAATTATTACCATGTAATATTTACAAGTGAATACACGGAGTTATATCGTATCCTTATCCTTACATAAAAGCATAAATGGCTTATACTTTAAAGCTAGAGTAAACTTAGTACCTACAATCTACATTTGAAATAAGACATCGTGCCAAAGCAACAAATGTTTAAGACAGCTTAATTGAATATATTCTCAACAATGTTCTGAAATAGAATAATCAATACACTCATAGCTATCAAAATGGAAACAAAGTGGATGTTAAGCCTACCATTTCTGTGTAACATTGAGGGTACTTCATATTTAAATTTCGACAAAATAGAATGATTTTATTTTTTACAAAAATTATTTTTGAAGGCTCGTAAAAATCATGGAAATAAGTGTTATGTTACAGAATGTACTAGGTTTTTATTATTTAATCATTTATTAATAGATATCAAAAATATATCAAGGTTTCAGGATTAACATGGTTTTAAACATTTATTTTAATAAAAATAAAAAAGAATTTATTTATTCATTTATGTAAAACGGCAACGTAATTAAACACTCCAAACTTTTTTAGTGATGCCCACAGCTAAACAAGTTCTCCTTATTTCACTTCAGACCACCCACGTCACACACTCAAATTATCACAGATTTTAATCACGCCAACCTAACAACAAAACACTAACGCTCATCAGCGACTTGAATATGTAATTGAAGACACGTCCTAAGTCACTTGTGCACTTGCAACGAGTTTGTTCATTAGCCAGTCGGGAATAAGTCGCGAAGTTTTCCTAACTTGATTATACCGAGTCGGGAATTAACGCGCTTGCCAAAACAACGCGCCTAGTAATGGTGGTGATACACTACAGCGTTTTACCGAATATTTTCGTGGAACGTAACGATCGTGCGAATGTTCGATGATGCCAGCAATTGAGGTCTTAACTCTAGCTAACTTTTTGTGTTACAATTCGAACCTCACGCTTCGCACAAAACACAAAATCACTTCGGCGAGCGGCTCGTTGTCCTGTTACAAGTGAACGCTCTAATGTATAATCACCGTTATGCGAATATTTCAAAGTCACACTCGTGAAGAGATCTCGACTCACTCGAGTTTTAAAGTGAGTCCGTACTGGGATGTTTTACATCGTAATTGAGGAGTATTGATTTGCCAGTTTGCTTGTTAATTTGTTTGCAGGATTCGGTGGATCAGATTATGCAAATGACAACTTGCTTGAATGCTTGATATGATTGTCGTGTTTGGACGAAATTAACTAATCAAATGCAGTAATTAGGGCGAATTTTGATGGCATTTATTTTCTTAAATAACGGTCGAAAAAGTATAAAAATATATAAAAGGTAACATATACTAGCTGGCCCGGCTATGTTATCTTGCCATTTAAATTATTTTATCACAACAAAATGTGTTATTCGCATATGTCATTAAAAATAGACGCAATTTCAACAAAATGCTGTGGTCTATTTTTTCTTATTGCAATTATTCCTGATGGCAAAATACATTCTCAAATACAGCAACAATTCCATGTATCGGTCCACTTATTAACTCACATAATATCATCACTTCAACGATTTCAATTCCAAGATTTAATTAAAGGAAATCGGACTTTATCTCTAACACCAGAGGAATTAAATTGCCTTAGAACTCTGAGCAGGAATTGTTACTGCAACATCTGATCTAATTAATTTATTGTTGTGCAGTTCTCGTGTTTTTTCTTATTCAATTTCCTTTGCTGACTCTGTATATTGAATTTGAATTGAAAAGAGGACTTGTTAGTAAATAAGTACACCAAGTACTATTGGAGCTAGTTTCAGGTCTTAATTGTATATGAGGTAATCTGATATACGTTTCCAAACATGATTAAGTTATGTAGGTATTTCAATATATAATATTATTATCGAGTACTGTACTTAAGGCTGTGATGCGATCATCATATCTAATTAAGTAGTCAAATTACTTGGATTACCCCTACTATGATATCTTTAGTAACTTTCTAGAAATAAAACAAAGTCTTACACTAACTTATGGCCATTAGCTCCATAAAATCAAAACCCACTCTGCACGTCATGTCACGAGTTTGATCCCCGCGTAGGTCAAGCGTTTGTATGATGTACGAATGGTTGTCTTGAGTTTGGGTGTATTTGTGCATGTGACTTGAATGTTTGTGGATTTACCGCGACAATAGGTTTCAATAGTTTAAGTGTGGAAGACGCATATAAAAATAATAGGTATATGGTGCTTCACGTTTTAAAAGCTAATAGTACAGACGTTGATCACCATCCTTACACCATTTGACATAACGATTTAAAGATGACAACCTTCTAGAGACCAAGTTCTAATATTGGATTACAACAATCATTGATCTTTGTTGTTGATACATAATCCAACCAAATCCGATTAAGGGTTAGGAGGTGGTAAGGTAAGGATCATTTTAATCTGTTGCTGTTTCTCAGAAATTATGTCTCTTGCTTGATGTTTATTTTGAAAAATTATAAAGAGGAATCAGTTAGGCAGGTAGTAAACATTGTGGTTAATCTAGGTAGAAAAAAAATACGTCTTCTAAACAATCTAAGCAAAATAAGTCAATAATTTTGTTATATAAGTGCTTGAGTCACTGTGAAATATTTTCAAGGTTTTTTTTTATTTAAATTCAATAGCTTCAATAGTATAGCAATAGTAATTAGCTTCAATAGTACACATCCAATAGTTTTAATATTCTGGGTATATTAAGATAACGTTTTAGACATACGTAAAATATTTTAAGAATTAAAGATTGAGAAAAACCCCGTCTTTGAAAACCACTTCAATATGGCTCAATCTTTAATTTTATCGCAATAATTACCTCAATTACCATATAAAACCTATTTGAAAGCTACAATTAAAACCCAACGTTTTCTCAAAACTAGCAAAAAAAATAGTACCTAATTCTAGTTCGGAGTGCGGCAATTAAACTAAATTCTCAAAAGAACAACTCAGCTTTATAATCTAGTCTTATCTTGAGCAAGCAATTAAAGGTCCTTGTGTACCGTCAGCAACAAAAGTCAATTTACTCAATCAAATTTATAAATAGATCTTCAAAATCGACATTTAATACGAGTAAGTCAATTTTGTGTTATTAGTCAACCCGATATCATATAAATAAATAATAATATTCCACAACTTCTACACAACGTATTTTGAGTATTAGATAACTTATAAACATACTTATATTTTTAAATACTTACATACTTTACATTATTATATGATAGATTAATTACATCCAGAATCAGAAGTAATGACTATTATCATAAAACAGAGTTAAATGCGGGATGGAAATCGAACACACGACCCCCGGTATTGCAGTCAGGGCCACTTTCCACTATTCCAACAGACCTAAAACAGTATATTTCTTCAAATCACTGAAAGGTACTATCACTTAGTATATCAGACTGTATAAAACTTCCGTTGCTAATTGTACTCCAAGTTGTAATACTATTAAGATCTAGAGATGCAACACGGTAATGTTGTCCCACTAACTATAATGGGACAGTAATGTGTGGCGTGTAACCAGATTGAATTATTTGATGGGTTGAGATGCAGTTTACTGTTGTGTACACTCTGCTTTATGTAGTACAGCATGCTGTATGTTAGAGTGGACTGTGATTAGGTAATGGGAGGAACAAACATTAACACAACAAACAGCAACAACTATACGATTACATACCAAGGTATGTTAATCGTATGTTCGCAGGTGAGTTCCTTTATCGTTTCAGTTTAAATTCTTTTTTCAACTAAATCAATACTATAGCAAGGTATGTTAATAGTATGTATATGTGAGTTCCAAATTCAATTTTAAAGTCATAAATACTTTATTAAATGATGTAACGGTTTACTCACGCGTATTTATCCCGCCGCGTCTGCTCATGATTAAGGACTCCGGTTGGGTCCGAAACTAGTCGGGCACCCCCGATAAATACGCGTGAGTAAACCATTACATCATTTAATAATGAATCAGTCTCACGATAGTTATTATAAAAAACATAAATACTTTTTTCTTTTCTTCTATTTTTGAGGTGTTATGGACATAGAATTTTATACCTATGTCTAATATTAGAATTTGTGAGGCTTCAGTGATAGTGGCTTCAACAAAAAATAAAGCAAAATTCAACTTTCACACCTTGAAAGTTAAATAAAAATACTCAGAGGGAAGCAGCTTCTTTTTCCACAAAATTTAACTTTCTCACTCAGTTCTTCATGAAGTCTTATTAAATATTTTCCTATTACTCTTTATATAATAACACAAAATAGCTCTGTAACTACCCACTGAGTTACTGCGTGAAAGAAATGTAATTTTCTGAGACGTCACTCCTCAGTGATTTTCCAATTTGACGCAATTTTTTGTTGTGAATAGACTCGTTACCCGAAAAAACTTATATAAATACGGTTCGTTAACTTAATTCGAAATGTTCAACGTTAAATTAAATAGTTTGTTATTCGTTTTAGTTTGATTACTTGTAGAAATATTGTTATTGTTGCTACTTTCGTGAGGAGTATTCATAATTGTTTGTTTGATTAAGGTTTACTCATGCCAGTTACCCATCGTGTTGCAAACAAAACGATTTCGGTTTGTTCCATGACATTCAGTATTTCAAGTATACATTGGTTATACGTAGTTTATAATTCCAAAACCCTTTTTATTCTCTATAATTGTAAATAAGTTGACAAACTCTGCGAAGTACGACCAAGTACAATATTATTGAACTCAATTACCTACTTAAAATCCTTGTTCAAAAATCTCGAAGAAATTTAAAAATCTCTTTTCTATGCGAATTCTACTTAATACATTGACAAGGTTCATAAAGAATACTTTACTGAAATGAATTTAATATAATCATGTTTTAGAAAATATTTAAACGAGATCGACTTGGAGGGGGAGGTTATTAAAACACTGTACTTTATAATTTAGCGTGTATTTTATAAAAATCACAGTGTTTGCAGATCACACCGAAAAATCCTAAAACGGTCATTCAGAAACCGGCACTCAACTAAAAACGACATCTCTTGACAACAGTTGGTACTAATGTGCTACCTACAGAAAATGTTTCAATTAAATATGTTGAACAGACAGCATATCTAATAATAGCTATATTTTTAAAGGCGCAACGATACATCATTGTTTGAAAGACGGTGAGAGATAGGAGTGCAAACAAAGCTGCTATCGACCCACAGACGCAATGCGATCAGACAATAACGCGACCAATGAAATAGACTCCTGGTTCTAGCTTAACAACGAACAGAGTCCGGGAAAAGGAGAGATCATTTTACATCAGCCAACTACACTTAGTGCCAGGGGCATTCTAATAGCAAGTTTTAGAAGAAGAGAGAGTCAATAAGCCGTACACTATGCTGTTTACTTCGATAATATAATATTAGTATTGTACAATAGATGGCATCGGTAATATCGCAGACACGAAATCGAATTTCAGTTTCAATTTAATTTACGGATCTGTTTGAGGAAACTTGAAATAAGTTGTTCGTTTCCTGCTGTATATAACTCTGTGAAAGATGTGTACCTATGTTTTGTTAGTTTTTAAAGTTTCGTACAAAGCGAACCCTATTACAAAAGCTCTACTGATTATCAATCTCACCGTCTATCTGTCACTAGTGTGTATCGCAAAAAACGTGAAAGATAGACAGTTGAAATTCTTGTAACTATTCTAATTGAAGTCTAAGTGGTTATTAACTATAATAAATTTGAAGGACCCGCCAAACAAATACACATCCGCTACACATTAGTCAGAAGTTTATTTGCGCGTAGTCTATTGAGCGCAACAAGCGAGACTGTGAACCATTGCTACACCTAAATTCAGACACAAATACTTTATGTGTAGGATATTTTATGTGTCCTGCTGCGGTTTTAGTTGTACATCCAGGTTTTAGACAGAACGATGGACAAAAGAAACAAGTATTGTTCCATTTAACACTTTGAACGCAGAACCATATAAAACAAGGCAAACATAAATAAATACGTACACTGTTTAAAAAGAAAATGAAAAGTCTTCGTAAAGACTTAAATAAAATTCACAAAACGTGTTCCTATTTCCAATTCAGCGAATGTCTGCTATGAGTATCAACAGTCATGTAACTGTTTGTTTGTAATACCTTTAATCTGATCACGTACTTGCGCCAAATAAGCCTCTTTACTTCTATGACTTTTTCAGGAATTCTCAATTACTGAAACGTATCACAAAATGGGTTGAACAAAATAAACAGACTTCAATTTCAACCGTTTGTATGTCAGACTTAACAAGGTACATGATGAAATTTAATAAAACAATTTTATTCTGATGAATTCTTTTCTGTACGACCTAAATTAAAG
This sequence comes from Trichoplusia ni, assembly GCF_003590095.1. Classification (NCBI taxonomy): domain Eukaryota; kingdom Metazoa; phylum Arthropoda; class Insecta; order Lepidoptera; family Noctuidae; genus Trichoplusia; species Trichoplusia ni. The sequence goes on from NC_039496.1 coordinate 4,285,180, forward strand.
CATGTAAGTAAATATAACAACGGAGTAACAGATTAAATACTGCGTTAGGGATTTAAATTCAGAAGTTAATATGAAGGTATATAAATGTAACAATACTAAGTTCTTAATTGTGGGCTAGTTCCTTGCGGCACAGAAGAGAATTGGAAGTATTTGGGGAACTCCCTTGCCCAGCAGCGGGATACAGTGGACTAAAACAGGGCATCATTTATTGACCAATAACACTGTATCGATAAAAAATCTGTAAAAAATAGAAAAACTAGTTTCTGGATTGTGAAACGATAAAACGATTTTTCTTCAGAAGTATAACTACAATATATTTCCACATATTTATATTCACTTCTTTTCAGACAACACTAGTTTTTTTTACTTATGATTGACTAAAACATAATCAATAGAATATTTATCCCACAGTGGGATACAATTCTCTAAATAAAAAAATCCCATTACATATTAATTTACATACACTCTTAAATTAAAAGACCAAATAAGAACTAGGAAAATTCCGAAACAGCATCACGTATGCAGACCAGTATTAAGTCCGAGACAGGCCAAAAGGCCCGCAGTGATTTTGGCCTGCCTGCATCCATATAGGTATTTTATGATCGTGATTACATTAACGTTGGCCCTCACATAAAAGTCAATGGACTTTACGCAGTACGAGAGCTGTATCGTTTTATTTTACTGTTATGTCACTTTCTATTTCTTCTTTGGTCAATCTGGTTTGTGTTTAAAATATAGCTGCTTAATGTAAAGGTCGGATTTGTTCTGCCTCTGTATTGTTATTAGAAATTAATTCGGTATTAATTGGGTGAAAGTTTATTTATGTTTATTTGGAGATTAGATGGGTATTGATCCTTTAAGGGCTGATTTGGGTTCGGGTTAATTCTTTGCTATTAAATTAAATGATGCTTTATTTTTGTATTATGCTGCAAACTGTTTTATAAAAGTTCCGATTCTACTAAAGTGTTCATAGTTTCAAATTACGAAGGACTTTTTGGTATAATCTTTTTATAGTGAATACGATAGTAATAAACTGCAATGCCTGTATTATTATGAAAATAATACCGTTAAAATTCCTCTTATTTTGATGTAAATTCCCAGCTCTTATCGTTCACTTTCATTTTACCACGTTAGTCACATTTTATTCAGCGGGATAACCCTAAACGTGCATCGGCCACCATTTGCGGACGTCCGAGCGATGCTAAATTTAACATACTGCGTTGACCCCACAATCAGATACCCGGTATTGAATAAAAACTCGTATTTTCACATAAATGCCACGATCCACAAATACACGGGTTGAATATCGGCGGGTTGACCTCTTTGAATCAATGATGAATCCAATTTCACCCTACCTTTACCGACGACAGTCTCATTTGGTCACAGGTAAAAACATTTATGTGAAACACGAACCAGCGGACCACTTTGTCACGGAGATTTACAGCACGGAAATAGATTTATTGTTCTTTTTTGTGAACAACTATTGTGCGTCCCCCTCGGGCATAAAAGTACTCGAGTGAGGAAAATGACCGAACTTTTGTCTTTAAATTATATCTGCCTATGTTCCGAAGGGAGTGTTAAAACGGGACATTCTTGTTCTGTATGCGATATGATATTCTGATTCAAATACGCAGTACACAGTTATGTAATGTATTTTGATTTGCATAACAATTACTTAATTTAATAACTTTAGTGAGGCAGATTCATAGTTAAGGACTCCGGTTTTGTCATAAACTTGTAGGGCGATGCCGATAAAAACGCTTCAGCAAATTCTTAGAGAAATAACTAACTTACGCTATTTTTAGACGCTCAGAAAACTTTTGTACCAAGTAAATATAGATGAAGTAGTCAGCACTATAAATGTACAAGTACAAACCGCTACACGTCGCTCCTAAGACAGCATAGATTACAAGCATTACACAACGACATTTACTTTTTTCACTTTCACTTTCTTCATAAAAAAAATATCAAATATGAAGGTAAGTAAGTTTTTATTTAAGCCAGCCTTTTATATAAACGTAATTTTTTCTAATAGTATTTAGAAATCTTTCAGTCGAAAACTAAGAAATGACGTAAGTAATCTACTGCCATTACAATCGATATATACTTACAAAATCGTATAAGAAATCTACTAATAAACACGCAACCTGGATAATCAAATAACCAACCCGCATAACTAAATACAACCACTCAATATTACAACACATCGTTTGCTCAGCCATAGAAATAATGGCTTTAATAACTACGGCAGCATCTTATACCCTTATAACGTAAGTACTTCAGAAACAGCCAACAAAAGCAGTTAGCAAAACGACAATAGTACACTAGTCGTTAGTGTAATAGGTGTGTCTCTGTGTCCGACATTCCCTCTCTCTCATTAATTCAAGTATGAATAGCAACGAAAATTAGTGTCTGTGTAAGCCCACAATTTGTGTCGCTAGACCCTGGCTGAGCTAAGGATTTGCTCGACAGAACAGACACCTGCTTGTATTTTGTACCTTGAATGTCTTATCAAAGTAAGTTATGCTTAAACAGTGCAAGAAAATACAAACAGTTATTTGTCACTGAGGATTTTGCCATTACCCCGTCCAGGTGAAGGCATTCAAAAGGTATGGTAAATTTAAGAAATTATACTTAAAAACCTTACATGTTTCATTTTGTGTAATAGAATATATTATGATATGTCTGATGACCAGAATTACATCAATAACAAATTTCACCTCAAAATATCGACCGGCATTTGTACACGGAAACAATTTATTTCCAATCTCCTTGTAGTTCATAAAAAATACGAAAAAGACATCAAAGGATGGCTTTCCTATCCATTGGAAGGGCAAACGGGCGCGAACCGCGATAAACAACTAGTTTATGAAGGTATTATATAAAACGTTCGTATTAAAAATCATGTTTTGTATTCAGCGCTCATCCGCAGCCGTATCGGGCAACACTAAAATTTATTTTGCACTCAAAAGGGAAATGAGATTATGTTTCAATAACAAACATATCCGGGACTACACGTTGCAGGAATAAAAAGTCACACCCGGAGAATTTATTTACCGCTTTCGAACGAACTATTCAGTTGGGGGATTTTATACCGGGGTGACGTCACACCGTGAATATCTTATTTTTACAAAAACGCCGCGGAACTACCAATATTCTGGTGGCATGAAAAAGGTTGTGGTTATTACATTTGTTATAACACATAAAATATTTTTTTTTATGCTGTTGGATGATAATTAAAGCCCAGAAGTAATATCATTGTATACGAATGATTTTATTTGGCTAGCCGCTAGAGTCTATAGCTTCGTGTCGCTTGACATAATTGAAATAACATGAAAACAAAGCTGATTTTTGCAATTTTATTTCACGTTGAAAGTTCCTCCTTTTACCCTATTTCTATTAACCAATCGTTCTGTTAAAAGCTCGAAGCTGCTTCTGTCCATAGTTAAGTCTGAAACTTTGCGAGGTATCCGGAAAAAGACGAAAAAACTTCGCAAACTAACCAAGAACTCCCATTAAACAGTACTAATCGTGGAATTAAACTTGTTACAGTCACATAACATAATGGCCATGGTTTATCTCGGAATTGCTACGCAAATTAATGTGTTTCGTAACTATAATACTTCCAATTATCCATATTATACCATACCATATCAAGTCGAAAACCAGCTCAGATTTTATTATTATGATAAAAAAAATACAAAAAGAAGTGAAATTTGGTAACGGTAAAACAACAAAATTATTGGGAAACAATGATAATGATACAAGTCTCGTAGCAACGTTACGTTATCTGCTACAACCACTGCTACGCGGGCGTAGTAATAACCTAACCTCTACGCACTGAAGTGAATTCACTTTGATGACTGACGCAATACTAATTAGACACAAGCAGCTAAAGTAGCAAACATATTGTATGAATACATTTTAACGTATCTCTGTCTGGAAAGACATCGAGTAACAATTACTGATCTAATTACATTTTCACGAAACAGTAATTTAACCAATTTTGTTTCGTACCTAGAAATTCATAATGAGTGGAACATTTTGGAAAAAACATTTTAGTAACGTTTTAAACTAATTTCAAAATAACATCTTTAAATGCCTTTTGAAAATAAACTCTGTATTTACACATATGGGAACAAAAGAGTCAACACCATGACATTAGTTGAAATGTAAGAAAAAACTTTAAGCTCCACACGCAATATATCCGATATAACTTCCACTCGAGAGACGGTCTCAGATCTAAGTATAAGGAAGTGTACCTTATCTTCAAGCATCCCTTTGAGGGTAATCGAAGTTTCTAGAAGCATCGGCACACACAGAATACGTTGAACTTTAAACATCGCAAGAATCTACATTCCGTATGTCAGCTGCATGTAAGCTTTCGCAACATTCAAACGATAAAAAGTTGACGAACTTTAAATTACTATTTGAAATATCGAGAGATTTTGTTTGACCTATTTGGAAAATTGGTTACTAATTTAGGTATGTAGTAAGTACTAAACCCATTCCCATTAAAAAATCATAAATGTTTAAATGGTTGTAAGGTGCGGTATGAGAAGAATATTTTTATTTGATGCATGACAAAAATGTTAAACTGAAACGTAATGGTGGTATGAGGAACCTCAAATAAATACTAAAACATCAGACTTCCCTGTGAAAAACACTTTTTTCAGTCATCATCATCATCATCGTCATCTCAGCCTATCGTCGTCCACTGCTGAACGTAGGCCTCCCCCAAAGAGCGCCAACCATCCCGGTCCTGGGCAGCCCGCATCCATCCGCTGCCAGCCACCTTCTTCAAATCATCGGTCCATCGTGCCGCAGGGCGTCCTACACTACGTTTGCCTAAACGTGGTCTCCAGTAGTCTTGTAGAGGTGAGTAATAAATCTTCTTACTTTGATTGGAACTAAATTTAAACACCCGTTAGACTCAATTTCCATCAAGTAATTTTCTAAATGCATTCTGGATTTCACAACAATACATTCCACTGCCTAAAATACACAATTGAAAAACGAATCCCAAATCAATACCACTTTGTCATTCGTTATTGACTAACTGTATTTCATCCTGAGCTTTAAAAACCTTGCTTTGGAGAGCACAAAAGGCTATTCAAAAAGTGAGCACTTTTCAAACATATGGGCGCCTGAAAGATTTCGTTCGAAATCCGGTTTAAAAACGACATTTTTCTGAGTGTTATACCTATTGCCAATCAACTTAGGTACATTTTTCAAAAAGTAGCGATGTTACTATCAAATATATGCAAATTTTCGTTCACACATTTTAAAAAACAATATTCTACAATGCAAAATTACTAAAACATAGAAATTCTGCATTACAAACACGCCGATTCAGATAAGCTCCACAACAATACAAAATAAATTATCACAATGACAGCCAAATAATTTACTGTCTCGCACCATTATAAACGCGCAACAATTGAGCCAAAAACGTTCGTTAGATCGATGTCTATTAGCGCTGACATAAATTTGCACATATTATGCTAATGCCGGCTGCACACGTCGCGATCGTTCTGCGGAGTGAAGTCTCATTTGTCATGATAATACGCAGGAAGTTTGTAGCGGGCCTAATTATCGGATGCGCTGACAGTACTAATTATTCATAATAGATGGTGCAGTTTGGTGGAATCGAAAAGGTATATTGAATTGCTTATAGTGAATTGGTTTTAGGGAAAGTTTGTAATTGTAATGTAATTAGTACTATTAAGGCATTACTATGTAAGTTAAAGTAGAGTTTTGTATATTTCCCCCTTTATTCAGCTGATTTAGGTATCATGAACATTGATATCAATGTTTGTGAAACCTGCAACACAATTATTGAATTCCTGAATGCGGGAGTCATTTAACTCTACACATAGAAATGAGACTTCTTGCTTCAACAGACGCAGCGCTCTTTTACAAAGAGCCCTTTATACAGACGAATACGGTTTATAAAAAAATCCAGACATGTATACATACAAGATATCCCTAGACAGTTAGGTACAATAATATTTAACTCTACAATGACACAAGTACGTACGTAACATTCTATATAATTACCATGTGCGCATACTTACGTGATTTACAACAGCTAGAACGAGCAATCTTGCATTGTTTTATTGTTTACCCGAGTCATTGTGTAAATGAATACAATTCGTTGTTCGCCAGTAATGGAAAATGAATTGAACACTCATAATGTCCTACTTGTACCATAAATATGATTTGCAATACAATTCACGTAATCCAACGAAATATGGACGTTTTTTTTATCACCTAAATAAAATGAGTCTGTTTGAAAAATGTTTTTGTATGATAAATAATTTTTGGACTGTTTGGATTTTGTATGTGTATATTGACAGATGTTATTGTGTAATTAATAGTTAATACTTGAAAAACACACTTATGTGACTTTTCTTTCTTATCTCTTTGGTATAGAGCAATTATCAAGTAGTTGAACATGTATATGGTTTTAGTTTAAATAATATTCGTATTTTTAAGGCTTTTTTTAAACGACTTCCGCTCTTAGGAATTTTATTCTGATATCGCGGGCGAAACTTTCCAGTCGCATGCTTAATACACCCAGACTCAGAACAAGCATTAGAGGACCATACAAACCCTTCCTACATAACGGGGATCGAATTTTGTCGTGGTGACTCCAACCGCTTGTCTATCCATGCAATCATATGACTTCAATAAATATCCTTCTTATAATCGATATTTTTCCTACCTTTCTGTTTTGACTATAATTCCAACTTACCGTTCATAACATTTATTTCTTGAATTTCTTTGTAAAAACAATAAAAATGTAGAACAATGCCATCCAGTAATTGCTTCTTAATCCTCCATTCGAAACAGATCGTTTAGAAGCATTTTAATATCGCTCCGCAATAAAATGTTTTCAACATTAAAATATCTCGTTTCGGGGGACCGTTTGAAATACGTATTAACGAAGCCTTTCTACTAAGTCTCCTTAGTGCCATGCCGTCTGTTTGTTCCTTTTCAAAATGACTGTTTCTAAACAAGGGAAGGTAATGACATTGGCGCTTTCATCAATCAATCATTGTTTCATCAAAGCATGTGGAATATGAAAATGTATGGTGAAAATTTTGTAACACAGAAAAAAGAAATTATTTAAAATAGAAATACAAACATATAGATTCAGGGTTGTCACAAATCATAGCAAAGTTCTGAATTTGACCAGTTATTTATTAAAAAGCAACTACGAATTCCATTTTAATGACAACATTTCTTTAAATGGCCAGTTCTTGAACGATACAAAGGAAGAAAGTAAGTAAGAGGAATATCTTGGAGGAAAAAGAGAAAAAAACAGTAACAATCTATTTTGATAGCGGCCTTCCTTCATTACTAGGAACAAATGCAGTCGACGATGTCGCAAGCCAGACATAACGTGGATCTGTAATTTATTTAATAGCTCTCCGAGATATTCTAAGGAGTTTGTAGCATTTTTATTTACCGACTGTAGAGGTTTTTCTTTAACATTTCTGTCGTAATTATTTTTTTACTGGTAGATTATTTGTTAGCTTTTATTTTTAAAATGTTTTATTTATGAGTATGATGGTGGTCATTATTATTTTGAGAGTCAGTGTTAAACAAGTATATATTCGTTAAACGGTTTCTAGAACTTTCGGGCTTTAGGGTTAGAGTGAGGTTGAGGTTAAGTAGACAGTTAAAAAATAGAAAAATAGTACGAGATTCTGTAAAATCCATTTAAACTGGAAGCCGATTTGGATAAAACACACATAAAGACTGAATAGTTAGTAAAGTCTCATCAGTTCTGGCATATTTTTATACATAAATATATGGATACCGACTGTTACATATCAACTAAACATATTGTGAAATATGTATCAAGTTTTCATCAGTAAATATCAGTTTTTTTTTACTATTTCATAACAATAATGAGACTAATAGCTTTCTTAATTTACGTAACTATTGTTCTACATTAACTTACAGGTCATCAGACCCTCGATAAAAGCAGATCGAAAATTTTTGTCTGTTATTCAGTTCGGACGAATTTTTACATGTTAATTTAGAAAAGAACTAAACGGGACTTCTCGACAAAGTTTTAAAAGTCAACCGTGAAGTCGACTCACTGCCCAGACTAAGATTCTATTTTTAAAAGAAATGACCTTTTGTAAAGTCGGTTTCGAGTTTTAAACAAACGAAAATTACATCTTCTTTTGTCTAGTTTGTAATATCAAATAGGTGTTTAATTTAAGGTCACAATCGTGCAATATACAATGCCAATTCTTTGAACAGACAACAGGCTAGCTTTCTTGGAGCCAACCAATCTAAAGTACTTAAATCTTTATTATTGTAAGTAAGGCTAGGTCAAGTTGCATTTATAAAAACTTATACGTTGTTCAAACATGTATATTTGGTCTATTTGTTTCAATATTTCATTTAACAGAGACAAAGTTCCAACCAACCGACCCGAGATGGCCATTTTTCGTAGAGCCGTCTTGAATATTTTCGTCACAGTTTTTATTCAAACCCTTTTTTTTAGATTAACGCCTGTTTAATAATATAAACGTACTTCTTGCGCCTTGCCTCGGTACGGGAGCTTTTAACCGCGGAAGTTCCCGTTGCCATGGTAACAAGACAAACAAATTGGCCTGCTAAGTGATTGGACTTTAGTGGTTGCGTCTTGTACAAGGAAGATGTATTTCTGTGTATATTTTTCTTTGAACTCGAGCTTGAAATGTAAATTATGTAAGGTAGGGTAAAATGTAAAAATGTCTTGAAGTAAAGAAAATATTTAATGACCTTCAGCTGAGCGAAAAGTTGTCTTACTTGACTATACTCTGTTCATCTGACTACACTGCTTATCAGTTTTTAAATCATAAAGAAATTGGCTCGAAACAAAATACAGTACCTATTTGATACGATAAGTGCCATATTAACGCAGTTTCTTAGACAAACAACTAACAAAAAAGTTAGAACACCAGGCGCCTAACAAACGCTAACATATCACAGTGGAAGTGAAAACCTCTTTATACCTTGTATCAACTCAGTAGGTACTTGCAATGCAGTCTGAACCAGATTGTTATAAATCTGTTTACTTTGCCCATTCTATTTTAAAAGTACTTTCATGAGCCGCGCTGGTATTTTATGCTCTTGCACTCACTAAAAGTCGGCTTTACTAAAAGAAAAATGCTTTTTGGTAGAAAATTTAATTGGAAAGCCTGCATTGAAAGGATAAACAAAAACCCCTGCAGTTTTGCTCACTAAGAGCAGATTCCTTCAATTGCCAATTGCTTTGAGATTTTAAAACAATCTGGGTATTGTTTTAAGCTGTCCTTTTTAATTATCAGCTTTATTTGTCGATCGTGGTTAACTGTTGTTTTGTAGTTGTAATTGCGAACTTGTGAGAAGGCATTATGAAAATATTATTTTATCTACCTAACGCTTTAAGCAATTTTGTTACACAATTAAATTTCTCTATTCTTGATTATTTTTCAAAGTATGGAGCGATTTTAATGTTATGGTTATCATTAAAATGTACATCATTACTTACTATTATTATTAGGAAATAAATAGTAGACAGGTATATGAGGTATAATTGGTAAAAATCAGCCACTTTACAATTTCCGCTAGTATTGATTTTATATTTTAATTATATGTATGATTTTCTATAAATTAGTAAGTAAAAATACCACAGATTCATAATTTATTTTCGTTATATACTCAAAAACAATCGGAAAGATCCATATTAATATGAACGAATGAATTGTAACTTATGGTGAGAAAAATACGGCTGTCTTCGCGCGCTAAGATTATTAATCAAAACCATTTGATACGAGAAAAATATGAATTTTCCTTTCCTTGAGGTCGCCGAGCTGTTAAAGTGATACGCTGAGCTATCACAAGAACAAATTATATTCTGCGGCTAAGAAAAATAAACAGCGTTTCTTACGAACAATAATTGGTTTTTACTAACTTAGCGAGTTATTAAAATATCTGCTTGTGACAAGTTTACAAAAAAAAGGATTTTCTTAGTAATTGGGTGGAGGTTCGTATAAAAAATAATTTCGAACATAAATCGCGGTCGTGTTCTTGTCTCGTCCTTCAATATTGAGGACGTCGCTAAAAATGTGATGAAACTCTGTAATGTAGTTTCTTGCGCCGTTTTTCGGACATTTCATGGAGCTGTCAACGTAAAAACCCTTTGATTAACCTACTTTTTGACGTCCGAAACCGTGGCTGGTGACAGTTTATTAAAGTGTCAATTACATCGCTTGAACCGGGTATTGGGGCTTTGTGTAATAATTTAAAGTTTATTTAAATTAAACCTGCAATTTTTTGATACTATCAAATATATAAATATAAAACAAAAATTTCAGTTAGTCGATTTTTCATTATCATAATCCTTTATTTTTCATTTAAGCCGAAAATTGTTTTACCTTCGTCCAAACTTTCAAACTAATGGGTATGTTTTTTTGCGTCCAATCAATATTTTTGAATTCCAACGAAAAAATATCGTTTTAATGAAAACAACTTTTCATATTTTATGCCCGACGCTCCAAGCAGTGCCAGCGAACCAATCACACTTGTCACTCGTATTTTTCCATTTCCGGATTAATCTGGATTATGATAAGGACTGTATTATTTGTTTGACACCTTCGACCTCCAAAAATTTATCACCAAGCAATTTACGACATTTCATGGAACAGGATTTTTGCTCGAAATAATTTTTTTGTTAGTTTCGTGACTGTTATATGAATAAATCAACTAAACCTTTCGCGGACCTACTTTGAACAAAAAATTGCTATAAATAAAGTTGAACAGAATTATTATTTTTAGTTCGTTTTTAATATTTTTTTCTGTTATTGTTATTTTATAATTATTTTACTCTCTTAGTGCTTGCCAACACGTTAGCAGGCCATGTGGCCTGTTACATATAGCTGAACCGTCAATACGGCACTTATTTTCTACCAAATGATTTTTTACGGGTTTCAAAACAATCAATTGTTCCTTCGGTATATAGAGATACTCAGAAGTAGAAGAAGCATTATGTATATTGCATATCCTTGCACATATAAGTCTAAAAGTTAAAGCTACGTGAGTCTTTTTATACAATAACAAAAAACATTTTCGTTAAAAATTGTAAAGAGATGTCAATAATACAATCACCAACAAGATACCTCAAACAATAGAATAGCGAAATTATTACAATTTATTTACCACCGACAAATGCAGCTGTCGTGAGCAGATCTCAAACACAGTCAATATTGCCGTCCACATAATCCCCTAGTCGTCATGACACCCAAAGGATTGCGTAACCAACACAATAGACGAAACAATTCACCCGTAATAAACTGACCAAATATTCCATACCTACATTTTCCAATGAATTATAATATCCGTAATTAGTTTCAGAAGCACGTAACCGTATATATCTCTGGCGATCCCTTTGCAATCCTATCCGTGCCCACAATTATACTCCATTTTAATTATATCAAAGTAAATACGACCGGGAAGAAAATAAATGGGTGTGGTTTTCTAATAATCTCAATTTATCATAAACTGTTGAAGTTCTCAACGTGTTTTCATAAGTTTGTAAAGCTAAGTTACAAATCTGTTATGTTACGGTAATTGCGAATACTTTATGAGTATAAAGCATTTAAATAATACAGCATCATAACAATTTTGCACAAACTTTCACATAACGCCATCTTATCTCAATCTACACAAAGCTAACTGACAACTGATAATCACATTTTCATGTTTCTAAATCTAATCTAAATCATATAGATAAATTATAATATTTTATCTTTAGAAGTGTTGTTCGTTTACTAATGAGTAAAGAAGTTCCCGCCTATCAAATCTTACAATCATCTACAACACATGTGTACAACGTATTAATGCGATTTCCTGCGTTTTTTTTTTTCAAAATAATACTTGCCTATTTTTTTGCTGATTCGATAAGATTCATGTAAAACAGTTCACAGCGTTAAATGTAATTTCTATTTCTTGATTTTTAATAAACAAAACTCCAGTTTTGAACTATACGTAGGCAAATGAAACTGATTGCGACTATTCAAATAGAAATTACCTACTTTTACCTCTCAACGAAAAGATACAAAATATATTTTGATAAAGAATATTTCATACAGTTTCTAGTGAATTTAATATTTCTTTTGCGCTCTCATTATCGTGCTTTTCACAATAAATATGGAATGGAAAATTCCTAAGTTGTTATTACAATTGTCTAAAGTGTCCGTAATAGTAACACAATATTTCATAGTTTCATGATTGCAGTATTGTATATTATTATATTCTTTTAATAATGAACTGACTGCACGGATAGCCTAGTGGTGGAGGTCCCCACGGCAAACAGCTGTGCGCGTCATGTCGCGGGTTCGATCCACGTAGCACAAGCATTTGTGTGATCCACGAATGCTTGTTCTATGTCTGGATGACTTTGTGCATGTGATTTGAATGTTTGTGAAACCCCCGCGACACAAGGATTAAATCCCATACTGCGGGAGTTGTTTTTTTTTTTCATATAATTTGTTCTTGTGGTTACCATTGAAGTGTTTTTGTCGCCTGGTTCACTATTTGTAACCCTGTAAATTATGGAATTATGGAAATATCCAAACGGTTTCCATACTAGAAAGGCAATCTATTCGTCTCGCACCAGGTCTTATGTCATGAATTTTGCTAATGATTTAGATTTCAAAAAATAATGATAATTAACATCGAGTTTCGGTAAATTTTTGTTACGGTCACAATATTCTCTGGTGATTAACAAAAAACTTAGTTTAGGTTTAAAATGTAACGCAAATTGTATCAAACTATTAACGTTATATTAATCCAATACAGAGAGCTAGGCCGTTAATCTTAAAAGGTAACTCTAAATAATATGCTAATTCAAGAGACATTAAATTTCTAACTAAGTTTATTCAAATCCGTCCAGCCGTAACGTCGCTCTTTAATTGAGTTACCTACACCTGTATAATAATATATACCTATATTTTGCATAAGGTGTTTCTATCTACGAAAATTTACAACTTGGGAAAATCAAAGGTTCGCCATTTTTTTTGTTTTTTTTTTCTAATTTAGATCACGCGTAGGGGGTACGGCGATGGCGCTCTACGAAGTATATTGCGTTTCCACGCTTCCACAATCATAATTATATTTTGCAACGGGCTTACGATTTTAAATTGGTTAAATGACAAATAAATTTGGGGGCCCCACCCTCAAATTTAATTGACACCCAACTGATCAGCTTCTTTTAATTTTGTCCTATTCTACGGAATCCGCCGAGTTATGTTTACTTGTACTTGACCGGTTTCAATTTAATATGGGTTTCAAAAGGAAGTTGTAAATTTTCATATACATATACGTTACTAACAATATGACTAGATTTTTTCGAAACACGCTGTATGTAAAAATACGAAATTCTTAAATAAGTATACAGTGAAAATTTCCCAAGAATGTCTATAAAATGATGATTATTAAATCACACGAAAGAAACATTGTGCTCCTTGGAATATCCCCTAATGTTAACGTTAAAAAAATTTACAGCCCTTTTGATCTCCATAAGCCGGTAGTTATATTATTATTATATATCTTGCAAAAGAAAACTGTTAACAAGTGACGACAAAGTTATTACAATGATTGCCATCAAAGTCCTTTATATTTTCCATAGAAATCTAAATAACAAGGTAATAGAAGTGCCAACGCCGCGTGACCTTGTCGCCACACTGGTGTCTTGGACGACACCAGCGCGCGAACTTACGCTCAGTCGCTCGCGGAACGTCGTCACAGCAAGAACCACTAAAAATGGTGTTTTGCGGCGTTTCTCAGGCTGGAAATTCATCTGCATCGTGTAATAACATAAATAAAGAAATAACATTTTATCGGTAAGTAAATTATTGCAGTAATATTGATGTTATTGCAAAATTAAATTTGAAAACATAACCTTCATTATAAACCATATTTATATCGCACCATCCTGCAACAATTGCATTCTTTACTAATCATTGCCTCTGCAGTAAGAGACTTACAGAAATGCACCGTTGTAAAAAGAGAAATGTATAACGAAAAATAATATTTATCAATGCGATCGTATTTGTAGTGGTACGGCCGCACAAAACTGTCGGAAATAGTGATGTGGTTAAGTGCGGACAAATTATCCAAAATGAAAATTGTATACGAAAAGTAACAATTTTAATAGTCGTTTGTTTTTGTGAACATATTATTGAATATATTTTTATTTCAAAATCCCGCAGGATGCAAATAAATACAAAAGACAAGTAGATGACTACCACGGGTAAACGAAATTGGTACCCTATAACTTAGGCCGAATATACACTATGAAATTAGTTGCATGCTTGATAACTTGCCGCCCGCCGCCACCCGCGCCCCTCTCCATTTTTACGGCTCGGACCGCGCTCGCAACTGAATGTTTCAAAAAGTACGCCATGCGCTATAGTATAGCATTGAATAAAAATTGCAATTTAAATTTATCCAAATCTCATAAATACCTATTTTTTTATTATGAACGTTTACTAGTCATTCGATACATGAACTGGGCTGCTTTTGTAAGACGACTAAAAAGTCACCGTATAAACCAAACCTACCTACCAAGTATTTCCTAATAATATTTTTTTTTGTCAACCGACAATTAGCGAATTTTTTTTTTTGTAAGTAGGTACATATTATAATTAAATCCATAGAAGAATACAACAAAAAACATTGTCACTCATAATTTCGTCTTTCATTATATTTCGGATCCGTAGTCAATCCCTAGTGTAGTTTACGTAATCACTACAACTAATGCAAAAAAATGCAATGACTGTGTGAGTTAGTGAATCCATACAACGACAAAGTCAATCTTATTGCATTAGACGTACGGCCTAGTGTTGTTTGCTTGGTCTTCTCGATGTTAATGTATGCGTGATTGCGTAGTTATTTGCTGTGAATGTGTTGAAGCCCCGCCCACCGGCGACATGCGTTTCGATAGATCGCCGCGGTGTATGCCATTTCTATTACCTTGTTATTTAGATTTCTATGATATTTTCCTTATTAATCTACGCCTTAACTCACTATGACGTGTAATAAACATGACATATAACCATTTGACAGCTTTAATTGTACAATTTCGTCTCTTTTGTTTCTGCTTACTGCGTTTGCAAGGCACGTAATAGATCCACTGCGGGACTTGCAAAGCTTATCGAAACCCTTAGTCAGGTCGGTGCTAAGATTTGCAAAATTCCTAGACCCGCTGAGCCCCAGTCATTATCTCGGTATTTTGGGTCGAGCGCTGTTTAATAAGCCTTTGCTTAACTCACTCGTCTTTGCACATAAATATTCATGTTTAAGCCAACGGAAAAAATGGCTCGGCAGTCTGCATACATTAGGCAAAAAAACTTCTAAAACATTTTCGGCCCTTGACAAAACTTGCTTTAATAATTAAGATGGAATTAATGGAACTGATTATATAAACATTTTCACTTAATCACCTTCAGAGAACAAAGCCCAAGTTATAAGTTTCAATAATACTTAATTAACTAATGATAACGAAGGTCATTGTAATTAAAAGTTCCATCCGAAATTCAACGTCTTCCAACCCGTTTTAATTTACACCTACCCTTGGATATCTGCCCTACGTTTCTAATTAAGGTAAAGTTCCAAATGAACTCGAGCGATAATCTTTAAAAATATGGAACAAAAAACTCTCAAATTCAATGAGCAAAAAACGTGAAAAGATCTGTTTAACTTGGAAATGGATTTTTGCGGTAAGAACGAAAAGTTTTTATCTTATTTTCCCGTTGATACTCCTGCATTAATCTGATGAGAATAACATCGTTGTTTCAGGCAGACTTTAGTTCTTCTGGAGCCAGCCGCAACTGATAATTGAATAAACAACAAGATGTAAACCCTTTATCATTTAATGAAGATAATCGTGGGGAAATTGTTACCACAAGATACAAGAAGATATGAATATTAAAATTTGTTTGTTATGTGCATTTATAAAAGGGCAGTAATTTAACTGCATTAAAGATTGACCTACTTCTATAAGCTATCAAAGCATTGAAGTCATTATAACTTGAGTGAAAATTGACATTACAATATAGGTAATGACAGAATGAAAGCATAAACTCTTCAAGCAGAAATTTGATCCTTACCGAATCAAGAAAGTACTACAATCTATATAGCAGCATCTTGCTTACCCAACAAAACAAGAATTAGTTTAAAAGCTTACAGTAAATGCGGAGTACTGTTACAATAAAACAGAACAACAAGGCAAGCACTACGTTTGAATATTTCTATCATTTTCATTAAACTCTCGACCCAAATGAAACATAACAGATGAGTAGAAATAAGTTGGTGAACATTGCGGGATTTTCCGTCCAAGTTTCAGTGGAAACGGGCCCCGGGGAACATTTGTCATCGCTCGGCCCCTCAACGAAACACCACTTGTATAATTCTTTTGATTTTTACTTATTAAAACGAAGAAACTGAATTCTTACCAAAGCAGCAATCTTAACAATGGTAAATATAGAATAGGTCCTTACAAATTACAAAGAAACACTTCAAATCTGAAAAGTGACTTTTCCTTTTGACATGTCAATGACATATATTTGGAACATTAGAAGCTGTATGCTAGCCAAACGGTATTTCTACAATCGTTATCGTTGATAGATAACGCTAAATGTATGGCAATTACATCTTATTTTGATTTAGCACTTAGACCTCTAATTTCCATACATTCGAGTGTTATTCGACATTTCACTAGGCTTAAGGCTGACCCAGGATCTGAAGATATATTAATGATATCTGTTTCACCACAGACCTGGAGTGAAAGATTCCTGGTAGATTTAAAATAAAAGTTCTCAACAAGACCTCTACATGTTGGACCTGTTTCCCCGAGTAAGCCTTTCAAAAGGCTTGGGTCTCTTTCCGTGAAGTTATGCTGTGATACAATGAGTGAACAGAGATACAAATAATGAAAATAAATTTATTTATTTGGAACAAGGACACATATACGTACAACTACAATGAAATTGGAACGTTGGTAACAGGATTGTATGAAACTGTGTCCCGGTATTATTATTATTATTTTTTAATAAAAATATAATGTTACTTGTCTAGATCCCGGTTCTGTTTCTAAAGATCTTCTTTCTTAAAACAAAAGCCGGTGCTCAAGTTAAATTATATGCCTACCTTATTTAATTGTATTTTGCGGGTCCGGAATTAAAAGTCGTTTGGAACTGTAGTCAAGCTAATGGATTTCTAAGCACTCCAATGCTTGAAGAGGTAGATATATTTACGTGAACTCTTGACTTAGATATCATGACTGTACTATCTTCAATCAATAAGGCAGGTAGATCTGTAACTATTTAAATCGTGCTTTCAACCCAGAACAATTAACAAAAAACCCTCGCGGTGCAGTAGGTATGTAAGCAAAAACAAACAATTAAAAACTTGAAGTTAAACTAATATGACCATGTGCTAAGCATAGTTTTCTTTATTTATACCTATGTCAAAGAAATATCTATAATAATTACAACAGTCTAGCTATTAAGGTTCATAACATGGAGCCAGGTGAAAGACGGGGTTTAACCTAGTGTACGGAATACAAAAAGGCTTAAAAGCAGTGTACGCTTGTTTGTATGTTTTAACATTCATGCTGTTTTTATCCCTTTAAAATTACACAGCGTAAAACAAGAAAATTTTAAACTTTTTCCGGACCGACTGGCTGGAAATGCATTGTGTTTTTTATTTCAATTGTAATGTAATCTGTGCTTTTAATATTGATAATACTTAGTTCTCGTGAGCATTTAATCGAAATTTCCCGGCGCTATCCGCATTCTACTGGAACTTGATAGTATTAATGAGCTTATCTCGCGACCTCCCTGACGAAGCACAGCTTAAATGTTCAACTTTGTATTCGAAATTAAACGTGTGTCAATTTAAAGTACCGACTGTTTTATTAATCAAGTCAACACCTGCAAAGTCGTTTATAAAAAGAAAAGTTACATCAAACTCTATTTCTGTACACGTAAGGTTGAAACTGTTATGACTCAAAATTGCTCAACGTTAATGTAATATAATTTTCCCAACTACGAATCTAGAATATGTGTAACGTCAAACGAGATATTTCGGTAATATTACCGTACTTAACTTGTTGGAGTTCATTACAGAGACTAAATAATAATTACGTACATACGCGTATGTATATGTATGTTCAATGTTTGGGAAAATAGGTACTGCGTCAAATGTACCATTAGTGTGAATCTTTGATACCGGAAACATACTAATTAATTAAATAGTACAAACACTTAAGGGAAACACTACACCAATTAGACAATTTCAACAAACGTATTCAATGGCAAACGTACCTGTAGTATAGAACATACACGTATAATTATACTAGCTCTTGACCGTCGTTTCACCCTCGTGGATTTTGGTTATAGTTTGACTAACTATTAAATGACCATCCCTATAAAATATAGATAATTTTTCAAGTTTATGAAACTAAGTCAATTTATATTTATGACAAAAACACATAAACTTATTTTAGTCTGGAATGATATTTTTTATCGGGCACACTTAGCAACTACTATAACTTTTACAAGTTTTAAAAGTACAGGCTAGAGGCTTCTAGAAGTGCCTGAAAAAAGTCTTAAGTACATCAAATAATGAGTCTTAATTTTGGTTTGAAAGATAATAATATGGTGGACAAACATTTTGATAACACATCAAACATAAATATTAACAATAAATGATCGACAATAAATCCTTTTTGATAAGCAAGTGCACGGCCATTATCCCTTGCAAACACATTTGTAAAAAAACACCACTGCAACAGGGCTTACAATACAAATTCTCCTTCCTTATAAATTGTTCGTTGCTCTAAGTTAAATAAACTTCTTAATTCTTGGGCGAGCCGCCACATTGTAAATCACTTTAATCGCTTGGGTGACGCAGGAGACACGGCCTCAGGGGTGTACCACGACCTACTAAAGGAAGACGGAAGCAGCTATAAGAGCGAGATGCCGCGCTACATTTTGTAGCGTGCCATCTCACTTCCACCACAGAAAGAGTTGTACTTATGAAAGTTCGTGGTAGGATTTGCGGCTGCTCGCACCGACTGGGATTACATACCCATGCTGAGGGACCCGTAAAATCCTGCCTTCCGTCTCGATAAAATGTGAAATCTGACAGTTTCTTACAAAACATGGGAGTCGTTTTTTTGCTGGAATTGGGCGTCGATGTAATCTTTGTGCTGAATGATTGCAAATAGATCGATTTATAGCAAAATGTATAGATTTGTTGGTTATTAGTTACTCTATTACACAGCAGATTAAAATTATGAGTTAATCCAAGACCAGCTTTATACACACTTGCATACTGTTAAATAAAGTTCTCTATGAAGATACTAAACTTTAAAATATCAATGAGGCAGGCACTGGATGCAGTCGAAGACAGATCTCGATGGCGTGCAATTTGGGAGTCTTTTGTTTGGCGGTGGGTGAATATAGGCTGATGATGATGATGATAAACTAGGATTTATAATTAATCATTAAACAAATACGCGTGAATCCAATGTTTGAGCCTCAACCGCACAAAATTAAAGACTCATGTTTGGTCCGAAACTAGACGACCTGATAAATACGCGTGAGTAAACCGATATTAAATAAAACCTATGACAGATGTTTATATAAATTCCCTACTTATACACTATACAATCACATACCAGTTTTAATTAAATTAACACTGAGCCTAATAATAAATTTCTAAAAAGGGAAACTGCTATTTTCCGTTTCTACAATACTATTTTTCGTAGGATTCCCTTTAAGAATTAAGTCCACGAAATTATAAAGGTTTCACAAAATGCTTAAGAATGAAATTTTCTTAAGGATAGCCATTGTATTCGGAACGTTAACCCTTATATCAGAAATTATTAAAAAAACTACTCTAATTGTATCGGAAAACAATATATTAGCAGTGACAGCATTTATTAGAAAATATATATTTTTTGGCATAATAAAACAATGTCAATAAACGAATAACCTCGTTAAATTGATATAATTGAATTGAATTAAATGTTGTTATTGCTGGAATTTTTCTTAATTGGAATTACCTGCTCTACATTGTAAATGTAGAATGTAAAACTTTTATAGAATATCTGAATATCTTTTAATATGTGGTAAATGCCAGAAATCACATACATAACGATTATTAACCGGCTTTAAATTTGAATTTCGAGTATATTTTTGTCCGCCATTACAATTAACAATCATTACAAATGCTGCAGACTTAATTACGTCACAGCTTCAGTAACAAAGTTATCTTACTATTATAACTAAATGAAAAGTTAGCAAAATACAAATTGCCTGCTTAACTCGACTCCTACTCAAGTTATATTGTATTTCCACAAGTATTTCATTTTGCAAACTTCAGAGTAAAGACGAGTGTCTCCAACAATTTTCCCGCGGGATTTTATGTCATCACTTTGCCTTTTAACTCATTATTATTTAATCTTTACTCTAAGTAGACTAACGATATTCGCTTTAGTTAAAATAATTCAATTGAACAATGTTCTTGGGTTGTTCAATTTTACTTTAATTGGCTTGAAGTGTAATCTGCAATGTTAAATGGCCTAGAGAATGTCACATTACAATGGAAACAAATAAAATACTTCAGATCTACGGGAATGACAGTGACGTGACTTTGACTTATCTGTTGACTATTGAGAGATTCGTCAACGTTTGGGCGCGGATTAAAGTAACACGTCTAGGTAAATATCTTGTAAGTATAAGCATCTGCATCACAAAAGTGATCATAATAACAAATTATATTTTTCTACACAAATTACAATATAACCTACTTGACATTGAAATGAAACTACTTTTATGGATTTTATCGCGGTTTAATTTTTGATTTTAGTTCCTGACGTTTCGAAACCTTTGCAGGTATCATGGTCACTATGATATGGAACTAAAATCAAAAATTAAACCGCGATAAAATCCGTAACAGTAGTTTCATTTCAATGTCTAACATTGGCGTTAACCTAAGAAACCACTATATAACCTTGATTTCGATAAAAATGGCACAAATTTCACTTCAGATTTTAATTCGATCGTAAAACATCGGAGTGATTCTTTGAGTACCATTAAAATGCATCATTAAGGTTACACGAAATTCCAGGTGAGATGAAATTGAACTTTATTTTACCATCTTAAGTAACAATATCGTGAAGCAGGAGTTACTAAGAGTCTTCAGTTCCTAATTATAATTAGATTAGCGTTGATGAGTTTCAGATGAATTTATAGATGAATTTAGTAGTCTAATCACAACCTTAGTAGCACTTTTATCGACTTAAGACTAGCAAACATGATGAAAAAGTGTTTAAAATTTCGTGATTACGTGTTCACGAAAACTATACCTACTTCACTGTAGAATTAAGTTCCTTTTCGTCTACGTTTTAATGGCTGCCGAATTCAACCAAAAACTATAAACTGCCCTCAAAATAACATCAAAAAGTCTCAAACGAAAACAAATTTCAGCTACATCATTCCAATTGAGCCAACTCAAATGTTTTCGCGGTTATAAAAATGTTCTCTAGGGTAAAACCAAAACTAGTTCCCACAAAGTTAATGTCATAATGTTATTACCACAATTATGTCGTACGCGTATTTTTATTGGCCTGTAAGTGGAAAACTGTCGTCCTTGGGTGTTCCGTAATGTGTGTCGGGGCCTTTAGTTTTACGTTCAACTTGAAATGGCTCAATTTGTAAGCTTTATGTGTGACTGTGATACAGACGAATAACGTACGTTTTTAGAGTTCCGTAATCAAAGGTTAAAAACGGAAGCGTATTTCTGAGGTTCCGCAGTCCGCTATCTGTGCGTAAGACACGCTGTATCTTATGAATCGTGATAGCTAAACGATGAAAGTTTTACAGATTGTGTTTATTAATTGTTCTCGACTTAACAACAAATACTTAAAATAAAGATCAAAGTTAAGCAACGGTTGTTATAAATTTATTGATTGGAGAAAAATATTTAAGGGTGGGTTGATCCACTTATAGCACTCCACTTAAGTCACCCAACCAACTTGTTAATCTACGCCTATTTGCCTGAAACTCTCAGTACGCGAGTCCGACTCGCACTTGACTATTTTTTATTTCATGCTTTTCTCTTTACGCGGTACTTTAGAATCGCTGTGAACATTTTAACGAGCCGTATTGCGATGTCGCCACAAAGACAATCGGACGGTTGTTTCTGTATTGAATTACCTGCTTAATTATGCTATTTGTGTTAGATCTTTATTTACTTATATTCTTTATTCAGAAACTCTAGCCTTTTTGAATATTTTTTTTTTATGTTTAGTTTAGTTGATGAGAGGAATAAAAACACGTAGGGAGATTGGGTTTAGCTATACCATTCAATTTATAAATATTGCTTTTTAGATATTCTTACATCATTTTTTATTTCAACGGTAAGTTTATTGAATGTTGAATGACCGCCATTGTACCCTAACATTGTATGTATGTATTAAGAATCACTGCTGTAATTCCATGGTGTACAATAAAGAATATTCTCTCTCTCTCTCTAAAGCGCAGGTTATTGCATTGGTTGTATGTAATATATACATATTAGCTTTATCATTTTATTATTTTGGCATATTACGTGAATGTGCTTTTTTTGTTATAGCAGAGAAAACGACGCTATTACCTTCACATGACAAATCCTTTATGGCCGCACCTACAGACAGACTTTATTGCTGCCTAGACTTTTTTAATAGGTACTACCGCTGGACAAAGGCTTTTATTCTAGACAGATTTATGTAAGGCTAGCATTCAGTGGTATAGATATTATAAGCGATTTTATACACGAGTACATTTTACAGTAAAATAGTACCCTGTTATTAAGTGTCCGCTGTGTGACGATCTGTGCCTTCGTCTGTCACCAGCTGAAAATCACGAATAGAGATTGCAAAAAAAAAATGAAAATCGTGGTTAAGTTACATTTCGTACGATTATAATTTTCATTACTACTATTTACTTTAGCTACTGAACTATTTTCCATTTTATTCTTTTGTTTCGTATTTGTACGCATTGTATGAAGGTTTTCGTCGAATATAGGCTATGAAATATACGTATATAATGAAAATGGAATACTATCAGTTTCTACTACGGTTGTTACTAGCATGTTTAATTAGATAGGTCTAAGACACGAAACAAGGTTCATACCTTGCTCGAACGTTCCGTTTTAATCCTACAAACCTTTTGTAACAGCAATTTTACTCCTCACTGTTTATTAAAATGGTGGCTCAATGTTCAGCCAAACTTTAGTATGTACCCACTTAACAAAAATAAATTCACTACTTTCGTAACATTAATGATGAAAAAATAAAACATCTCTCGCAAAATGTAAGCGACTCGCAAGCACGGACGAAATTAAAATTCAAAATAACGCTAACATTTTTTTTTTGTATGATAACAGTATTACGAGTTAAACGCCGCGAGGGAGAAATAAATTAGCTATCAGGAGTAAATTGAATCTTGCATTTTGCCAGATTGTTGCCTTCAGCCCCGGGATGAAATTATGACTGAAAATGCGTAATATAGCGTAAACACGGCTCTTCCGTGTACATCATTATTATTGCTAGCATTTCGCTTTTTACGCCAAGTCTTGTAGATTGAAGAGCCTTGCATATAAATATCAAGTATTCAAAATAAAAGTAAAACGGTATTTTTCTTTTCAATCCTGTCTTCCTTCCAACTCACTGGTTCCTGTACAGGAAAATATGTTGTTTTTAATTCCAAAAGTGGAATTTTAATTAGCTCAAGAAAATCGTGCGGTAAAATGGCTTTAGTGGTGGTTGTAGAGTCTTAAAGGATTTCGAGTACAGAAATTAGGTAGAGATAAATTGTGAAAATAATTAGGAGTTGCTTGTATCGCCCATTCCTTCTAGACTAAGATACATCCAGTACAGTCCATATATGGAGTTGACACTCCAAAAAATAAGTTCTGTTTTAAACTTTTATCAAATCCTAAAATGAGTTCGAGTTCCGCCTCCTCTCCACGTCAGCTCATAATCAGTTCTCAGGGTCTAAGTTTTTCCGAAACTAGTCGGGTTATTCTGACACATACGCGTAAGTAAACCGTTATGAAATTAACACTAAAATTTATCAAACACCATTTGCAAACAAAAACATTTGCTTATGAAAACAGACCAAAAAAAAAAACTAGCAGTACTTAGTCTTAACTCAATATAATTTAAACAGGATCATTCAGCTGTTACCTTCCCATAAGTAAGCCTAGATAAGAGTCAATACGATCGGTAGTGGAAAGGGTGTGGGGAGAGCAACACATCAATATTCAATAGCCATGCAGTTTTAAAATCTGTTTGCTTTACCTTTCAAGGGTATTAAATGACTACGATGTATGGATTTAATAATATTGATCGTTTAAAAGCATTTTTGAAGTTCCAAAGTATCTGTAAATAAAGCTGGTTTGCTTAATGCTTCAAAAATGTTGGAAGTTTTTTTACAGTTTTTGTGTCTGAACATCAGACGGACTTCTATTTTTAAAGATTACGATTTCATAATGACTTTATCTTAGTTTTACCAAGCTGTTATTTGGTTGACTTCAGGGTGTATGCAGAAAATTATTCGCCATAAGACTTAAGGTACCAGTCGAGCACTCTTATGGCGTGTTTTCATGAATCACCCTCATCTTAGCTACAGTTACACACAGTGCAATGGACATGATCAAATTCCTAGTATCCTAGTGACCGTCGCTTATATAAACAAACAGATTAAAATAACCGTAAATATGATGATTATGATGTGTCCGACCGATTTCACCCATGGCAAAGACTTCGACTCCTAGTCAGTATTTTGTCGCTCATGTGCCCGAAGAACTCCTATAATATTGCCTATTTTCGCAGAGAAACCCGTAAATATGTTACCAAGTGAAATTTGTAAATCTCCTTTAGAATAGGGATGATGACTGGGTATAAAAAGAAAAAATCTCATTAGTCCCTCAGTTAGATAATTGAAAAGTATGGGACACGTATTTTTTCCTTTTTCAGTAAAACTAGAATTGACAGAGATTAACTGCTTTAAAGTTTGGGAGAGGGGGCTTGTGACGTAACGTTATAGTAAAATTTATACTCAATCGTGACGTCACGCGCAAGTTTCATTCATTGTAATTTGGTCAATTTATGTTTGCGAAACAAATTAAAAAATACATATCCACTATTATATAAAAACTACAAGACGGTACAACTGCAAAAAAAAATTGTCATCGTCCCTATTCAGAGAGAAGATTTGCAGTTGAGAGTTAGGCTTCCGTATCCAGAACGTCATATCCTTGTCTTACACAAACGCTAAGCTAATCAGAGGTTGTGACACGGCGTGCACTGAAGTAAATTTTCAAAATTCAACTCTATTTTAAGGAACAGTTGGTTGAAATTCATTATTAGATTAGAATTAAGGTTACATTTTTCGGAAGAACAAAGAAAGCCCTTGCCCAGTTTATTGGGACGGTATATTAAATACAAAAATAATGTAAATGTGAAAAGTAAACCATTTTCACTCTTTTTCTTTAGATACATACAGTTGCATTTGTACACTATACGTACACATGTACGGCTCTGAAATGTATCATATTAAAATGAAAACATCATTCTTTTTTACGTAGCAGGCAATAAATTGTCCTCTCAAGATATGTTATTACAGTTCTACCAATTCACCTGCGGGTTTAGTGCGGTCCTAACTAATAAATCAAACCAAACTTTACTTACACAAGGAACCACACCTCTACGTTATAAGGTAGGGCAGTCGGAAGCTCCAACTATAATTTTACTGTCATTGAGTCTCATATAAAATGTTTTAAAGAACTAAGAATTCCCCGTAATAAGTATGCCACATTTTTTTGTATGGCGGGATACTAGAGTACGCCTTGTTAGAACTTTAGGTACACTTTCGAATACCTACTGATGGATGTGCTCCGTTTAAGAATTTTAATGTCTCATTAATTAATGTAGCGTGTTTAATGTCTCTGTATAGGACTCTTTCCTAAAAAACTCATAGTAAAATAAGGAAGGAGTGTAAACTCACCACAGTATGTACTTTAAAGCATAAATGAATGTTTATAATCGCGTTTGACATTTCATTCGATAAAAATATAGAGCAATAACTAATAGTACTCTCAATCCTCAATTTTAAAAGTAGTATCTGTAATTTAGCCTAACTAATTATGTGTTTGTAAACAAGTCACATTAGTACTTAACGGAATTGGATTTGGACCTACAAGCTATAGAACAGCAAGACGACTAGAGGGTATCCAAGAATATTACATTAAAAAGTGGTGGCAAAAACCCCTCTAGACATTCAAAACAAATTAAATCAATATTCATCATAATGCTTTAGAAAACCATTGGTCAAATATTCTAATTTCCCTTCCCTTGACAAATTAATCACACATTAAAATAATTCCATCACAAAACTATCCGAACTCATTCATTTGCACGTGTCCGGGTCGACAGCTCTACTTTAAATCGAGATCTTAATTACGCAAAGTAATTTATTAGGTAAGGGTTAAGTAATAAATTACCTTAAATCTAATTTCAGCCTAAAACTTATTCGCTAGAAGTTCTGTAATTAAAGTGCGGTACAGTAATTGTTTGGGGATCACGAGACTGCGAAGCACGCGCAAAAACGCACTCGATTAAAGACATGTTATTGATATGCAGTTTCGGATTCGGTTTCGTAAACGAATACGTGAATGTTTTTTGTCAGTTTTTGTTTGGTTTTGGATGATCTCTATTACTGCTTTTCTCTATTACTTTTTTTTAGTTTCTGTAAGCGAAGCAAGTTCAACTTCAACGGACTTCTGACTCAAGTGCTTGGCTAGCACTTTGTCATAATAGGTTTCATTTAGTATCCACTACTACACACAATAATTTGCAACTTATAAGGATTCCCGTGAAGGTTATGGATAATTTTTCAAATATCCGAATATTTAATAGTTTTGGTCACGGAGCTATATTACTTCTCTACCCTTAGCTGGTTGAGTTCAGTTCTCACTAGTCTTAATCCTAATGCACCGGTGTCAGGAACTTTTTCCCGTTTTATCTGAGTCAAGTTCCGAAGTCGAACCGGACCGTGTTTCGGATTTCATTACGAATTTCTAATTGCGCAACTTGGTTTGCCTTTCACGCAACTTAATTGACGTAAATTGAATATTTTTGAATATATTTTGCCGTTTATATGAATTATTTTAAATATTTCTCTTGTATCAGGGTTTCCAACACAAAATATTACGATGTTTTTTTTATCCAACAGCAGATAAAACAGTCCTCAATTTCGCTTCTGCAAAAGAGCATTATTAAAAACATTTACTCTCTGAAAACAAGAAAACTCAATGAATCCCTGTAACTCTGAGAAATAATAATTAAAATCCATTAAGATATCGACTCAACTTTGAATTCAATTAACAAAACATTTCAAGCGAAAGTCGAAAGACTAATAAAAATCAGCGCATAGGTAAACAAATTTTAGTAAGAAACTCTAAACCCATTTATGTATCTTCGAGCCTTTAACGAAAAAAGTTTCATAATATTTTCCGGTATAAGTAAAAAAGTAAACAAACGGAGTAAAGAAGGCAATCAAAAGTTGCGTAAACAACTTTTCGACGGTTAGCTGAAGAGGGTGGGTTCCTGTGCCGGTACCACGACATCTAACATTCATCTCTTGCCATTTTGGTAATAAGCCGCGCTCTACAGTACGCGTTACAGCATCACGCCGCCACAACGACAACCGTCCCCCTTTCGGATTTCATGGTACCGGCACTGAAAATATCTTATGATATTATGTTAAATCTTATAGGGCTGTAGGTGAGCACGGCGCGAACGCCTAAATACGTTACGACATTCGGAAGGATGTAATGTGAGAGGAGAGAAATATCTTTTATTTAAGGAGAATTTCTTATCGGCTGCGAACGCTCCGTTTTGGAATGAACAATTTATTGAATGTAGGTAAGTATTACTTAGTGTGATGGGAACTATTTAAGGCATTTGCACATTTTATAAAAATGATCTATCTATATTTTTTCATCTAAGTATGTCGACAGGTTGGCCAAAGCATGGGTCGATGATATAATAAAGGTCCCGGTTTGAGTTTTGATGACGCTGCCATAGGATCATAGAAATTGGCGCAAGAAAGAGGAGACCTACGCTCAGCAATTGGAGAATAAAGGCTGTGGATGGTGAAGAAGAAGAAGTCGACTGGATAGAACACTTAATTCAGACGGACACAAAACAATAACTACTGTCTTGCCTGGTCACGAACCTTCTAACCCAAACAATGTTCTTCCCAGAAACAATGGAATGAGCCACTTTGTAGTTTGATGCGGAATAAATTAATTGATCCGTCAATCATTGTAGACCGCTCTCGTCTCCTGATATGAAAATCATGCCTCAGGTTTTCTGCATGCCATTACTCTGCGTATACCAAACCATATGTCAATTTTGTCATCGTCAAAGGGAGAGCAGGACGTATACGGAAACAAAATACGGTGTAAATTTAGTAATCTTTTCGGTAATTATCTTTTGAGCCGTTAGGGGTTGAAACACTTGGAGCATGTGTACCGAAAAGTTTATAAAGAAGACTTTAGGCCACGCTTTCCAAATTCGACAGGGATAAAGACGCTTTGTAATAACAAAATTGTTAGAATCGTAATATGTATTTTGTACATAAAAACTACTAATTTAACGTTTGAATCATGATAGATCTTTACTATATAATAGCAAATACAAATAGAAGCAAAATATAATTCCTATTATGAAACAAATTAGGTACCTCGTCCCTTAGTTACAAGGTACGGTATTTTCAAATTATTCTCCTTTGAACGATTTAAATAAAACAATTTGATAGAATCTATATATAGGAAATTAATTAAATTAGTCTCTCGTTTATAGGAAACAATTACGAATTTAATGATCAAAAACATTTTTCAGAAGGCTGTTTAATCATGTATAAACAAATTAAACCGATTCCATAATTAAATACTTAGTATTTTCCCACCTATTTTATGACGTTACAAAATAATCACATACATGGCCTTGTTCGTATCAATTACACATTAACTCTAAGGTGAACAAACTGTAATGTAAATCAATTTTACATTCACAGCCACACCGCGTGTTTATGATTGAGTCATCAATCCAGATGTACGCTACCGATTATGCGATTCCTATAAGACTCCGTATCTTAATAGTTCTGCATAGGAAACGATGATATATCGCTTATGAAATTTCCACATTGACCCTCCTTTGATATAAATCATGGATGGATAGGATTACCTCGACTGTATTTTATGTCGCATCCACAGAAGGGCCCGATGTGAAATATGGTGTACTTAGTCTAAGTAAGGCTCGAATGATGAATTATTTATCATTTTCCATCTGCGAAATGACAAAGAAAATTTTAGTCGAAGATATTCGTGTAGAGTTATAGAGGTGATAGTGTTTATGTTAACGCTAACCGTTCCCAACATTATCGTAAAATAATGGTATTTGGGATGTCGTTGCACCTGACGCGTGTTATACATCTAAAAGCATGTTTGACAATTTACATGCATTACGTTTTAGGATACCCTTTTATGTTATAGTTATTGACGTTTTGTTATGAGGAATTATATATTAAGTGAAAAAGCTACAATATTAAATACATTATCTTTTATCTTTATCATTCAGTTTCATTGTCCCAAGTTTCATTGACCCAATGCCAGAGTGATCTTGAGTTCAATACTTTAAGATCAGATAGATCAAGGATGAGTGATAATTATATTCAGGACTCAATAAAAAATGACTAACTGTTTGTACCGAACATTTTGACAAAATACTTCTTTAAAAAATATATCATAAATGAAATAAGAATATAGTTATTCGAGTCCGTATAAACGTTTTTTCCTAACGTCAGTACATTTAATAAAAACTACAAAGCTTAAACATAATTACAACAAAACATAAAGCACGCCGACTAAGTAAATTACACAATATAAATTAACAAAGGAAGAGTTTCTTTGTTGACGTACGTTTAAACCGCGGTTCGCCAAGTAAAATCTGAACTTCAACAAATTTATACTTAGGTATATTTGAGTTTAATAACTCAAGTTTACGCCGCAATGTTAATCTTTGGTGCCGTAAAAAGAGTCGCACTTTATGTGCCTGCGGAGTCTAATGTTAGTTAATAAAGCACAGCGCAAGTGAATTACAGAAAAACTGCTGTAGTGTTAAGAAAGTTTGTTTGATCATTTTGTGCAGTGTATTTACTTTTCAGTATTATTTTTTTTGTCTAACGAAGATGAGAATAGTTGAGAACATATTGTGTCTGATAGCCATTGACTTAACGCGTGACTGAGTCTTCATGTACAGCATCAACTTAGTCTTCTATTTTAAAAACAAAAACTCCGATTAAACTCCTGTGGTCCGTGGGGATTTATTCTGGATTCACGACAGCCAGTGCCTGTACAAAAAATGTATTTCTTTCTATGTGACTTGAATGTTTTGGAAACTCCCTGACACTGGAATTTAAAAAATGCTACGTAAGTCGGTAAAAAAGGAAGCTCCTACTGGTGTCCGAAAATCAAATAATACACATCTACACAGCACGTGCACACAAAACATAAATTTAAAAAAAAAATGTTCTACTAACAATCAGTCTCCCAAAATCTGTGGAGCCAGCCCGAATAGTGCTAGCCCAACGGAATGTAACGTGAGTGAATTTCGATATACACGACGTACGAGACATAAATTTTATTCAAAACATTTCTCTGTTATATTTACGCGTAGCAACGTGCGTATGTAGCATAAAATTTAATAGAAAACTGATATTGCTCACACCTTCGGGGTTTTCACGACTGTTCTGTGAAGAAAATATATTATTTCGTATATTTTCGTCTCTTTGAAATTTGTACTGGCATGCAAAAATATTACAGTTTTATACAAAGCAGTCAAATATTAACATACAAACTCATGATTGTAATGACTAGGCATAAAACTTCTTTTTTATATTTGTGAACCAAAAAAAGAAGCATTCTTATATGGACATTGAAAAAAAATTGTCTTTCTAAGAATTATATGGATTTCTCTACTATTTTCGTGCTTTAGACGACACAATAATAGGTATTTACAATTCTTCATCCAAGGTATATTCTGTAACTTACTCAAAATCAACCACTAGTTTGCATACTAATAAATAGTAACAATTTCCTATCAAACCCCATCCTAAAATAAGAAAGAAAACGATCTAATCATTACAAGTAATAATGAACAAAACAATTCAGGAACTAACTACTCAAGATTATCCTCAACAAGATACAAGTTTTGATATCCATACAAAGTTAACTTACTGTTCCTTGTTTGCTCGCACGATATAAAGCTAATAAAACCAGTTTAGTACTCATTGCCGTGCACCGAATCTTGTGAGTTCAACAACTTGTACTAACTTAGGCTGTCGGAACTAATAAGTAAATGCTATGCGTCCAACTTACTATAGCTGTTGCTAAGCGCGGACAGTTGAAACAACGTTCAGTTACAAACTATGGATGTGTAATTATTGATTTCCTGACTTAAACTGTTATGCCAAATCATTAGGTGAGTTTGGATTGAGCAGGTTAAATTTTACTAGCACATTGTTATCTACGAGTACTTTAGTACTTTAAATAGTAGTACGAATACTTCTATATTAATGTTTTATTTGTATCTACCTTTACTTTTATCTGTGTATCTCTAAAAGTTATGAACTGACTTTGTAACGCATAATCTCTAAAATTACAAAACCCATTTTAAACATTATTTTACCGAAATAAAGTAACGTTATTTGAAAAGGATATAGGCTCTATACAATCACGCTATCATGAATTAAGTGCGGAGCAGCAATGAGAAATGTTACAAGAACGGTGAGCAATTATTATTATTGACAACAAATTCAAAAATCTTTAAAAAATTGTGCTCGTTAAAACGGTTCCTCTATGTCTAGGACTTACCACCCAGACGGATTGTAGTTGTCATATTTGTGTACATAGCAATGTGTTATCCTTGTAAACGCTTTATTGGTCTATCACACAAATTAAATTTTCAATAATAGGGAATTCCTGACAATCACACTCACAGGAAACGAGTTCAACAATCAAAAACATTTAAGACACGATCAGCTGTACACTTAATACTCTTTCATAAAGTTTTGCTCCAAACGAAAACGTTCCTACAAACGTTTAGACAGAAAAACAAATTCACAACACTGACAAAGACTGAAAAAGATCCGGTTGAGAACAATCGGATTCGAGCACCGAAGGTTTCGTACATAGTTTTTGACGGTACAGCTCTTTGTGGTTTAAAAATAAGTCCATCAAATATCGGTGTCTCCTACTATTTAGTTTTCAAAATTTAGTTTTTTACAATATTGATTCTGTTTTATTATTCCGAGTGAATTGTCTCCCCTGGAACACACCGAGCTTAAGTGTTTTGGTAATACAGCAATAAATATCGCTATTTCTATGTACTTACCATGGACTCGAGTATAGTGATAATTTCACACCGGAGAGCTGATAGCTAACCAATCTGACAAGGGTTTTCCTTTTTTTGGAAGATTCCTAAAAATAACATTGATTCGCGCCGATCGTGTGTCTCATAGAGTAAAACTCCTCGGGTGTTCAAAGCTTTCCCTTGCCAAATATTCGCTTCGCTTTTCAATATTGGCAGTGCGGAACGTAGTTTGGCTAAAAATCGCGAAAATAGAACGGAAATGGGGAGTGGTGTCACCAGTGCAATATAAGCTGCGGCGCACTGCTGTAAACAGTTCAGTTCCAGACCTAAGAGCGCATCTTGTGGCGCTTTTTTATTGCTTTAAAGCGCTGTTTGTTCGTGTTGTCATTTTTCAATGCCTGCAGCGTTAGCGACTAGCTTAAGAATTGTCTACATGAACATGTTAACATCACATTTTCGCTGGTTTACATCACGATAAAGCTTTCAGCTTAGAAGGTAAAACAAACAAAATACGTCACGTACAAAAATCAGCATCTACATTAACCGAACTATTCCCAAAATGAAGTCATTCATATACAACCGCACATCTAATGAGGGCTCCCACACAGATGACGTCATTACTAACCGCTGTACGACCGCGCAGTTAGCGTACATAAGCATTCGGATAAATGCGCGCAGCCCTTAACCCGTGCAGATTGGCCAATTCATTTTCTACTAAATAGTGCTGTAATTTAGTGCCTTAATGCAACGGAAAAGCTTCAATGAAAGAGATGTTCAAAGCGTTAGTCAATGCACGTCATATTTCTGTACCTTTTAGAGATATAGTTTGGATGAGGCAAACTGAAAATATCATGATGAAGGCATTTTTTTTTAAATACGTTGCGTAACCTTGAACTCTATTTTAATACAAAAATGTTAGTGGAAAAGATTTCGGCATAGCGAGCAAACATTCAACCATTAGGTAGTCCACAATTTTCATACAAAATATATATGCTAATATCATAAGGTCGAAGTCATGTCGGACCGTCATAAAGCCTCAACATTTTTGGACAAAAGATCCCACACAAAAGCTGGACAGTCAATAAGAGAAAATATTACCTACAGTAATTTTGCCTATCATTAGTTTCCAACGAGACAATATGTATGCTAAATTTGATCGAGTAATCTAAAATTAATCGTCTATAGTCCAACCAAAACATGAACGATTTTTCCAATTATTTTATAAAAAGTTTCTCCGAGAATTTCTGTTCCAGAAATATTAAAGCCCGCTATATTTATTGGTGGTTCCGTTCAATAAATAAACGACTTGTTTGTATTCACAAATGGCTGGCAATAGACATGTACAAACATTCCTTGAAAAGAAAATATTTATTTGAAAAAACATCTGGGACAATATAAATATTTCGTTAAGAGAAAAGAAACTGACACTTATATTTGAGTAACGGGTTGTTACAATAAAATAAGCACGCTACTCGGTTTGCAATGAAACGCCCATCCTCCAATAGAAAGGCAGGATATAATATTTCAAACTGAACAAATTAAACAAAATAATATTTTATTATTTTAAATGAATTTGAATATAAGGAGATGAACAGAATAAATAAGTTGCGGTATCACCTAACCTAACACAGCACAGATGGCCAAGCGGTATGTATGGGTGAGTATATAAAATCCTCTTTTCTTCTTTTAGTTTGAACACTGCTATGGACGAGCATTTGTGTGATTTTTGAAACCTTATTCTGAGTTTTGGTTTTTTGGCAACTCGCAACAACGCAGAAAGACACTGCGCCTAATATGTTATAAACACATTACAAGACTCAAACGTATTCAAAACAAGTCAGTTATCAACAAACACCAATTCTAAAAACTTATATTCAAAATGAAAACCCAAAGCATTCTAAACTTCACTTAGATAATTTCCATTTCACCTCCAATGAGGCATGAACTTAAAACTTAAAGGAGTTCCACCAAAAAAGGTTAATAAAATTCCATTCAACTCTCGTTCATACCCCTATAAACCGTTTACTTCAATACCATCGTAAAAATGAAGAACCGAGGTTTTATAATAAAACTCTTTGTTAATATTTTTAATACATAATAAGGCCGTCGACCGGTTACTAAGGGCATAAAGTTCTCTTATTAAATTTCTGATGTTTTATCACCATATGCAAAGTAGGGTGTGACATATTATGTTGTTTAACTAAAGACATAAAAATAAAGGGTTTGACGAGAGCGGTCAGGAACTATAAAAGATTATATTATATTTGAATGACGCTGTGAAGTTTTACGTATTTCATTTCTGTGATATTCTAATAGTGATTTAAAAGTTTGATGTTTCGTGTGTGATTTTTACTGATATGCCAGGTTACATTACAAACTATGAAATAAAATGAATGAAACCCAAGAATGAATGAACCTTCAAAAAAGGTAATACGTACTTACTATGTTTTGATTAATCTATTTACAAATACCTAATAAAAGTACTATAAAGGATACCATGGAAAAAAAATACATATTTTGCATCTATAACAGGATTTTGTGAATCTTGATCTCAGAAACTACATCCATATATAGTTACCGTACTCCGTCCACGCGTACAGAGGTTATTTGTCAATGTTTTCATTATGATTGACCAAATACAAAAGATTTAATTTTCCCATATTCCTGTTATTGAATAGTTCAATGAAAAACTCGGGCTGCTCATTTATGTATGGTTGGCGTAATAAGGTCGTTTCTATCAGAAGGGTCTGCATACCATTACACATGAAACGCAGGTGGTTGACAACCATACCGATGTCAACCCTTTTCCTTAAATAGGCCAGAGACAGAATTTTTCCCTTGATTACACCCATTTTATATGTGCAGGTAAACGATAGAATCAGAATACGATACAATTTACTTCATTAAGTTAGCGTTTTTACAATTTAACCAGTTCAGAGAGCCGGAAAATGTAAACTGACTATCGGTAGTCTAGTGGGTAGAGATTTTGGATGTTGTAGTCTAATTCCATCGAATGTATAACAATAACATTTGGTTTTCGGCATGAGACGTGATTTTGACTTTTCCATTTAAAATATTGTAGTGATCCAACCAGCATTGACACTCGTTTTAATAAACATTGTCTACAGGCACTGAAGACACGCACAATTTTCTACAGTTTAATGCATTCCAGAGACGTTGCCTTTGGATAAATTAAATACTGGTCTAATAAACGCCGCAGATAATGCACTAAATTATTTTATCCAAGAATGTAAATATTTATCAGTATTATCAGAATTACTCCTCTCCTTAAAACCACGATTACTTTGAACAAGTAATAAATAATTTCACCCTTAAAACCCAACATAGACCACAACTAAAACGCGAACCAAAAATAAATCATTTCAATAAAATCCTATTAAAACCATAGCCGAAAACCGTTCAAAACTTAACCTTTTAATGGGATCTAGTGAAGCAATAAATTTGTAGAACGAACATTAATACCAGTTTGAAATAGTATTCAACCCACAAGGCATACGGTGAGAGTTAGTAGTTTGCACTTCTGTTTGTGAGTTGCACTTCAAACAGTGTGTAATCGGAAACTATCAATTAAGCACATTTTATTGAATGTGTATTCAAACTCGGTGATTAATATCTCTTTTTGATTTATTTCGTTGCGTTTAACGATTAAAAGCTTAATTAAATATGTATTTTGATTAAATCTTTCAGGTTTTTGTGTTATCTGTATACTGATGTTTTTCTAGTTTGTATTTAAAAGTAAAGTTTACTAAGAATATCCACGTGTAATATCTATCTATGAATATATATATTCCTGATTGTGATTAATTGTTACTATCTGAAATTTAATGAAGTAACTCACTTCTCTTTCAATGTAAACAAATTCTACTTAAATACATATTACCGACATAGTTTTATAACATTGCCCTTCTTTTTTTTACTGTTGCCAAGGCCCGAACGCTTATAGTAAAAAATTAACGAAAATCCACAAATTATGACAAATTACGCAAGTTTTTACCGGGTTATTTATCTAAATTTATAACTTAATTGTTTCGGAGGGGCGTTCGAAACTTATTTAATTTCACCAGTTCATTTATCACGGCGAATTAAATTGAACGTTAATATTCGTTTGCCGTTGTTTAAAATAATTCCGAGTTGTCATTGTGTTTGTTTTAAAAAGTCAGTTTCTAATTCTTACATTCAATTTTGTCACAAAGTTTTTGTCCAATTTGTTAGTAGGTATAGTATAGATTACAAAAACTATAATGTGAATTATACATATCAAGACTGCATGTTGTTTACGAGAAATTTAATTAATTGAAATTTAGCCCACACTTAATCTTTATTGGAACTCTTTGCAATAACGACATCCAAAAAAATATTTTTAGCCGACGAATGGCCAATTATTTATTTACCTTCCAATAAAGAGGAACAACAAATTTAGTAAAGATAGCAATACCATACGTACAAATACCACAGTTACATCTACAAATGCAGAAGTAGTAGGTACATTTTTTTATATATTTCTAGGATACTATCTAATCTCAAACAGACATAAACCTAAACCAATGACCCGTAAAAGTGTTAAAGTTTAGCGCTTACTAAAGTGCCCTTTACCACATAACTAGTCAATCCTCTTTTTAACTCGAACATCGATGTTTGCCAAATCGGCTCGCCAAATCGTCCATAACAAAAAGTTTTCCTTTTCCGAGGTCTTTCATGGTGAATATTCAATTTCTATGGCACGGAAAAATGGTGGGGTCATGTCTTTGTAGGGCAAACAGTTTTCTGGTTTTTATTAGTATTAGAGAATTTATGAACACGAGTTATGGGTTTTGGAACACTTTTTTTTTCTTTTTTTGGCACGGGATATTATGTCTATGGTTGGTGTGTGGTGATGGTTTCAAAAATATTTTATTTTTTGATAAAATTGAAAGACATGAATTTCAACATAGGTACAGCTAAGTAGGCCGACCTATCTGAAAGTAAGGTATTCATTTTGAAATATTGTGACAATATCAAGTTACCTTTCTAAATATAGATAACTTTATCATTGATCTACCTACTCGTACTACATAATCTTTTGTGCTACTTTTAGTAGAACGTTTTGTGTTGGCACAATAATACGAATTCTTCAATATACCTACACTAATACTTATATGACCAAAACATCAATAGGCACAAAAATAAACCTTACACGAGCAAAAAAATATATCTAAGGGGAAACGATAACTAGCATAGCAAGACATAAAAACACAGTGTGTATTTTAAAAAAAATCTACTCCCGCGATAATAATCTTAATTCCTTGTGTCGCGGGACAAAATGACACCCAGACATAGAACAAGCATTCGTGGATCACACAAATGCTTGTCCTACGCGAGGATCGAACCCGCAACACGACGCGCACAGTGGGTTTATCTTTACGGACACATTAAAACTACAGATGCTTACGTAATCAATTGAAAACCGTCAGTTTCCGCTGATGGATGTAATACGTGCTTTAATACGATTTTAATACGATTAACACAAAAATATCCATTCACTCGTAATATGTATTCCAACCATAATTTTTACTCGTTACCGAAAATTTCGCATTGAAACGAATTGTAAAACATTTTGCGGTCCACATAATGGTAATCCATTGCTTATTTGTATGAAGCATATTGTATTACATGGTTTATAGTAATCAGTACTTGAGTATGGAATTCGATTCGT
Organism: Trichoplusia ni; assembly: GCF_003590095.1. Lineage (NCBI taxonomy): Eukaryota > Metazoa > Arthropoda > Insecta > Lepidoptera > Noctuidae > Trichoplusia > Trichoplusia ni. The sequence goes on from NC_039496.1 coordinate 4,323,432, forward strand.
TAAATGTATGGAAGCGAATGGAGTAAAATTTGTTGATATGGAGTTTTGAAATACTCTTTAATGAGTTGTGATCTACGTTTTATGGATATATTTAAATCGTACAGCCGAGTGGTTGTGGTTACCAAGCCGAACCCACAGAGCGCGACGTGTCGCGGGTTCGATCCCCGTTTGGGAAAAACTATTGTGTGATCCACCAATGCTTGTCCTGAGTCTGGGTGTCTTTGTGCTGGGTGACTTGAATGTTTTTGATACCCACCGCGACACAGATATTTAACTCTTTAGTGCGGGAGTCGTTTAAAAAATATAATAGTTCAATTTACACAAACGCAGAGATAGTTAAAAGTAGTAAAAATCTAAAAACAAAAGCATGATATCTGTGACTTATTAACATAGCGCAAGTTTGCCTCGTAGGTGGTTTGAACCATTGCAAACTTAATTATCATAAATCCCTGAACACACCCTCTGATGACGAAAACCGGTGAACAATGCCCACCACAATTCACTCAGACTCGTCAGATATTGTAGAATACCCCAAGTAGCTCTCACCCACTTGCACAGATAACGCCATAGCCCGGCTTAAGGAATTACGGTTTGCCAGCCATGTGTCGATCAAAACTGTCTACAGTGTCAATGGTAAAACGCGTCCAGTTATTGTCGAGAACCTGCAAGCGTAGTCCTGAAACTGAATTTTAGGGTTCTGATTCATAAGGGTGTGAACCGAAACTATTCATACGACGGTCACCAGTTAACCGTGGTAGCTACATAGTAAGAATTTTTATAGGTGATCAATTTGAGTTGCCGCTGTAATAACAAATACAGATAGACTAAAAATAAAGGTACAAATTGGGTTTCTTTTATTCAAAAATACCCACAAATTTATTTTTGTTTTATAAGTTTGTATGGAACCCTTACATTTACTCTTTCAAAAAAGAACTTGACGCCCGGATTTTTATATATCGGGGTATCGTCAGAATTCGTCCAACTGCGAGTGAAGCTAGATTTATTTATTTACTTAAAAAGGAAATTTATTGTTTGCATATCGAAGCCAATTTTAATGAGCTTTCGAGTATGTAATATTTGTCGCATTTTTTAATCATCGGTTTTTTGGTGGGTGGCCTGTGTTAATTATTTTGCATTGAATAAATCCTCATTAAGAGCAAACACTCATATTTTGTATGAAGTAAATATAATATCTACAAATAAATACTGCTGCAAAATATTCTTCATTTACCTATCTATAGAACATGATGAAATTCTGGATGACGAAACAAACAAATACATGCTAATTAAACAACCTAATTGGCGTATAAACAAAGATTTAAACAGGTCCAAACCAAGTAACGCAGTAATCTCCCGGCACCTCCAGTCAGCAAACACGCTTGTCGGGTGCATTTGGTGCCGATGTGTTCTGTTTTACTTTGCACAGTTTAAGCTTAAGATATGTGCTTGCCAAGAACCGGCGAACTCATTAGTAAAACCAGAACGGGCGTCGTAATTCGCCACAATTAACAACTTGTTTGTAATCTGCCTTGATGGTTGTAGTTGTATGTTATACGGAAGGGACGGCTCTGATTGTGTGCGATGTCTTGGGAATGGGTCGGGTAAGACCTTTTTCCTTCTTGAAATTGGAGAGATTTATTTTAATTCCATTAGGATTTATAGGATGAAGTTGGTAATAGAAATAATGAAGCTCACCCGAGCCAGTGACCGAGTAAACACCAAGCTATTTCTTAACTTTTAGTGACTTAACTTTTTTAGGTTCTTGTCCCCAAAGGTTTACACGGAAATCTATTACTAAGGCAGTATATTCCTTCTGTCACTAAGCTGTTTCTAGCTAGACAGTTTGGAAACTCATTGCTGTCAAAACCTTTCCCATTACGTTACGACGTATCATGAAAAAAACTATCAGTATCATTCCAACAAAAATGCTACCAAACGAAGCCGAATTTTCGGTTACCAACAGCGAGATAGTTCCGCGAATCGGTCATTGAAACTCAACCGCATCAGTTCGGTTAGACCAAGAGCATATATGTGACTGTCACTTGATCCTGGATCCCATTCACTAGAGTTCAATAACCAGTACTTGTCTCACAAGTTATAGGTGATTGACAACGGTTGTCAACACAGAGTAACAATTTGACAATCGATTTAAATTAAGGATACGTCCCTACGTTACCTGCGTAATAGGGTAGTGGATCTAATAGCGGTTGTTCTAATATGCCTTCGTTTAACATTCAAGGTCGTAAGCAAACAACGTTAGAACATTATCGAGTTATAAGGCAATTCTTTGTTATAAATAAACTATCGTGAGTATGATTAATTGTTAAATGATACAACGGCTTACTAAAACATATTTATGGGAATTGCCCGACTAGTTTCGGATCCAACTGGAGTCCGTAATCATGCGCTGACGCGGTGGAGTCACTAATTTATGATTAAGGAATATCTACAGATTGTCTTTTCTACAAACTTTACTGGAAAACTTCCTACTTGGACTAAAATGTTTTGATTTTGACAGAGATGGAAAGAAAGTAGTACCTGTTCTCTGCATAAAAATGACACTATTATCATCCCGAATTAATTGCTTGGTCACTTTTATAGAAATTATTTTTAAGTATTACTATCTGTCAACATGTTACTAATTGCAAATGTTTTACTGCTATTTCACTTCACTCACACACACATTATACAAAACTTCGTCTAGTAAATACATATAAGTATTATTACTATGCATATTACGAATAAATTTTCAATTTACTCTCGTAAGTTCTTTGTAGGAAATCCAAATTAATTTCTCTTTTGTACAAGCTCCGCTCACTATGAAACGCATTTCGGCAAGCAAAATTCTGTGCAATTACAAAATTCGTAAGCGCTTTTATCGGCAAAGGCCAATTTATTCATTAAAATGCGTTCTAAAAATACAATGTTATGTTTCGACGAACAATGTTTTGTAGGCACGATGATGTGAAGGATGAAAAAAAGGGAAAAAAGCCGGTCAAGTGTAAGTCGAACTCGGACACAGAAAAATCAAACTAACAATATACAATGGTCACCCATCAAATCCATGACCTTATCAACTACAGCTTCAAAAATAACTACATTAACAGTAAAACATTTAATGCTCTAGCTTCCAAGGTTCTTGAGATACTACCTGAAGTTAAACGAACAGGCCAACGGAAAACGAACCAACAAACAGGGTGACATTATTTCAGATATTATTATAATCCTCCTTACATCAGTTCATTTCTCACCTGCGCCATCACTAGCAGCCGATTCGATCCAGCTCAATTCAACAACCAATACTCAATTAAGGCTACTCTATCTTACTTCACTATCAACACGTATGACATCTAAATGATCGACAAAACGAAAGCAACCCGAATCGAAATTTAAAATTGGAATTCCGAAAATGGAAAAAAAAACAGTACCAATACGAGACTTCGTAGTACAATGAAGGGTTTACATAAAAGGGTGAAAGCGGAATGTTTTATCCGATCACTGAAATGTCCTTAAAAATTTGTACAGTTCGATAAATATTGGATCGCTGTAACGGCCCCATCTCCAATTATATGAGATTAGCTTTCATGAATTCGATTTGATGGCAATTAATGTCGTTTGTGTGAACCCTTTGACGTCGCCATGATGTTTATCCTTTATGTATTTAGGGTGACTTTACACGTTACTGAGTACACATTTGAGATAAACACATTTAAAATAACATCTTTTTTTTAGGTGGCATTGAGCTTAGAACAATTATTTGTAAATCGTTATGCTGTTTGAAGTTACACGTTATGAGTATTTTATGCAGGATACGATCGATAATAATTATATTTGATTTCAAATAATGTTAGATTATATAATGAATGTACACTGTTAATTAAAAATATTGAACCTCAATGGTAACGCTAAGAGAAATACGGTACAGAAAGCAATTTCAAAATGCAGATAAAAGCATTAGATTAAGAATTAATAATATTACTGACTCAACTCATGTTCTTCTGTTTACCGTGGAAGACGGTGTTCTGCTTTTCATTTGTTTTCCTCGCATTGAAAAAATAAATAAAATAGAACAGAAAAAACATCAAACATTAAACTCTCCCGAAACAATATTAAAAGAAATTATTCTATCACTTTATATTCAAAAGCTTTATTAGCTCATATTTTAAAGATTTTATGACCCAAAGACATAATTATAAAATAGTTAGGTCTGTCGTAATTCTAGTCGGAGAGAATTCAGCGGGTGGCGGGACCAAGTTGGTACTAATTTAACAAATAAATGGACAATTTAGTCCGGGAAACTTGTCGGAAGTTATCCCCCGGACTTGTCCCCGGGTTAGGTGTAATGTCATCCTATCCTAATGCTTTGTGGCTGCGTATTATCGTTGTACAGTTACACTATTATTGTAACTATATTAATATTGTTTAAGCAAATGTAGAGCTTGATTTGTTGTGACTTTTATTTTATCTGAATGAAAGTGTTTTTGTAAGAATGTTGTCATGTTTTGTTTCTCAACATTTAGACTCCTTGGTACCTTATAGTTTTATGTAGGTTTAGTAAACGTATTAACTGCTATTTATATTTAAATTATTTCATCACTTCTTTCAGAACGAAGTCCTTCAATATTGCCGACGTAATATTTTGCGTGCCTTTCTCTTAAGCGATTTATGTTTTTCACATTTCATATGGTTCAGCTTAGGTAAAACAATAAATAGACAATTTAATTAGGACATATTCTAGGAAACAGCCGTTGCACAGAAATGCGAGTATCTACAGACACAGCACCAATTAAACGTATTGACATATAAGATAATTACAGAGCAAATCAGCTAGTAACTAATGGTACAAACACAACATAAACAGCTATCATTGTTATCGCATAATGAAACTAATTAAATTACTCACAGACAATGAACGTTAATGAGATGACAAAGTCCAAACATTACAGCATAGTTCAACAGCTCACTATATGCGTAGAACAAAAGCTATATAAATGTTTAAATACTAGATGAGCCATTGCTTTCCCGAGTCAGTAGTAACCGAGGCTTACCACCGCTTCTTAAAATAAGGTCCAATACTATACATTTGTGTAGCAACATGCCATTTAGACGCCTGCAGCAGACATGTTTTAAGAGGTGGTAGTGGGCCTCTTGGTCCTGTGGACATAGCTTTTTTCTGCGCATTTTCCTTATTTGTACTGTTACCACAGGCTTCACAAAAATCCTTCGGGCATCTATCGCCAGGACTGTATCTCATGCAGGGAATAAGACAGTTCAAAATTTACACTTAAGACGTGTTTCTATTGTCACTAAAAAAAACTGAAACTAATAATACAAATCTAAGACGGTTAGACCGTTGCTAAACTTGCTTAGAACTTAGGACTTGCGTACATAAATTGGATGGGTGGCAATATGTTTTCAAATTGTTTCTCTTTAGCCTAACTGTACGAAACCCTTTGCTAGCTGAAACACTTGATCAGTTTCTCAAAAAATAAGAAGAAAACCCATAATACACTATCGAGAAAAAAACTGCTCTAGATCATTAATCCCTAAACAATTGTGCTAGACACAGACAAAACAATCAACGAATCGTCAACCAGTTCATTTCGCTTACACCGATAAATAGCCATTAAGATGCCACAAGCCGAGGTTCATTTGCCTCATTCAAACACAAATTGATTCCTCTCGCGAAGCCGAATATGGAAAAAGATCCAAGTCCAATTGAAATTGAGGCATATCGAATCTATAAAAACAATTTTCCTCCTCCAGTGTTGATATAGGGGGTGGGTAAAAAGATATTTTTCGACACCATTTCGTTCAGAAATGTGTACGAATGTAATACGTGACTGTGTGCGACGGGATTAGATCGATGTTAGGTTGCGGCTTCGAAGACAGCGACTTTGATAATGCTTGGAGCAAGGAAATACGCGTTAGGATTTTTTACATTTAAGTAAAAATAATCTTACCTCTGTTTTTCTTGGAACCACTTAGATTGCCGACATTTATAATATTCAAATCTTTTCATTCACAAATTGTTTCTAAGAATTTTAATCGTCTACCTTATTTCGTGTATAATTTTGGAACACCAGACAAATCAAGATCTAAATTATATCATTTCCCAGTACAATTATATTTGCGACAATGATGTAATAAGTTGCTATTTATTACAATTTGGCATAGGACAGATGTGGGCCCATATTACGTCAAGTTTTATTACACAAATCAGGTAGTAACCACAAGGTATTCTCAAGGTAATAAACCCTCTCGCTGTCCTAAAGGCCTCCTTTCTCTTGCTGAGTTTGACGTAGATCTAAAGCTGACTGTGCGGAACTTGGGTGCAATGGCTGCTAGCTCCTAGCCGATTACATACGTGCATGCATACTGGGGGGCCTACCACTAACTTGAAAAATAATCCTATAGCAGATGTGAGAAAGAGAGAACAACTACAAAATGTAGAGCAGCGTCTAGTTCTCACAACTGCGAAAATATTGCTTGAAGAGATCATAGTAGGCTCTCAGGTCCCCAAGAGCACTCGTCTATGTGAAATGCATCCAAATGTTTGTACACAAGGCGCAACAATTTGGTCGAGTCATTGATGTGTAATGACTTGTACTAACATAGCTCTGAATATTACGGGTGTTTGTTGCTATGTCTATTTACACAAGTTATAGAGTTATTATACCTTTGTACGCCTCTTGCCGAATTTAGAGGGATTTGGAATTGTTTGTCCACATAAATTGCTAAGTAAACAAAAATAAAATGTTTCTAAATCTAAGGCGGATTCAGCTTAAATTGTAACTTTACAGTACCACAAACAGAAGCAAGTTTTTGTTTTCACTTTCTCAAATTATTATTTTTAATAATTGATCCTTTTATGTCAGTCTGAAGTCACCCACTGCCTTTTCTTCTACTGCCTTTATCCGTTTTGCTTTGTTTGTTTTTATTTTTCACTCTACTTAAATTGGCAACCAAAAATCATTTTTCAATTTTCATTAACGAAGAGTCATTTTCAATAAAAAAAAATAACAAATACCTATTTCCACAATTTGTTAAAAAGATAGAAATAGAAAAATATCATTAAAACAGAAGCTAGAAATACCTACAAAGCGAAGTTACGCTAGCTTATAAACTCCTGTTACTAACAAGGGAGTCCGAACACAAACTACCAAACATCATTGTATCATCTCTATGAATACTATGAATGCAGTCGAGTTGCCTCAAAACCCTTTCGTTCTGAACTTTGTAGAAATAAACAAGCAGGACTTAAAAGTTCTTTGGGCGCACATAGATACGTTTTACTTAATGGAGTGTGTACACTGCTCTCCGACTTTCAAACTTTAAATTGGTTCGGCATCTCTCTTCAATAGTGATGTTTGAGAATTTTCGAACGATATATTCTATACGAAAAGATTGATAACGAAATAAGCTGACACGAATTTGGACTGTAGGGAATTTGATACTTTTTTGCATTTTTTTTCCTTTAAATCATAAATATGTTACCTTTATTTAGATATTTAAAACGCAGCAACAATTTCCATTATATTATATGTACTTAGTTCTTTCTTGCAGTAGCTTTTTAATGAAGTATAATAATTTGCAGCAAGCGCCTAATTACCAAGACGCTACTCCTCTTTGATTTCTTTTTATAAGAGCTCCTTCGCAGTGGGTTTAACGAACAAGTCACATGCACAAATATTCAAAACAGACTCTTGTGGATCACGCAAATAAATTTCTACGTGGGGATCGAACCCATGACATGTCGCGTACAGTCGGTTTGTGGCCTATACCACTCGGCTATCCGTTCAGTCATAAAAAATAGTTATTGTCTAATTCTTGCAATACCTAACGTCACGCAATGTAGGTACATTGCATGACGTACCTCCTTCTCCCAACCAAATACTAAGTTACCATTACGCTTACTCACGTACAACCAATACTCAATATCATTACCTATTAATACAAGTAAGTCTTTGAAGAGACCAGTGTGCAGTCATCGTACGAGTTGTCCCAACTTTACAGAACTTGTTCTCACAACATGAAAAATGCATTTAGTTTGAGCTCCTAACTCTGAACTGTATACGATGACACCAATGGTATTCGATATGTAGATATAAGATATTGATGTGAGGAACCGATATTATGTAATACTAGCTGAACCAGCAAACGTTGTTTTGCCTGATATTTTTTTTTCTAGTTGTATGTATTTTTTAATGCCACATTATAAAAAAATAAAAACAAAAAAATCGTCCAATAAATAAATTTTAGTGTGAGCAACCCTTATGTATGAAAAATAGATGTTAGTCGATTCTCAGACCTACTGAATTCGCATATATTGGTAAAAATCGGTCAAGCCGTTTCGGAGGAGTACGGTTACGAACATCGTGACATGGGAATTTCATATATTAGACTAGCTCTCTACTAGGTACTCGCGGTTAAGCGAATCTCGGTTATAACTGCAAAAACATTGTCCTCCTTAAACACAGTCATCTGCCTTCATAACAAATTTCATCGAATTCGGTCAAGCCGTTTGAGCGTCAAAAGGTAACATAGCTGTACATGCGTAATTTTTAAATGGGTTGCGATTAATTCATTGATTTGTGGATGTTTTTCATCTTGGTTGGAAGCACATAAAAAAATGATGACGAAGACACATTCTAAGGTTTTATAAAAGTTCAAGTTTTCATATAATTAAGGTCGATTCATTTATTAATTCAAGTTTTTATATTTTAAGTTTTTTATACAATTTGAATGGAACCCTCAGAATCGCAAGTCCGACTTACACTTGACCGGTTTTTCAATCTTATCGATACTCAGTTCCCGAACCAATATTCTATAGGGCGAAGTATAATTGGTTTCGCTTGTTAAGACATCAAACTTCCCTGTTTGTCTTCGTTATGTGTTTCTGACAGTTGACCGGGATTCGGGGAAGATTGTTATACAAGACATAAGATCAAGTGCCGATGTTAGTACTAAGTTATGTTTGATAACCTTATTTATCCGTTCCACTTGAATTTTCTATAGTATTTCTTACCGGACTACTGTGTCCAGCCGAAGACCATCATAGTCTTTTGAAATATTACATGAATAACATTGAAAAAAAAAAGTTTAAAATTACTGGCAGGCAAAAAGCCAATCCCGTCTTCCCGAAGTCATATATCCGTATTGTATGTTCAAAGATGGCAGCTGTCAAACAAACCCTATTCTAAAAAATAGAATACAAGTAGACTTTGAATTTCGAACACACGTTCTACCGATGTGACCACGTTTTTAATAACTATCGTTGTACGATAGCTTTGGACCAAAGGTTTTCTAAACCCTTGTAACTCAAACGACATATTTGCTAAAATAATTCGATACCTAATGTTACAAGTCCTAAACTAATATTGTATAGAGATTTGAGTGTATTTAGAACTAAACAAAGCTAGAACTGCCTTGTATTAGGCTAAGTGGGCAAGCAAACAAGTTAGTACATATACAGCGATTTGTTCAAACAGACTTTACTTCCCATTTATGTAGAGATTATTGTTCGAGAATTTATTAGCTATTTGTACTTCGCTTTGTTGCCTGATTAACAATAGAAGAGACCGAGACATTACAGATATTTGTATTTCAGAAATGAACTAGATATGATGGGCTATCTAAGACAAGGGTCTTCAGTAACTAATTATAACTTTATTTTATGTAAATGGGAAATCATGAACATAAGTTTTAGTCAACAAACAATTTTTCAGTGTCTTATTTTTCTATCAGCTGTTGCAATCTGTCAATATTCTCTTCATCTAAACAAATCACATACAATCGAACTCTACTTCATAACAAACATTAAACAGATTCCTTCGAAAATCTCGTATTTAAGCAACGAAATCAAAACAAAACAACATCAGTTATTTAGCCCGGCTCGTGCCATCGATTCAGACTGTAGCGTATTTGTTATTTGTCGTGCACCTACAGCGCATTAGCACGTTGTTCCAGTGCAATGGCGGTAAAAAATGACGATTTATTCAATTTGCTGCACCCGTTACTAGCGCCATCTCGTTTCAGTTAGCGCGCGAAATATTTTTAAGCTGTGGAATTCAGTGCGGTTTAAAAAGTAACTGTTTTAAATTTAGAATGCATATTAGTGCTTTGTTTTGTTTTAAAGTTATATGGCTATGAAAGGAGTTTGCAGACGTTTGACCTGTTTATCGTTGTAACATTCATATGTGTAACATAATTATACTATATAGAATAAAAAATCAAGCATACATAGTCAAAGAGCATCAGCGGTAAAAGACGGAACAAAATTAACATTAAATAAGCAGACATCGACACAAGTACATTAACCCACATTTAACTAATTACTAGTTAGTTTACAATCAAAACACAAAATGATGAACTAGTGTAATCACGAGTTTGAATTTGAAAACCTTTAACACAACCGCATGCAATTACAGCATATAATGCAATAAACGTTGAAGTTAAGCACTAAAATTAGAATTTCGTGCGAACAGGAACAATATTAGGTGCATTGTGGTTTACGTTAAATATTTAGAAACCCATTTAGGTTGATTATACAATTGAAATGATGAATTTATAGCTCATTTACCACCTGAAGTACAATTTTTAATAGTATTTTCTTTTAGTAAAACAGAGATTTAATATATAATCTTACTCATTGGCCAGAAAAAAAAACACTGAAGAAATAAAAAAAGTTTCCATTCAATGTTTTGAAAATCTGTTTTCTTGCAAAACAATAACCATTTAGATACGAGTATGTTGGATACGTTAAATGGGAAACTTAAATAAATAGCCAGTACCTTTAGGGGTTTTATATATATTTTATTCATGAATTCTTGGCGTCAATTTAGCGCAATACACGCTTGGACGCACATCAATTATTTCTAAAGATTAAAAGTTGGTAAGTTCTGGCTGCTTCGAGCACCGCGGAACTTCATCGGTCTCTCTAATTAATTCATCCCTACTTATTGCAGCCATTGTTGGGAACAAAAAACACTATATTGTCAAAGAGAAACTGTTGTGACCTATTTCGCCAAGTACTTACGACTAACTCTCTGGTGCTCTTAAGAAATCAATACAAAGAACTTTTTTCGTTCATTCTGATCCCGTTCCCGCCATTACGAAAGCAAAATGGATTGTTTAAACTCAATTAGCATTTTAGAAGCGTCCATCTCGTATCTCGTATTAATTCTGATCGGTCAGTAGCTTTGGGTGTAGTGTAACCAAACTTTAGGGGTTTTTGAAAAAGTTCTCTTTTATAAATGTGAATAAACGTAACCCTAGTAGGGTTCCTTTTGTTCGCAGGATCGTTTACAGACATAAATCTCAAATGTACAAACAACCGGACTCGGGACCCATTTGCGGTAAGCATAATAAAACCTAGATCGAAAAGGTTTTATGCAGATATTGAACAAACAAAAAAAAATCCTATTTGGAACGAGACTGTTAACTTATTTCGATAAAGTTCTACCTGTAAAATTCACTTCGAGAACAGCAAACAATTCTTTCGGCGTGGAATCATGTCACAATAAGCTGTGGAACGAATCCTGGTGCTGTAGTGCATTTGGCAACTCTACCGGCACGTGACGTACTTTTAATTGGAGGTTTGTCGCTTTGTGTGGCCAAGCTCTTAGCTTCCTTTGCCAAGCTATGTCTTGGCAGAACACCGTCTAGCTGTGCACGGAATATTACAAATTCATTACCCGAATAAATCTGATCTAATTTAAAAGGAATGGAATGGACGTGATGCGATTATTTTAGTATTCGCTCTGTTTATGTATTTAACTATTATTTAACATTATGGTAGAGGCAAAATGTGTTTCCATTTTTCAATAATTTTGAATGCCAATAACTTTTTTACCGTGCAAATATTTCACTCGCTTTAGTTTTTAGAAAATTATTTATGCCTAATATTTTAAGATCTTTTGCACTAGAACTCCAAAATACTTTTTAGGCAAAATTCTAGGGGAAGGGATGGAATCATTTTGTTTTATTGTTTGTCTGGAGGCGTCGTATATCTTAGCGTCAGATTTAACCGATCATATTTTATGCGTACGACCCGCTCACCCGAGTGTGACGTAATACAGAAAGGTCTAAGCTTTGATTTATGCCAGACATAGTGGTAAAACTGGCCTTCATACAATTTTGTAAAGTAAATTTACTTTTATTTAAAATGTTGAAAGCTACTTCGCTATGGCTATTTTAGGCATTAAGTGCACTCACTCTCAAAAAACTTACACAAAACCTGTTGAAATATACGTATCTAATACTTTTTCAGATATTTGAGATATATAAAAATATATTACTTGTAATTTCATATAACGTTACAATGATATCTTTGAATGTTCTTAGTATTATATTAATCCCAAAATTTGAAACTTTAAATTGGCTCAACCGATTTTTATCATACATGTTTTAGACCACTCGCACATCATTCACCTTTAATAAAAAAAAAAACTAAATTAAAAGCGTTCAATCCTTCTATGCTGCAACAATCAAACTATGATGCAACAATCAGACAGAGACTCTTTAAACTTAAAGCACTCCTCTTTTTGGGTCGGAGTTTAAAAACAGGTTTTTATCCTAGATATTCGAACAGATGAAACTAAGGTATAGGTATATATAAAATCTATTTCATTACACAAGTCCGTTCAATTTAAACTGATAGTTTTGAATGGCTCCCATTTAAATTACAGGGGCCTAGACAATTTGATTTCCAGCCGAAAGCGTCTTCGGTCCCTACCATTCGTCGGCAGTATTTATTTAAATGGAAGCCAATAAAATGTGTTTCATTGCCTTCTTATTACTAATTCGACCTTGCAATAACAGTACCGGTGTAGCAATGTATCTGTTATATAGGAAAGTTCCTAATTTAAGAACTGTCATTTAATTATTTTGTTACCTGAGTTTTATTAATGACTAGCGAGAGCGATTTTTGAATAGCGCCTTTAGATGGATTTTTCGAATGTATGTAAATCGGAAAAGTATGTAATCGGATGTATAAAAAACCTTATAAGCACACAGACAAAGCTTTATTAAGTCGTGCATAGTCACACACATTGGCTTATCGCAGGTATGTTGGTAGAGATTTATTAAAAAAAAATAGCTCCATTGCAACTAGTAATCTTATCTTGTAGGGATTTCTTTAACTATTTGGTTTGCGCTTACGCTCTATTTGTCTCTACGTTTTTGATACATGTATTTTGAAAATTCTTGTAATCAATTCAGTTGATGAGTGACAGTTTTATCATTTTTAATTTGACAATAAAAATATATTTACTCTTACAAAACTATATTTGTTACCCACCGATCTCTACAAAATCCAAATAAAATAAAAATATTAATTGATTCAACATTTCCAGAACCAACAAACACGCACATAAATGAAAAAAAAATGTTCAACAGGAAAAACTTCGGTAAAATTAAAATGTTAGCATTTCCCTTTTGAGAGTAATGAATAATGATAAAGTGCTCTCTTAATAATAGGTATCAAAGATAACAGGCTTTTTTTACTTCAGTAAATATGATCTCCTTACTGGTGTATGTTTGTTCACAAGCAATGCTTATTTTCCTCATCCTTTGATTTACAAATCAGTAACATAATAATGAAATAAAAACAAAGAGATTGACACGTGTACGCGATTTTGTTTCTGTTTTGTTTAAATTCTCTTTCCTTTTAACAATTGGGCATGAGTTTTAACATAAACCACTTTGCATCAATTCTGTTTTTAACGAAAAATATGAAATAAATGCTTGTTATCCACAAAATTCTAAAAATAAATTAAATTTACTATTTTTGACTAACTTAGTGAAGTGATAACTAACAATGAAAAAAATCGTTTCCTTATTAACAATCAATAAAGTAAATAAATGATCGAGAACCACCTTTATTTAACTCAATCAAAATCGCAGTCAAAACAACGTAACGAACTTTCCAGACAGGTATACTTAACCCTACGTATTTAGGTACAGAGGCCTGCCACTACTTCTTAAATTAAAACTGCTGTAGTTATCAAAACGAGACGGCGAGGTACAAATCGTAGAGCGGCGTAGAGCTCCGTAGCACTCCGTAGCACGGCGTAACACGGCGTAGCTCGGCGTCTCTCTTCCACAGCTGCAATCGTGTTACTTTGAGAAATAGGGGTGGGAGGTCAGTTAACCCTCTCGTACGCATCTATCCAGGGGGTGTGAAATTAGGTATAGCATTTAAATTGAAATACTGCCAGTGCTAACTCAATTTCTGGGGGTTGAACGGAGGCGGGACGTGTCGGGTCCTTTGCGACACGTAGGGTTTGTCTATGTGACGACGTACACTTGTAATGGAGTGTTAAGTTTATTAATTATATCCGATAATAAATTGTGTTCCCATAAAGTAATTATGGGAATAAGTTGAAAATTTAATTTTAATTCGTTTTCTTTCTCCTTTACTTTGACGTTGTATTTGTTCAGGCGTATCTAGTGAGACCTTAGTTTTTTTTTTGCAGATTATATATGGAATGTCGAAAACAAAAATTATTTATTCAGTTTTAGACTTTTTGTAACAATGGTTTTCAGTAATTATTGTTAACCAAAAGCGCCAAAGTAATTGCTCTCCAATAAGCCAAATATTTTTACTATAGATATATTAAATTTACTTAAGACATGTATTTCAATCATTAAGTTATAACATGTATAACACCTTTTTTTATTTAAGCACACTTTGAATTGATAGTAAATATTCTTGTGTATCACATTACATACTAATAGGGCAGTAAATTAGAAATTCACATAAAATTAATGTTTAAGCACTAAGCTAATTTAATTTATGCGACATTGCAAGCTAGTTGTAAAAATTAGCTGAGTAACTTTAATGATAAACATAGGATGAAGTCGTCGACGAATCCTCGTCGCTGTAAATATTTACATACCACAAACATATTTGTTTTGACTTTAATTAACTCGTTTCGAAAGTTTTTCAACTGTTTTTAAATTTCGTCTCTCTTTTTTGCTTTTTGTCCTATCATACACATTAGAGACCTTTATGTAAGATCATTAAATATGCGTATGAAATTGTTATATTTTGATATGATGTTACGTAAGTTACGTTTTTATCAGTTTAGTTGCTGGAAAATTTACTACTCTCTATATAATATAGAAAACTCTTTTTTTCTATATTATATATTTATAATACAGAAAACAAAGAGTTTTTCTTTAGTCGGTAAAGGCCCTGCGGTAACATTTTATACGTTGTTTCGTGTCTATTGTCATATAATATTATCTCACAAATTAAAAGATCGAAGCAACTTTAATTTTTTTAATATCTAAAATCTAACGATTGTGTTTTTTTTTATTGTGTAGTAGAATATGCTAAGAAGAAATTATAATAGAGCACTCTCTATGGGATGTTTATTAATCTCTAACTTAATATATAAAGTTGAACAGTTTATTTGTTTGTTTAAACGCGCTAATCTCAGGAACTACTGGTTCAAATTATCAGAAAAAATATTTTTTGTTGAATAGACCATATCCAGCAATAAAAAAAATCTTACAAATACGAACAAAAGTTTGGACTTTAAAAATATTAACCGATTAAAAAAACCATAACGTATATTTTCTAACCACGCGGACGAAGTCGCGGGCAACAGCTAGTATTTAAAAAACACAATATTTATAAGTTTTTACCGCAATTCAAAATTAATAATATGAATCGTTACAACTTATCATATTTACCACAGGTTGTTATGAATATTTCAATTAGTAAAAAGTTCATAAAATAATGTATTTTAACTTTCAAACTTATTTGTGGAGGTTTTTCAATACAAGCTTTTAACATACTCTGAGTAAAGAATCCCTAGAATTCAAGCTGTTATTTTGTAAATTCAGGCTTAATTGGCTTGTTATAACATAACTCACTATTATTAAATTGTGGTTTTCCAATAATGTTGGGACTCTTTACTTTAATTTTTTTAAATTATCAATTTATTTTAACTTTAGTTAGTTAAAATAAATTGATTCTCAATGTATGTTACAATTTTGTATCAGTCGGAGTATGCGGAAGTAATCTATACTAATATATAAAGCTGAAGAGTTTTTGTGTTGTATAGACCATGCACCGAGAAAAGTTTTAGGCTAAATACCATCACGCTGCGACTAATAGGAGCGAAGATACAATGGAAAATGTGGAAAAAAACAGAGAAAATTATTTCGAGCCTCCGTTCAAAACTTCCTAACTTAAATCTACTAACCACGCGGACGAAGTCGCGGGCAACAACTAGTATACACATATATTCAAACTATTACAATCATAGTCAATTTAAAAAGTTATAACTTAATAGATTTACCGGCTCGACATACTGTAAACGTGAGTCCATACAAAATCGCTCGCGTTGCAGAATGCACAGTACCTACTGCAGTTATTAGAGACGCCAATGCCAATCCAATCTCGATAAACTTTAGGAGGAGAGTGGTTTCGACGATACGTGTCATACGTGATCCAACTTAGGACAGATTTCACTACACACGTTTTAGGAACTGAGTTACCTGTGATCGAGTTTAAAATAAAATGTCAAACCCGTTTATTTAAAATCTAAAGCGTTAATTTTTTTTCTCTGAAAGTTGAGTTTTAGGTACAGGTAGTGGAGATTATTTACATAAATGCTTTCTCCATCCATTTTGTATGGACTATAATCTATTTTTCATGTGAACTCTATTTACTTTAAGTTTTAAAAGTTAAAACTCCGTTTAACATCTCTATTCCGAGATTTTTGTTATCATTTGAAAATTTAAATAAATATTTGAAAAAATGTAAAATCATGATCAACTTCAACTGATCTCGTTTACGCGTATCCGTAGAATCCGCTCTAAACGAATCAACGCCATTTTTCCAAAATGAACTCCGTTTCACGACGGTTAAATATTAAATCAAACTTAGAGAAGTCAAACGTGCGTGTGAACGTTCGATAAAGTTGCTAGTCGTTACGATAGACAATAACCGTTCGAAAAACTAATAAATTTTCAAAACGACAAATATTTTTTATGGGCAACCAGTATTGCGTTGCCTGTTTGTACTGTATTCCGATTCTGAGTTACACAGTTTAGTCATGTATACCATTCTATTTTTCTATTTTTAATTGTGTTAATTTTGTAGTTATTTTTAGTTTCCAATTTTAGATATATTTCTATCGTGAGACAGAGTCATGTTTATTTATTATAACAGTTAACTCAAGCTTATTTATAACCATCGCCCGACTAGTTTTGGACCCATCCGATGTCAGTTTGACTGGCGATCACGACACCACGTCAGTTCAATATTAAGGACTCAGGTTGTTTTCAAAACTGTTTTGAGTGTTCACAATTAATATGTGTTAGTAAACCTTTAAAGTTTTAGTTATATAATTAGTATTTAAAGTTATAGTATATATGTACGTGTACTTTCTTTAATACCCGATACGTATGACAGATATAGGTACATTCATTTGAGGTAAAGCGGAGCATTTGAGACATATATTTACAGCTGTAACAGTATAAAACGAAATTGAACTGTTTGAATATTTTTCACGAAGACATAAAATCGTTTTAATACTGTCATATTTTTTCTTTAACGTATATTAAGTGCTTAGAGAGGCCATAAAGGTGCTCGATATTTCTTTTTAAATAAGGTACCGTATGTCGCTTATACAGGTAGTATATTATACTGTGCCATGATAAAGTTTATAATCAATATTAATTTTAGTTATCATTTTGTTAACTCGACATAATCATGCATGAATTGCGTATTCCCCACACTGCATCTGATTTTAATTTAAATAAAATAGTTAATAATTATAAATACATACGAGTATGTAAGCTCATAAAAAAATCAAACATGTGAATTTTGAAAACATTAAAATGATTTAACGAAGCAACCATTTACAGCCAAGATTATTTTATAATTCTTCTTATTTCCCAACATTGTCTAAAAAACAAAACAGAAAAATAAACACAAAATTAAGCGACATCATTAAGGATAATGTAGAAGGAAAAATCTCGAACGACTGAGCAGTACTGGTCACTTGACACATACAGAGCACCCTCCAATTTGTAGAGCTTCTTCGTAACGACAAATTTATTGGATATTTGTGTGCACTCGAAACAAATGAGAAACACTGGCTTTATATTTCTATATCATTATTTGCGTGAATAGGAATTGTGTTTATTTTAGTCGTAAATAAAATGACGTTGAAAATAAAATGTCGACGTGGACTGGCGGTGGGTGGCAGAGTAAAAATGTGCCTTTTTAAAATTATATGTTCATTCCTCATTTTTTTAAGACACCACACAAACAAACTGTGAAGAAAAACAACGTAGTTTTTGTATTTTTTTTTATAGTACCAACAATAATATTTTTAAATAGAAATAGTTGAATAGATCCGAATTTTGGTTTTATATACCACTCACAAGATAATACTTTATTAAAAATCTAATAAAAAAAACAATGTAGTGTTTAAGTGTCACAAAGTCATTGGTATTTTTTGTAAACTATTCTTGCTTAACTATTCAAAAAAAACGCATAAAAATATTTTAAGAATACCTCATTCACATATAATCATGTTTGCATGTAAAATAACACCTAAAAACATTTTTTTCTTGATGCCCCATTCCCCACATTTTAATACCAATTTCCCCCTCTGAAGTATTCATATCAATACCATTTACAAGGCACAATTACGAATTAGATAGATACCTTGGAGTGATCTTCAACCCTACACATTCAGTTCCCTTTGTTCGCAGCATTATCACTATAATCAAAACGCAATACATTCTGTACTATAAGCCGTTATAGCAGAACTCTAGCTATTGTGGGAGCGAGATGACGCATAACCTTGCATATATCGGCGTCTCTTTTCCACGACGATGGAAGTTCAACTTTAAGATATCGTAGTAAGAGTCATGGATTACTGTTCGTGGAATGTTGGTATACGTTATAATCACAAGATTGTAGTCGATGCTTGATAATCCCTTTTCTAGATAACCTATCACGTGCAGAAAAAAGTGCCGATCGTATAATGAAGAAACTGCTTTTCATCCGCCTTGTAATAATGTAAGATGGGTGTGTAAAAAATAGATATATAGAGTTTAATTAATTAATGTTTTAAACCATGCTTACTATTAGCAAAGGGTAAGTTCTAACCAAATGTTCTAACGACACTCATGTAAAGTTAGTCTCTGATGAAATGATCTTATAATGTCTTAGATATTTAATTTTGTTTCCTATTATATTCTGATTTAGACGGAATTGTAGAAATAGGAAAGCTATTTCTCAAAACTATCTTCATTAAATCAGTTATATGAACCATAAAATTATTAGAAACCATTCACAAAAGCAAATACTAATTAACTCATAATTCACGGTCACATATTCCTTTTATGGAACAAAAGAGAAAATACATCTTATATTTTGGGCCTAACATCTATTATTAAAATAGTTACACGAATGTTTCCACGTTAATAATTAATTAATAGACGCGAGAGATAAATTACTGTCATGTCTGTCACTATGTGGTGTAAATTGTGGCACTAGTGCGAAAGATATGTGAATTAATTAGTGAAACTGGGGCTCTGGTACCTATTTGTGTCGTCAGTTTGTAGGTGATATGTCAGTGGTATATATGAAATGAGAAACGTTTTTAATTTAGGATCCGTTTATGTTTGGCACGGTTTATTGTAGCATTGAGCTAGTTGGAATATAGTAAGCTTTGTAAGTAAGACTATTCCATGCATAAAAGACGAAACGCCACTCTGTGCTCTATATAGAGTGCCGACTCACTTTCACAACAGCAGGAATCTTTTTGTCTGAATGGAAAACCATCAAATGACTCTTTCCGCTTTAGGTTGAGGCGAAGTGTCTGACTCTCACTAAGTAAAATTTCCCAAAGTGTTTTTCTTTGTCAAGAGGCCTTTCGCTGGCTATTATCTCTTGAAACCATGCGTTACACTCGTACGCACCGTCCGTCACTGATCTATTCGTGTTCAGGAGTTGAACTTTTCACTCTTGGTTAACAGCGCAGCAAACTGCAGCAGTCTTCGTTACGAGGTGATGGTAGAGCTCCTAGTTTTGGGTGGTGAGTAATAGTCAGATGACAAGTATGAGTCGAAATGTGGTTTTGCAAATTACTCTATTCCACATCTTCAGAGTACTTAACATGTACAAATGAAAACCACGTCCAAATTGTAGTTTCTATCTTTAAATGTTCAATATTCGAATAAATCTTTAACTAATTATGTCAAGAAAATAACTTTTGTCAGAAAAACATATTTTTCGGTACCATGTTATACACAGGCATACTTAGAGTAATTACATAGTACAAAATATAGGTTTCACAGAAATCGTTATCGTCCATGCGACACACGCTCTTTGAAACTGACAAGTATAAATTGATCCTATAATTCTGAAACGTCCAACGCACACTACCTAACTAACTGTTCCTGTAATTCTTGAACCATTTACAGAATGAATTTAATTACTACTATTGCGATTCAAACATATAAAGCTAGCGATGTGTGTCAGAAAGAGAAGAGACCTATTTTTTTATCTTGAACGTGTTCCAGTCATTGGATACATGAACAGGGCTACTTTTGTAAGACGACTAAAAAATCACCGTGTATAGTAAAAGAGTATGCACCCCAAGAGTGGAGCGCATCTCAACAGGATTATGCGAAACTAGACGAAGCTGGAAGAAGTGGTCGGGATTTGAGCGAAAGCAGAGTGGACCGTAAATTGCCCATTCAATCTGTTTTAAATATGAAGCATTCTAAATATCTTCTAAGTATCGAGCATTGCGATTTGCTTATAACAGGAAAAATTAACTTAATATAGTCTATTCCGACACACTCCGTCCTTAGTCTCAAAACTGGGAAGAAGTAAAAAAAAAATGTACAAATCCTGAGTCATTTACTACGCAAAGGTGACACAGTTACAAGCGTATATTTCAAAAGGCCACAAACACGACGTGGTTAAAATGCCGAGCGGTTGAAGATTGAAATTGTTCTAGACCCGAGTTACACGCACACATTAATTAACCACGCTTCGAGCGTCACGGTACACCGAAAATGGAAACTGATAAAGCCAGCACTGATAGGTTTGAACATAAAACCTTTTTTTTATATTTTTCTATGTAAACTTTTAGATTTTGCTTAGAAGATTCCAAGTAGCGATGTTACATAGTATGCATCGCCACGCGAGCATGGACACAATCGTAAACATAAAATGTAATACAGGTACAACAATACTGTATGGTACAAACTATAAGAAATAGCCGAGGATATCTAAAGAAATATTTGGTTATTTCGGTTGGAGACACTATTTTTGTTGTGTAATAATTCCCATTATGTTAATTTGTTTGTAGTGTCTGAAATGTTAATGAGGTCTTCCAGTACGGCATCACCTACGGAGTAATAAAACTCCTGTGCCTGTAAAAACAGAATCAGAGTCAATATCTAATCTGAACCTAGTAACCACCTGGCCAAATTTGCCTGAATATTTTTATTTTTTATTATATGGAGTTTCTTGCCGGTTCTTCTCCATAGAAATTACATTTTGAACGCTTGCACCTAGAGTTATTGTAACGTTTAAAAACTGCCTGGAAAACGGCTAAATTAAAAAAAAATCTTTCGATTTAGAATACCTTTTGGTTCAATGACTGTCAGTAACTAATCAAGCATGACCACAATATATAATTTGATGTGTCTTGTATACTCAAAATATTAATTAACTCTCCGCCGGTCCTAACTTAAACCCAAACATTTGTGTGCAGGTGTTGGGCAGAGTTTTACGTGAGTAGTTTACTGAAGAAATCACGCTGGCCACGGTTGGAGGCGCATTTAAACACAACACTTGTCGTACACTGCGCTAAGCTACATACCAAGTATAAACGTACCTTATAAATTGTTCACAACAGAATATTATACAAAGAACGCTTTGTATAATTTTTATATCCCGAATTTAATTTAGATAGTTCGTAGTTTTAGGTGTAACGGTGGAATTCATTTGTTTATATTATGTTTTGAATGTTTAATTCAAAGATAGGTAGATAGCTGCAAAATGTTTATAGAACACAATAAGTTGAAGTTTTTTATATTTTATTTAGTTGTATATAAGCTTAGTCTTAGGGATAAAGATTATTTGTTCTAAGATTCACATTGTTATTTGCATAATTTTTCTTTAATTATTATCTTAATATTTTTTCAAGA
This sequence comes from Trichoplusia ni, assembly GCF_003590095.1. Lineage (NCBI taxonomy): Eukaryota > Metazoa > Arthropoda > Insecta > Lepidoptera > Noctuidae > Trichoplusia > Trichoplusia ni. The sequence goes on from NC_039496.1 coordinate 4,345,632, forward strand.
AATCTAATTTAGTAACAGATCTTTTCCAAAATCACGCAAACAAGCTCATACGATTCCGAAAATAATACCAACTTTTTATTATTAAAATTTAGATAAAAGAAACCAAGAAGATCTGTGTATCAAAATCACGCAGACGATTGTTTTATTTTTAATACACAGCTAATAAATCCAAATTCGAACATCAGAGTTTATTTATGAAATCTTCAATTAATTCTCCATAAACTTCGTCTCGAACTTCAACAGATTTCTCGTCATTATAAAACATTCAAAGAACTTTCCCCAAGAAAAAGTACTGTTAGATCATTGGAAAACAAAATCAACGAGGCATTTTTTCCTCTCCAAAAGTTGAATAGAACCTTTCTTTAGAATACTTACTTCACCATGAACTTGCCATGGTTTTCCATTTGAATGTAGACAAACAAATGAGTTTTTATTTATGGAATTGAAAGTAAAGAAAAAGTAGGTTATCTGTCTGTTTTACGTGAAAGAAGTTGTGGGTACTTCGAATTGATTGTCTAGCGAGGTTCAATTTTATGTTCGTCTTATGATTAGAAGAGGATTTATACCTGTGGGACAAATTCCCAAGGGGTTTTGAGTGCCTCAATAAAACAAAACAAGAAGTTTAAGAAAGGAGAAATAATGTGAAAGAGGTATAAATAAATTTATTATTATTAAATCGCATAATAATCAACGTATGGTACGACACTTTTTCTTCATAATCCTATTTGATAAATCCTAATATATGATATTCCATATGCAAAACGATATTCATAATACGATGGGGATCCACTTAACAGGTAGCAAACAATATGTATATCTACATTACGATCATTAAACCGTAAGCACCCACTCAAAGCTACTTAAAAGTACCAAGCACGAACCAAATACTCCTACTTAAAAAGAACTCATAATGAAACAATACAGTTGGCAAACAGGTGACATTACGCATGACACACGGCTTGTATTTACGCCGGCGTAAGCAAGTGTCGTGATTTTCATAATAAAAACGGTACGGCGATGCACGGACAAAGGGCGGTGACTGGCGACGCGCAAAAGCCTCCTTTCCCGGAATACGTAACCAGAAAATCCTTTATACCTTCAAATTATATTTTGTCTGAATATATATACGCTCGGATAGAGCCTTGTATTATATTCAGACTAAGCTAACGGTTTTACCTTAACTTGTGTCTAGTTTTTCACTTTAAATAATGTTATTAAGCTAAGGAGTCTACCAAAACATATTTTCTCGAAATATTTACCAAACCCAAAAATATTTTATACTACGAAGTATCCGAAATGTTTCAAAAATTTTATAGCGTTTATTTCTCCGGGTACGTCCCTAATCTGCTTATTAAAGTCGGTTACCGCAAGCATTTTCTCGTAAAACAATAGTTTTCCAATTTTCCAGAACAATTTACCAAAGCTTTCAATATCAGCTGAAGACTTTGCGAGATTGTTTTTGAGGGATAGTTCTGCTAGTTTGGTAAGAATATAAAGCGAGCAGATTATTTATGGAAACTTTCTCTGCATTAACGATATCTACTGGTTATTATAAAAGCTTTGACTTAAACTATGCTTCATTATTTTTTTTTTATTTTTTGCGTAAGTTACATTTTACTGATCTTAAAGCATATGCCACTTATAAATACGAGATAAAATTTGGAAAAAAGAAACGCAGGCACTTAAATGACTCGACCTATTTTTACGAAGCTTGTCTATGAACACTTGCATGTACATAATTCACCTTTAATACAAAAAAAAAACTAAATTATAAACGCTCAATCAGTTTGGGAGCTATAATAGGAGCCACAGAAAGGAAAAGAGTGTTCCAAAAACAGTTACAATATAAAATTCTCTTATTCTATTATAAAGAAGAAACAACCTAAAAAGGAAATTTTATAAAGACCATAAACGTTTCAAACACCAACAACTACTTACTACGGTTATATATCCCATCAACAGTCTACACCCATTGCGTGTGCGGTCGTACCAGGGGAGCATGCACCTAAGCAGCTCGCTTTTTGCATACCAAAGGCCATTTGCGTCCAGCTAACTTAAACATGCCAGTGTTTGAGCGGTTAACCGCAACAGTTCAACGGAATTTGAACCAGCTAACGTTTAACGTAGACATTCTAACCACTCTGGCCTATTTTTAAACCCCGATACAAAAACGAGATTATAAGTGTGACGTGTCTGTCTGCTTGTTCGTCTATCTGTCTGTATGTGGCAACATAACTCTTAGACATTTTTTGATAAAATTTGTTCCGAACAGTAATAAGTTGTGGGGAGTGAGAGTTTTTACCGTCGAGGTTCTTTAGATGTTTAATTTAATCTTAGGTTGTTTCTGGATGTGGTATAAAAAGTGATAATTTTATTTTAAATTCAATCAGATATTAGTCACATTTTAATTCAGTTTTGATCTTGAAGTCATGTATAAGCGGCAAACGTAACACACTATAAAGAAAAAATAAATCTTTACCAAAGTCAAATCTTCGTAACGCAGGTACCTAATTTATCGTAGGCGGATTAGCCTTCCCGAGTTTTTCCCCTCAGAGACCTAGAGAGTCGACTGTAATAATCAAAGGTGACAATAACAGAAATCCACATCAGAGAGCAAAGTAAATGACGTCTTATCAGATCGAATTGGGGTGAATACCCTCAGAAAACAGTAACCTGAGGCAACGTGTAAATTGAATTCAGAATGGTTTTTCTGCCATGAATGCAAAGTGAATTGTCATAACTGTGAACTGTTGACTTTTTCATTGCACAGCGGAGGATATTAGCCCTCTCTAAACTCGTTTCCTGCACGTTATACTCGATTAGTATTCTCGATGCGACCCCACACAAAAACGTAATAACTATACTTTTTTAGTACACACTATTCTATTCACTTTATATAAATGTGAGTTTCTTGAGCTTGTTGTGAAGGTCTGTTTTATAAGCGGTAATAATGCGAGCGTAATGATCAATTACTGACGCGGGGCTGGCTATGTAACTGTCTATAGGAAACAGATAGGAAGGAAAATTGTTAGTGAATATAATGTTGATTTTACTTCCAGATTATATTATGGTGTTGGTGTTTGTCAGTCATGAATATGTGATATATTGATTTAGGATTTAAGTTTCTGTATTTAAGTCGATTATAGTGAAAATAAAATTTAATATATACGAATGCAATCGGAACAAATGAAATACTAAAAGCTGACCTCAACTTTGAAACTAATTTGACCCTTTGGTAAAATAACAAAAAAAAAATATCAAAACATATAACAATAGTAGATAATTTTATTAGAACTAAATACACACAAAATATGTACATGATAGTTGTATGTAAAAAACGAAAGTATTTTTAACTCAATAAGAAATACAAACTCTTCTGGCAACAGTACAGTAGTCTTTAAATTAACAAAATAGAAAAATACGTTTACAAACACTAGTCCCGGATAAACAAAGTACAATACACTCTGACCTCTAGAGTAATAACCGTCCGAAACAAAAAGAACTTGTAACACAGATTGTATTAAACCAAAAAGAGCAAAAAACGAAGAAAAAAGAATAACCCCATTTTACATAACAAAATAAAGCCCCAAAGAGCCACGTTTAAAGTAACCAGCTTATAAAGGGAATTAAGAGTTTTCAAGTTTTTTCATTACACTTGAAAAGTATTTCTTTGTACCTGAGTACAAATTGCAATTAACGTGCCATACTGGTTCGTACTAATCCGTTGTCTGCGTCACTTGAACACTGCCCGTAATGGAATTGGTTACTTCGCAACCAAAGATTTGTTTTACGTAACGAGTTTTATAGAAAAGGGAGCAAAGAATTCTTGTTTCTCGGTAACGGGAGACGCTGTATTGAAAACTGCCAAGCGGACTTGTGATTTAATTAGATTTAGAGAGAAATATTTGTTAGAAATCAAATTAGTTAAATTAGTTTGTTGCTGTGTCGTATTAAAGACTGAATTTTAATGACTGGTTTAAAATCATTTTTACTTTAATATAATTCGCTTGGGACGTTTGCCCAATCATGGAACAGCAAATAAATTACAAAAAAAATGAACGTTGCCACTATTGTGACTGTTTTACTAATAGTTCATCAAGATATTCTAAATTCTAAACATAAAAACAATTTTAAATCAAAAGAACGCTTTGATGATAATAAGACAACTGTTCCCAGAATCAAGAAAAGATTGTTCTTGTTTTCATAACATTGTGTAGATAATGTTAATACTATATTCTAACGTACACAAGAGCATCTTGCATTAAATAAAAAGCTGCTCATAAAATAAGCGAGTAAACGCCATTACTTGCCGTCGCTGTCGACTCAAGAAAATCCAATATTTATTACAAGCAGCCACACACAATAAATAAACACAGCTGTCATCACAATCAAAGAGACGCACAAAGCAACGTTCCAGTTCGTGTTATAAGTAAATATCTTTTTATATATCCGCAAATATTACTTCTAAGAAACTTGAACGTTTTGTATTACTTTAGTTTTAATAAATACTCTCTGTGGATGCGACATTAGATGATATTTGGCGTACCAGTGCGCGGATCGCGGCCACAACTCAACAAACTTTGTCTTGAGATACAGTAATCCCTCGCCGACTGTTGGGTGCCATTTTTGAATGGCCAAGTGCTTACAAATATTTCTTTGTGCTTGTTTTGTTTTGAGATGTGATGAAGCTAAGTCAGAGCTCAAGTCTTGTTGACGCGTGTCTTGCGTTTGAGTCTCTTTATTATTCAAGTGTTTCATTTATTTTGTTAAGTTTTGTAAGTAATGTAATTAGTTACTTCTTGATTTGTTAACCTACACACTAGAACATTGTTTATTTTAAGAAACGTTGATGCCATTACTTTTATAAAACGTCCTACACAGTCAAAGTTTCAACATATTTTGACATTTGTCTCCTTATCAACAGCTGTAACGTTTTGCTAAATATTTCAGCTTTGAAGTCAAACACACGCTCTACACTCACGGCAAAGTGACGTCATCCAGTATTGCGAATTACGCTATCAGTGACTTGATTTATTCGGACACCTGACATTCAGAGAACGGTCGCCAAACTGAACAGAATAATCCATCCTTTGTAACCGAAATGTTCAACCGAATCCTTTTAGGGAATAGTACCCCTAGGCAACCCATAGTGTACCGTATGCCCAAAACGTGTGAGCCTGGTTCTTGTCAAATACGCCTCCTTGACTGAAAATTAACTTTTTTAAAGAAAGACATAGTGAATCTCCAGAATTTGTAGGATCAAACGTTAAAAATTTGCAAATTCTTATTGTTTTTTCTGTTACATAAGGATACTGCTTTCTTCTCTATACTTTTCCGTTTCTGTGACACACACGCTGTATTTCGCATTTTTTTCTGCAATTTTCATATAAAAGGTATCTGCTTCACCAATCTACGTAATGTAATCTTGCTCAGTCTCTGGTTCACAAATACGACAGCTTTACTTCAAAAGGTGGCCATAGGCATCATCCATACTTATCACCCATGCACCCTTGCACGTATGAAACAAACATTTTACGCTAAACATTTGCTACAGACATCAATTTCCTTACGTTCTTCGCCCGTCTCAAAGATTTGTATAGATATTGGAGCTGATGTAAGTGCTTGTAAACAGTTTGGAAGAAACTGGGTCACGGTATTTTACGCTTGCTGCAATTTTAAATTTTTGATCTATACCCAAGAGGATACGCTAAATGTTATTATTCTTTAATGTTCTTTCGTGTTGTGTTATCTGAAATTTTGTGGTTTTTTTCGTAGTTATTACGCAATACTGCTGAAACCGTAAACCGGTTGCGCTGGAGAGCATATGGAGAGGCCTAGGACCAGCAGAGGACAGCTATAGGCTGAGATGATGATGATGATGACTGCTGAAACGTATAACAAACAATATTTTTATACACTTATTATATTTTACTTTCTTTGTGTTCATCCCACTTATTATCAACTATTACTAATCATCCAAAAACTTATGGACGACATACTTAGTTAAACCTCATTTTTACTTTCCAATTCCCTAGTAAAACAAAAACTAAAAAAAACAAAACATCATGCAATAAATAATTACAATTAAACAAATTACGATCACAGGACAAAGGCAGTCTGTGTGGTTTTTGCACAAATTATTGATATGCGTTTTATCAATTCGATGTACAAACCGACCAATAACTGCAAATATTTCATTGACGCTACATTTTATTCGATCACCGTACTTCAGTCGCGTATTGTCCAATTTCTGGTGACATGTTAATACATTAGCAAACACATTCGAATTCACTGGACTGACTAAATACACAATTCAGTGAAGCATAGAATAGTGTTTACTCAAAGAGTTAGCGATGGATATGTTTAAATAAAAAGACTAAATAAATAAAACAGCGCATGTAATGTATTTGGGCAATTTTTGGGTGAAGTTTCGAAGTTTCATGTCAATATAACGAACTGTGTTGATTAAACAAATTAATGGTTTATGGTAAGTTATGTGGGAAATTATCAAAAGTGTTTCTTCTCATTTAAAATAGTTTTTTTTTTTGTTATAGCTTAACATCTTCAGAGACCTTGTTCAGCTACATCGGTTCATTGAAAGTTTAAACTTGTTCGTCTAAAACGGTTCATGAGATACAGCCTGGCAGCAGAGGGTCGTGTGGTTAGCTAGATAGACGCCGGATGACTAGTTGACAATAGGGCTCTGTTTTTTCCGTTAACCTTCGGATAAAACTTATACTACTTAAACTAAAACTTCTCAAATTATCTCAAGAATCATATGGACTCCAAATACGTTTATAGTGGATTGATTGTACCATTTTTGTTTTCTCAAATGTAATCCATATTAGCCAAGCTCTTCTGTTTAATCTAATCTAATCTTTTAATATATAAAATTCCCGTGTCACGATGTTAGTTACCGTACTCCTCCGAAACGGCTTAACCGATTTTTACCAAATTTTATATGCGTATTCAGTAGGTCTGAGAATCGACTAACATCTATTTTTTATACCCCTAAGTTTATCACTTAGGAGTATAGGGGTGTTTTTTTTTTATAATGTAGCATTAAAATCACATACAACCAGAAAAAAAAATATTCGGCAAAACAACGTTTGCTGGGTCAGCTGGTAATTTATAAAAGAGATTTAATACCTACATAAGGTCTAAATTTGTATAAACGCCAGTCATATTCTTAGACGTAAAGTACGTACAGATTCTACGTCATAATTCCGCAGACATTTAGCAAGAAGAAACAAAAACGGCTGTTTCAAAAGGCCTCTTGCGTAACAAATGGAGGAACATTATATTAATTACCGCAGTAGTTCAAATCGGGCTGGACTTGAACCTGTGACCTTTGGTGACCTCCCTGTGGTTGGAAAGAACGATAAAACATGTCTGTTTACGTCATACTCAGCTGTACTTGTTGTTCTTACGATGATTTTTTCAATGCTTTCGACATGAGTTATCTTGAAGAATAAACATACTGTTCAACATTTTTAGGATTCTATACCCTCACAGCAAACCTTGTTAGCCGGACATGATCCATAACTTTCAAAACTGTGTTATTTAGTTTGTTTGTACGGGAACCTTATCAACTTCTTCAACGTTCTCTACCAGTGTTTTTCTTTGATTATAAGTGCAAGCGCCAGAATTGATCTTAACGAACATAGTCTAATGCATATATAATGTAAACTGAGCAGTAAGGACCGGTAAGGACCAGAAAACGTCTTTCCCATTTCCTTCCATTCATTCATAAACATTACATTATCGGCTACATAGCAGCCCAACTAAATACTACTAAATTAAAGATAATAGAAAATTCAAATTCATGAAAATTCATTCAGATTCAAACTATTTAGAGTAAATCGAAATACCAATTACTAAACGTTTTATTTGATTTGAGTGAACTGTCCGAAACAACAATTTCCTTATTAAATTTTCGGTACATTGTATAACACGAAATTCTTCTCTGATCTGAGAAAATATCTAAAACAATAAATTCCTTATTAACTTGTTTACTACTTCGCTTTTGATAACCTAATTGAAATTGAACCGAATTCTTGAATACTGAAAGTTATTTAATTATATTAGGACGTAGTAAGTCAATGTTTCGACTGTCTCTGGTAGAAAAAGGCAAAAGCATTTTTTCTATACTACTAGCTGACCCGTTTTGCCTTATACATTATTGCTAGTTTCTAGATTCTAGTGTAGACAAAAAGTAAGTCCATTCTACATTATAAAAAAAAAAACAAAAAAAAAACAAAAAAAATAAGGGCGGACCACCTTTATCATTTAGGTGTATGAAAAATAGTAGCCAATTCTCAGATCTACGCATATAAAATTTGGTTAAAATCGGTAAAGCCGTTTCGAAGGAGTACGGTAACTAACATCGTGACACGGGAACTAACATCGTTTGCCCAGTGTTATAAGGCAACATCGTATTAAAAAACGCTAGGTTAATAGTTACTGTATGCGAAGTCTAAATCTATATTACAGTTTTTCCGTTTTCCAAACATCGAAATAAAATCGACTATCAATAATAGAGCTTACAACTGCAACTCCTTGCTCTACAATTTTTTGAGACATCCTTCAAGTGGCTGAAGCTTCATATAAATTAAGGCCTATTACCAATGTAAACGCCGATTTACGAAAATAGACTTTAGTGCCATTACAATACGGCACTGTTATAGTCCAAACGCTACAGTTACTATGCGGTCCAGCGTAACCAGCGGAAATTGACACTAAGTTCTATATTCCCGTGAACTTCTTATTTAATGAATGGAAGCCATTCATATCTATCTCGGGCAGTCCCCTTAATTTTATCCTAGTAGCGCCGGTCCACAATTGAACATCTTTCTTAAAGACGTGACTCTCAGTGAAATCTTAAAGCGTCGTCGTAAAATGAGATTGTATTATAATGCCTATATTTCTAGATATACCAACTTTAATCTCTTTGAAACAGTCATCAAAATTGTTAGTATGTTTGTAATTTCTTTATGATTAAATAGCTGGACCTATGTTGATGATATTTGGCAAATACATAGGTAGCAGCTGCCATGGAAAATACAGGTAACTCATCGCCCTTGTATATAACCGAAAAAAAAGCAAGTTTTAACATCACTAATACAGGCCCTTATGTGTCAAAATTAAGTGAATTTTACTTGGAGATACATGCACGCGTCGCTTCAGCTGAGTTAAATATTCTGTATAGAAAGCAAGCACACAAGGCTACACGGGGCATTATGATCTCAGGCAGCTTTGCTTGGTTTCCCGGGGGCATGGGTTTTGAACGTCTTCTCGGTAAAAACAGAAAATACTCATATCTGGTGAAATGCTTTTACCTAAGTAATGTACGCTTTAATTTCGCGATTATATTATATAATCAAATGTTTTGGAGCAAGACAGTGATTAATTTGGATATTGCATTCGTTTCAGCACTTAATTATCCTACCTATGACATTTTCATTTATTATTTAATGCCTAATAATTAGTAAAAACTATCCTGTTTTAGTTAACTTGCCTGTGTAAATAGTTATAGATATAACTATTTACACAGGCCAGTTAACTAACTCGGTCTGTCTATCTGTTACGCTTTCACGTCTAAACCACTAAACTGATTTTAATGAAATTTTGGTACAGAGATAGAGTTGACCTTGAGAAAGAACATAGGATAGTTTTAATTCCGGAATTTTGAAGAGTTCTCTTGTAAACGCGATATAACCGACCTCGACGCGGACGAAGCCGCGGGCGAAAAGCTTGTATACTAAAAATTAAAATGTATAGTTATCTCTCACAAAGATACATAATACTCTCTCCCTTTCTCTCTATATAATACAATTCAATATTTCACACAATTTGAGCTATCTATCAATCACGCCGACGTAATATTATGCTTGCATTGGCAGTCACCGAGCCTGTAACTCTTAGCACTCAGCCCCAATCGAATTATATCCGTCTAGACACAGCAAAGCGTGCTCAGAAACCCCCACTTACCTTCAGGTCGAACTATAAACTACACTTAAGCAGACCTCAGTCTCCTTAAGTCTGATATAAACTTTTTGTTTCTTTTGCAAGATCATACCCGATTGTCTGTTGTTCTTGTTTTTATAGATTGGATGTTTCGGTTAAAATAGATTAACGTAGCGTCGTTTTTAACCCCCGTCATAAAAAGTGGGGAGATATAGGTTTCTCATGTCTGTTTGTCTGTGGCATCGTACCTCCCGAATGACTTTAATTTAGTTTGTTTTGTATTAAATTCTAAGTATTTGCGAGTGTTATTAGACACGTTTGATAAAATCAGTTAAGGCGTTTAAAACTTGTGCGGGTAAGTTATACTTGAGTGGGGGCACTCTTCAGCAGAGTTCTTAGCTTCGTCTTATGGGAAAATTTGTTGTTGGTCGGAGTTTTTTTTAATATAGTCAATAAAGTTAATCAAATCGCCAAGTTAGTGGAAGTGTCAGAAGAAGTTTCTCGAAAAGAAACGTCATTGCCACATATAATATTATGTATAACTAAAATGTTAATTATTACCAGACAGGTATGATACATTGAAATCCTACACAAGTAACTGCAGGTTACAAATTACGATGCACTTACCGCATTGCAGTAATTTTCGCTAGCGTAGCAATCAACTATCCTATTAAGACAGTGGTACATACATACGTATTTCTACAAACTGTTAAACTTCAATTTAATTCCTAGCATTTTAATTTATATTTTTTTTTTCACAATATTTATTTGCCCTAAGATTTATTCAAGTCTCATGTTGAATATTACTATTGATCATGGCATTCAAAAGATATTGCTCCACATAAGTATTTCAGCTTAAGTTATGAACTAAGCATTTTTGCTCGTAGGTACATTGTTATAAAACCCTCTTGTGCATTGACTAATTACTCTTGTCTTCTGATATATTACATACTTTTGTCAACCTTTCCTGATGTATTAATTTGAATTGCTAACATTGGCCATAAAAAAAACTTTCTTAAAAATATTCACAATTTTCTGGACTTCCCAAAGGCACATTTCATCATTTGCTGAAAATATGGAAAAGTAAAACATTTATTTCCATTGTGTATTAAATTATTTGTGCATTCTCAATAGAATGCTGTTATTTTAATGCTTGAGAGTGGTATTTTAAACATTTTTACGCAATTCCAATAATTGTGAACTTGTCAGTGCATTTTTCCAAAGGAATTTTCGTGATTAAAATATGCTTTCATCACTGCGATGGCATTCGTCAGGTAATTTCAAAATGTAGTGCAGTCAATAGTCCGGACGGTCAGCAACCCGCTCTCAAAAATGACTTTTATCTTGCGGTAAAGTATAAATACTACATATATATAATAAATACAATGTCGCATAAATAAAGACAATACCTCAATAAAAAACGAATGCTGTAAAGTCAACCAGTTTTTGAGTAACCGTTAAGGGCCATTTTGTTGCTGTGTATTCGAAAGTCTGATTACTTTTACTAGACAGCTAACGTAATTGTTGATCTAATAACGAGTCACTCACGCGTGCTTATCGGGTTAGTCCAACTAGTTTCGGACTCAACCTGAGTCCTCAACCAGTCTAAAACTAGTCTTCCTACAAGAAATTATTATTAATCCGTGTCACGAAAATTATTATAAGAACGTCTCACATACTTGGGATTCAAAACTTTCACAGTAACATGACATCATCACTTTTAGCGTCATTTACAAAACCATTCTCAATCCTTTTATCATTACATATTAAACATTGAGAGTAACTAAAACTTTATACATTTTGGCCTTAAAGCTTCCTTGGGGAAATCAAAATTACTGGCTAGCCCCTTAACGTATTTGCTCCAATACACCGTGCCAGACTAATCTCATTTGAAATTTCTGAACATATGCTAATTCTTGTTCACGATAATTTTGCAGACAAGACCAGCCTTATGTTGAAAGCTATATTGCTATAATACTGGATAGTATATGTACCTATATCTATATATTTAACAGTTTTATTCCTAACTATCTGTGCCCGTGATTTCACCCGTGGGAAAAAGTGACTTAAAAGAACATTTTTGGACACACCCAAATCGGATAAGCCTGTGCTGCGTAAATCTCAGAAATATATTAACGTGCACAAACGCACGGACAGGGAGACAAACAGACAAAATTCCTTTCCGTTCCATAATAGGACGTATATGGAAAATTTATAAATGAAAAAGAAACGTTGGCTGTTTTTCTTTTACCTCTGGCAGCCTTCATCGACTTTTTGCAACCAGATACATTATTAAGGGTATTTATTATTTTCTGTTCATATACAAACATATACGAAGAAACATGCAACGTTAAACAAAACCTTTATTGCTTTTCTTGTGATCGTTTTCTTGTTTAATCGTGCCTGCGTCTTTTCATTAACTTTGCGACGGCGTCCAGTTTCTTTGTAAATAAAGTGAAGTGAGACTGTACTCAAAGTACTTGTGTGGATGAATCGTGGATGAAGGCGACACATAAGTGAATACGTGGTCACTGCGAGAAACTCGATCCTGTTTCTTAAGTCTGGAAAGACTCAAGTAGAGTCTGAAATCCCACCTATTTCTAGAAGTCTAGTTTGAGTGAAAAGTTCTTTGTGATATGCATTAAACGTAGTGCTTCAAGATGTTCTGGTACCTAGTTTTTTTCATGAACTGGTGTATTTTCAATTATCAATAGATGAACGAAATAAAAACAAAGTTTCGTTTAATACTAAATATACCAGAGTTCAGACATTTTCAGATCGCATTATATTGTAAAACTACGAAAGTGTGTGACTAGCGTGATTTTGACTCAATTGAAAACATATTGAGCAAATCAATTTGTAAAGTGCCTACAAACTCCGGTCAAAACTAATTTAAAATATAAAAATCTACAATGAACGACCATCACATGCTTTTTAATTTGACTTTAATTCAGCTTTTAACCCATTAAAAAACAAAGTCTATAAAACACTAATGCATGTCCGTGCTGCTCAAACGCAATTAGGTTTAAAACAAAAACGTCGCAGTGCGGGGCCGTAGCCGTAGCCAGCCGTAGCGGGTGCCGTAGCGGGGGTCGTAGCGGGGGCCGTAGCGGTGCATTTCACAATAAAATTAAATTAAACAGTTCCGCTTTGTGCTCTTATGAAGACCGACTTTTATGACGCGAGTAACTGGACGTGTGAAGATTGCGTTGGAATACGTCGAATAGCTGTGTTAGCAGTTTACTACGTGTAGGAGAAAAACGAGCTCACGAGATATTTTGAGAAGATTTTCTCAATAAGAATAACAAGGAAAGCCTCATTTCAATAACAAGCCCGATTGAAGTAAAAAAACCGAAGCATCCAGCAATTGGTTTGCACAGCTGCACAGGTCTATAAAAGAAAGCATAATACAGAAAACCTAACGCACCCTGAATAATTGTTATTATGATTTTAATATAATCCGGTAGGATTATCTCCTGGGGACGGAATTCAGTCAGGTAGTCATAACAACATCGTCTAAGCTAGCAATAATCCGAGTCACTCAGCATCCCGACCTGATTTAACCAACCACAATCGATCCATATGACTCAAACTAACAGTGGTTAATTAAATCGATTACAGTTACCCCTTGAACTTCTAACTACGAAGTACAGTCAGCGTCAAAACTTGATTCTTACAATAAAATATATTATTCAAAACTCAAGTATATTCTGATATTATTCATTAGTGTAACAACTCCGTTATCAAGCTAGGATCTCTGTACTGACAATGACAATGAGATTTAATGAGTGGATATTGTAATATAATGTTACAAAATAGTTGCAACACCTAGCCTGCTAAAACATAGTATACATCAATTCGAATCACTGAAAAATATTCCGCGCTTTATAAATCGATTGCGTTAACTGACTTCTGTTACCGACTGTACGAACGTGTCACATTCCATAGCGACTAGTACAGACGGGTACATATTCAAATTTGAAACTAAGGCAAAATTATGTGTAATTGGCTTATTGCAATTAGCTCACTCCGTCGAGATCGACACGTATATTAAATTACCCCAATTACTGTGTTGTCTGAATTACTTGATATGGGTATAACGCTGTTATGTTTCTCAGGTAATTATGTTTCCTATTTACTGTCAATTTTGCTTCGTAATAGTAGATATTTATATTATTGTTTATCTGACATGTTTTTTTTTAATCTCGGTAACTAAAAATTTCTGGTACCATACAATTTTTGTATGTACTGACTCTGGTTTACAATTTGACCAACGTTCATACTTAACTAGGTATAAGTAAATCGTTCACCTTCATGAAAATTTAACCAATATTCTTCATTAAATTAACAACTTTACTGTCAAGCAGAACTCTCTGTACTGCCGATTTCCTCTTAATATTAAAAACCCGGACAAAAATAAACGGAACATGAAAACGGAAAAAGAAATCAAAAGAGACCCTTCGCACAGTTAGCCGAGCATAAAGCTAATAGATAGAGCCTCAGTATACAGGAAAATGAGTACAAAAGGACCGCACATGTGTGTTTTACAAAATTACATTTATTTACTCAATTTTTGTTCTTCAAGTTCCTTATTACTTGTGAAGTTGCTTTCATTGTTTTCACGATGGAGTTCACTGACGAAGGCTGGTAAGTGACGTCATATGCAAGTAACGTGTTATAGAGCATAAATATTTGGTTGTCACAAATTGGATAGCAAAAATTAAGACGCGTATTTTTCGTAAGTTTAAAAGAAATTGATATAAGCGATCAAAAGTGAGGGCTGGTGAAAGAAAAATTTACACTCAATTACGTCACGCGAAAGTTTCCTTCACCTTGATAATTTTATGTTTGCGGGATAGGAGAAAAATACGTATCTATTTTATTAATAAACTCACCTGACAGAAAACAAAATACGATGTACTAATATATTATTATTGATATTTGTGTCACTATATTCTAAAGTACGGACTTAGTAGTAGGGTAGGGTACAATTTTTACGATTTGAGTACCTAACCCTAAAAAATAAATCAGGTAATATATGTAACACATCTATACAAGTCATGGAACGTGGAAGGCTATAAATCATACTCTCCCATAACATAATCATGATGCTGAAAACGAAAACAGCACATCATGTGTTCATCGAGACGAAACGATAACCATATTTTATTAGAATTGATAAAAGTTGATGTAACTAACAAAATATATGACGCTCCTAAATCACGGTTCTGACATGGCAGAATAAACGCAAATGTTAAATGTTACGCGCTGGTTCAAATGCATGAAGTCCAGGGTAAAGGCAATTTATTACTTTTGAAGAAATATAAGTCAATGTTATAACGAAACAAATGATGGCTAAAAAGCTCTTGGATGCATTTGGTTCCCGTAAAACGTAAAAGAAAAAAACATATTTTCATCATCGTCGTTACAAATGCTCGAAGAGTATTAAGCCATTTTTGTGAGATAATGATAGAAATAATATACATTTTTGAGCAGTCCATTTCTTTTCGGATATAGACGTAATAAACCTTAAAGCTATATTCTGTAGCGCCATGCAGTGCATCATACACAGCCTTAAAATTTGAATAATTAATATATGTACTTCGAAATATGTACCGGCAAAACGCAAAATCAAACTAGTACATAATTATATCAAAACATCATTGCAAGTTAATGTGTCAATATATATTATCCATCCGCATCCGAACTTTATTGACATATTTATACACAGCCAACGAAAATATTTCTCCCTCAATTTTTGTTTAGCTTCTGTATTGGACAGTGATAGATAGGCTGCCAAAATAACGGGTTACCGCGCAAATATTTACAAAAGTTGGAGGAAGATACCGCGAATGGCGGACGGACTGTAAGACCGATGGATCACGAACCATCGGTCTTAAAAATTGTACGAAGAAAATATTTTTGATGGAGACAAAAGTTTCAGCGGACAATGTAATAAAGAAGTTACTAAGAACTGGGACTCGGGTGATAAGTTGCAAAATATTATGGTAATACATAAGACTAGCGAAGCGAAGGATAGAAAAAAAAATATAATTTTATACATGTGATCGTGATACGTTAAGCTAAGCGAGGTAAGTAGCGCCATCGTCACAGCAATCAGTCCAGAACTTATTCGTGCAGACACGAGTAGTATACATTTCTTTTTCGAGTTCACGTACTTTATTACAAAGTAATTATCCCGCGAAACGATGAAATAGTGACCGGACAATAAAAAAACTAAAACCAGGTTATACATCAACCATACCATCAAAGTTTAAATAAAATTGCAGAAAACTGCAACTCTCCTCCACCTATTGTACCATAAATTTCTTAACTTGGCTCTCAATCCTAAACAAACTACAGACGCATAAACTTACACTAGGATTTCCTGAGTTGTGGGTACCATTACACACACAAATCACATACACACATACCAAACACCAGACAGGGCCGACGTCTGCAGCCATACAAATATTTACTGATGCAAGTTTGTGAGGATAGGAGCCCCGCACCATTTTGCACATCAATAAATATGGTATGTTCTAAATTCTCTATTCTACAATTAAACCACAGCAATTGTTTTCCCGTAACATCACAGCGAACTTTGCTTTTAAACTGAAATTAAGAGAGTCATTGAAATTTTATTAATAAATATTGAATAAAACATTTTATAGAGAATTATAACAATTAAATTTGCGCTAATCAGCTGATCAACTAATTAAAGGCATGTCAGTATACCGGGATTAATATCAATCATTTTGTAATAGTTCAGTAATCCTTTTGTATTTTCTCAATTTTATCTCGGATACTTAAATCCAGTTAAAACTTTGTACAAGCCAATCAAACGGCATTGTCTTCAAAAACAAAAGATGGAAACAAATGCACGTGATTGTTTACACGTAAATTATTACAGAATGCGGCCGCACGTTGTTAGTGGATGCTCGATGAACAATAGGCAGGCGCTACCGGACACAGCCGGATCAGGGTTCCGACGCAAATAAGGTTAATACGGCACGACTCGAATTTCCATTCGTGGGGCCTAATTGGATGTAGACCTTGTTTGCAGTACAGCGAATGAGTTGATTTTCATGACACCCAACCGCTACACGTAGCCGCGGCTAATAGATTCCGCTATTATTGTTTACTTATCACTAACTAACCTAACAGTTGAATTACGCTAATTTAGACGCCTCCCCGTTTTGATACGGCGCCAAATTTATGGAATTGTGTTTTTGTATATGAGATTTTCGTTGGTCTGTTTAATGGTGTGTTATGATTGTAACGCAATGTTATGTTAGGATAAATAAAATCGATTTCAAGTTTGTGGAGTTTAAAACAGTTAATTTAAAATCTTGAATGTAAGTATGCGAGTATAATAAGGGGAACTATGATCAAAAATTACTAAACAACTGTTCGCTTGACTTCTTAAGATCTAATTTGAACAATGACTAAATTAAGACCAGATGTGGCAGAATAAGAAAGTGATCCATCAAAAATAGCCTCTAAAAATAACTTTTTGCGAGTGCTTAAGACATAAACAATGTATCTTAATTTGACACTCATTTTGGTATTAACGTCAAAAAAATACGAAGGAATCGAAGGAAGATCCCCGACAGTTACCCACATGGCAAAATGCAAATACAGTTTTTATAATTGATACTGTCCTGTGACAATCAGAATTCCTGATCCTATTCCTTCATCACCTATTTTCTGGTCACACGAACCTTAGAACT
Source organism: Trichoplusia ni (assembly GCF_003590095.1). Classification (NCBI taxonomy): domain Eukaryota; kingdom Metazoa; phylum Arthropoda; class Insecta; order Lepidoptera; family Noctuidae; genus Trichoplusia; species Trichoplusia ni. The sequence goes on from NC_039496.1 coordinate 4,363,331, forward strand.
CTCTCTTAATTAAGAATATATTATTTTACAGTACGCTTTTATTCGAGTCCCCACCCGAGTACATTTGTATACATTTGGGTATTCCATAACTTTTAAACGACTCAAGTTATTTTTATCAAGCATATGAGTAGAGTCACATTATTCACCTTAAATACGAAACAAATTAAATTGAAATCGCTGTAATCGTTCGGGAGCTATGAATCTACAGACTTACAGACAGATACGTCAAATTTAAAATACCACTCTTTTAGGTCGGGCTTTAAAAAAAAAATCACCCCTACAATAAGTTACAATGGCCTTCGCTACCTGTACTATTTCCTCTTAACACACGAATAAACACTGCGTAGTATGAGACGTCGCATTCCAGGTATAACGCCCTCTCGCTTCCACACAAGTTTCACACATTTTCTTAGCCAAACGCCTGCGATCTTCATCTCCTCGCCCATTAGTTGTATATCAGAATTAATGACTAGGGCTGTTTTTACCCCCATTACGACGAAGCCACATTGTTACGCTTTCCTGTTTATATGTATTTTGCCACTTACAGCCTTAACTGCTGAACGTATTTGGATGTATGGGTTGCGTTCGGGTACGTTTTAATGGATGTATGTTAGTTCTTAAATGTTACAAATGACACCTTCGTCTAAGTAATTGTATGGTATTCAACGTGGCGTTAAGATTTACAACTTAATTAGAGTTTGGCAAAAACATGCACATCTTTCAACTCTCAAAAGGAATTTCCACTGGTAAATTCACAAGTAAGCAAAACTGAAGATCAAGTTGCGATTCTGAGCATTGAAACAAATAAATTATTTATGCCTGTTTACACCCAGCGGTAAACAACTTGCCTCCTTTTATCGTTGGTCAAATTTATACCTACCAACTACCTGTAACGTTGCCCACAAGGCAAATACCATCAGACAATTGAATAGTAAAAACAAATGAACTACAACTGAACTCGTATAAATATTCAACATGTTATTTCACAGTCGACCTGAGATTTTATACGCTTCTGTTAAAAACACTAATAACTTTATACAATAAAAACATTCACGGTTTATTTAACTAATACCTATTTGGAACACGCAATAAAATTTAAAAAACATTTTTGTTGATTCTCCCTAGCTCTCTGTTTATTGTTCAATTTGTGAAATTGAGTTATAAAGTAACAGTTTCGACTATCCAAACTCGCATGGTTTTATTGCTGATTCGATTTAAAATTTTCCGCCATTAATTGGACAGCAGCAGTCTAATTTAAGGAGAGTGGCATTAACAAAATTACCGAATTACGTAAAGCTAATTATGGACATCAAACTTCAGTATAAGTTTTAACAGCGCGTCGTGTGAGTGAGAGTTTAAGTGGAGCTCCAAATTAAAATTGTTTAATTTGTGAGAATGTACCGAGTTGTGGGGGATCTTCTCATCTCTCTGCATATGAAGATCTTGCCTTAAAGACTTCATTAACTTCAATCGTTGCTACTCGACGGCGAATAACGGGGATCTTGTTAAGTGCTGTTTTAAAATACATCGTCGAATTTAAGAAGATTTTGACTAACGACAGCTATTAATTTAAGTTTTAATTTTGCTTAATTTTATGAAAATGTAATATATTTTTACTTTAATATTATATTAAGTTCTTTCTACATCTTCAAATTTAATTTATTTTTGAAGAAGAAAAATGACAGCAAATTCTACAAAATATAACATTAGCACGCAAATAGTGTTCAAATCACACCTTATGTACAACTCCAAATGCCTCTTGTGTTTATACGAATACACTCTATAAAAAGTTAAGTTACTCTATGACAAGAGCGCAAATTCCTCTTCAAACTCATAATAATCTTCAAGACACTACTAAAACAAACTACAAAAAACAAAAGACGAAAATATCACTTTTCTCTCGTGATATGACCCCGAGATAGCTGAAGAAGTAAGGTATATAAAGGCAAGTTAATATTGACAGACACCTGTTTTACTCATAAATAAAAGGTAAAGGTAATTTATTGCATGCACGTAACGATCGCGATCTTAACGTCGATGTTGAAAGGCATAACAAAAAGGGAAACATAGACATTAACGTTTTACACCCAAAAGCTTTTAGCCCGTAAATATTGTGAACAAACGCAACGTTCGGGCCCACCCTACAATGTTATGTTTCGTAAAATATGTGTATTTTTACACCCCGTATTACTCTCTTGAGATCCATAGAAAATAAACAGGATTTAATTTTCTTTATTAATTAAGTAGGAAATCGTTAATGTATAGCCGGAGGCGATTTTTGTGAAATATTTTAGGCGTTGTTTTAAAACATGTTCCTTTCACAAAAATGATGAAAAGAAAAACTGTCCATTAAATTTTCCCTCAAAAAGTCCGCTTACGGCATTATAAACTCTACATCCTTATTCGTTGAATCCATATTTACTTACCACACCTAGAATGAGCTATTGTCTGGCCTATTGGTCTAGTGGTAAGTGACCTTGACTGCTATACCGAAGGTCGTGGGTTCGATTCCCACCCTGTACAAATGTTTATGAGATGAGCACGAGCATTTGCTCTGAGTATGTGTAATAGTAGTTTATCTAGATTGCGTACATATTAAAATGTATAATAATGTCAGTTGTCTAGTAGTAACAAGCTTTGCTTGGTTTGAGATTAAATGGCGTTGTGTGATACCTAATTATTATTAAACTCTATAACATTAACCAAAATACATCATAAAGTAAAAGAAAGAAAACCAAACAGAAATTTAAAGTTTGATCAGAAAAAATACGAGACACGAACGTGCACACCTTATGGTCGAATGAATGAGAGATAACGACCAGAGTTCGGTTATTTATGACTAACGAGCCTATTCAGGGCGCTGTGCTTCCAAATGGAGATTTATGAAACAGAAAATGTCGGATAACGTACGTCTTGATTATAATTTGTTGGTGCCAACGAGGATTCTATGTAATCTGTGAACAGTGTGTGAGAGAAACGTCTAGATTTTGAAACTTAATCTTGAAAGATGAATGGACTTTAAGTTCAATGTTGGATAGTCTTAAGCCTTTAAGTTGATATTAGCTTTAGCTTTTTAGTAGAAAAAAAAACGGTTGCGCAAAAAAGTTAAAATTGAAAAAATATTGTCCTCAAATTTATGAACGTTACACTGTAGTTCAGTCTTGAATTCTAGTGTTTGTTTTTATAGTATCAAAAAACTCATCATCTGTGAAAATTTCAACTGTCTTGGTACCTACCACTGTTCATTACATTTAGCTCGACGTTAGACGGTCGAACATACTAATAAACAAATCGACAACAACGCCACCATAAAAAACCGTTTTAGCCACTAGTTACGGGTTCCCAAAAAGATATAAGCGAAAAAGTAAAACCGTGTGAACATACAATAGATCACGTCAGCTGCTAGCTGTATAAACACGGCTTTAGTAATCTGTTACACTCCACGACTATGACACTGTTGCTAGGTGACGGATAACCGACAATCACACACTACAATGTGTTACTGTCCTATGAATATAAAGGGAAGGGAACAACGAGTTGTATAAAATGTGATTTCATGATTTTTATATATGTAGTTCATTTTAAATTCTTGTGTAATGTGACCTTAACACTTATTCTGATGAAATTACCTCACTTGGAATGAAGTGTGAACTTGCGAATGACACTGCTTAGTAGTATAGGTATATGCAAAGTTTATTTAAAGTAAATAAGCTTAACACATACTCCTGATAAGGAGACAAAAAAACCTTCAAGTTAATTGGTATTCTTCATGCTTCAATAAACGAAAGTAAAAACACAACACTGATTAAAATACAGTCGCAGAAGATTAAAAATACTAAAATAAAGCTAAATTGAGCTGAATAAAATTCACAACTCATAAGGCCTAACTAAAATATCTTTAAAATATTTAACTTGGTCTATATTTCCCCAATGCACGTCAGCAGCCATGTTTCCCTTTCAATTTCAAAGTGATCTAAACAAAAACAAAATGTTGTTACAAATGTAAATCAATTGAGACCTCTTTCTTGACTGATTTACATATGTATATACATACGTTGTTAGATGAGATTGAGGAAAAAATATTCAAGCCCCTACAAAAGAGTACACTCCAACAGCTTGTAGGAATGTAGGTAACAAGGTACCCAATCGAACATACAATAGTCAACTCACAATCGTACGGAAATCAAACAAAAACTCCCGCTCGATAAACCTCTTCCATTATTTTAACAATTTCAGAAATATCCACGCAGTCGCATCACTAATGAATGAAACATTTTATTCATATTTGGTTTTCATGGGATTAATTGATGCAAACATGTGTTGGACTGAAATAAAGGCGGACGCCGTCCAATAAGTGTTACAGATAGGTACCAACAACGGCTAGCAATTAAGGAAATCAAATAAAATTCAATAGGAAACATTTGTTGGGAATTGCTAAACCCTAAGCCGAAAGGGCCCAATTTACATTTTATTAGCATGAGATCGGAATAAAAATGTGTTTATTTTGGAATGAAAGCGAGATGGCCCACCATAAAGAGATCGAGTGGATACTGATGTATAGCAACGCTGTGAGCAAAGAGTTTCACAAATCAAACACGGTTTTGTAGCAAACGCTTTGTGTAGCGCAAACCTTTTTTAATGAAATTTACGTCTGCATTTGTTTTTATTGTGAATTCCGTATATTACTTTAAGTGCCTTTTAAAACCAATCGGTAATCCCCTCTTTCAGTTCAAGCTGTGTACTGAAAGTATGTTTTTGCAAATAAATATGACGTATCAAATAAGCCAGAAATATAAGAAAAGCAATAAATTATTTTCATCAATAAACTTGTCTAGTGACACAGTAGGATACAAACAACATATTGACTACGATCCGTCTAAATTACCTGTGATTGAAGTTACTTGAAGCAGGATAGTTGTCGTTGTGAGAGAGAGATACCGCTTTATACTGTGCGTATCGACGTCTTGCTTTCACAATAACAAGAAACCTGTATCAAAAACTCATAGTAACTAAAATATTTTGATAATGTATTAAGAGTCGTCGTGATTTATAAAAAAGTGTTTTTATTTACTTCTGTGATGGTATAATATTGAAGATATCATTCATCCTATCACAAACAGGCTTGAATTTTTCATCTTTTTCACTTTCATGTAATTAGAAAAGAACATACCTATACTATGTATGTATACATACTATAACTATAACGTTTACACATATACACAAGTACACGTGTCCTAATATATGTATAGTGTTGAGAGACGTTTATAACTGAGATATGAAAAAGACGATACTCTTTTTCTCACCCTATACGTTACAAAAAGATAACAATACCTTAATTTAGCTTGCGTGTGAATCACCGCTATTGTCAAATGCAGTAAAATTAAACATCTGTGCATAAACGAAGCTTATTTCACCTCACGCTATCGTATTATTAAGCGGCCCCGTCTCCAAAGGGGAGGAAATAATAATAAACATTTTCTACGACGCACCCTTAAATTCAAACGAAACAAAGGTTAATTAAATTGTCTGTTTATTGTACTTAATGCCTAAGGCCAGAATTCTAATCAAAGCGTTTTTGTAATGATAATTTTGGACGCTGTAAATATCTTTACAGGTGTTCTACTGAGCTTGTTAAATGTATGAATAAAGTCGGAATTGCGAGAGATGTGTTTAAAGATGGCGTGATGAATACTGGAGGGATAATACGATGTTAACTAGCTTTTGAGCCTGGGACTGCCCACTACAATTCGATCCCACAGGAACATACAATTTTGATAAAAACCTGGAATATGTTAACACATAGGACAAGTTTTCCTGGTTATAAACTATCTTTGTCCAAGTTTCATAAAGTTCACGTTCAAGTGTTAAAATTTCAATTTACCAATCATTCATTCATTATTTTAAAAATGATTTGTGAAGGTTGGTAGATAAAAAAACAGATGAATCTAAATCAAAATCGGATTTATAGCCCAGCAAACGCCTCAGATATTGCAACAGTAAATAATATCTTTCGTTAAAAGGGTCGCTTTATCGCACCCTTTGCTTTTATTCGACGATTATATCATTTTTACGAGCGCTTATGTTATTTGCCAATTTTATTGACAAACAAATACTATGTGCTTGAGAAACTTAGAGTGTACGGATAGCTGAGAATAGGTCACCACGCTGAAGATACTGTGCGCGACGTATCGCTGGTTCGATTCCCGCATTTGACATACCTTTTTTTTGAATTGGTGTGTTAATATGAACGTAAATTGAATGTTTGTGAAACCTAAAACCTGTGCCTATTATATATTACTTAAAAATTCACAAAGGTATAGTTAAAGGTAAAGGTAAAGTTTTTTTTAATTTCTACAGGAGTACATATATTATACAAATTCACGCCTCGCGTCTTCAACACACGTCGTATAAACAATATCATCATCAAATTAAAAAAGTAATTTCATTATGAAATTCAAAGTTAAAAATGTTATGCCATTTAGTTAAACAAATACTGATTTGAATAGAATAAATAACGTGAGACGAAATCCAAAATATTTTTAAAATAAATAAACTCGGTCAAGTACGAGTGGCTTTCGACTCTGATTGGATACAAATAGGATTAGATTAGAATATTCTTTATTGTACACCATGGAATTGCAGCAGTGATTCTTAATACATACAATGTTAGGGTGCAATGGCGGGTTTTATCGAACATACAGCGATATCTTCCGGACAATCTTTGGAAGCTAAGCTAAAAAAGTAATATGGTCACCTAACTAACACATTTCTGACCAAATGAAGCTTTACCACGGTCGTTATTTTGACCATTAGCTTGAACAGAAGAATATTTTGAATTTGAACGCTAACTTTGCAAGGTTCCAGAGATACAGCCGGACGTAATGGTAGGAAAACATGATTGTAATCTTAATAAAAAGAAATCAAGTAATGGGTTTCCATTTTGACCCATTTGGGAACGGAACCCTAAAAAAATATTAAAAATACCTCTCGTAAACATTTGTCCGGATGAATCGCAGACTCTAATTTCAATAAAGCTTCGAATAATACAATACTATGATTAAAAATCAATTTAATGTTTTTATTTTAAGAAAAATATACATCAAATAAATTTTAATATTAGATTAAAAATGAATGTTAGTGGATATTATAAATAACACAATATAAATATTAGTCTTAATATGTTTTAAACATACATATTAGCATTTTATTTATTTTTATTACTTTATTAAAAAATGAAAATTTATTTTGTTAGCCTTTTTTCACTATTTATCTGTTACGAATTATAATTTATAAAATTTTCGATTAATATTCATTCAATTCCATAAATATTTTCTGCAATTTAAATATCTAAGTGAAACTAGACATCCAATATAAATTCATAGCGTGTTCACAGATGAAATATACGCACAAGTTTAAGCGAAGTAGCCAAGTTAGGCTGGCGCGGTAAATATTTGTGCCAAGTTTACAATTTGGTGCACGACACAATCAATCAATGTCACGTGAACAGAGACATCAACAAACAAGCCGCGATAAGTTAAATAGTCAATGTAATTCGGTTAATAAATTGTGTTGCTTCACAAATATTTTTGTAAGCTACACATTAACAAAATGAAAATCAATTTTGCGAATGCGTAAATAGGGTAATAATAAGGTATGAAAGTGTGCTATCTGTGTGTTTGTAGTGGTGTTAATGTGTGCTCTTTAGTATTTCTTGCGGAAACATTTTTTAGAAGAACAGAATTTTTTCTAAGAGTAAATGTAAAAAAATACCATGATAAAGATTGTGGTTATTTTTGTAGTTGCCGTAAAACATATTTGTATGTTACCACAGAAAGGCGCGATATTAGATAGATTATTAAACAAAGGAATAAATAGTAGATACGAGAACCGTTCATGTGCGACGCGAAGACAAGACTCTGAAAGTTCCGTACTATTAAGTTACTGAAAAAAAAACACTCAGTCACCAATCAAATTAATAAACCTATCGATGCTTAACATGTCATTGCAATGATAAACCTGTCATTATTTAACATAAACTAAATATTTCGCTATAAAATTGAAGCAGAAATATAAACTTGTCAGCAGCTTAGCTTTCACGAAAATCGTTTCAAACGAAACAGGAAAATCGGATAGCGGATCACACAGGACCTACGGATATAGCAATGCGATTTATTAAAAAAACTGCACGTTGCATGACCCACAATATCTGATTAAAGAATAACACATTCATATTGAAATAAATCAAGAATATTCACATCATCATTTTCAAGACCTGGTTTTCTATCCTAGAATTCAGTCAATCTGACTTTTGTGATCTCTAGCAAGCCAACACCAGCGTCTTTTTCTAAAGAATGCATTGTGTAAGAAAACACAACTTTATTTTATTATTTAAAGCAGAGACTTCTGCTAAGCCTTTAATGCTTGTGTCGAGACTGTTTCGTAAACATTTAAGTCACATGCACAAGACGCCTGAGACTCAGAACAAGCTTTCGAGGGTCACACGAATACATGTTACACAAATACTTACACGAAACGTCAAGCACAGTGGGTTGGCCTACGAACGACATATAAACCTCGAAGTGCTCAAATAACTACACCAGACTGTAAATCATGTTATCATTCCTTATAATGAGAACTTATTCATGTCCCAATAAAGAAAATGTTTCAGATTCTTGCGAAGAAGTAATCAATATTTTTATTTCGAAAAACGAATGTTACTCCGTACATAATAAACAACACGACTAGACAACAACATGAGCAGTTTAACTTCAGCCACATATACCTCTCAACAAAGTAGAAGCTCGGTAATTTGAGTTCAACACTCAAGAGAAAATCAAGTTCTAAGAACTAAATAAGCAATTGAATTTCCAACAATCGATTGAAGAGAAGGATACATATAAACTTGAAGTGAGCGCGTGAAAGCATTTCTAGATTAATTGTAAACATTAGTTTTACTGCATTCCTGTATACCTTCCCTCCAGGCTTTTATTAGCAACAATAAAACGTCACTCCGTTAAGATAATCCTTGAAGCTTTACGCGTACGACACTAAAAGCTTTGTTATAAAGCCTTCTGGATTCAAGAAGTATAATAGAAAGTTAAATAAAGAGTTTAACGATCCCTGTTTTCACGTTTCAGGCGAAAGGTTTAAAATACCTCATAGGATTTCCTTTTTTTGGCTTTTTGATTTTATGTCTATGATTTTCTTGTTTCTTTTAAACAGGTTTTATCAAATTCCGATACCGGATTTTCAGGCATTGATTGTTCTTTAAAATAATTTCATCGCATCAAATGAAGACAGACAATAAACCAATGAAAAAATTGCAAACAATTACAACTATGATAGGCGATACGATAGACAATAATGATAGGTGGCCGCTCACTGGTGCGAGCTCCACTTTATCAACAAACCCTGGATTAGCCAGGAAAATAGTAGGAGAATACGGAGAAAAACATTTTTCTTCAACAACATTATATAACAGTACATGCCCCCTGATGATAATAATTAATACGCTACCCCATGTTCACTTGTTTTTAACGTAACCCGAAAACATTTAACAACGTTGGCTGACCATGTTCAACCATAAACTTCGGCAAGTTAATACGACAATCAATTATTATTGTTCATCATATCAAACCATAAATGTCCTCACACTAGGAACATAAAATGGCGAAACTCTCGAACAAAATACTAACAAAAAGTGCTATGCCATGTGATTTGTGACTGTTACTCGATACCAATAAAACAGCTAACAATATTTGTAGCAAAACATGTTCTATTTTATGTATTTCCAACTTTGTAAAAGCTTGGCTTTGTTCCTCATGGACAAACAAGCCGTTAATAAAAACAAACCATTTTTAAATGAATGTCAATCGAGTCATCATTAAATGTTGTAACTGTTTACTCACGCGTATTTATCGGGGTAGCCCGACTAGTTTCGGACCCAACCGGAGTCTTTAATCATTCTCACATTAGTTACTATCAAAATCGAATCATCAGTCAAATAGGGTGTCCTTTGTCAAACTAAATGTAAATTTTCTTTTTAAACTACTGGTTATTAAAACAAAATAATAAAATATTAAAAATAATAACTCGTTCGAAACACAATAGTCTCTAAGTTAATTCAGATAAACCCGTATAAATTTTACAGCGGAAAAAAGGATATTAAATTCCGGTAAGATATTTTTTCACTCGGATTCCATATTGCTTTCCATGGTAGGCTATTTTAAAATGAAAAATGATGGGATATCGTTAAAAAGGATCGGATGTGCGTTTTAACTGAGAGTATCACATGTAATCTGAAATTGACCGTGTAAACAGATTTACTTGGTTACCGTGACGAAAGTAAAAAAATCGTTTTGATAGAGTCTACTGTCTCTGTCCTGTTAAAGTTGTGGAAGCGAGACACCGCTCTACGCTTTGTTGTGCGTGGGAAATGTTAAACTTAATCCTCTTTACATTCCAATGTTCTTTATTGACAGGATTTTTTTACTTGATAGATGCAACAGCTTACTCACTCGTATTTATCAGATTGCCCGACTAGTTTCAGATATACATGGAGTCCTTAATCATGAGCAGATGCGGTTGGGAGCCGCGACCACGGCGCCAGATGTTAAATCACATTTTAGATCAAAGTTACTAACAAGACATCTGTATGCTGGACCCGTGTCAGGAGTTTCTTGCCATGAATTATCTCGTGAATTTAATAAGAATACTTTTAATTTAAAATTAAAAAAAAACTCCTTTAATTTCAAAATTTCATTTACACATTTACGTTTTATACAAATTGAACCCTCAAACAATATTAGATCATTTGTCTTCACAATTATTTCCTTCAAAGAAAATGAATTCCTTTGTCACGACCTATATTTACTTGAAATTAATCACGACCCTTTAACAGAAACGATCCGTCAAGCTTATTGAAATACTTCATTAAATATGGTAATCCAATTATCTTTTGCGTATCAGAAAAGGAAAAAATATTTCTCAAATAAGTCTCCCGAATCTTAAAACTTTGGTACAAATTGCTTCAATATTTACATTAGTAACGAAGTCTTTAAAACACATGCAGATGTGAGTATATTCCCTCGTAAATTCGTATAAGACTGAGGTCAACCAGCCACCCTGAGACGAATAATTTGTCTTGAAGCAAGAGAAGGAAGCTCGCAGACGGTTACAAATGGCAGATTACTTCGAGTTTACTAGATACCCACCGTAGACAAATGTCGTATCCACTCGGTAGTCTCGCTGTAATGAATGTCACTTTGAAAGGGATATTATGCAAGGATTCATCACTCAGACAATGACGGACAGTTTCTAATGCGTTTTAAACTATTGAGATGTGGTTCTGACAGACACATTAGGCAGCCGCGGAGATTGATACGCTCCAGTTAGTTAGATCAGTTCACGTTTGTTTCACTAGATTGCGGAATGTCTTACATTTTTAAATTTTCTACCGCTCGCTGCCGTGGGCTAAGTTAAACTGACACTAAGACAATTAACAAGTTTTATTTTGTTTTGTTTTTTCTTGGTTTCGTAGCAAAATGATTAAGTAAAGAATTTCTTTAATAGAGGTTTCAGATATAATATTTGTGTTGTGAATAGTAAGAAAGATATTTTTCAGCTTGTTTAGGTGGTATATTGAAAGCTGAATTGTTATAAGGTTTGAGATTTAAATATCGACATTTGACTTTTTCCTTTAAGAATAACAAAAGAAAAAACTTATATCGGACTTCGATTGGTTTTACGTTGGGATGATAATACCACTAAAGCAATTATGTTTACGCTACTAGACAACCGGCTAGTGACTAGCTAACAGGCGGAGAGACAGATGACGGGCAGTCGATATTTAGATACATATCGCAAAGTACTAAATGTATACTATATAAGGTATTTGATAATGTTAACAAAAAAAAACTTTACTTTAAAATCTTTCACACAATATTTAAAACAAAAATGATACGATATATGATATAAACCCGCATATGTCTACATTAAAACTGTTCACCAAAGTATCCGGTAACACATAAGCCCATTTAATAATGACATAATCCAGGAAATTTTTAATTTATGGCAAGAGAGCCTTTCATCGCACAATATTCCGGTAGTTGAATGAAGAGAGTAAATTAGCTGTAACGTGTAAATTGAAACTCACGTAATCCCGGTACTGACGCCGAAAGCACCGGTATACGTTAATTAATAAAGGGACACCATGACTTTAAATTAATACCGGTATTGGGTATATAATAGAGGTACATGGCTTAATAGCAGCCGCACAAATCAGGTAATGTGAGGCCAGGAGGGTCATAAAGTATGTTTTGGAATTTCTTCAGAATGAGGTTTAGCGGAGGTAGCCCTTTTCCTTGGACGTGGTAAAGTTAAGGATCTCAATGGGATTATTCTTAGGGTGTAATAATGTAGCAATCAATGTCATTATCAATATTATTTTGTTACTACCTTTGGTGGTTGGGTGATAAGACAGAAGTTGTAAAAGGGAGACGGCATGTAGTGCTTTCTCGCTTAAGCAGCTGCGAAAGTCTTATATAAAAAATGCCTAAAAAAATATATAAAAAAACCCATGCGGTCAGCATCGTAAGTATCTAGTTCTTGCGGGTGCAGATTTACAGACAGTTGCCACCGATGATGTGCTTCTGTTGCCGAATAACAATAACTAGGTGCTAGGTATGAAAATCAGGGTTTAGAACCTCTATTTATGGTTATAAATTTGTTAGATGACAAGCGTACCCGTACACGGCACGTACATTTATTTACTGCAATATAAAAATACAAATTAAAAAAAGATAAATCTCATCCAATTCAGTCGACAATAACGGTCAAAAGAAGCAGGCACAGTCAGATATAAAGCCAATATTGTCGGTAGTTCAGAGGGAGCGGTAGGTGACCCGGCACAAAGCGTCACGTAGGAATCTCACCCGCTGCGTCACGCATGACCTGCCTTTTCATCTTGTTTACGTTGCTAACCGATTCCAAATAAAGATGGCGAATGAGCGTACTTGATTCAGTTCCAAATATAGGGATGTTTGAAGATTTTTTACCTGTAGATATTTTTCACAAATTTAAATACAAAATTTGTTAGGAAGTTAAATATCTACTGAATTGTGAAATGCAATAATGACAAGAACAGTATTACACTTAGAAATTTAAATAAATAAATGAACGACCTATATCGCTATGAATAATATTTGTTTGAAATCAGCGGGTATTAAAACAATACTTTTTATATCATTGTTCAAGCACGTTCCTTGTAAGTTCTTATCAACAACGTTTCTATCCAATATTCCATACAAGACGTTTATTAAAACCGCATAACGACAACTTTGCAATACGCCATACTCGACTATTGGATTTAAACGCAATTAATTCTGCATATCTACTTATTCCCAAAACACAATTCGCTAAATAAATTATTCGAAAATCTGCACAGCGGACATTCCAATAATAAAGGACTCATTAATTTAAAGTAATTTTGACAGTAACCGTTTAAAAACATATCTTCCAGTCCATATTTGAAGTATCGGTACTTTAAAACAATTGAAATTATTCTCATGGCGCGTAGGTAATAAAAATGTAAATATTTTACGGACATAATTTTATCCCCGTTCCGGATTACAACATGATTTCCAATTATTGGCAATGTTGTCCGATAAGTTATGACATAAAATGAAGTAAAGCTTAACAAAACGTTGCAGTTAATTCCAATTTTAATCAGACTGTAAATTCATTATTGGACCGAAGCGATTGTTACTAAAAGTCAATAAACTTGTGGTCTCTTTGTGCGAGACATGTAATCAATAAAATGTATTGGGGACTCTGTTCAATCATTGAGTGAAATTAAACCTGGTTTTTCAAAATACGTCAACATTTTGCATCAACGTCACAAAATGGGAATAGGTATTCTATGTAAACTCACTGATGATTTTTTTAATGAAAAAGTGGTTAAGTAGTAGTCGCCCGCTCGATTCCATAAAAAAGCTTAAACGCATTAAGCTATCACGGCTCACGTGATACAGCCTGGTAACAGACGAACAGACAGCAAAAGCTTTAAAAATAAGTCATGAAACACAAAAAAACTTACATATATAAACCCCTTTTTATATCAAGCCGACTAAGTTTTTTTACACATTTAATGTAGTTATATAAAACCTCTCTTTAATCAGATTATTTGAATTAACCTAAGCCTTCCACCTAGTAACCTTACAAAAGTAAACACGACGCCTCTACGTAATATTTCACCCATCACGTCCTCCGCAACGAAATCTCTTCGTTTTGATAGCTAACACCTGTCCCAAGCGTTTTATCCAAGCTTACTATCAAAATAAGTAAATTATGATCTATTGAGGTGGTAGGGGTTCGCCAGGGAGGCATGCGAGGCCCCACTGTGTTTGCATTCTGAAAATTTGTGAAACCGTGCGTTAACCGAAAATTATTTTGGTCATTCAGTACATTATATTACCTCACCCTTTTATGTTCGCTTTGTTTTATTTGTGTGCAGTTAAAGAATAGAGTATTTAAATTTAATGCCTACAAGGCAGAATTTACACTGTTTTGAATTTGATTTTTGTTCTGTGTTATGTTATTTACCATCCTATTTGTATGTACCTGCATTCTTAGCAAATAAAGTTCTATTCTATTCTATTTTAATAAGCAGGTGTTTTTGAGATGATTTTAATGAGGCGCAGATTTTTTTTGTCTAGGAATCGATGTTTATTTAACTTAAAAAGAAACAACTACGGTCTTATTATATAATATTCCTAACAATAGTTTACTTTTGCAGTTCAGTAAGAACAAAAGAACGGATTTTCTTATTTCTGAACTAAAATGGAATATAATTTGTGTCCCATTTAATTTTTAATCAAAAATATGATGAAGACAAAAGACATCCTTTCCCTCTGAATATTCAGCGGTCTTTATATATACAGAACAGTGTCACTGCCAATATTGTGGAAGGCTTCGGCCACATCGGCCCATCAATTATGTCGTTCGCGATCTAACCCCATGTCCATCTGCGTACCATTTGTACACGTCACGCCTACCTAACCACGCAACCTAAACTAATCAAATGAAAACCGTCTTTATATCTTTATAATAAAGTTGATTGTCGCTATTAAGGTATGTGTCAGATCAACACGCAGGATCGTAATTCGACCACGGTGACAAAACAATCATTAATTAGATTAGACGTTCGGTATTCGGCAAATCATTGGCCGAACGTCGGCCTAGCCGAAATGACAGGGCGTTTGTTTTGTGAGCTTCGTATAACAAAGGGCTCTATCGCGGTCCTTGTTATTCTTCGTTGATAATGAAATATGGAATACATACATAACATATTACATGTACTATAAGTTACATTTGCTTTTAATGAAAGGATTTTTGGTGAATATCGTGAGCGGTGAATATCGGATTCATTTTTGGATTACGGTTCATCTAAAATCGGGTATTAATAGTTATTACTTTTGGTATTATCCTACGTTTTCATGGGAAAATATCTTGGAAATCTTGTTTTTTATCAAAAACGATAAACTTCATGGTACTTTTGTGATTACCGATGGATCATTTCTTGTTTTTGTATTTAAAATTGTGTTATTTATTTGTAAATTGTGGCCGAGAATGCAAAAGAGTCGTCAATCACACAGGACGACTTTTGGGCAACGGTTTAACACCAAACAGGAGAAATGAAAATCAGACGAAATTAAAAGGTTTATTAATTGAAATAATACGTTCATTTAAAACACATATTTTCGTTTAAGACCAAATATCGCATGTAACACTGATATTTTACAGGCAACGATACTTAATAAATCAGTGTAATATCGTTTACATTTTGGAAGGTGCCCGCTTGCTTATATTCAACAGATGCCGCATTATACTGGAATCTGGATGTAATTAATTCCTATAATGAAGCTCAGTTAATTATTAAGAGCAACAATCGTGTTGCCTATTAAGGGAAAACATTTACTCAGCTTCACGCAAAGTATGACACTAATTTGGAAAATATAATTTAAGAGACTGAGAAACCAAATATAACGTTATGTGTTTTTATGTCTTTGGAATCGATGGATGGATAAATAGGAACGAATCTGATTTATAGGGTGCGTTTTATAGAAAAAGTAGGTGTGGTGTCTTTTTTGTGGTCTTTTTTTATCATTTAATAAGTCGTTTAAAGATTTTGATAAGTATTGACGTTAAACAAAACTATATTATTATAGTACCTAACCATAATAAGATCACGTTTTTTCAATTGTCATATACATTGCTGCTATTTTGAATTAAACTCCACCTAAACAATATTTAATTCAAAATTTCAAAATCCAACTATTCATAGAATCTGTCTAAATCTAAAATTTCAAGTAAAACATGACATCCCCTTAAATACTCGATAAAATATGAAACTCGTTTAGCAAGACTTCCGCTTGGAAAATGTTAACGCTGTGTTTGAAATTCACGTCACTGAGCAAACAAGTAATTTGTAAGTAACCTTCCATATTGTCTGACCACCTGTTTACTTAGGTCTCTAACAAACGAATTTCTCTCTGTTTTGATGTATAGTTTGACCTGTTTTAAGGATTTTGTTTTGTCATAGTTTCTTTCATTTCCTAGTTTGTTGGGGTTACGTGTGTATTGTTATCATCAAACACAATTTTTACCGACACTATTATGAGGCTACGACAGTGGCAATGGATTCTACTGGTTACTTTATTTCATAAAGAACGAATGCTTATTCAACCTCCACAGCTTATGTATATTGTCTGGGTAATACAACATACCCTATGACATTTTACATTTGAACTAATATTTTTTTTACTACTGTCAAAGATTTTGTACTTACTATTGTGAGGATCATTCATTATTAAATGATGCTACAATTTAGCAGCCAACGCTGTGTCAGGTCATGATAAAGGACGCTGGTCGGTTCCGAAACTAGTCGGGCAATCCTGATAAATACGCGTAAGTAAACCGTTGCATAATTGAACCGTCAAAGATATCTGTCGACTGTCACATATTTGGAAAAGTAGCAATGACATTGTGCATAACAGTAATTTCAAAATATTTAAATGATATTATCAGTTTCACTCATTTTCAATGAACGCAAACCGACAATTATCTAAATTAGTTCGATTTATATCAACAAGTTCAGTTTGGAAACCCACAAAATGAAAGCTAGGCTCATTAAGCGAGCGATGTAAATAAAATCAATTGTGTGAAATAGACTCCGACGCTTTAGTTAATTGAAAAACATTGGTTATATTCAAAACAGACGAACATATTTACAAACGATCGCAGTCAAGCGTGACGACACAATATAAAACGTCTCTCAAAACTGAAATAATATTTACCTGAGAGGCGATTTTAACCTCATCTATATCTATATCTATACTCACTAACTTACTAATATATAAAGCTGAAGAGTTTGTTTGTTTGTTTGACCACGCTAATCTCAGGAACTACTGGTTCAAATTGAAAAATTATTTTTGTTTTGAATTGACCATACATCGAGGAAGGTTTTAGGCTATAAACCATCACGCTGCGACTAATAGGAGCGAAGATACAATGGAAAATGTGGAAATAACAAGGCAGATATAAATCATAACTTATATCTTCTAACCACGCGGACGAAGTCGCGGGCAACAGCTATTGTCATATAAGTAAACTAGAGAAGAAATATTCACTTACCCACATAATATCTTGAGCGAGGTGTCGTTTGTGGATTTACAGGAAAAACACACGCATTTTTATTCTCAACCTATTTTAGTGTTTGATTATGCGATTATACACAACACTAACTATTAAACTAACACTTGAAATTAACATGCATTTACCAACGTCTTTATATTTCAAATATGATGCACGGATAGTGTTCTTAAGTGGACTGACGTCACAGTAATCTCCTTGAGCGATAGTTTTTTTTTTCATCTACCCTCAATTGTTTCCTCCGTCGTTTTTATCTACTGTGCTGCCAACTGTTCGAGAGCATGTAATTTGAATTATATTTTTAGAGTTTTATTTTATTTTAATTGAGCAACACAGTAGGATGAGTTGAGTCATACTGTACAGCGCCTCAATACTCTGATTATTCACATGTCACAATACAATCGTTCGGGTTGTTTAGGTGGTTGTCCTTGGGTGTTTCCGTTGGATAAAAATGAAGTTAAGATTATTCAGGGTTTTGTACTAACAGTATTTTGAATTCTCTGACATACTATTTAAGTTTCCAATCAGGTTAACAAAACGACCAGAGATAATTTGCAAGAGCTTTAACTTAGGCCAAACAGTAGCAGGAACAGTAGCACTGTTAAAAGATATATTTAACTAGTCCAGTGATTTCGTGTCTTTACACAAAGGACACAATTTACTACAGAGTCGCAACTTGAACCAGTCAATTCTGCTTCAAGCAATCCATGTATGGCCAACGTTGGCCGTGTGAGACGTATTGAAGTAGCCGTTGATATATAACCTTTTTGTGATGTTTGTAACAGAACCGTACCGGTGAACATTGTGCTGATATTAATCTTGCTCGTATAACCTAGAACACGTAGCAAGCACAAATAATAATTCATTTTCGTATTACGTTACATGGTCTGTAGTTACCATTTGTACGAGATATCTTTTGGCGTCGTTGGCCAAGATTAATTGTTTCTTTGCATCTTTATTTGTGTGTAAGAAATGTCGAAGAAATCGATGCTTTATTATTACATATTTGTTTGTTTTTATTGTTGTTTATTTCAATCGTAAATTAATTCAGTTATATAGTTTAGTTTCACTAAGTTAAGAAAGCTTCGTCTACGTGGAGAAGTCGCGTTTTTCACTAGAGTAATTCAAGAATGAGTTTGTATGCAATTTTCATTCCTATGCAAGGAATAAAGTTTTTAGAAGTATTACGTTGAATGCAATGCTTTTGAAAATTATTTGGTTTTAAAGCAAAAATATCAATGAACTACATTTTGATGACACAAAATTCGTCAGCAAAACCACGTGTGACGTGCTTAACGTTCCCAATAGACTGAAAAACATCGGAACACACGTGGAGAGCTCGCATTATATGACGTAGCCACGTCGCGCGTCGTGGCCACGGAAAACACGACGGTTTTATTTGACAAAACTCGGCTGGTAACTCAATATCTGTCAGCGAAACTAGAATTTCCCAAGCGGAGGTGGGAAAATAAAATAAAACCCACAATGCCGCGCCAACAGCATTTTAGGGTTGATGCACAAGTAGGGCGTGACGCGAGCTACATACAGTGTGCACGATCCTTTATCTCCCAGACTAAAACATTTCCTACGTTTCATACGTGGTTTTCAAAATGAGGAAAATGCTTTACGATAATCTGTTTTAATATCGCAAACTCGACTATACCTAATGTTTGTAACTCTGTCCGTTTTAGGTTAATTTTCTTTTTTAATCCACAATTTCAAGCATGGAGGTTTTATCCGTCAAGTTTATAATTAAAAAGCCTCGGCTGAAATCTTTCCGCAAATGATAATCGTTAGGGAAGTAATATACTGTCATCGTGGCGTAAGCGGAAAATATTTCCAGCCGGCTCGTGTTTTTAGAAACCCAAAGTAATTAAGTTAATTTAAAAATGTTATAAAAGATTTTAATGTAACACTTTATGGGAGTTTAATATTTTGGAACATCACTTAGTACTTGTAAATTAGGTTGTTATTACGGTGAAATATTAAAATTGAAGGTATATTTATACACTTAAATCTTGTTAAATTGTAGTACGTATGTATAAATTAAAATCAGAATGAAAAAAATTCATATTCAGTAGCTTTACTGGAACAAAATCGTTGTAAAATTAAACATGACGGTAGGCATCTCGCAAAATATGACACATATTACAGTCGTATACCGCGTAATGTGCAGTGTACACAGTATTTTACGCGTCCACCACGTGCTGTCGGTAAAACAGTGCGGCGGCGGTGTGAACACGCTTAACGGTCGAAACGAATGGCTTCTAAAAACACGTGGCTCATTAACTACCGGTAGCAGTGAAAATTAATTGTGTTATTACGTTACATAATATGGGCGTGTCATCGGCTTCCCTTGCAAAATGGGCTAGCTCACACCGTGCAAGTTGTCCCATTTCAATTAACACGATACGACTAATTTGGTCCTCGGCACCGCTCTTGGGTGATATATGTCCCTTATCCCAACCTAATTAGTTCGGTAGCTCATACGAATATTGCGTTAATAATTTCAAATTTAAAGTTTGGATGATAAGGCATGGGAAGTTCACCCTCTGTCGAGTGCTATGAATTAATCAAGGAACTTTGAGTTGGTCAAGCTGGGCTCTTGATAGAGGGACGCGGAACAATGTTCGGAGTTTGTTGGCTCACACTTGATCTTAAGTAGTTCGCTATGCTTGATAAGAAATGATCATTAAACTCCATTTATCCCTGAAGTATCGTTAAAGAGACTGAAACAGTAAGTGCTTAGCACTCCTTCACTTCACTGACATTACAAGTTACTGTTAGTTACATCTTTCTTATCATTATAATAACTTTCGTAAGGTGGATTTATAATCTATCTATACTCTATACTTACTCATATATAACGCTGAAGAGTTTTTTTGTTTGTTTGAACGCGCTAATCTCAGGAAATACTGGACCAAATTGAAAAATGCTTTTTGTGTTGAATAGACCATTCATCGAGGAAGGTTTTAGGCTATAAACCATCACGCTGTGACTAATAGGAGCGAAGATACAATGGAAAATGTGAAGAAACAAAGCAGGTTTAAATCATAACTTTTATCTTCTACCCACGGGGACGAAGTCGCGGGGAACAGCTAGTTATTTATATACAAAATGCCGGAAAGATGTAACTTTTTAAGTGCGGTTTACTTTTGCGTATTTATCTAAGAAACCTAACTAGTTTCGGACCTAACCGGAATTCGCAATCATGAGCTGATGCGGCGGCGGGGTGATGCGTGAGTAAACCGCATTTCAATAAATAATTACATCTTTCTTAGAGCCTGTTATATTATTTTAAAGAAAGACAGTTGCAGTTAAGACGTGCCGGTAGGCCCTCAGATATTCAAATACAAGTATTACCTTGACATGTTATACAAGCCTATTCCCATTAATATAATTAACTTCTACCAAAAAAATATACATTTAATCACACGTAAACAACATAGACATATATTACACAACTCGTTACGTCGTACAGTGAATCGTGTATGACAAATAACTGAGTCGTTTCCTGGAAAACAAGTTTATCATGAGAGCCGAGGGTATATCAAGTAAAAAATAAGCTTGTCAACAATATATTGCTGCTACCAACTAATAAGATTTAGTCTAAAGAGAGATAGTGCTCTACGTCAAGTAGCTTGGCTTCTTGCTTCCACGACTATTTTTTTTAAATTGGGACTAACAGCCTCCCATGGCCGTCATTGCAACTCCTGTAAACCAAGATCTACTATGTGACCAACGAAAACCACCGAAACACTTAAGTTTGGTGTGTCCTATTGGAAACAATTGACTGCCTTGGATCCCGCAACGAAATTAAACAGAAATAGTAAAAAGGAGCTCGTGGCTAAGCTATAACCGCATAAGTGAATCGATCACAGGTTAAGCTACGCTTGACGCGGTTGGTCCACAGATGGGTGACTATCTTTGTCAAAACGACTTCCTTCTTGCTTCGGAAGGCACGTTAAATTGTGCGTCCCGGCTGTAATGCCTACACCTTTGACAGCCGTTGCAGGTAGTTAGAAGCTTGAGAGTCTGTCAACCAGCCTAACCAAGGGGTTCAAAACAATCGCTCCTTTGAAAAACACTGATACTTAGCTGAATCTGGTTAGACTGGAAGCCGACCCCAATATAGTTGGGAAAAAAGTTAGGCCGATGATAGTAAAAAGGTGGAGTAAGAAACTCTAATAATATTACTTGAAGAGGTGGGCTCTAGGTCAATGTAGTGACAAAAAGTAGTGTAACCATGAGAATTAAGACAGATGGAATGGCCCCCACACAGATATCTTAGTCGGAATTGTTTACCGCGACACTTATTATCTGCGCCTTTGTCTACATCCCGTCCTTTGTTTCCTTTTCATTTAATTAGGATTTCCTTGCTATATTATCTTACGTTTAATAATAGTCGTAAATAGGTACTCTAATTTCGTAAGTGAGAATGAGAAATTAAGGTTAAGGCGATGTTTGCTTTTATCCAGAATTCAATAGTTATATTTATTTGTTGCTATTTTTTAAGTAAAAAATTTATGACTTTAAGAGCAAGACATTCTTAACGATTTTTTTTGTGCAGGTAAAAAAAAAAGAAAACGCAGTTGTTTAATTGCGAAAATTATGAATTGTTATTATTTTAAGTAAGTACCAGAACAGTCATAAGGGCAAAAATAAAATAGCTTCAAATCAGTGCCCTTCGCTTTATTTTAAACTAACGATTCCTTCTATTGACCCGCGAAACATTAATCACAAACTATACTGACATTTCAAAACGAACGCGACAGTCAAGTTTTGAAAAATAAATAAAATACGATCGATTTCGTTTCATGTTTATGTTTGGAATAAAAGAGACCGAGTCTTTTATAGTCTCAAACTAAACGTAATTTCAAAGAAGAATATAGCAATTGGGTTTTATGTTTTTTGTTATAAATTGGCATTAATTAAAAGCACTAGTATCGTAAAAGCACCTTACCTTGCTTTACCTGTTATCGCTTTGTGCAATTATAGCTTAGCCACGAGTTAAATAAATAAATAAAACGTTTTCTCTGCGTCGCAATATAGTTTTCATAATTAATTAAGAGTTTTCTGTCAGTAAGCCCGATATTAGTCGATAACTATGTTGTAACTTTATCGATTCAATAACCAACCAAACTTTGAAGTGATCTATGTAAAAACAAGAGTGTTGGGAGGAAGTTAACGTCAATAAAATACGTGTACTTACTTCACTTATTTTTTTTTTGTTATTTAAATCATTAAACTAAAAGTTAACTAACAAAAGTTTGTTATCATAATTTCTGACTAAACTACCAAACATTTTTACAGTTATGTGTATTTAGTAGCTACTAGCAAGTTACTGTTTTAACACACTACGCTTTCCACTAAAACTCCAACATAAGCAACTAATTAAAAAGAAAATACAGTTCCACATTAAAAAAATTACCCAGAGTATTCTTTATTCCAGGTTTCTCACTAAAGCTATCTTCAACTAATCAGATAGTGGTTCTTCAGGGATTAATCTCTTGAACCAGTCTCCTATTTGAGTAATTCCTTTTACTCGTAAGTTGCCAACTCTACATTAAACAAAGTAGGTTGAATACAAAGTAATGAATTCTTTAACACAACAGCACTCCAGTGACACAGAAAAAGAGATCCCGATTCATTAATCCTAGTTGTACTTTTCTTGTTTCAAGAATTCCTGTTAATAGTATTTTTGCTTATCATGTTTTTACAGACTCCAGACTTATTGCCTTTTAATACTTATGTGAAGATTATGGCTTTGTCACGAATCTTTTTTGATCTATTTTAATATTTCGAAGCGATTTCCACTCGTAGGATTTCAATCTATGTCACGGACAGACCATTCAGTTTTGGAACATGGATCAATGTCTATGCGGGGGACAAACGCGCGTTAAATCATGTAGTGATAGCATAGTGACTTAAACCTATCTGTGCTATTCGAGCTGTCCCTTTAATATATTATGACTTGAGCATGCATTTGAATGAATGTAATAAAAAGTATAGGTACTGTAGTACCAGATAATATACGTCCCACTGCTACACAAGAGCCTCTTCCCGTGAAGGAGAGGTTTTTGAGCACTTATCACCACGCTAACTCACATATTGGTACTTTGCCTGCGTTGAGATCGAACCTGTTCCAGACAAAGACCCACAACTGTACCACGATATAATAAAAAGTGATAAAACAGAATTTAAAATCAATATTTAAAAAAATCCTTAAAAGAATCATCCGCTTACTGTCCAATGTACTACACAGTATACACACAGAGATATCTCAATCGAGTCAAACAATCGCTCACAAAAAGGGGGATCCCCACAATCTGGTAGAGATTAACAGTTCGCATTGATCCGTCGATACCAGTCGTTGTGAATCCAATCTGTGCAAATTGTACCGATCTGTTTCGTACCGCGCTACACGACTACCCCCAATCGATTGGTGTTCGCCAATCGTTCGGTTCGATGAGACTATAATGTAATCAGCAAAATAGTATCGGCCTACTGCGTGATGACTCTACCTGGATTCGTGATGGAATGGCTTCCCGATTTCCCGATTTTTTTAAAAAGTTTTTGTTACTACAGGAACCTTACTTTGATCTTCATGACCTTGTATGTTACAGAAAGAAACAAAGGATTTTTTTTTGATTCCTTATATTACAAAAATTCATCCGAAATCAGTTCAAAAACCATTCAAAAAATATTATCTGTACATCCGTAACAAATATACCAAAAAAAACACGCCAATTAACTTTGATTCGATCCTGCGAACAAAATATTAAATACATCGCATGGCCGGGTACGGGCGCAATAAAATAAAAGTCCAAAGAAACGCGAGCGAATGCCGGTCATAAAATTTAAATTTTCAGGAAACTTTGCGTCGGTAGTAAAATTTAGTTTGTACGGGCAGGTGGGCGAGTGTCCAGTACACTCCGTAAGTTGTTTGGTGAGCTACCGAGTCCCTGATCCCACTACCTGGGGACCTGCCACCACTGCTTAAAGTAAGACTTGGCACAGATGTGGAAGGGAAACAAAAAGTAGTACCCCGCGCGCTATCTCTCTCCCACACCACCAACAGTTGTACTTTGAGCAGGGTTAGTAGAGTCCTTGATACAGGCTTATAAGAAGGATTGGGCTTTTTAACTCCCCTGCCGTCGGAATGTTTTACGTTTGCTTGTAACCTTATTTTAGCTTGTCGTAAATCGAATGCGAAGATATCGATGCTGATATTTTGGATTGAATCGCTCGTTGTTTATGTGTTTTATTCAATTTTATTGTATGCTCGACGTGCATTTTGTGGCAATATGATGAAATTATTTTGTATCGTTTTTGTAAGATGATATTATGTGTGAGACGATTTCTTTTATGCTTATATTGATACTATCTCGGTGCAGCTCAAGGCAGGCTACAACTGCGAAGCAGGTAAAGCTACGCTTGCTACGGTCAGTCCATGATAGGATGAGCTATGTTATTACGAGATCCTCCGATTGGCAGGCACATGAGATTGTGGGACCTAGTTGTTATTCATAAATCTTAGGCAGACGTTAAGGTTAGCCAAAAGCTAGAAAGTCTGAAAACCAGTCTCACTAAGGGGTATCGTGTTGCCCAGGTAAAACGGTTGAACTGTTCAGGTCTTAACTTCAACCGGTTAGACTTAAAGCCGACCCAACATAGTTTAGAAGCTAGGCTGATGTTATTCAGTGTTTATTTTTAAGTTAAATTCGATATAAAATTAACTACTACATATTATCAAATATTGATATCGAAAACAGATGCTAGAGTGCTATAAAATGTAAGCATTACTAATGTAAATACTCGAATAACAAATTTATTGTCGTTTCCGGTACAAAGCCGTTATTCAATATAAATTGCGATTTCCGACGCATTTCGAATAACTCCGGTGACACAAAACAATGATATTCAAATAATAATCTATGCATGAAATAGATGGCCTAACAATTAGCCACTAGTGCCATTAACAGTACCCTAATCTCTAGCCAAGTTTTATTTCTTATATCGTTAGAGACAATAGAAAACGTCGAACCCCGCGTATTACAAGTGTTAGGGGAGATTTCTGGGGACTTGTAGAAGTAATGAAACTGCTTCCGAAATATAGGTGCTGGTTTATTTCCAACGGAACTTAACAATATAATTAAACGGCGCGCGACGCGTACAATGTTCACAGCTGATCGGTAAAGTGTGTGTGCGCCGCGATTCTCGTACTTCGTTGCTCCCCGCACCGCGCTCCCCACTGATGCCCCCGCCAGTCGCGCCTCTGACGTCGTTGCTATGTGCGAGAGGTTTCCGAACACAAGCGTTACTGCGATCGACGAATGCTTGCCCAGAAACTAGTCTAGACTATTCTGTATGCAAGTGATTGAATGTTTAAAGAGGGAATCATTTTATAAAATAAAAGGGCATTGTATTAATCAGGACAAGCATTCGGGAATTACACAAACACTTTACCAACCCACACTCGCCGCCAAACAATTTTGCTATACTCTATATCGGATTATAAGATTCTAGTAAAAATACTAAATATAACACTTAATTATTTTTTTACGATAAGTTTAGAGGGAATTATTCCAAAGGTTTACTCACGCGTATTTATCGGGATTGGCCGACTAGCTTCGGACTCAACCGACGAAGTCCTGAATCATGGGTTGATGCGGCGACTGTCGCAAGTAGAAGTTGAGTCGGGATATTCTGCGACCTTATTAAGGTGCGTGAGAAATTCCATCATTTTAGTAGTAAATAGATTAGTAGATAGATATTTTTTTTCATAAATTAAAAATGCATTTCATGTAGAACATACGTACAAAGACTGCCAATCTTAATCAAATCAAGGCTCCAAATGGCGCCCAATATTCAATACAGATACGAACATAACCTAATAAGTCTAACTGTATTAACTAAACTAATTTAGTTGGTTATGTCTAGACTGAAATTTCTATGTATCAAATGCCCAATATCTATTCTGATTGGAAAACCGCAGTCGTATTATTAATAACCCATTTTACCGCCGCGTTGCCGTTAAACTTTGAATTAACAGGAATATTATGGTGATGATACACTAGACTTACTTGTTATGAAACAGCGAGCCGTGAGCTGTAATACTAGAAAGTAAGTTTTTCAAAAACCGAAATTCGTAATTTTGCATTTTAATGTACTATTTTGTTGAGGTTTAGCAGTAGTGAAAATGATTCGCTGTAAATAATCAATTATAAAAGTTGTGCTTTTTTATCAGAACTAAAAATCTAATTTATGATCCTTGCAAACCTTGCTTAATCTGGATGTTTTTTTTTATTATAAGTTTACGTAGCAGTAATAAAGATACATCTTTAGTGTCAATTCAACTGTTCAGCTATCACGACATGAGCATACAGCTTGGTGAAAGACGCACAGACTGCAAAAGGACCCTTAATAATAATAGGGTTCCACTTTCACCCTCTAATTATAAAACCCAAAAAACAACAAAGTCCTCTCTCACTGTGGCCATTACGCGAAACAGAGCACCGAACATTCGAACAAATCCGAATGTTACATTACAAAGAAAAATTCGAGGAATCTCTCTTGTGTCACAACAATTTTGTTGTCAATACCCACCTAAGCTCAACAATATAGCTACCTACTGTATGTGTATTGATAGTCTGATAAACGAATGTTCGTTTTGTAATACACACCTGTGGGAGCAGTAAATAATACTGCGTTGTAGTTTGTAGTACAATACTTGTGAGGTCGAAGTGAAATAGGCCAGGACACCTCAGGTAACATCGGCTCTCTCGCTCTCTCATCTATCATAGATGTATATTGTTTGTACTGCTGTGTTTAGTACGTGTATTTGAGACATGCAGTAGAACAAATGCCTTACAAGCACCAATCTTGAGTTTAAACAACAGCTTCTAAGGACTAACATTTCTGTGTTGTTCGAATTGTTAATATGTATGAAAATGAGTGGAAAACGTTTACCGCTGTTAATTCAGGTATGACAGGAAACGTATTATTCGATTTTGGTATAGCGTTGTAGCAAAAATTATGCGTGTGTTAGGAATCAACAGATTTATTGAAAACAAATGCAAGGATCCGTTCATCGCCCAGCATGTGTAAAAAGACTTTTTCTGATGGAAAATCATCAAATGACTCCTCCTGCTTTGGGTTGAACCGAAAGTAGTCAGTATTTAGCTGACTAAAATTGCCCATGTTCCTTACTTTGCCCTTTATATACCGGGGAATCTGTATCCGTATCCCTTTTGGACAATATTTGCCGCCGCGCTGGCTCGGTAGGCACCACTTAGCTCGCTGATATCTCTGTATGAAAATCACCTTGTAGTGTCAGTTAAAAATATAAAGATCCACCAGTAAAATCATTTTTTTTAAATTAACTATACTGGTAAATATGCAAATATCTGTGAGCCTGTGTTCCCCATGGAAAAATATACTCGGTACAGTCGGTATTCTAAATTCGCAATTCAGTCTAAAACTTTCCAGCCAAACATTTTGTAATCCAACCTCTTTCGAGTATCAACTACAACATATCCTACATACAAATATCGACACATTTATATGTGATTTAGAAACACAGAATACATAACTTGCCAACTTTACAGACCTTTACGCCAGAGAACTTGATTTTGAATCACATACACTGAACCACACATGGCAAAAACCTTTAGATAACAAAACAACTCTTATTGTTTAGCGTTAAGGTTGTTTTTGTAAAGTATTTTGTACAAAACTGTCGTGGTTGAGTGTACTGTTCCAAATTGCGACCGTATTCATGAAATATTAATTTTGGTTCGATATATTACTTGTTTTATGTGTTTGCTTAAGGTTTCATTTCGGTGAAGTATCCTTACTTCGGTTAAAACAAACACGTCTTGTCAACCTGCTCTTATTAAGGATATGGAAAAGGCTTTTCCTCTTTAAATAGAAATAACTTTATAAGTAAACGTAATTTTTTCTTTCTGTATTGCTAATTTTAACTTTCCCTAAGACGTGTTTAAGCAGTTATTTAAATTGTAAATTTTCTACTAACCATAACCAACTCTGAAAAAACGTTTGCCCTTCCCATCTCTCATGAAATGTTCTATTTTGTAGGGTTACGTATCCAAAGTTCAACGGAACTCTACAACTAAAGCTGTTTTTCCATCAGTCTGTCACTAAGCTGTATCTCATGAACCATGATAGCCACACAGTCGAAATTTTCACATATATGTCTCTATCGCCACATCATCATCATCATCAGCCTATCGCAGTCCACTGCTGGACAATAGGCCTCTCCAAGTGCACGCCACTGAGATCGATTTTTGGCTTCTTGCATCCAGCTCCTGCGCCTCAATAACCCTGAATAAATTCTTGACTGGAGAAGGTGCAAGAATACAAAGTATTGAAAATAATAATTTTATTTTATTAGCTTTAGAGATGAGCAAACCGGATGTTTTGTTAAGATACAAGCCTTAAGAGGAAACAAAAAGTAAACATTTACATTAATCTTTTTTCCTTTCCTTAATATTTTAGTATTGTAAACAGCTGAAAGCAAAATTATTATAATTAGCCTTACTTACATAATATAATTAATTGTATGCGACTCAGTCTTGTTTTTGCAACAGCTACGATGTAGGTGAAAGTGCTACGGAAAGCCTACGACTAAAACTACGAAAAGCCTACGAAGTTTCAGTCGTTTCAAAATCGAACTATTTATCATCATCGGCCTAGCCTTTTCCCAACTATGTTCCGGTCGGCTACCAGTCCAATCGGTTTCAGCTAAGTACCAGTGTTTTACAAGGAGCGACTGCCTATCTGACCTCCTCAACCCAGTTACCTGGGCAACACGACACCCCTTGGTTAGACTGGCTATCAGACTTTTTCAGCTTCTGACTATCTGTAACGACTGTCAAAGATGTAGGAATAACAGCCGGGACCCACAATTTAACGTACCTTCCGAAACACGGAGGAACTCGTTATGACAAAGATGGTCACCCATCCATGGACCAACCGCGTCAAGCATAGCTTAACCTGTGATCGAATCACTTATGCGGTTATAGCTTAGCCACGAGCTCCTCAAATCGAACTATTCATTCTACGGAATTGACAACTTTATTACTGTACCTAACTATCAAACAAATAGCATTTTTTTTTAATACAGCTAATTGAGCATTTCACTCCACATTTAAGTACCAAAAGCTCAATATTTATAAAGGCATCTCGTCTCGACTTTCCACATTCGCTTCGTTGATACTAGTCACATTAAGCACAAGAAACATCTCGTTACTTCTTTTTACGTAACAGATCCTCTCAAATTCTTTGTACTGGGTTTTCAAGCCCTAATTTGAAAACATTTTGTAACATTTGTAGGCACAAGTTCAAAAAAATGTTTTTGAATGCATATTTGTGCCGCTAATTCATTTTGCTTTTGATTTTGGAAATGGTTCAATTTCTTTTTAATTTAAAATTAAGTAAAGAAAAGAAGTGAAGTGACTCTTTGTCACAAACATTTTTATTATTATAGAAAATAATCTCATCAAATATTACTCATTGATAATTAGGATTCCATTTTGTTTTGTTTTAAAGTAAACTTAATCGAACGCGATACAAAACATTTGAATCCAGCTTTCGAGAAGTTGTCAATAACACGTTTCTTTTTTTAATTTACAAGCATCCTCGTGTTGACCATTCTATTTATTTAGCAACACTTTGATAAATAGACGGTTTTTCATTTGATTTAAATTAATTTAAATCAGAGTTCTAAATGTCGATGGTCATCAAAGCACGTAAACGGTATTATTCTAGCTTTAACGGGTTTCGATGAGAATTTGTTTGTTAAACAAATTTGTAGGAAACGGAAGGCAAATATCTGATTTCTGAAAACTGTTGGCAATTAAGATGAGAGATTATTGTTAGAAACATTTTATAGGTTTTATTAATTATACGTTATGATTTATTTATTCTCAAACAATGTTTCTCATTAAAAAAAAATAATAGTTTATTAAATCGTGGGAGCCTCCTTCCACGATTTAATAAACTATTAATTTTTTACAGAATCTTTTTATTTATTGGTCTATTTTTATGTAACATTTCGGTTATATTTAAAAATGTACATATTGTTAAAATAAACAAATAATTACAATAATATTTATAAATACCGCATCCAAATAGGTTAACCCGCTTAGGTGCTACAGTGCCATAAATAGACGCACATATATAGCGGCCTAACTTTTAACATCCCTCTTTTTGCGCCACGAGTAAAAAAGAGAGTACGGTCACCTACATGACGCCATTATTTATATTAGACCCTGTAATTGTTAATAAGTGTGTGTATTACTCACACTAACCAACTACCAGGAGCACAGACAACACATGTAGTACTTAGCCTGTAAGGCAATATCATTTAATGTACAACATAATGTAGTTCACAGACCACCTCACAGCCCTACCACGTATCAAAGAGACAGCAATATACCGATACGATATACGTAACACGTATAAGTATTTTTATCGGCAATTAATTTGTCAAATTACGAATTTTATTACGTCATAACGGTACGTAAATGAATTAGTAATTTCATATCAATTACTTCGAACATTTTGCTGCTTGCTCTTCGTTTGCTTGTGTATGTATATGATACGTAATACCAACAGTTCGGACAGGTTCGTTAGCACTTCCACAACTCACTCGAATCTTGTACCGGTTAGACCGCTCGGGAAACAGATTTGAGGTAGAATTACTGCTTTAATATCAGTTAATACTAAGCTCTGCTTGTTTGTATAATTGTATTGTTTATCCGTCTGTCTGTTGCTACTCTACAATCTCAAGAGATTAATTCTCGTCTATAATATCATATAGGAAATCGTATTCCGGATTGCTGTGTTCATTATATACAGTGATATTGTTTATAACCTAGAAACATGTTAGTAAAAAACAACAAAAAATATTTGATCTTACCAGCCATTCTGTGGCCTCATTATTGTTCTTCTGTCTATCGTCCTGTTATTGCGATAATAGTAACGCAGGACCAGTAAACATTTTCAACCTCCAGAGAGCCAGCGGAGAATTAGGAAGATTCCCATTAGGTTCCATAATCTGTAATATCTAATTCCATATTAAAACTTCAATGATAACGGTCATATCACACGATAACACCCTTTTAACAAAATAGCACGGCAGTCACCTTTAGAAACTCGGAAGAAAAAATCAAAACACGACAGTCTATAGCACCTAATCTCAACTTGAAACTTGCATGATAAGCCAGTGACGTCACTCGCCATACGAGTAGTGACCTCAACACTACAGAGACGTGCCCGAATAACACGAGCTCCTAAATCACCATGTTTTATGTTCAAACTTTACGTATAAAAGACACTTTATCAAGCTGAACTTTACTCAATATCTTGACAGCAATATGCTGTCCAAAACGTCTAAAGTAAACAAATTGTTCTAAATCTCTACATCTAAAACATTTATGTCCTTTGACCCAATTGTTTAACTTTGTTAATATTTTTAGCTAATAAACAGCTTTCGTTTGTATTGATTTACGAGAGTTAGAAACAGCGGTTAAAGTGCCATCGAGTCTTAAATGGATTGCCTTTCAGAAACATCGAGCCATTGATGTTACTTCAGAGATATCTTTTAAAGTTATTGTTCACACCTGCCAGGTAATAGTGTTGGAAAATGCCTTTAAAGTAAACAAGCCGCCGCATTGCTGCATTAGGACAAAAGAAATAAAATATTGAGAGCCATAAATTGCAAATCAATCTATAAAATCGTCCATAGCTGTTTAACGAGTTACAACCGTTCATAATGTCAATTTTAAAGAGTGCTGCAATTAACTTAAACTTCTTAATTCTGAAGATCTTATAGACGCAGAAGAATATCCTGTAGGTAAATCTGAAAACCTTATACGACTAATAAGATAACATAAAGCTACCAAATTCACGTAAAGTAACAAATAACGCAAAGGCACCTTAAAACTTAACCAAAAGGTGACATTACACAACAGTCACAAAACATGATCGTAATAGAAGCAATCTTCTTTCAATCCTACAAATAACAGGACAAGATTCTCTCATTTCACAGTAATTGGACATTAATAAGTCCTCTTGTGGTTGTAAAGCGGAGCTCAGGTCCCAGGGCACTCGTATTGAGCACAGCTCGACTGAAAAACAAAAGACAAGAGCAGAAAGACCACTTCAAACAATTTCTCGGAACATTGACAATGTACCTACATTTCTCCAAGCGTCAACGCTGTATTGCTCCAATGTATTAAACTGACAAGTAAATGTCATTTCAAAAATTTGATGCTTTCTATTATTTTTCTGTGCTCTTAAATGACTAGAGCCTTAAGAATTTGTTGCAGATGCCTCTGTTTATTATATAATGTTTTTTTTTATTGGTTTGGCTGTGTTTTTCGACGTATATACCTACATTTATTGTCATTCTAACTGCGTTATCAGCTAATGTTAATGTGCGTTGAATTTCTGATTCATTTGTCAAGTGGCTAACTTACTAACGGCTAATGTCCTTTGTAGGACAAATACAGCGTCAGTGACGTAATCTACGTAGACGTCGCTGTAAATCAGAATACGGAATAATTTTAAGTCATCTGCTAATTTGTAAGCACCTACAATGTTTGTTGAATACGTTTTGGGACAGGTATTTCCATTTGGGAACAGCTATTTTATCTTCAAATAATCTGCTAGTAAAATAGTTTCTTGCTCGATTAAAATACATGTTTTCGAGGATTTAGCAGAATAGTGATATTTCACGTTAAGAAAACTGTTTATCACGTAATATTTAAAGTATAAGTTTTTGATCTAAAATTTGAGCATTTTCTACATTTATACGCACTGACAACATAACGTTTAAATCCATAAGCAGTGTGAACTGAACTGAATTTATTCAGTATTAAATCAATTTCCTTTAATATTCATGTCAAAAATCATGTAATTCGTTGATAAAATTATGTTGACGTATCGTGTAAAATTATGACGCTTCAGAAATAAATATATTTTAGTTTGTGCCTTTATTCGATTTGCTCGCAAATTGGGACTGACAGCGGGTTGATAACAGAATAATAAAGTTTTCTTATTGATGACCATGCTTCGATAGCTATTTTGGACCTTCTTTCATTTTAGACTCGTGTACAATCAAATGAAGGCGGTGCATTGAATTTTAAAGTACTTAGAACCAAACTATATTTTTGAAATTGAAAAGAACAGTCGTGCGTGAGCATGATTATAGAAAAAAACTGTTATTTTCAATATAAGCACACAAATGTTTTTTCTTCAATTAACATAATTCTAAAACATAATACTCATAATAGTAATTTTCAAACGTACACTTTTTCGTTTCCTGCATCCATTGCGCAACACATTTAAGTCCAAATACTACATACTTCAATGAAGCAGGAGATTGAAGTAAACATTATCCGAAGCATAAAACTCTTTAAGTATATGACACAGGGATTTACAATTTAGCTCCGTCGTACTAATTGGATGCAGGTAACAATGTTTGCGCCCGTAAGCCAAGCTTACCGCCGTGCTCTGAGGGCCTACCAACACATCTTTAACTAAGACTATAGAAATTGTGCAAGAGAGATGCCGTGATACTCTATACAGAGCGCTGTCTCGCTCCCACACCTGCAATGGTATTACTTTAAGAGGGTGCGGTAGGACTCTCACTCTCCTGAATAATTATATTGCCTCATATGCATCAAAAAATTGATGCGACGACGTCGCTGAATTTTTTGCAATAAGGCATTTTTGTAAAGCGTTTCGCTTTCACGTTTTATTCAGTAAAGCGTTTTTATATCTTAGAATTATTCAGTTTGATAGTCTTGTAACATTTTAAAACTTTATTTTGAATCCGGACTGATCGGGGCTGGTATGTGATATGTTTTTAAAATAATGAAAGTTAGGAACAGGTAAAGGTCACCATACCTAACCCATTATGCGTAACGTGGTGCAAGTTTGAAACCAGCATTAATATGATCCACTTATGTTTATTCACTCTGAGTGTCTTCCGCATGTGACCTAATATTTGTGAAACCACTGAGAATGATCACCAAGCATTTTAGAAAAAAAAAAATAGACTTTTTTTCTATCCCAGCCCCTTCCTTCATTTAAACCTTATTCCGTTTTCAAAGGCCCCGTTGCATTGCACTGCTCTCTATGTAGAATGATATTCACAATGGCAGATAGTTTAAATCGAACTGTAGTGGAGCAGCAAATTACCTTGAGTAAGTGACAGCCGAGCGAATTAGTCAGGTCATGTGTTCCTTACGCGCCGGTGAAGACCATCGCACGGCGGTTCATTTCAATTATTGCAGATTGTTTTAATAAGCTTTTGTTTAGATTAAAAGCAACATGTAACATTTGTTTAGTTCTAAAATTTGTGGCGTTTGGCAACTTATAGGTAACCCTTTTTTAATTTGTAGGCACACCGAAAGTGTGTGGTGAGTGGGTTTTTAGCAATATTTAAATTCAGGAATAAATAGAATTGATCTTATAGATATATCTTCTTTTTCATAAAATAATGTACTTAATTGCACGGTAGTTTAATTCCTACTACTAATCATTATAGCGTCTGTCAATAAATGAATGTTTTTTACTACTTTCATATTAAGGTCAACTTCAATTAGAGATAGCTACATAAGACAAGCTTCACTGTTAATTTGTGCAAAACGATAAGAAACCTATTTCAAAACAGCCTTCCTTCCTCCGATCTCGTCCACACTCTGCACCTTAAAGTAACGAGGTTATTTCATTGAAAGATTCGACCGCCGCCAATTTCTGAACATTAATAAGATTACGCTGCAGACATACCGATAAATCGATTTATGGACAACAATGTCCATTTCAAAAGGTTTTTTCTACTTAAGTATCAAGATTCAGGGTACTATATAGTGTGTTTTAGTTTTATTACTTTCTATAGCAACATGGACTTAACCTTGCGCGGTCGGACACACATGCGTATACTAGATCTAGTATAGTCTATACGTATAGTGCTAGTTATTCGGATTGAGATTTGTTTTCATCATTTTACATCCAGTACAAAATAAATAACAGGTCAAGTGCAAGTCAGGCTCGCGACTAAGAGGTTTCCTTTCAAATAGGCTTAGGAAAAACCATCGCTTAACCTGTATCTTTATTTATAGTATTTTTCGTTACAACGGCAACAGAAACAAAACATGTGTGAAAACTTCAATTGTTTAGCTATCGCGGGCTTTTTAACGGACGATCGGACATACAGCCGTGTGACAACAATATGGATCAGTTCGGTTCACGCTTTGGCTACAGAACCCTAAAAACAGCCATTCATAAAGCTCATAGCCGAAACCTTTGCTATCGACCCTCGGGGACCCATTTTCGTGATATCTTTTCTTACATTCACAACTTGCTAGACACTCCTAAAGTTACTTCTGCATACATTTATCTCTCCTCCAGCCCAGTCTTTCCACAGCTCAATTTTGCACAGCACTTGGTAAAAAACATAAATCTTAAAACTTCATTACTTGCTTCGCCCGCAACTTGGTTTTTCCCGTTTTTCTCACAACAAGGCGTTGATGTTTACGATTTAAAAGGTTTTCGACGTAAAATATTACTGTTGCCGACACTTCGCCGCCTCTGCCTAATGGTTAAGATGTCAGGTAACGGAAATGTATGCAGCAGGTTCGATGACACGTTTTCAAAATGTGAAAATGATTTATTGTGTAGAATGAAAAATGAGGAATATTGAGAGCCAATTTAAAATAAAAGTTTAGTTGGTGATACACTGGAATAAAGTTTTAATAAACTATTTTGTTAGTGTATTTTTATTGATATTAAAAAGTATTTAAAATATTTTTTTAATATTTTTTAATTAATAATTCAATTGAAAGTCAGTATCATGTTTACACAGAAAGACTTTAGAAAACAAAAGGAATTAAAAAATAAATAAAAAAGTTTGTCAAGCTTTCATTTTAAACCAATACAAAATACAAGCAATTTGGTCAAGCCGTATGTATGTTAGGCATTACATTTACGGTATTTTAATGATGTTTACAATATCTCATAAATCTTTCAATTAACTTAATTACTAAGAAAACCTACAATTATTTTTAAGTGCAAATCAGACTCATGCCATTTCGGAAATTCCATATTCTATAGAAATAAGCTAAAGAAAAGAATTTAACAAACCCATGATGACCGTATGAAACTTAAGCAACTTCTCAACAGCCGTTATCCTCGTTTGGTGACTGGGCATGGCACAAGCGCAATCTAGTGATTCCAACTAATAGCGTTCCCCTTGGGTACGGGATCCTAAAAAACAAACGAACTCGACCGTTACTGTTAAAATCGTGTAAATATTTATTGTACGTTTAATATTATACAAACAACATAATTTGGGAAATGATCAGTTTTGGGAGAGGTTAAGCAATTACCCACAGGCGGGCCTGGTCCCTACGTCGACCCCGAGTTCACAACATCGTACAAAAGCCTGCAACTTTAAACATTGCCTTTCAACGTGGCTTTTGTATGTTTAGCGAAATTCACTTTTGTTTCGGTAAATGGTTTTATGAATTCTGTTAATGCGACTGTTTATATTGTAGTTTGTAAACAGCTAACGGCTGTTCAAACTATGTTACGCTCTATTTAGGTGCAATCCCTTTTTTATGTTTGCCCTTTCTCATTGTCTCATATATTTTACGGAGTTGAAATATTTTTGTTTTGTTGTTTCACAAAACATGAATTTGATATGTGCTCAACAATAATAGATCAAATTTTAATTTTACCTGCAAATTCGGAAGTTTTTCCGAGTTCTGTACGTAAAGGTAGAAACGGAACCCCTTGACCGTGGCTCCGCTGTCCATCCGTCTGCAGACGTGATAGCTAGGCAGTTAATTTTTTTCATAGGTAGTGTATTTCTACTCGATTTCGAGATAAAACAACGTTTCTTACGTAGTGGTTTCTTAGGTTTACGCGAATCTTAGACATTGAAATGAAACAACTTTTACGGATTTCATCGCGGTTTAATTTTAGATTTTAGTTCCCGACGTTTCGAAACCTTTGCAGGTATCATGGTCACGGGCAGACTGGAATTTAACAAACAAACGTTTCTTACGGTTACAAAATAGTCTCTGGGTGACAACTTCATTTGATGTTGATTACCCACAAATTTTATTTGTCACTCAACCGATTCCTTCATCTTTACTTACTTTTATAGAACTGTCTGGGTCGCGAGTATTCCAAATCAGTTTAAAGAACTACCTTATAGCCACGCCACGTTGTAGATCTAATTATACTCACTCTATCAAGCAAATCTAACATGTGACGGTAAACAAACTTAATAATATTTTGGATATAAACAACTTAGTTTACGAGGGCTAAAAGCAGTCTAGTACACACGAAATATTCAAGAGGGAAAGTCGTACTACCCACTAATTTAATAGAGCAAGTTTGGTTATTCAGATGTTCGTAACTCAATCACGTATCGACTGAATACTTCGATGGAATTTACTAGAGGAATACCCCTGATATATGATAATACATACAAGGACTCAGTACATAAATATTTAGTTGAACTAACTGTGAGTAATGGCCTGCGAAAGTCTCTTTTGGTTAAGCCCTTTTACAAAATAAACAACTGTTCTTGATCGCTAATCTATACTCTATACTAATATATAAAGCTGAAGAGCTTGTTTGTTTATACCCTCTAATCTCAGGAACTACTGGTTCAAATTGAAAAATTATTTTTGTATAGAATAAACCTTTCATCGAGGAAGGTTTTAGGCTTTATACCATCACGCTGCGACTAATAGGAGCGGGTGTAAATCATAACTTATAGCTTCTAACTACGCGGACGAAGTCGCGAGCAACAGCTAGTGTTGGTAATAAATATCTATTGAGTCTAGATGAGGTTTTCACAGGAACGTAGATGATCGTAATGGATGCGTGTGTGTGAATGGCTGTGGATGATGGTGATGCAAGTTGATCTGATGGGACTTTACCAGATGGAGTATAGTCAATAGCAAAAGTATTCAAACCGAAGTTTTAGCCACCTCGGAACAGCTGAAAAATAATCGCTCCTGCTAATAGATTTCAATAAACAGAAAGTAATAAATTGAAGATAATATTTTCATTTAGTCTAATACTTAGTTGGAATAGGTTTATTTCAAGATACCCAGGAAACTGGTTATTTTAATATAATAAAAACACTCTCATAGTGTTGATTAAATAAACACTGTCACAATTCTAGACACATTATTTATAAATTCCACTTACTATCCTTGAAATTGAAACACAACAAATAACAATGATAACCTAAACAGGATTTAACACAGAATTCTCCAAACAAAACAAATCATTTAATTATAATGAATTCCTTATAATACCAGCAAAGAAAACGTGCCACCAAAAATCAACGTCAATAGTTCTAATGCTAATATCATTAAAAATTAATTGATAAGACATGTATGAGTATTAAGGTAGGTGTATACTGTCAC
This sequence comes from Trichoplusia ni, assembly GCF_003590095.1. Classification (NCBI taxonomy): domain Eukaryota; kingdom Metazoa; phylum Arthropoda; class Insecta; order Lepidoptera; family Noctuidae; genus Trichoplusia; species Trichoplusia ni. The sequence goes on from NC_039496.1 coordinate 4,402,522, forward strand.
GTAGTCAACGTTCGTCAACGTTATCGGGTAGAAGCGTGAATGTTATCTTAACCGTGATTTACAGCCTCGCAGAATTTAATTAGGCCCGACAACCTTGTCTAGAAACAGGGCTGATGGGTGATGTGTCTATTTACGGTGTTTTAAACAGCTTAAGCTTACGAATTGAAATGTTTTAAAAGGGATGTTTTTGGTGTGATTAAAGTTAAAATGATGATGTATTTTTTATTGCTATTTAATTGATTTATGGATGTTGACTGGTAACAATTATGACTGCGTGGATAGTCGAGAGGTTAACATCACCACGCGAGAGGTCGCGGGTTCGATCCACGCGTGAGCAAAGCATTTGTGTGACCGAAAGCTTGTAGGTCATTCTGTTTGTCTTTGCCTATGCGCCCAGAATGATTGTGATAGAATTCTCTCAAGAATAAAATTCCTGAATATAGGAGTGATTAAAAAAATACTAGATAGTAGAGACAAAGATACAGGTTGGAACGTCCTTAACTAAGTGACATCTTAAATTACCTAATTATTACAAATTAGGCATTGTCTACGATGTGGATATTTTTATTCTGCACTTTTTGCACTGCATTTATTCTTTTATTTCAAAACGGAAAAAGTTCATAAAATAACAACTTGACATCACAAAAACGTGACAAAAACCACGAACGGCAACATAAAGGCTTGTCCAAACTGACAGCCCTAGCGATGTCGCCAATGTGGACAGAACCTAATTACTGTACTGTGTAAATCCTACGAATATCATATAATTAGCTTTGTTATACCGCAAATTAATACTGTTAATAAACCGGAGCGATGACATCAGATAATTTATGAATAGAGCTAAAACCGCTAACATATTTTGTAGTAATCTCTACTGGCTTTGGGGAGTTCATATCGATGTTCAATGCATTAATCTTAAATGTAAGATATTATATTAATAAACGTAAGAGTAAAAAGTGTGACTTTTTTGTCTCAAGCTTGCTGAATGTCTCTAGATGTAAGATGCTATAGGCTACAGATTTAAAAGAATCATTGCTGTACAGGAGGCTAAGTCCTAAATGTTTAATTCATGTCAAAAAGCATGTAAATTCATGTCAAGCACTCCTCAACTAGAAGTAGAACTAAAACAACTCCAGTCTTGAGAATGCATTTCATAGCATAGAGTTACGTATATATTTGTCCAGTCAAAACGCTTTAACAGCTCTGTCAACTGCTTGGTATTCTATGTAAATATCTTATCCAATACATTAAGTATGCAAGACTACCAAACAAGTTTATTCCTTTCTTAATTGTCAAATAAAACGACGTCGTCCGCAAAAACATCTTAATTCATACTAAAAACGGGAAGCACCAGTAACTCGGACAAAAACATTTAGTAGGTACCTAAAGCTAGAGAAATACGTAATAGCATCTCTGTTACCAAGACGAATGGCCCTCGTTTGTTCCGGTTTGCTCCCATTAACCCTGCCTTTAAGACACGGGGTCACCGTCCGTCTCCGAAACTAATCCACACGGCTGTTAATAGCAATAAGTCGTCTCTCAAAATTTATCGGGGTCAAAACAAACAGCTGGAACCCTGCTAACCTAAAATTAAAAACATAATACGTACCTACAAACAGAGAACATAAAAAACCTTTTTAAACGTCCGTGGAGAATACATGGATGTTAAAACAACTGAATAAATTTGAGTGGAGTTTGACACAGACGTTTATAACCTCGATTAGCATGTAACATCATTTTTATTACGAAATTCACTGTGCAGACCTCCACAGAGGCGGAGTGGTGCGGAGCGGACTGAAAATGGGATAACCGCAGAGATTGTAATATTTTTTACTCTTTTCCTCCTATGTGAAGTGGTGAGAGACTGAAAAATTCATTGTTTTCTCCAATCCCCTCCGCTCCACTCCTCCGAACTCCGCATCACTGGAAACGCACCCTAAATCCGAGGGGCGCACTTACTTCTCCCAAGTTTCCTATGAGTTGGGGACATTCATAAAGATGCGCAGATGTGCCGGATAAATTGTTGTTCGTTTCTGTTCGCTAAGGGGTCGTTCGATGTCGATATTTGGAACTAAGTTTTGGATTGTACATGACAGACTTGTAATGATGTTTGTTGGCAAGAAAATAATATAAATCGTTACGCGTAAGTATTATATTAGGCCAGTTGCTGCGTGTTTTGGTACAAATTAATGATATTTTGTAGTAGTAGTTTATTAGTAGTAAATCACATAAAAAACTCTTGTTTTTATGGTATAACTCTTTCAAGTCTTAAACAAACTATCATCGTTTAAAATCTAGATATTGAGGCGAACTGTCTGAGTAGGCTAGAGAGAGCTACAATCACGTACGCCATAGTCACTCGCTCTGAAACCCGCCAAGAAACGTTTATGACGGAATCACAAATGCATTTTTCGTGTCCTGAAAAAGTGCCGGCGCGTTCGCCTCTCGGGCCTTTCAAGGGAACTTGTTCGACACACGGTAATAATGAAGCGATAACAGAGAATTAAGTACAACTGATGAACATTTTGTGTTTTGTGGCCTTGCGGTTTTATACATGGATTAAAAATCAAAATCAAAAGTTTTTATCTCAAATAGGCCGTTTATCAGGCACTTTTAAAACGTTTAAGTCAAAGTGTCATTTTTATGGAGAAGAACCAACAAGAAACTCCATAATCAGGTTTGTATTTGTAAAAATACAAATGTGACTCTTCAAAGTCAAATGTACTTTCTTAATTGCTAATTCTTAACTGCTGAAGCCTTGTAAGGAAACCTGGATTCCAAATATTGACATCTGAACCCGCAGTGAGCTAGCGTGGTGTTCAATGCTCAAAACCTGCTCTATACAGGTGCCGGCTGGTGGGCAGCTGTGGAAAGAATATGGGTTAATATTCTATATATTGAAGTATGAATATTGTGAATACGTACTTTAATTATAAAGTCGCCTTCATTGTTCCTTTTATTTATCCATCATATCCTTTTTATGAATTTTAATATAACTCGCAACACAATTCTCTCTACAACTCCACATGGTTTGTACTAACTTTTTCCCATATCTTGTCTTTTCTGTTAAATCTTATTCTATACTTCATCAGTGCGATAGTCTTGAAATTAAATCGACAAACGAAACTAATGTCTAATAATATCAGTAAGGATAAATTGCTTCAAAAAGAGCTTAGTACAATCCAAAACGCTAGAACTTAGACATCAATAGTCGGTACTAACAACAGCTAACACCGGCAGCACAGCTGTATCAAAATATGAAAGATTAAAACGGAACGTTGCGATCCATCCAATCTAGTGATTAATGCCCTAGCTTAATATTTGTAGCGCTGCCCATATAAATTTGTACAGGGTGTAATTGCGAAATCCAATTTTGTTATTGAAAAAGTCTAGATTGAAAACAAACTACAACGAGATCTCTATCCGTATTGACTGTGTGTGTTATCTGTGTTTGACGTTACTCCCATTTTTTCTTGATTCACACAAATCCATTCTCCTATAGCTAGCTAACTTATCTGATTTACATTGGCTGTACGTTTTGAAGTAGATATATATATTTTAGTAATTTTCAGTGTATTTAGGAGTAATCACCTCTTTTTCAGGCTCAGCAGACACCTTAATATATCTAAAATCATGTTCTCCATGGAAGTTATAATTACAGCCTTTATACTAACTTGCCGTAGATTGGAAAAGGTCAAGAAAACTCATTTAAATCAAGTATGTATAAACATTTCTATAAAAAAATCTATTCTAATGGTGCATAAGTTCAAAAAATAAATAACCTGTGCATTAATAAAAAAATGTATGAAAAAAAAAGAAGAATGTAATCGGTTCCAAGATTTGAATTCGTTTATTTTTTAATAGAAACGCGGCCATAACTCGCTGTGTACGGTATCTCCGCCTACTGTTCACCGCTGAACGCTTCCCTACTTTCATTTTACAGTTATATCAAAATGCACTCAACGCAATCGCTTTGCCAGAAGTACCGCTTAATGTCTTCGAATTTACATTTAGAACACACTGCAACTTGAGTTCAAATGTCCTCAAAATTGTACCCGTTATGAAACACAAGTTTTGTCCAAAAAAGTCGCAAAGGAAAGAGAAAATTGCCGAAAAGCGCCCCCACAATTTACTTAACTACGTTTAAAAGTTCGAAGCATCTAACTTAATTTTCCTTTCTGCGAATAGCAATGTTACGCCATTGGCAACAAGTTCACTCACGCACCACATCAATCATTACATTCACTCACTTAGTAAGACAATATTAAAGCGAGAATATAATTGTTTTTTATTTACTGGCCCGTATCGGGATCTCTAAGAACAAAAGGAATTCAGAGTTATGGGCAATCGTAATGAAACTCCCCATTTCCTCTGCGTGCTTACGTAAATAAAAAGGAAACATTCAAAGGAAATGCCTACTCTGAAGGCAGAAATACTCAACAAAGTTGGCTCTCCGAGAACATTCAAGTCCTTTTAAATAAAAGTTGCCTTTTATCACTGGCTAAAACGTCCATTTCTCAGGCGGACTACTAAATGGACAAAGAAACGCGAGGCCGCGATGACACTCGAGTGTTTTTTGGGCTTTACACGGTTTTAGTTCAAACTTACGGGGTTAGTCACGAATTTTGCGAACGTGCCGCAAAAAATGTTACTTCCGCACCAGTACAAACTCACAGCTTGCATTTTATGAATTTGTATCTCGAAATTATTTTTCACACGTTGGAAATTTCACTTCAAGAACTTTCTATGTTTCGAACAGTCTTTTCAAAATTGTAAAAAACAAATGAGAATCAAGAACATACTTCAGCTAAGCACCGACTATTTAAAACGTAATTGTTCTGAGTAAACAGTTTCGTCCTAAAACAATTAAAGAGTACAAGGAGGTTTTTTTTCATCGGATCCAACCCGAACCCGGATCAACACTTGACTAATACGTCAGTCAAGATTAAGGGGCTCTCTGGATTAAACCACGGTTTGAAAGCAGTAGCTAGAGAGACAGATATATACGTCTGCATTTTGTTGAAAGCTTCGAATGTACTTTAAAACTGGTTATGTTTGGGTAGGGAACGAGGATCGCGGATTAGCAATTAGTTAAAAATATTGGAGATAATTAATTCCGGTATTTGAGCTACTTTTTTGACTCCAATTATATGAGAGGGTTGGACTTTCGTTGTGGAATCGAACAGTCGCCAATACCTATAGTTAACTATATTCAACTAGGAGTTTCTCAAATTTCTTAACTTTAAGAACGTGACAGCGAATTCATTTAGTGCCTACCTGATATGCGAATTTCATTTTTCGCTTTTTGTTGCTGATTTTAACCTAATTAATTTTAATGTAGAATAATAAAAAGTGTCGCTTTTATTGGTCGATTAAATTTTGTTAAAAGTAATTTATTTATTAATCACAGTCAGGTTAACAATGTGCAATCTTTGAAAAACATCGTGACACACACAGATCTATGAAAGCTCACTTGTAACATCTTTTTAGTAATTTTTGTTAAGCTTAAGGAAAATATCTGATATTTTTTTATTAAGTACGTTTTGTTGCTGAATGTACTATAAAGTTACATAGTACATTGGGTACGGTGCCTTACACTTCTCCTGTTCCCGGTGGGCACTTTCCCTCAACTGTGGCAGTCGTATTTCAGTTTCAATACGTACAAATATACTTTACAAAAACTAATATACGAGTTAAGTACTAAGTATGCTTGCAGACTTATTTTAATAATACAGGTTTTGGTTTCTTTACTTTTTCTGTTGCAAACTTTTTCTAAAGCACTTAAAATTTACAGAGATGTGGGATATTGTGAATAAATCAGGCTAGTTACACTGGTAACTAGAAGGATCGTGACGCTGTTGTCAGCCTAGTTTGTCGGTAGGAGACAACCTTAAAATCATCCAATCTAACAAAACCTATTACGTATTTAGATAAACATCATTCTGCCATTAACGTTCGTTGTGATAAAGGTTACCAATTTTTCAATAGTCAGCTCTATTAGCTCTGTAAGAGCTAATTATATTGAAATTATTATAGAAGATAGAACACGCAGGGGATTTCTACAGCAAACACTGTATCAAATTAATTTCGTTGAGTAGCCCAAATATTGGTTGAGATCGAGGACGCAATAACCTTCATATTTTATCTTCACTTAATAATGTGAAAAGATTCTTTCAGTACCTTGATTATAAGATATTTTATTCCCAATTCTTTACACCAAATATTTAGTAGAGACTCTCACTTGAAACAATTGAAGTGTAATTAATATTTGAAATTGCACACAATCACATCCATATCGGGCCTGCTGGTCTAGTGATGAGTGATCCTGACTGCTATACCGGAGGTCGTGGGTTCGATTCCCGCCCAGGACAAATGTTGTGTGATGAGCACGATCATTTCTTCTGGTGTCTGGGTGTAATTTATATATAATATGTATGTATATGTATTTAGAAATATATAAGTAAGTTTAGCTGTTGTCTGGTTACCATAACACAAGCTCTGCTTAGCTTGGGATCAGATAACCGTGTGTGAGTTGTCCCAGGATATTATTATTATTATTATATCTTTTTTATAAAAACGTTAAATCATGTGACGGGGATGGCTACCCTTCTAGGCGCAAATACAAAAGATTTTGTAGGACTCTTCCTAATTGTAATCCCCTCGGTAAAGACCGTCAACGCGATTTTCCCGTTCTAGATTTTTTTAGACAATAGTAGAACTAAAACTAAAAATAAACTTATAAGATATGTCAATTAAAATGTGGCGTTTGGTTGTGTATATGACACAACCTAGTAACTAATTGCTGGAATTGCCATTATTAACAACTAATCGCCATTCCACAAAAAAGCTAGTAATAAAGGACTTACTGGCACAGAGAAGTTTTAGATCCAGTGAAATTAGTTTATTCCAAATAACATAAATGCAACAACCATACCTAAGTACGTACAAATGCTAGAGAACTAGCTTAGCTGATTACACACTCACGGTAACGTCCAATAATAATAGAGCCGAATAATTACCTAAGTTAGTTTAGCCGTTACCTCTGCGGAGAACAGGAAATTCTAACTACACACGAGTACATACCGGGCATAGTCACACCGCCCGCTCCAACTTCACTACCGCGTGACCGTCACAGCAAAATTAATATAACTTGTGATTACATTCTAATAGCTTGTTAGCGTCGACCAAAACTTACTCCGTAAGGCGTAAACCATTTTGTAATGAAAAAATCCGAACTTTTCTATCGAGTTCCGTGTTTGAACTTTTCTATGGAGTTTAGTCGTCGTCATTCTGACGAAAATTACTCGTAGGATGTGAAATGGGTTTCGTTCGCTCTTAACTTAATAATATTTTGTATTGAGTTTGCTGTTACCGTTAAAATAAGTTTGCTAGCATAAAATATATAAACGTGCTGTTGGAGAAACTTAAAATATCTGCGTTATTTAGTGTACTTACTAAAAAGAAAAGTTTGCACTTTGCTAGCAAACTACTTGGAAGGACATTTTTCTTAATTCCAGATTTCATCATCCAATTACAAAACAAATAAGGGAATGCGATAAAATCATATTCAATCAGAGATTTAATTTATAATCCAACTGTTATTTATTTAAAGTTGGGTTAACAGAGCAACGAGGGTCGCAGAACTGTCACCAAAACGTCACGAGAAAGGAATCCAAAGCAATGTTTAGGAATTTGCGCGACGACGAAATTTTCTTACTTCCATTAATTAAACAAGAAGAGATCGCCTAGATAAAGGACTATAAATCTTAATGATGAATAGGTAGGCTCACTCTGTGGATCGGAATTGTAAATTGCTTATTTGTGCGAGATAGCTATTTGCGACCGACGAAAATCTCTGATAAAATGTACCGCGTTTTAAGTCGGTACGTTTGGGCTTTGAATGATTAATTAGATTATAATTGTGCATGGACTTGTTGCCATGGAGACGGGTAGGTAGCGGCCGAATAATACCATTGTTTTACTAACAGACCTTACGAAAGACAAACGACTAATGTAATTGTTTTTTAATTCCTCTCTGCTATTGTAATACGGTTACTGGATTAGTCTTCAATAATCGATTTTGTCATTAAAACGTACTAATTGATAAATAAAATGTAGTGTTATTTGTCCGTTACATTTTGGAGTTTTATGATATCATACCTACACAATCCTATTCTCTCTTTACAACAGGGAACAATAAGCTACCTCCAGCAGGTAGCTCTATAAAGCCGACATTCCCCTTTACCAAGCAAACAAAGCTTGCTAGCACCTCTTTCAGATGTCTCACATACAATCAAAACACTCGCACCCCATGAATATAACATGTTGAAGTTAGAGTCGCGTACAATACCGTGAAATCCAGGCATTAACTGATAATGCGGCACCTCTATTCTGCGTTCCTTCGTCGACGCTTAAACGTTGGGCTAACTGTTCGGGAGAGATAGTGCAACGCTCACTAATACTTCAGTAAGTCTAGTTTACCGGCTGCCAGGGAAGCTTTGCTTCGTACAGCTTCGTACGTATCTGTGGACCGCACTTCCGAGGTGGGTTGTAACGGCTCACGGCTCACCGAATGAACAGTTTGTGTATAAAACCCTACCGACTAACTAATTGTTTTGTATCCTCATCTGTTTTAGGTTTCGTTTTGCTTTTGTTTCGAAGATAGTTTGCTCGTTTTTAGGATGTTTTAAAGGAAGATTACTTACTTTTATTTTCGTAATCTTCTTAAAAGTACAGCAGGCACGTGAATCTATAGTTTTATTCTTATCATTAGTGGCTTACCGCCACGTCTTAAAGTAGCTGCGCTGTCACGCTTCCACAACCATGATATTAGATACCTTTAGACATAGCTATATACCCTCAGGTTTAATTCAAATAAAGATGCTTAAATATATAAAAATACGTATTAATTTCCAGCTTTTATTTTTATTTTACCCCTATCGTAGATTTTATGTACATCTCTGACAACACAATTATGTAGTTTGTATCGAACATTATAAGACAGGTATCTACAATAAACTGTGTTCAATTCTCCAATAGTCGTACTCAATACCTCCATTTACAAACCATATGACTTAACAGTACCTAAGTTAGTCTATCAATCAATAGATTAGTTCTGAAACACAGACAGCCAGTCAGTTGTGAAGCAAATGCAGGCAATTCCACGTTCGCTAATGTGACATATTAACAAGCAATTTGGTCTGTATGTTAATTCCTCAAGTCACCGACTACAGTCTAGTTCTTTAATATATTGACATTGCCAACGATTTCGAATGTCTTAAGGCGTCGGGAAATTCAATAAGGACATTTTAGTAATTAAAGTATGTACCTACCTATTACTATAAATACCTATTGAATCAAGTCAAGATTTACTATAATTTAATGATGCTTAGGTATACGTAGCTTAAATAATGTTATGATTTTTATAGGTTTCCAATTAGGATTTATCAAAAAAATATGAAATAAGCAACGTTGGTGAAGTCATAAAATTATTAAATGATGTAACGGTTTATCGCGACTCGCGATCCCGCCGCGTCTGCTCATGATTAAGGACTCCGGTTGGGTCCGAAACTAGTCGGGCTACCCCGATAAATACGCGTGAGTAAACCGTTACATCATTTAATAATGAATCAGTCTCACGATAGTAATTATAAAAAAGTCATAAAATTTTATAGACCATCATTTTTACAAGTTTATTTTATTTATGCCTTTTTGTACGAAGCCATCAGTGTCCCCTATGCTACTTGAGCTTAACCGTATTTTATCCATAGATTCTATACTATTTATTAAGATTTTCAACGCTGGCAATATTTTAATTCCTTGTCAATGCAATAATAATAATGAACTCGACTGTACTAAGTCACCTTCTACCAACTCTAGTAAAGTAAGCGATGGCTTAGCGGAATTAAGCGTCAATTGATGTAATTGTCGCCGTCAGTACCTAATCGCTCTTGTTCTAGGTAAATTGATTGCTGTTACGCTGTTACCTACACAATTAGCTAGACGGTTTAAACAAAGGTTAACGGGATCTCCTAGTTTTACTCGTCTATCTTACCATTTGCTTCTCTTTAACTTACAAGGGTAGTTGTATTATTCAGTCTGGGGAAAATACTCTTACATGCTTATATGCATGATATTTTTTCTGAAATATTTAACGTATTGCAACGAGGCATCCGAAAATAGTATCGTAGTCAAGACCTACACCAGTTTTCGAAAGCCGATGGCCTTATTCTCCAACCATAAGATCTAAACTACTAACCTTTGATTGAAAGGAAGAATTTGATGATAACCTCTTTGGTCAGAGCAATATTAAAATCGTTTTGTTTGAGATATATTTATGTACATACTCATTATTTTTCAAAAATCCCTATCTATACTAATATAAAGCTGAAGAGTTTGTTTGTTTGTTATTATCTATTAATCGAGGAAGGCTTTAGGCTATAAATTATCACGCTGCGACTAATAAGAGCGAAGATAGGTACAATGGAAAATGTGAAAAAACAGGGCAGGTATAAATCATAACTTATATCTTCTACCCACGGGAACGAGGTCGCGGGCAACAGCTAGTACTATATATGATTGGTATATCTTCTTTCTAAAAGCATGCTTGATTGAACCACGTTTTTATACTAAAGGGAAAAAATGAAATAACCATTCTTAACTTCTTTATATATTAATTTAATATTTTTTAAACAAAAAGAAATAAATGCTCAAATTAGACATAATTACATATTCAAGTTTGGTGTTTCCGATAAAATTAATACTAAAGTAATTTAGACAACTTTTAAACACAAATATTGAAATAGTTTACTTACTAAAAACTTTTACAAAAACAAATGTGTCACATCCCTAAAAAGGTTTTATTTAAAGCCATGTTTGAAATGTTTATTTAACTATGTGTCTTTATCATATCATAGTGCAGAGTCACTGTTAAGACAATGAATAAAATACAGCGCCATGATACACAATCGTAGGAAAATGTTATTCATCAGAAGCACATTGTGTTTGGAAAATCGACTTAAAATGTTCAAAAAACAAAACTAAAAAAGTATATTTCATTCAGTTCACTGTAATAGCCAGTTCTGTCGTATATCAAATATTTGACCATTATAACTTTGTTGTATTCGCATTGAATTTTTACACTCTGCACATAAAGAAAATATTGAAATGCTATATAGCTGGAATAGTAGTTGTCATTAGGAATTGAGACAGATAATGACTTTAATAATAAGCGACCCACTGTGCAGGGATTACAGCTTAAAATTCAATACCCAAGTTCATCACTGTGTATATTATGTATAAATTGAACAAAAGTTTTAGTTTCAAGTTTATTTATATCTTCATAAGTCTTACTAAGTGCAAATAAATATGAGGAACTATTGTATTGTAAAACACTTTATTGTAAATGTACAATAGTAAAAAAAACAAAAGCGCCACTTATATAATACAAAAATGTATGTATTCCTATACCTCAAAAATAGCAAAGCTATATAAAAATACATGATAAATAAAAATTGTAAGGTTGCAGTAAAAAAGTTTGGTACCTACATAACATGCTGACAGCGTTTTACCTCATTTTAATAACAGTTTTTCTCTAAATTTAGATTTCTGAACCTACGTCAGCGATTTGCAAAGCCAAAAATTTGAAATAGACACCTTACTGATATATAAAAATCATGAAAAATAAATGCACCAGACCACAAAAATGCAGATAACTTAATGATAATGACTACTTTATGTGTAAAATCTATATTACTAGAATTTTATAACCTACAGCGTAACATACAAATAGATGCAACATATCATAAACGCTTTATAGAAACTTCATATAAAATTTTAACTTGAACAGTATCTCGTTCTATTAGATTTTTTTTTTAATTAAAAAGAGGACTGGTGCGATGTGAAAGAGAGACAACACACTATGCGTAACGTTGTCTCACTTCCACGACGGCTATAGTCGCATAAGCACGGCATTTTCTTACACTGGTTTGAACCAAACAAATGGGCTTCCCATTTGTAGAGCTGTCCCAAACAAATAAAATAAAACTGCATTAACTATGAATTTAATACGCGCTAAGTAGAACTTCTCAAAAATACTTTACATACATGCGAAGAAAAAAATACTAATGATTTGATATACAAGAAAATTATGTTAAGTAGTTGGTAAATCAATGAAATGAAATTATATACATTTAATTTTTTTTGAAAGTTCACCAACCAAGTTTTGTGCTCATTTTGACATTTAAATATAAATTATTAATAAACCACTCACGCGCTGTTTTTATCTAAAAAACCTTCCTTTTCATAAATCAAGCATAGACTAAAAACTTTAGCCCCGCCCATTTATTTAATGGCCCTCAATTGGTCTAGAAAAGACAACTAAAGAATACATTTTCACATTCGAAACAAAGATCTTCAAACTGCTTTTTAGTAAAATAATGATCACAAGTAAATTCGAATACAATATTGGTCGTTACTAATTGATGACCGTAGGCAAATTAGAACGCAGTCACACTATAGCTTAAGCACCATTATTTTGGTAAGGATTTAGATCGGGTCACGCAATCCTGTATTAAAACAATGGGTTAACCTACCCAGGAATCCATATTTACATGTAATATTATTACGAAACTACGCGAACTATGCTGAGTTTGTTAGACTATCAAAGAAAAAATCTAAATCTATTTGCTTGGAAAGGGAGAGGTATATTGCAATAAAGGCTTCTTTTCTACATGAATGTTTCAGCGGACATAATACTGAAAGTAATAAAAAATTAAGTTTGGGGTCAAACCCTGATATTATTTTAACCTTAAGCCCCGTCTATTACAAAGATTTTTATAATATAAAACTACCCTTCATTTTACAACTTTTCGTTCTTTACATCTTTTGGCACAATCTTCATCATAATTAAGATTTTAATAAACAGAGAATAGTTCCAAATTGAGCTCTATAAATATTTCGACGCATAAAACACAACCAACTATTTGCTTTACATCATAGTGCTAAGAGTTCTCAATAGTGCAACTGCGTTCCTAGACATATTTAATAAAAACAGCTTATAATTACGTTTTGTGCAATAATTTGATAAACGCCTAACTACTCAACTGCACATGGCACGTTGCGAGATACTCTCATATTGTACTATAACGCTAAATATTTACTCGTTGTCTCAATGACATTAGGTACCCGATACCTAAACAAATATTAGCACCTATGTATTCATAATTATTTTAAGTACTAACAAATTCAATATTATACAAAAGAATTATGCGCCAGTAATAATACTTCAGCATAAGGTTTAGACTTAGATTACGATAATTTCGGTCGGTAACTTAAAATTCATAGAAATCTTAGGTTAAACGTGATTTTGGAAGATATTTTCTAATTATAAATGTGTATAATGAGGCAAGAAGCGCAACACACAGATACGCGTTTAATATTAAAAATTTGTTCGATTCTGCTCTCTCTAAGGGATATAACTTGGTCCTTGATTTATGCGCATTTTTTCTCTAACTTTATCCACTGGGCTATCAAAACAACATACGGCGCGTCATCCAGAACAAACATACATTCTCAAGTACACGCTAAAGTAAATAATTTTGCTTTGCGTCATTCACAATTAGAAAATACGTTCCCTGCGCCGTTCCGTATCAAAAGAGGTATTGGATAAACGGAGCTATGACTCGCTCGCCCACTTTTCGTGCAACGATTTCAGATGTTCATAAGCCCGTTTAGTTATATTTAAAGTTGGTTCTATTTCTAGTAATCCGCTTTCGCCTATGAGGCTGAGTCCTGCAAGGCCTAGGTACGTGTGCATTGGGTCTGTGCATGTGTCGGGCCATTTGGAGAATCCTCCTACCACGCTATCCTGTGTTTCGTAGACGTATCGTCGATTGCTGCCGTAGTTGGAGTACTGTAAGGCATCTAGTATTTTGAGGGATGCTCCTACCCAGAAGCTGTAGCAGGTGTCGACGGGCTTGTTGGGTCGGCCTTGGAAGCCGTCCACTTGTCTGAAGAGGAGCCACCGCTTCAGACCTTCGACTTGTTGTTCTGATAACTTGTCTAGTTGGTTCGTGAGGCTCAGGGTGGCGAGGGCACAGAAGGTCGTTCCGCCGTGGGACTCCAGTTCAGGACATTGAGCAATACCGTAGTCGTAACCCTGGAAACATACACTTACGTTAGTAACCTGGCCTGTTGGTCTTGTGGTTAGTGAACCTGACTGCTATACCGGAGGTCGTGGGTTCGATTCCCGCCCAGGATAAAAAGTTGTGTGATGAGCACGATCATTTCTTCTGTGTCTGGGTGTAATTTATCTATAATATGTATGTATGTATTTAGAAATATATAAGTAAGTTTATCAGTTGTCTGGTTACCATAACACAAGCTCTGCTTAGCTTGGGATCAGATAACCGTGTGTGAGTTGTCCCAGTATATATTATATTATATATATTATTATTATAACCTACTCGTAAAGGTTACTCAAAATGAAGGCGGAATGTAGAATACTAGATTACATTACTAGACTAAGTTACGCGCTTGCATAAGTATGTTAATACTCTCAATTGTAAAATCTCTCAAATTTGATTTCTTGGACGATGATATTTTTTTTATGCACATGTTTAATTAATTACGCATTTTATTGTAAATCCGTATAATTTCCATAACATCGTTAACATATTTCAGACTTCACAATAATTAATTCTTGATTTCTTATCAAGTACGTAGTACGATTATTGCCATATTGAAATATAATGCGTATACACTTGTGTAATACTTTCCAAACCATACTAAGATACGTAAAAGTTTTTAATTCATGTTTTAATGTATGGATATGGTAAACAAAGTAATCAATTCGTTAAAATTATGACAACTTGTTTTGAATATATGTTAAGTAAGAAATAACGATCAAACAAACGTTAAATGAAATTTCTTACTGGCTTCACAAATACTTACTATGGATTTAATAATGTAATTAGTAGCACTCTCGATATTGAACCCGGACCAGTCGTTGAGCATGTAGCTGATGCAGGCGGCGCAGTAAACGAACCGCATGTCCGACTCGCAGCCGGAGAGCGTCGCCGCGAAGTTACCTTCTTCAGTTTGCAGTGCTTTTACACCTAGAAGAGATAATTATAATAGAAATATTAATTAAGGTAAAAAAACGGTAATGTAGAAAAAAACTATTTTAATAAAAAGCTTTCAGATTGCTTTTTATTTTTGTAACTCGTAAAGACAATTCATACCAATCTTAACAAAAGTATTCGATGGTGTTTCTGCTGTAAATTTCACTACTATCGGAAACCGGGAAATTTTTCAAATCAACTGGTAAGATTTGATTGCAGACTGTCAGGCAGAACAGACAACGGGACAAATAAAACTAAATAAAAGGTTGTAAATATTATGTTTCCAATTTATTTACAACTAGCTGCATTCCGCGGTTTTACCAGCTGATAAAGAACAAGTTTTGCTTCGTTTAAGACTAGGTCGCGAATCTAACTCGATCTTGGCCAGCTCATAAAGATTCATTTATGACACATTTACTAAGATACCGTATAATTTCTTCTCTTCTTAAAAGGTCATATTACTCAAATACCGAACGACGAACGAAATGGTACAATTTGTAGAAACTAAAGCACATTTAGCATAATTAACAGTCAATACGACTAACAAACAAATACTACATTATCTCAATATACGAGTACCACGTATTGTAACGTAATTTATAGTGCACTTAAACCATTAATGACAGTTTATTACAGAATGTTCGTTTCACAATCACGATATAATAGCCTGCAACTGTTGATCATATTAATAACTACCACTTTTGATTATGAACTGAGTTTTTAAAATTATTTTGGACTTCTATATATTAAAGTTTGAATGTGAATTTTGATATGTTCAATAAAATTTAAATAAATATGTGTTCTTTGACAACAATATTGATAACATAATTTTGGATAGTCCAAGCCGCTTAGCTTTTTTGTTGGGGTCGCTTCAGGCTGGTCAAAGACTGCGCGAGTAGCTGTCAGTATCAGCTGCTTCTTGATTACTATGATACAGCATAGTAATTATAGTCTGTAATGTAATGAAAGTACTACGTACATAGAAACAATTGAACAGGTTGCCTTCGCGAGCTGATTGAACCCTTGACCATGAAATAATAACGCACGGTACTTTTTACACTATAAATACTTTTACACAGTTATTGATTGTTTTTTTAAACGATTGATTAATATTACGCCTGTCCAAGATTGAAAAAATTACGCTGACTCCAACAAATTTAAAATCTGCCACGAACCGCTAGTGGTATGGAATATATTTTAGTAGATGACCCGGAAAACTTTGTTTTGCCACTTATCATTATTTCTTTATTACCTAGCCAATTTCCAGGCTTACAGAATACCAAATTTTACATTTCATCAAAACATTGTTTGATTGGCTATTATATCGCCAATATGTCCTAAGTAGTTTCACGTATTCACTAAATTTCTTCGTGAGCATAAATTGGGCGGTTGAGGCCGTATAGCTAGCAACAGAAGTCAAATGTTCATTATTCATCAGTAAAATATAGAAATTGTTATTTTGTAACATTGAACTATCCAAGTGTCAAGGCTATGTAGTTACCTGATAGCGCTACAACAAGACATTGATTGTGTAGTTGTTTTGTAAATCTGTTGTGTTATCCGACATCTGTTGAACGTATACGGCCTTCTTTTAACGATGAATCAAACTCACCTTCAACCAATGCTTTCCTATTGACTCTGGAGAGGTCGTCACCAAGTGACAGTAGTATACAAAGTCCAGTATACGTCATCGCGAGATGTCCGCACCTGAAGTGATTGTTCGGCGGGTCCAACTCTATATTAATTGTTGAGGAACCTTGGAAGCCACACATCGACATGTCTCCACCTGTAATGAGTTTTATTTATTTAAATAAATTGTGATTTTTGATACATACGCAACAGGCAAAAGTATTTAGTAATAATCTTCTGTTGCCTGCTCTTTTGATACTTAAAAACTTTTCACGCTAATTTGGTCCAAGTTTCGGCAAAGCCTAAAGTCGTTTTCATTTGAAGACCGAGCCTAAATAAAGTCTAAGCCTAAGAAAACCTATATTTTGTTATCTTTGCGATATTAAAGAAATTATGTATCTACCTATTGATCTTAAGCTAGCGAGTCCAAAACATTCTCAGTGAAAACATTGTTGGCTTTAATATTTTTGTAAGTACATAGTTTAGATAAGACCGTATTTAATAATATGTAATTATTGTTACTTAGTAGGAAATGTCCGCCAGTAAACATGGCGGGACGATAGATTGCATTACGTGTTACGATATAGTTTAATTATTATGACGTAGGCTGCCGAGTAAATAGGTTCAGAAGGACGATCAATATTAGTTTGAAACTAGCAACCAGTCTTACAAAGGGGTATCGTGTTGCCCAGGTTGGGTTGAGTAGGTCAGAGAGGCAGTCGCTCCTTATAAAATACTGCTTAGCTGCACCCAGTTAGGCTGGAAGTCGACCCCAACATAGTTGGGAAAAGGCTAGGCCGATGAAGTGTTACTATGTTGACTGTCCCAAATACTATAAGTAAATACAAACACAACTCACACAAGTCACGTATAAGATACGTTTAGTTTACAAGGTGACACATTAAAAAAGCAAACCAAAGCTCCTCCGTATTTACATACTGATAAGCCGTGCAATAAAACATTATTTAAATAAAAACACGTTTAAATAAATGAGATAACAGATATTGCATTGTGTTAAAGCATCAACAGACTTACATCTGTATTACTTGTAATAAGTTAATCTTAGTAGTAGCTTTATTTATGAGTTGTAGAGATAGGCGCGGCACGTTTATTTCACTATTTGGTTTATTAGTAAACGCCCTTGATTTACTTAAATGGTAAACGATGACTTCCTAAACTGACGTACTTATTGACGAACTACTGATAATTTGTTTAAGTTTAAACATGTTTTGTTCGGAGACTCGAGAATTTACGAATCAGATGAATGTTTTGTTACTATCTTTCTTCCTTTAGATCACTTCGTGGGAAGAAACCCGGCCGATTTTAAAAGCGTACTCGGGGATACAGGTGAAACAACAGAGGCTTGGTTTAAGGACTTTAATCTTAAATGGGATAGAGCATATTAGGCATCTAGCAGGGACTATCCAACCATGCTCTAAAGAAGAACGGACATGGACAGCTGAAGGTATCTGTTATTTATGGTGCTAAAACTAATTTAGGCAATTGGTATAATTAAATGGAAGCGTTTTCTTCATATACTATGGAATACTATGGGACATGCCTTTCCTTATTAAGAATCTCGTTTTAAAAAAAGATGATAATACATAGGAACCGTAACACTCAAGCAAATTTGCACGTTTGCATATTACTTGCAAAAAATTTAAGGAGAGAAAATCTTTGTGAGTCTAATAGACTTGTATATATTTGATCCTTGCATAGATTTCATAGGATCAATGAAGTACCGTGTTAGCTTTCATACCTACCTATAATAAAAGAATCCAATCACTATAGATCTAATAAAACCATAGTGTTTAACAAGCTTTGATAAAGAATCCAGTTACACGCTTTATCAAAATGGGGCAGCACCGTGATTGCGAACACGATTGAGAACAAAAAGCCGTCAAACTACTTGTTGAAAGGTAACTGGTCGCTAAAACAAGGTTTGACCTCTGACGGTACGTAGGTACCTATCAATTTGTAAGTTTCGATACATTTGTCGGTTTTATTTTAAACTTTATGATAGAGAAATTTAGAACTATAAAATACTTGATAATATATAAATACTTAAGCAATTAAAAAATGAAGTATTTGGTAACTACGTTTGCCTAGGTATTTAAAAAAAAAATTGTGGATCAATCATTATCTTGTTTCGCTAAATGCAGGTATATTTTTATGCATTTATTTTACATAATATTAACACATCGCGTGCATGTGCTCAAACCTAATTTGGAATATTATTGTTAAAAATGATGCGTTATCTATCTAGTTTTATTTAGTCGACATTTTTTTATAAACTTAGCCCAGGTTCAAAAGTTGTGACTGCAGAGTGCAGTGTCGTCCGAAAGTATAGACCACCTGCCGGTCTGCCCCAGATACGCCTTTAGCGCTACAATCGAGCCGATACGAATGCAATTCAAAGGTCAATCGATTTCGGCTGTTTTGAGAATGCTAGATCATACGAAATAAATCAATGTTACCATGGATAAGAATAGTAAGGGAGGGCAAATTGCTTAATAATTTTGTTACAATTTAAACCAGACAGATGTAACTTTTTATTAGAATACACTGCCAGCTAGCTACAGATCGTAACAAAAATAGAAAAATTGACATAATAGCAAACATCACTATTAATTAGTTTGATGTCCACATAATAGGTTTTACAGCAACACAGCCAATTAAATTACTGACCAAGTGAGGTCAATAATTTACATAAACTTCTATAAACCATTTTACACATTTTAATGTTTTGATAATTCATTTACCCAATATAAAAACTTAAATTCCTCAACCAAATGTTTTCCTACAATTCTCAAAACATTGCAAGTGGCCCTTCATATATATTTTTTTTAGATTATAATATCCTAATTGATTTAGTAAATAGTAACTAGGTATTCTAATTACTGTTTCCTAAAAGAAATTCCTATAATCTTGCATAACAATGCAACAGGTAGTTCTATTGTCCACTCGCTACATCTTAATGTAAGGTAGCCAACATAACAAATAAAAAATCAACATAATAAAATACTTACTACTTTTATCGGGATTCACTTGCAGTCTGTATATCCATTCTATAATTCTAGACCTCAAGTCTATTGAAACCGATGATATAGCACCCAGAACATCAAGCCCAGATACAGAAAAATATGCTATAGTTACTCTGAAACAGAACACAAGACATTGTTCGTTTAATTTTTAAAGTATTTTAGAGAACAATTCAAAAAGGTGGAGGAAATTCCCTCAGGATGAACATCTTATCCTAAGGAATATGTTTTTAAATATAAAAAGAACATTTTTAAATCATTATTTTGAGGTTTTATTACAATGTGCCTATTTACTTTTAAAAGTTGCTACAATTCATACTCAATACTTGTAAGTTGTAAACAATGTAATGTAATTGATAATACTAATTTTTTAACAAGTATTGAGCAGACAAATGAGGTGACTTGTACTTCTACTTTTTTATTATAGCTGCTGCAGATTTAAAATCAATCCATTCATTTATAGTAAATTCAAAATAAGTAGACATTAGGTTGTATAATAACAGGATAAGAATGATATTAGTGCAACAGGATAATGTGGTTAGTAAACACTAACCCTAATTATATCAAGAAATTCATAACAAACTTAATAAGAATTACTTTAAAATAAACTTTAGTTCCAATGGAAATATGGGTAAGTGAAAGGACTGTGTGCTTAGCATTATTTTCAATTAACACAAACACTGCATCAGTGTAGGTTAAATAAACATTTAAAAATACAAGCCGAACCAAAGTGATCTATGGATTTCACTTTTCAGTAAGTATTCCTTTTTATAAGCAGAGGATATCGCACATTCCACTTGCGTACCACAGCTATGACTAATATTCACAAATAGAGTATCAGTGTATTATGAATCTGAACACTGACTGATTCATGAATCAATGCATTCTCTTAATCCTTACGATCTCATTTATTGAATAAGGCATTGCCCTGATAGAGAAAGTGATTATAGAGAATGCGAGCTCGTACATGGCTATAAAAACAGTTTTATTACCTGGTAGTATCATGAGATGACAACGACGATGGCAAAATATTTAAAAATCTCATAAAATATTTCACATGCTGCCGGTGAGCCATAATTTTATTCTCCTCGTAATTCATTTTAATTGTTGTTAAATTTCCTTTCTAATTGATAAATAAATTTATTTAAAAGACACTTAAACCAAAATTAAATGGTAAAATCAGTGCACTTATAGTTTAGAAACTATTTCAGACTATCGTGTAAGTTTTAGTTAGAAATTTTATCTCATTTTTAATTTTTGTCCACTCATAATTTAGAAACTCGAAAACTCACAGACACTTGACTTCTGTATGACAGAAGACACGACCTGCTGCCTGACACAAGACAACTCAAGTTTCAATGATAAATAGACACTAAACCACAGGCTAAAACAAGTTGAGAAAAACTAGACAGACAAAATAAACAGTTATTTTATATAAGTCGAAAGGTAACTATTTAAGTTAGGAAACGCTATGCTGAATTAAACGTTTGTCTTTGAATGACAAGATATTTAGATTTTTGAACATCATGATTTTATCTGGTCAAATAAAAAATGTCATATCTTATCTCCATTAATTATTGTCAACGTTGTTTGACTTGTGGGTTAATAAAATAAAATAATGCTCAAATTCTAATACAATAAGTACGAGGGCTAAATTGTGAAAACTGGGCATGTCATGTTTTCCAATGTAGTTACTTTTCAGTATTACTTCATTAGTTTTAAAATATACAGTTTTATGTAGTTTAATTATTTAATTTGGAACCTGGACCCCAATTCCAAATTAAGTTCAATTGTCATTCATTCATCGGCCATTGTAAATAGCGGAATTGTTAGCTGGTAATTTTAATTAGTCGATAGTTGTCTTCGCCAAAATTGCTTGTCTATGGTGAAAGTTATATGTTTTGACTGTGCTGTACTTTTGACATCCCTCAAGGGAAACTCTCTAGTCTCTGGTCTTTTTCATGGCTGACGTTCAAGGAATCTAACCGCAGTCATGAAGGTTCTCATCATGTTTTTTAATAAAATACTAATAATTTAAGTGAAATATGTTAAAGTAGTGCTACTTATGCATTTCACGTAGCTCTTAATATTATTTATTGCCAGAAGCCTATTATGATTTTTGGAATAAAATTTGATAAAGTTGTGCCGTATTGTGGAAGTGAAATTGTCATGCCCAAATGTGTTTCGTGTGGTTATATCAATCAAGATTATTATAGTTCTACATCTTTATTTGCAATCCAAAGCATGTTGCCAATGTCTGATAGATGGATAAAGCGTTTGTGTTATAACCTCACTTTGTTTTCGTAGCTGAACGTCTCCTTCCCGGCTACGGGATGCCAGAAGTTATTCGAGGTAGTTGATGAGCACAAGCTCCGCATCTTCTACGAGAAGCGCATGGGCGCTGAAGTGGAGGCGGATCAGCTAGGAGATGAATGGAAGGGCTACGTACTCCGCGTCGCCGGTGGTAACGACAAGCAGGGCTTCCCCATGAAACAGGGAGTCCTCACCAACAGTACGTTGTCATATTATTATTCAATATTTCTCGCTTTGTTTATTTCATCTCTTAAATTTTGGCATTCGTACTTACACATCGTTGTGCAGTCATAACCTCAATCAAACTGTTGTGTATTGATAATAATAATTGAACTTTGTCTTCTGATGTTCATAGTTTAATCATGTTTCAGGCCGTGTCCGTCTGTTGATGTCTAAGGGCCACTCTTGCTACAGACCCCGTCGTGATGGTGAGAGGAAACGCAAGTCAGTTCGCGGTTGCATCGTCGACGCTAACTTGTCTGTGTTGGCTCTTGTCATTGTCCGCAAGGGCGAACAGGTAACTACCCTTCTGATTCCAATTTCAAACCACAACAAAATTGTTTTCAATTTGACCCTGTTCTTACTGTTTCTAAGATACCCAAATCTTAGCAATTATATGCGCCAGGGGAGAACAACTGGTATTGAAGTAATCCTGTGGGTTATTTGTCCAAAGGCATAATTTGATACCATACATTTATGTTAACCATAAATTATTGATATTTTATTTTATTCTCCTTGTACTATTGTATTTGTACTTTTACATGTTTACTACTACATATTAACCTTACATTTCTCTTCTTGGTACTGAAGTGACATAAACTTACTGTGTAATATTTGCAGGAAATTCCCGGGCTTACCGATGGTAATGTACCCCGTCGTCTTGGACCTAAGCGTGCTTCCAAGATCCGCAAGCTTTTCAACCTGACCAAGGATGATGATGTTCGTCGCTACGTCGTCAAGCGTCTGCTTCCCGCCAAGGAAGGCAAGGAAAATGCTAAACCCAGATATAAGGTAATTTAAAGGAATCTTAAATTTAAATTTATCTACATTGAAAGTCGTGTTCCGTTTCACCTCACTTAGAATATGAATATATAATAAGTTAAAATGCTGCTAATGCATAATTATAAGCCTTACATAAACAGACTATGAAAAGATCATTTTCACTCTTGATTAGGAATTCAAGGTTCATTTAGTAATTTCTTCCTATTCCCTGATAAAATTATTGTTTTTAAGCTAATATAGTTTAAAAACACCAGTATCAGGGTATAGTATATCGGCGCCGAGCAGAAGATTCAGACTCATGTCTGTCTACTTTTACAGTGTGCTGAACAAGTATAATTTACCACAATAATAACAATTAATAATATTTATTAACAATTCTATTATTTACTAATTTCATTATTGTGTTATCAGGCCCCCAAGATCCAGAGGTTAGTCACCCCTGTTGTCCTACAGCGCAGACGTCACCGTCTCGCTCTTAAGAAGAAGCGCCTGGCTAAGCGCAAGTCCTCCGAGGCTGAGTACGCCAAGCTGCTTGCACAGAGAAAGAAGGAATCCAAGGTAAATAGATTGTTTTCTATAAAATTATTCTTTCTACTCTCCATCTTGTGGTACGTATGCAAGATCTAAACAGCTTGTATCAAATGACCACAACATTATTTTGTGGAAATCATATTTAGCTGTAAGAGTAAAGGCTGTGTCTTACCCCTTGGCATATTGTTGATATAGACCAAGGTATTAAATCAGCAACAACAAATCAACAAACAATAAAATATATATCAATAGTAACTGCCTCTAGTGATGGTTTTTTTTTTCACATTTATTTCTCTTTGCAGGTAAGACGCCAAGAAGAGCTGAAACGTAGGCGTTCGGCTTCAATGCGCGACTCAAAGAGCTCCAACACGAGTGCGCCGCAGAAGTGATTATCTTTACACAATAAAAAAATGTAAAAACTATTTATTTGTATTTTTTTTTTGCTTTATTTACTTTCTGTGCCCGCGATTGCTAGTAGGCATTTCTAAAATTCTGGATGCACCCCTATTATTGCCAATGATTGTTTGGTCCTGGGCCAAAATTCTGCTACATATTTACAATGGCCAATGAATTAATGAAAATTGTCCCAAAACGATACTTCGTAATCTTTTAAGCATTTTTCGGTTTTTTCCTACACAATAGTTAGAAATTTGTATGGGACGGTACACTCAAGGTCAATACAATTATTGTGTTTGCATAATGCTTAAGGGGACAGGAATAATTTCAAATTTAATCCAATCGTCATTCATTAATCGGCCGTTGTAAAATAGCAGAATCGGGGCCCTGGTATTATCTCACACTGACTTATGGACCGTAGACATCCATAACAATTTCTCACTCGGCTAGTGGCATTCTCTAGTATTAAAAAAGTTATCTTTTCTCTTGAAATTGATAGCAGAATTCACCACTCTAAACACACAGAACGCGACGTGTCGGGTCTTCGATCCCCGCGTGGGACAAGCATTTGAGACCCTCTGTTTGCCTGAGTGAGTGTCTGCATGTAGCTTGAATGTTGTGAAACCCCTCGCGTTCTGAGACGTTCTCACATTCAGAGTAGGCATTTGATTAAATCTGACAAGTCTGTCAGATGCATTTCCAAAAATAGGTACTGAATGTAAGTAAGAATTAAAGCAGTCAAGATGACGAAATAATTTGTAGTGGGGGCTAATGAATTCTTGCTAGTTAAAAGCATGCTTGTATGTAAACCTATGATGTGAACGTCACACGAGATTTTCATTTTTTTGTGTACCTACGATAAAAAAAAATGGCGTATCCAATATACTTTGGGAAACAGCTACAGTTCATTTTTTGTCGAACACCATTATTCTTCCAAAGCGCTGTATGAAGAATTTTAATTGAGACATCGCTTAAATAAAGTTACTAGCGACCTGCCCTATACGGATTCGGAAGAATCCCTCTAAGTAATGGTAAAAGAAATTTTGAAATCGGTCCAGTAATTTTTGGCCCTATTCAATACAAACCTTCAAAAATACAAAGATTTCCTCTTTATAATATTAGTATAGATATGTACTCGCTAAACAAAATTAAATGCCACGGAAAGCCATATCCATGCAACATTGACATTTCAAATTTGAACGGTTCAAATTGAACCCGGTATTTGTAGCTGCCTTGTGCGCGGAGAGATTTACTGTTAGTGTACAGTGTTAACAGAATACTTCAATATGGCTTTATTAATTTCATCAATAAAATACTGGAGACTAATACCTACTGGATAAGTGGTCAGTGCATCTGAATTCTGACGTCATTGTGGCTTGGGACTATTGTATATTTTTTTAGTTACACTTCCTTGAAATAAAATAATAGGATATAAATTTTTTATTTGTATAAATAGTTATATAAAATAAATAATAAAATCACAATACAATTTCGGATCGACCACAACGTCACAGCACGTGTTGTAACACAAAAAATAATTATGTTTTTGTTGGGGGCTTCAGCAGTCCTAAGCCCACGTATCGTGCCATTACACGGAGATAAGACGGATTCAGTTTCTTTCGTTTCTCCAACAGCGACTTCAGAAGCCTTTCCGATGACTCATCGAAAGGTTTTTGGTAATCTGAAGCCTGATGAACAAATCACACCATAATATTATAACAAAACGCACCAAAAGCATACTTACTAATAACAGTACTATCTACTTTAACTATAATTTTAAGAAAAAGTCTCTTACAGTCGTTTTAGCGATCCAGTACAACTCCTCCAATAGATTGTCGTAATTTGTAGCTGATTCCGGCAAATAAGATATACCTTCGTACTGTTTTTAAAAGTTTTCATTTAAATTATATTCGTTGGCGATGAGGCAGGATGAAAAAAAAAATACAAATCAGAACAGTAACTGCAGTTGAAATTAATCAAATTACTATACAGTAGCACTAACTTCTAAGTATGGCTATTGTTTTTATGTGGATCTGCATTTAAAAGAATTTGGGACAAGGAATGGCAATTTTTACCATTAGAAATAAAGGAAGAAGCTGTCTTCGTAGCGCCAAATACAAAACAACACCCGAAATAACTTGCCATAAACAAGACAATGCATACGGGTAAGATAATAATTATAAGTTTGGTCGCGATCAAATGTACCTGTGAAAATTTATTTAAATTTTCTCTTTCTATTACTTCAATCTCCATATCTAATTCTGCAGCTCGAGTGATCCTGTTTACGGCTATGCCTTGGAGGAGTATGGGCCGGAATCGCACTAAATTCGGTGTGTCTTTTTTGTTCGTCAATAATAATATCAACAGGGCTTGTTTCGGGTTTATTTCGGTCACCCAATTTTTCATCTGCAAAAGTTTTGAACTATGATACTTTTTACTCGTATTTGGAAAGCAAACCCGAAGCAAAGACTAAGCGAAACATTGCAAAAAATACCTACAGTGAAAATGATTTGCCCATGTGTTCTTGAATATACAGCTGTTTGCCTTTAATCCTGGTACTATTAAAGTTTCTTACCTCAGTTATAGAAGTCAGAATCTTTTTCGCGGCGTACCCATCAAAAACGCCGCTAAAATTTTTTTTGGACCCTAGAACTTGGAAAAATTCTTCCAAGTTCGTAATCTTACTTAGTGGAGTGTTAACATTTTTATCTCCAGAAGGTATATTGGTTGTAGATTTGCACTTTCTATGAACCTGTTTATAAAATCCTTTACTTCTCTTGATTTTGTTGCTCGAGATTTGATTTATTTCTGTACTCTCTGTTTTGTTAGCTAAAGATTGTTTGTATTCTATGCATTTCATACGAGTCTCACTCTTGTAAGTTACTGTCTCTTCAATTTTTCTGGTAATTGTTATTGGCGAAGCCTCGTATATGGAATCTATTTTTAAATTGTTAACGACTACCGTCATATTCCTTTGAACACCAATATCGTTCATCATCGACACGTTAATTTTAATTCCCTTGCCATCATACTGCAACTTGAGCATGTCGAAATAAGAAGTTAAATTCCGGTTAATTTGTAAGTTGCGACTGCTTAAAATGCTTTCAATCACACTTATGAGGTCAAAAGGTTTAAACGAAGACCTCAATCTTTTGTTACTGCCAGAATAAACTTCCAAAATACTGCACTTAGAACTTCGAGTATTGGGAACAGCAAGGGTCCTCCTTAGTTTACTTTTAGAGACTCCAGCATTCATATCTTCTTTAACACTCATGTTGTAAATAGGGCTAGTTAAATACTCTGACAAATTTTTAATCACTATTTTTGGTAACAATTTTGTTACTAAATCGTGACTATAATTTACTCGAACGTTTAGTTTATTCGGTTTTGATTTTAAGATACTAATTTTATTTGCAAATCTTCCATCGATCACAAGTGTCTGCCTAGAAGGCATTTTCTGAATAGACGCTATGGGGAATAGTATGTCTGAAGTCTCTCCTCGAGTTAGTTCGGATATTGTAGACAAACATGATTCTGTTTTCACTGGGCACAATGGAGGTATAATATCCGAATCCACGTTAACTTCGATAAGATTGCTCATAATTCTTGGCAGAATACTACACAGTTCAGCTGGTAACATAGCATTAAGAATTGTTGTATTACATTTGTATATTTTAGTGTGACTCTTTGTTACTTCAATTGGAATTAGGGGTAACGATTTGCTGGTGTTCGTTGGACTATTTATTTTAGATGGAACTGTTATATCGAACTGGAACATAACGTTTGTCACGCAATGCTTTACAGCGATTTGGTTCATATTTAAAGTTGTGATTTCTAGCACCGGTTGGGAGTTACTAAAGCCTGGTATACTTATCAAATTCTTCCGAGTCGAAGTAAATGCTTCTTTGCGTGCAAGTTCTATGTCACTTTCATAAGTCTGAGTGGAATCAGAAGAATCGCATAATGTACCCGCTTGTACTGACACCTCCTTTAAATCTATAAAAAGACACGTTTCAATAAATAATTATTATATAAAATTTAGGAATGAGAAATAATTTTTAAACAAATTACCCGGTTGAAATCGACTACCATCCTTATTGTCTTGCGTGTAATAGACTCCACTTCTTATTTTCTTTATTACGTTTTCTATGAAATCACTTGCCCACTTCGCTTTTGCCCATGGGTACGCATAATGTGGGGTCTTTTTATTAGTAACCATTGCCGGAATCGGACTTGGAGCACCAATTTTAATAGGAATAACATTCGGAACCACAGACCTTATTGGCGAAAAGTTTTTAGGTTCTACCTTAATGCCAGTCCCTAATGTCTTGCATTTTGTGTCATTTTCGACATTTTGATGATCGCCGACAAAATTGCGATTTGAAGTCTTTTTATATAAAAAGTTCAGCATTTTCTCCTTTAATTGTACTATAGATTTTTGCTTCTTTGTGCACTGAAGCAATTTGTCGTTTATTCCGGAAATTGGAGTTGATCGCTTTCCTTCACCTTTCTTTATCTTTATCAAATCGTTAGAGTTGTTTTTCTCTTTAAACATAGGAATCTTGTTGACAGCTGTTTCAATACTTTGTTTGTTTGATTGAATAGAAGAGGAATCATTCGATAGGCAAGTATTTTTTCGGTTATAACTATTTCGATTGAAACTGTTTCGCTTTGACTCTTTAACAGGCTTTTTAACTGGCGGATTGTTACACCATTCGGTCATGAAAGGCCAAATGTGTTCATCTAAACCTTCAAATTGTGGGGGATCGTAATTTGGAACTGGAATGGAACTAAATTGATCTTTTCCTAATATGAGGACTGGAAATCTTATATGAGCAAGTCTTCTCTTTATCTCTGTTTGAGTTAGTTTTGGCATCATGCATGAACTTGGCATCGTGGTTACTAAGCGGGGTTTTCTTTTCTGTGGGTCCAACATTTTATTGACTATTGAATTCATGTTTAAGTCAGTCCCTTTAATTAAGCCCTCTTTAATAGTGTCATTCAACTGGGAGTGACACACGTCATTCGACATTTGTGTTCCACCTAAAAGCAGGTCTTTATTAGAAATGTTGCTGGAAGTTATTATTATAAAACGGACAGTACTTAAGGAATTTCTTACCCTTTGTTGCCCCAATTTTACCTAAAAATTGTTCGGCTTCGGCCTTACTCGATCCCGAATTATCAGAGTATACAAAACTCCCAGCTGACGGGTAAAGACTTTCATTTTGAGTAAGATGGGATGAAACGTCACAAGTATCAGTGATTTGGGAGTTTCCTTCGTCTACACCACTATCTTTGGTGACAGTGTTACTACGTGTCGATTCACTTTTACTTTTGTAATCAGCAGATTTGGGACTCTTCTTCTTTTTTTTCATTGGCCCTAAATGTTTGCCTTCTTTGGCCACGTTTCCAAGAGCTTTCATACTGTTCTTAGTGTTTCGACTTTGATACTTATGCTTCTGAGTTCTATTTTTGGTATTGTTGGTATCTTTCAAGTAATTATGGGTTTTCAGAAGTCGTTTTTCGAATTCCTCACATATTTTACTGAATTCGTTTTGTTTGTCGATAACGGTAACGCGATCAATACTAGACGATTGGGAATAAGTGCGTGGCGTCTTATCATCCATTTCGAATCTAGATATATACGCAAATTCTTCAGTGCGACAGGTTTCAATAACACTAAAAACGAAATCAATTAAAGAGGTAATATGGATACTTGATGTATAAGTATAAACGCAAATTAAAACACTTACCGTGTGTCCTTTCTGTTGGTTCGTCTTTTCTGAATTGTTTTTTTAATAGGGGTTATACTTTCTTCCGACATCGGAGGTGATGGCCTAAACTGAAATCTATTTATATTTCTTAGAACAGTCCAGACATCACTTAAGTCATTATTTACTGGTTGAGGTTTGTTGAAATTTGATGCATTTTTCTTTTTGTTGCTAATCCTTTTGCCATCTCCATTAAAATTTTTCATCAAATCGGTCGAGCTTGAATCTAGGTTTATGTTCAATTGCGAGCAATATTGCGCATCTCGATCGTAGAACTCAAAGTCTTTTTCTCTTACCCTTGCTTTCCTATTACTTTGAATCGGGATACGCTTTTTAATTACTTTTTGTTTGCGATCTTCATCTATTTGGCCACAATACTCCGAGTCGTTCATGTCGCTTACCGTACATTGTGGCACCGGCACCGGTGCGTTAGGAAGGGTAAGCACAGATTTTTTTACCTTTTTGTTACCTTTTTTCGATGATTTAAATTCATCTGAATTGGCTTTATATAAATTTACCGCCAATGGAAAAGATGAGACAAAATCTGTCGTTTTTTTATGAACTGCTAATCTTTTCTCCGTCACTCTTGAGAGTAACTGTACTCTATCGGTAGTAAGGTACGGGGATTTTGTATTGTTATTTTTGGTTTTGCCTCCTTTTAATGTATGGGTACTCGATAAACTGCTGTCAGGGGCAAAGTTTAATTTTAGTAACCGACAAGAGTTCCCACCTTTAGAACTGTTTGCCGAACACGCAGATTTAGTCGGAAATTTATCACAAGAGAGATCTAATGAAGTTATTGCCATATCCTAATAGTTTATTTTTATTCAGATAGAAAATAAATCTACTATTCTGAAACAAACCACAGTAAAGTACTCTGTAAGTCAAATTCTTGAAATCTGAATACATACATAGCTCTATATTACAGCTAAGAATAATCTGAACAAATCGTTATACGAAATAGAAGCTATGAATCTTCTATATACACAAGTGGCAGTTAAAATTCAAAACAAATTCAGGCTGTAAGTAGCTTTAAATAATATACTTACTTGTTATACGACCATCGTTTGTTACTTACTAAGTTGTAATCATTGAACTTAGTAAGACAAGCGTAATTAGTTGTTATTACTTGACATGGAACAGAGTTGGTCGCCGCCAATGCCACGGCGCCACGCTTCCTATATTAAAAATGTTTTATTTACAGGATCTTAAAAAGTTTCACTACTACTACTGGTTTGCATTTCCTGCACCAAATCAACCCACGGTTTACATCAAGGAGAAAAGTGCCAGTATCACATCACTACTCAACAATAAACAGATAGAATCATTTGCACAGAGCTACAAAACTTTCGACAAAGAACAAAAATGCTTCTTTGCTATCACTAAACAGGAGGACACAGTTGTCATTAAAACTTTATCAAGTTCTTTAGAAGTTAATAAACCTGTACCAAATGACAGTAATACATATTTTGTATTCAATGATCCAAGCAATGGTAGCAACCCTGGATGGCCATTGAGACTGTTTTTGGCAGCCCTATTGGATCACTGCCCTGCTCTAGTCGGGACTGATATTAAAGTGATAGGATTAAGATGTAATCCTACAGGAGGTGTCGAGAATAGTAAAGTATTTTCTGTTGCCGTGCCAAAGGTATGTATTTAGTTGTTTTTTTTTTTCATAATTGTTATTCTATTTAACACCTGTACAAATTTTATAAGTATGTATGTAAATGTTGTAATTTAACAATAGTACACCCAAGTCTATTAGTGGAATAATGATATGACTTGAACTTTAATTGTAACAGACAACAAAAAAATGTACTAAAATAATGATTTAGAGCCAATAAATTTCTTTGTAGCTAATACAATATGAACTAAAATAATTTATATTATTTCCTAATAAACACATGGACATGGTATATGTTCGTAAAAGATAGAGTTACCATAATGTTTTAATATTCATGAGAGTAATAAAAAACCAGATGATACTATTGTTGTATTCCAGGATGTCAAGTCAGTGGAAGCAGCTGGCTGGGTTGGGTGGGAAAGGAATGACAAAGGGAATTTCGGTCCAAAACTGGCCAATATGTCAGCATCGTTGGATCCTGTTATGTAAGTTTGACATAAACATACTTTAGTTTACCCTGTCAGTATTAATATAGTACTTAAAACTCAAGCAGTAAGGTTCAGTTTTTTGTGTTATTTAATGTGAGGTACAACATAATCAAGCCTTTATTTACCTGATAAGTTGTTTGACTTTAATTACAGCTATTAATAAACATGTATTTATAAGTATATCTCAGGATCTCAGGTTATTCATGCATGCAAATGGAACATTACTCTTAAAGTTGTTTAAGCAAATGCCCCCTAATCATAAATCTTTGGTAGATTTGTTTGTAAGTAACTCATCATAGTTTATACCCCGGTTGTTGTGATTTCCAGATTGGCGGACGCATCTTCAGATCTCAACATAAAGTTAATGAAATGGCGTTTGGTGCCTGATTTGGATGTAGATGTGATGAAGACTACGAAATGCTTGCTGTTGGGTGCTGGCACCCTCGGCTGTCATGTCGCACGAGATCTATTGGTAATTTTCTCTTCGTATACATTCATGAAATTTGATATATCATTACAGTCCGGAAGTATGGATAATACGCGACAGTATTGTTAAAGTATGTGTTTTTTTCATACACTTTAAACGCA
The DNA here is from genome assembly GCF_003590095.1 of Trichoplusia ni. Classification (NCBI taxonomy): domain Eukaryota; kingdom Metazoa; phylum Arthropoda; class Insecta; order Lepidoptera; family Noctuidae; genus Trichoplusia; species Trichoplusia ni. Next base: position 4,435,027 of record NC_039496.1, read on the forward strand.
GTTTTGGGGTTTAGGTTCAACGGTGTTTACGTACTATTTGCTTATAATTTACTATTTTATTTTCTAGGCTTGGGGTTTTCGTCACATTACGTTCATTGACAACGGCAAAGTGTCGTACTCGAATCCGACGCGTCAGGTGCTGTTCACTCATCAAGACTGCCTCAATGGAGGCCGGAAGAAGGCTGAGGCAGCTGCTGATGGCCTAAAAAATATATTACCCTCTGTTGTAAGTATATGGACTTTAGAAAACTTAAGAAATATAAATATAAAAAAAAACTGAATTCTACTATTTTATAGCATTTTTTTGCTCACAATTCTCTCAGTACATTATTAACCACTACTTCCAGGTAACCAAGGGTCTAGCAGCTCACATACCGATGCCAGGGCATCCAGTGGGCGAATCTTTGAAGAAAGAAACTATATCCAACATACAGCTTATCACTGAGGCCATATCGGATCATGACGTCATATTCCTACTGTTGGATACGAGGGAGGCGCGATGGCTACCAACTCTTATAGCTGCTCATCTTGGAAAGGTATGATTTACAGTGACAGTCGACAGGACTGTGGAATGTTTAGTGTCCTTTTAATAATCAACTGTCATTACGTTATGGCCGACGAGGGTATGGATATTTGAATTTCAAATACCATACCATACCGCGATGTTAACACCATGCGTAGCTGACGTTTTTTTAGGAACCAAAAAATTGCATCTTTTACCTAGTTTTGCTGATTAGTTAAAACTGGTTTTTAACAAAAGACTTTCTTTGTATACTTGGTAAAAGTGATGTCTATTATGTTAGACAAGGAAACATTTTTTCTTTCACAGTCAGTATATTTATATTTCCAGATTGTTATCAACGCAGCTTTAGGCTTCGACAGCTACTTAGTCATGCGGCACGGTATTGGCGGTTCAACGACAGAGGGCAGCACTTCAGTGAACGCTACCATGATACCAGGGGGCAGTCTTGGCTGTTACTTCTGCAATGATGTCACCGCTCCAGGAAATGTATGTAACTGAAACTCATGTATGTGATATCCCTCTTGGCTTGTCTGGGTCCATTAGGTTTTTTATTATCAATGATGCAACGGTCTACTCACGCGTATTTATCGGTATTCCCCGACTAGTTTCATGAGCTGACGTGGCAAGGTCGCGAGGCGAACTGGATCCAGATGAGATCCAGTACTGACTAGAAAATCAACCTTAATTTAATATATTGTATTGTTTTGGCTAAGACCACAAACCTTCTTATTCAAGGTGACCGTAGACTACGCTTTTCGTTTCGATAGCTACAGACGATTATTTAACATCGTATCTCATAAGATTTAATTTTCTATATATGATTTATTTGCGAAGTAAATTATGTATTTATAAAATGTTTATTTTGTGTTTCAGTCGTTAAAAGACCGGACTTTAGATCAACAATGCACAGTAACACGGCCTGGTGTAGCGGCCATCGCAGGCGCGTTAGCAGTTGAAATATTAGTTGGGCTATTACAGCACCCATTGAGGTAAAGATATTTAATTTTATACATGCCCAAATATAAGGCTAATAGGGTCCACATTGGGATGTTCTAATTAAAAAAAACAAATAGGTTTGGGTGCTCACCGCATGCATTTTATCACTTGAGAAACATTCATAAAATAAAGCTCTATTCTTTTTTTTCAGGGTACACGCACCGGCGGTATACAACATGAACAGCGATATAGAAGACGTGCCACCAGAGTTGCAAGGCATTCTCGGCCCTATTCCCCACTCAATAAGGGGCTTTTTACATTCCTACCAAAATGTAGTACCTACATGTGCCAAGTTCCCGCAATGTATAGCGTGCTCCGACATTGTGATAAATAAATATAAAGAAGAGGGTATAGAGTTCTTGCTCAAAGTTTTCAACAGTGGAAACTATTTGGAAGAGGTGACTGGACTACATGAATTGCATTTAGCGGCTGAAATGACTGATGTAAGTTGTTATGGGCGCGCAATTTTGCTCCTTATTGTTCTCGAATACAGCCGTATTTACTATGCATATAAAGACATGTTCTAGCTTACTTATAACTATGTATTTGCTTGTTTCAGGTGTTGACATTTTCAGATGAAGATGATGAAGAGTAAAGATTTTTATTAATGTTTCTATATCTTAAATCTCATATGCATTTAATTATGTTGCATAGTTTTGAGCTTCATAAAAGATTAGCAGTCTTAAGATTCCAATATGTTTTACGATATTGACTTTCAAATATAGATTATAGGCTAAGCTTACTAAGAGTGCAAATGCAGCTTTATTTGTTGTGATATTTTTCATTAGATCAAAATCAAATTAAATATTAATAACATCTAATATTGTTTATTATTTCTACATTATAAATTAAGGGCACATGGTCATCCTGACTGCAGGCAGTGAGCCTTTGGCTGCTGCAGTTATTTCTTTGACTGGTTTTGGTGGTTTGATTTTTCTTCCATGGCGACCAGACTTCCTTTGCCAGAGACCAGATCGTGGTCTGTTGCCTAGCCATCTATTGCGCTGTGGAGAACCAATTGGGGTGGTTCCATGGTCTATGTTTGAAAGGCGACCTGAAAAATGTATTTTTATATTTCAGTTATTTTAGATGGCAACTGGTGGAGTAATATAAAAATGTTTCAAAAATTAAAAACGATTTCTCTTAATATTTAATAGGATTTCTTGACTTATTACAATGAAAAAGTTATGTGTTAAATAATAATATTGTCTCTACCATGAATACAAAACAGGATTGTTTTCTATATGCCGTAATTGCACAAGTTACACTGGCACTGGCAACAGTCCCGATCATAATAAATTCATAGGTTTAAGGAATAGTAAGTATACACACCTACAACAGCCATGCAGTGTTGATCAAGACTGAACATCCTTTTAGATGGCATTTGTACTATGACACGGTCATCCTGTTTCCTCAAGATGGTTCCAAATGTACCTGCTGCATGTATGAACAGTCCTCCTTGGCCTAGAAAAAGCTTATTATTATGTTGAATGTATGGAGAAAAGAAGATGGTGGTGGGAATGAGAACCCTGGGACAGTGCTGGTGTAGTCCATAGTAAAAGTGGATAATCAAGTTCAGAGATTTAATAGAAATGAACCGAATTTGCGGTATAACTGAGGCGCCTAAGTGATACAACAGTCGCAGTAACAGCTCAGTGAAGCCGAAAACGCGTTCTGACGTGAACTTCGTTCATTTCGGATTTTGACTAACTACTCTTACGAGGGTACTTTTTCTTTTAGTAACTATTCTCAGAATGATTAATTATTAAATGATGCAATGATTTCCTCCCGCATATTCTTCTGGATTGTCCAACTAGTTCCGAACCTAACTGAAGTCCTTAATTATGAATTTACGCTGCGGGCCCGCAAGTCGAACTAAGCCAATCCCGATAAATGCGCGTGAGAAATCTGTTGCATCATTCAACTTCTTGATTTATAGTTAATGATCATTATAAAGGAATTAATTTGGGGCTAAGATTAGTAAAAAAACGATTTTTAATTGATCAACTTTACCTGGTACTTTTTCAATGCAGTGCACAATGGTTCCAGCTGGTAGGGCTCCTAACACATATGCATCACCTTCATTCGCTCTCACTGCAAATATTAACTCATTTTAGTAACAATTACCACATACCTCTTTTTATACCCACATCATTTGTCTGAACAATTTGACATTATATTTGTTTGTTTTTTACCCGGTATCCTAGGTAAATGGCGAGAAGTCTTGATAATGTCTCCAGCTTTCATGTTTTCTGTGGCCAATATGTACTTCAACTTAGAACCAACAGCTACTAATGCTATATGGGCTGTTCTGCAACCATCTTCCATTACCTGATAAAAGAGGTCATTAAGTTGTGATGAATAAAACTCAACACAATACTTTAGGTAAAGATGTGCATAGAATGTCTGCTGTTTGGCTTTAGCTGACTTATTGGATGAAAAGTATCATTTAAATTGTTCTAAGAATATTAGTTTTATACAAATGTATGTTTGAAAAAAGAAAATAGAAAGAAAACTCAACATTGATCTTATTACAAATGTTCATGAAGATACCAGGACAACAAAATACCTGAATAACTTTCTCTTCTTGTGGAGGTCCTTCAGTGGGACCATCTCGGACCCAGTCTATCCAGTGGTACTTGTGTTTGATACCACCACCAATCCCTTTAGCTACAACACGACCTGTAAAAAATTATGAATGTAGGGTATTTTGAATTAAAAAGTCAAGGATCGGTTAGATAATGTTACAAGTAGTTAACTTCGACTTTATTTTTTCTGTACAGAACTTAATTTTTTTAAATAACACAATGTCAAAGTCAAGTGTTGTAAGTGATACTGTTAGAACTGGTACTTTATATTAGTACTTACCGGTTTCAGGGTCTCTACCAGCGAGGTTGGTAACTTCTAATGGTTTTACTGTGTATTCTTCAGGAAAATGTACAATTCTTCTATAACTTTTGCCTAAGCCAGGTTTGGGTTTCACAATATCGGGATGGCTAGCAAAATTGATGGCAGTTACGTGAATAGACCGTCTGGTTATTAATGCAGGAGTAATAGCTAAACTAGCAAAAAGTCTATTTAACGCCATAGCGTTATATTATTATTCAATATTTATTAAAGTAAGACCAGTCTCCTTTCTAACCTCTAAATTAATACACAAATGTCAAATCCAGTTCGTTTGGAAATAAGATAGGAAATTATAAATAAGATAAGATGATTCTAATAAAGAAAGTCCTAGTTGTTGCTGTGCTATTTGTTAAATTAATTTACACTTTTTTTTAATTGAATAACCTTGATTAAAAATTGTTCAAATATTCAGGATCAAGCTTAACTTGAAATGTATGTCTGTCTGTGATGATAATATATTTTAGTTCAAACCTGACAACCTAAAAATATTAATATTTAATGTTCAAAATACTTTTTGTTCCTAAACTCATATTTCTCTGTCACTGTCAAAGTTCAATATTGTCTTACAAGTTTAACTCATGTTGTGCAATTTATCTTGCAATTTTGGCAATATCTTCTACAGTTTTATAACTCAGAATCGTCGGTATATTCCAGATAAAGCATACTACAAGTGAACCTAACAAGATAGTGTTAAAAATTCAAAATGCGGCTAGTAGATTCATCAAAACTTTTAGAACTTCAAAACAAACCTTCAAATATTCGAAATATTTGTATCGTGGCGCACGTGGACCATGGGAAAACGACATTGGCGGATTCCTTGATATCTAGCAATGGGATAATATCCCAGAGAATGTCGGGAAAGCTGCGGTACATGGACAGCAGGCCGGATGAACAGGAGAGAGGTATTACTATGAAGAGTAGCAGTATTGCCCTGTACCACTGTCTGGAACAGCAGGAGTACTTGGTGAACTTGATAGACTCTCCAGGGCATATCGATTTCTCTAGTGAAGTGTCAACAGCAGTTAGACTTTGTGACGGAGCCATTGTTGTGGTGAGTATCCCAATTGTTTACATTCTATTCTGTACTTTAATTTTAAGTTGTATTTATTAAATTAATCAATGTGATCTTTTATTATGAGTTAAATAAAAAATAAGTGGTTCACTACTAAATAATAAAGTAAATATATGTTTATCAAAGCTATTGTTAAAATAACAATGTTGTGCAATATTTTTATAAACATGGGCAGCAAGGTGCAACTGCTATTGGAACCAAACAAACTTGAAATGGTTTTGATACTGCAATTACTGATATTGACCAATTTATTGCTTAAGATTTATAGAAAAAATGGTAATGATGGAGTAAAATAAAGAAAATATAAATTCCAGAAAAAAATTATAGACAGACAAACTAACCGTTAGCCAGTTATTAGTGTGTATTTAATATTTATTTGAAACAAACTTTTGCAAAACTATAACTGTTATCTGTTATGGTTTTTTTTATGTTTCAGGTTGATGTTGTAGAAGGTGTATGTCCGCAAACCAGGCTGGTTTTAAAACAAGCATACTCAGAGAATATCCGAGCCGTCTTAGTTCTTAACAAGATTGACCGTCTCATATTGGAAATGCAGCTGACACCGCTAGATGCTTATGTCCATCTGATGCAGGTGCTAGAGCAAGTGAATGCGGTCATGGGAGAGTTGTTTGCATCCGGAGTGATGGAAAATGAAGAGTCTACAATGGAGAAACAGGTATACAATCATTGTTATATTATATTAATAGTGTTAAATAATCTGCAGCTGGACTATAGTTTTTGTGGTCTAATTAGATTCAAATGACATCTATTAAAATAATACTTTAAATAAGTATCATATCTGGAGGTAACATAAAAATGATCATAATTTATTAAGAAAAATATGTAGAATATGATCAAATTATGAAGGACATTTTGGGTGACATTCCTAGTAAAAAACTACTCAATTTAGTATAGGTTTCTCAAAGAACTGTCTCTCTAGCATAGCATATCTATACTTCTATATCTATATCTATACTTCTATATCTATATCTATACTTCTTTACATAATATATATATAAAGCTGAAGAGTTTGTTTGTTTAGAATGTGGTAATCTCATACTGGTTCAAATTGAAAAAAATATTTTTGGGTTTTTAATCTATATAACATCACGCTGCAACTAATAGCAGCGAGCGAAAATACAATGGAAAATGTGGCAAAAAAATCATCTTTGAGGCCTTCTGTTCAAAAATTCCTAACTTATATCTTCTAACGACGCGGACAAAGTCGCGGGCAACAGCTAGTCATAAAATATATGTTCTTTAGGAATCAGCTACTATTTCATGAAAGTCTTTTATAATAGTTAGCTAGAATAGAACAGGATTTCAAATACCACTTTCCTTACCATTCTCAAGTTAATTTACCTTCCAGCAAGAAAAAGAACAGCTGAATAAAGAAGACAACAACTTCTATGACTGGACCTCTGCCCTTGAGGATGCTGATGACTCCAACCTATACTTCACTCCTGAACATGGCAATGTTGTGTTTGCAAGTGCTGCTGATGGCTGGGGCTTTACTACACATACTTTCGCAAAACTATTCTCAGATAAACTTGGTAAGTATGATAAACAAACTTTCTTATTATGCCCAAATTGGGTACATTTGTGTTAAAACCTTCCATTTCTGTTTTTTCAGGTGTGAAAGAGGAAATCTTAAGGAAAGTACTTTGGGGTGACTTTTATCTAAACACGAAAACGAAACGTTTTATGAAAGGAGCTCAAGAGAAGGCAAAGAAACCTCTTTTCGTTCAAGTTATATTAGACAATCTATGGAATGTTTATGAAACAGTAGCCATGAGGAACGAAAAGGAAAAAGTTCCAGTTATTTGTGAAAAACTTGGGATCAAACTTACAACGAGAGATTTGAGGCACACAGACTCTCGGGTCCAACTTCAGTCATTGATGGTTCAATGGCTCCCATTATCCATAACTGTACTAAACATGGTTTGCCACAAGCTCCCTTCGCCTAAGGAAATCCTACCAGAAAAGGTCGAAAAACTGATGTGCTCAAGAATACGCGATTTCGAATCGTTCCTTCCCGAAACGCAGAAACTTAAAGAAGACTTTGTAGCCTGTGATAGTAGTGATGATAGACCATTAATTATTTTTGTATCCAAGATGTTTAGTGTTGATAAGAGCGTGTTGCCTGAGAACAAACCTAAGGTTTTGACTGCCGAGGAAATGGCTTTGAGGAGGGAAAGAGCGAGACAGCTGCGTGAGATGAAGCAGATTAGTGCAAACGATGGTGTACCCTTAGAAGAGAAAAAGGAGGATCAAGAATTAGAGAAGGCAGCCGAAGAAGACGTCGACCAGCCTGTATTCATAGCTTTTGCCAGAATATTCAGTGGGAAAGTAAAGAGAGGCGATAAAGTGTATGTCTTAGGCCCCAAACATGACCCTTCGAAAGTCCTCAGTAAAGATTTCCAAATAGATCCCAATAAGAAACTGAAAGATTTGCAAAGCGATGAGCACATTACTTGTACAGAGTAAGTAAAAAGTTTAAAATATCATGTTATGTTTTTTTGTCACGACTTTTGATTACACGGATAGCTGAGTCATATAGTTCACCACGTCCAACCCACTGTGCGCGATGTACCGTGGTTTCGATTCCCGTGTACAAACATTTCTGTGATCTAAGAATGCTTGTTCTAAGTCTGAGTATCTTTGTGGAAGTTGATTGCTTGTTAACCTTACACCTGTTGTTAGCCTTCGACATAAGCGTTAAATTCCTTACAGCGAGATCCGTTATATTTTCAAGACAGAATCTACAAAACTGTCAATATTATTTTATATTTGTTTTAGGATCAAATCGTTGTATATATTAATGGGAAGAGAACTGGAATTGATTGATGAAGCAATTGCTGGCAATATTATTGGTGAGTCATTTTCTCGTTTCCTGCGCAATAATTTTATGAATGACATCAATGACATCTATGAATATACTGGTGTAAATGTACAGTATGTTATAGTTAAGGAAAATCTTGATACTTGAATTGTCGATTTACGTAAATAATAGGATTACGAAACACAACGTAACCTGAATACAAATTGCGTACTTTTGTTTTACAATGAGTCATATATTCAAGCGACTAACTTTCGATTGACCAATGAAGTATTTGGTGAAAGTTAATACCTACACTTGTTTTGTAGCAAAAGGACAGCTCCGAATTTATAGACGAATACATCCAAAAGGGCTTCTAAGGCAAAACTACTAGCAAAGCAGGTCTAGAAGAGAAATACTTAACCTGGCCAAAAAAAAAAAACATTAATATTTCGAAATTACCAGAGAAACCGTTACTCGGTAGTGAAAAAACACAACCTTAACATTTTAGTCATGTTATAGAGTCAAAAGTTATTCATGCCGTCGAGCGTGGCGCTAGTAGTGCATGCATTATTCCAAAGGTGGCAAATTTGTTCTTCCGAATTTAGGTCCGATTTCTGACACCGGCCAAGATAATTTTTGTAGCTTGTCTTACTATCTGCTAATTGTCTTATTAACAAAGAGGTTAGAGGTTATAAGATAATCGTAAAAACTTTTTTTAAACAACGAAGTTTAAATTTATTCCAGGTATCGGAGGTCTAGAAGATCATGTACTCAGGACAGCTACATTGAGCAGTACAGTCGCTTGTCCTGCATTCAGTGAGATGCAATACTCAGTGGTGCCGATATTGAGAGTCGCGTTGGAACCTACTTACCCTTCGCAATTGGCTCAATTGGTCAAAGGTTTGTATTACACGTCACGGTTTTATATCTTGAAGTTAGTCTTATCTATTAAACAGACCGAGGACACTTTCATATTAATGTTTTATTTCGTCTGCTGCGGTCTCATGTTGTAACTCCAGCCATATGACTCAATTAAAAGGAATAACTGAAAATGAATGATGTAAGATGACCAATCGCAATCGCTGCTATTACTTGATTATTAATAAACAAACAACATAAGCAATAGTCACTTCTGTGACGTTATTTGTATCTTTATTTGTTATAGGATTAAAACTGTTGAACCAATCTGATTCTTGCGTCCAAGTGTTACTGCAAGAGACTGGCGAGCACGTACTTATAACAGCCGGGGAAATACATTTGGAGAGATGTCTTGAAGATTTAAAGTAAGTTAATTTACGAAAGCTATGAGTAGGATTTTTTATTCCCAATATTTAAAATTGGATGGCTATCAGCAAAATTTATGATGCATTTCTTTCTTTCTTTTTAGAAATCAATATGCGAAAATACCCATCACAGTCTCCAAACCTATCGTTCCATTCAGAGAAACAATTGTAGAGCCACCAAAAATAGATATGGCAAATGAAGAAATAGACTCACAAAATGTTGTAGATAAAACGGTTGATAAAGATATAGATCCGGTCATAACTGTCTATACGAATAACAAACAAAGCAGAATTAAAATAAGAGCAAAACCTTTACCGACCGAAATAACAGCCTTATTAGACCGATCAACGGATTTACTTAAAGCAATATCGCAGTATATAAAAACATTGCAAGGCTTGCACAATAACGACAGACTAGAGAACAAACTAGAAGACTTACAATTAAATGGTAACAAACACAAACTATCCGACCGCATGTTGAAGTTAATTCAACAATTTAAGGATGAACTCCAAAGTATTAGTGAAAAACTTGGTCCAGAATGGAAAGATGTGGTCAATCAAATATGGTCTGTCGGTCCTAGGAATTGTGGTCCAAATTTGCTTTTGAATCAGACGGCAGATTACAGTACTAAGTATTTGCATCATGAAGCTGAGGTGAAGGAAGATCCTAGGTATGAATACGAGAGTAGCTTCGTGAATGGGTTTCAATTGGCGTCGTTGGCTGGACCGTTGTGTGATGAACCAATGATGGGAGTGGCTTTTTGTGTCGAAGAATGGATGTTAGATAAGACTGTTGGAGATGATGCCTCACATTTTGGACCTCTTTCAGGTAAATATGAGTTTTTATTCTTGAAAGATACGTACAAAAATAATTTGCCATCGTCAAAGTAATTTTATCCGTGTGATCGTGGGGATTTTTCATCTGTTTGCCTTTAACTTTTTTTAATAAGTCATCACAAATTATACTGTCTGTGACTAGATTTATTAAATGTAAATCTCTTCTGCAATTTCCGTTGTGTTCTTAAATCGATAGTTATTTATAGTTATAATGTATTTTGTAGGTCAAATAATGTCAGCAGTAAAGGATGGTTGCAGAAAAGCGTTTCAGGCACAACCTCAACGTTTGATGGCGGCAATGTACAGCTGTGATATTGTCGTCGACCAGAAAGTATTAGGTAAGTCTAATCATTGCTTTTTGAATATTAACCTTATTTACAGGCAGTATAGTTCATAATTAAATGACAATTTACTGCAACTTTATCCTTATGACGTCTTATTAGTTCAGTAAGGCGATGGTCAGGGGCTAACGAATATTATACATAAAATTAAAACGATCATAAAAAATCCGTAAAATTTATTTTCCATAATTACAAATATTGTAATTTCTACGTCTACTATTTACAATTTATTCTAAGTATAAATATGGTTCTTAAATAAATATTGTATTAAACTAAACATACTACTTAAATAACTATAAATGCATTGAAATGTTACACAAAAAAATCCAACGAAATCTTATCACATATCTTTTGTGTACAATATTAAAAAAAAAACTTTTATTATTATTTAATCACCGTCTATTGGTGGGGAGAATATTAATTTAATTTGCAATTACAATAATCCAAAACTTATATCTAATAGTCATGGTTATTTCTATTTCTGGCAAATTGTTGCTTAATTATACCGAAATATAAGTTATGTTTTCCATACAATCAATAATCTACTTTCGAAACAGAATTGTTCTATACGTGTTTGTGTTGTTTGGGTGAAGATATGATCGTATTACTATCTATATTTTAGCGTAAATTCTGGATCTTATCCCCCTATCCCTTTAACAAAAAAAGGTATACTTGAAAAAGGTATTTTCTTTTGCATCTTTTATGGATCAAAATGATTGATTAAACTGCCTGACCATTTAAACACCCAAACTTGCTATCTTTCATTTCAATAAATACATTTGTTGTTAAATATGTTAATTATTCTAGTAAATGCAGTTGTACTTAGTATTTTATAGGCGTCTGAAATTAAATTTCGCCAAACTAAACAATCACGTTTAGAATGGGAAAGTCAGTAAGCAAGTATTAACTAAAAATCGGATATATAAGCGACAAAAAAGCGTTTCGAAATTAAATATGATTCAAGTATAAGTTGAATTCAAAGAGGCGGAATCGATTAATATAAAGCCTCCATGAAGCCAACAAACTTTTTTATTTCTAAATTTAAAGGTGTTTAGTTTCTAGTTGATCCAATGTAATGATCTAGCTAATTCGATAACTTTGTACCATGGGAAGGGGGGGTATTCTAATGTCGATCGCCTGACTCGTGCGACTCGAGACCTTCGGTTGTAGTACGGTTCTGTGTAACTGTGTGTGTGATATCTGTTGTACACGGGTTTCTCTGGATACGCATGAGGTTGAGAATAGTCCACTTTGTAGGCGCCGGTCGTGCTTTGTACGGTTAAGCCCGAGTATCTGTTTTTGTTGAATGCTGTTGAAAAGAAAATAATACTTTAGTAATGAATATTGATCTTGTCAGACTTGGCTTAGTCTCAAAGTTTAATTTAAAAATCGATGTATGCAAAGAGTTGTAAGGTAGTAATTTGATCTCTCTTGTTCATTCTAGGTATGGTTAATTTACCCGTAGGTCTCAGACATGGCTAACACAACCTTGAAAAAATAGGAGGAGTGCTGGTTCCCTCAATGTTTTTAGCAAGCGATAATAACTATTTAACATAAATTCGGAAAGATACTGGGTTACGACGTTTGAATTGCCAGTCCAACGGTTTTACCGCTACGCTTCCAGAGTTTCGTTCATACTAACCGGAATGATAGGCTGTAGTTGGTCGCACACACATCATGCCGTACACTCTGATGCCAGGAACAGACGCGTAAGTGGGCTGGTCGTGAGACATTGGACCTTCTGAAATTACATACATTTTATGTCTTAATATAGTTTAACGAAAAGACTTAATAAATTTTAGTAAATGGTTAACAAATGAAACGGTAACGGTTTGAAAAGGTTGTATATATCTGCTAAGTGCACCTTCAGGTAGTATTTTTTTGTTTCCCCTGTTCTAATAATGTAATGCTCCATTTTCAAATACAAAATCAAGTAAACCAACACCAATAGAATTATTGTATTTGTATTGAAACCTATGTTCTCAGCTTTAACCAATAAGCTTATTTGGTCGCCTACGATTACGGTGTAACACTTCAATGTGTTTTGTACAATGGAACACGAACTGTCATCGTACATGGCACCCGAGTTACCTTATATTGTGGGCCCAACCATGTACGTAGCAACAGCATTTGATAATAAGAATTCCTCACCAAATATAATGGACAATAGGAATTCTTAACTGGATATGCACCTAAGATTGTTCCTTGTGGGACTCCAATCGATACACTATGTTTTATTGACGATAGCGGATCCTGACTGGTCAGTTATATAAAGTCTAGCTTTGTTTCGTATCCAATACGTATTTGTCTCTGCTAGCGTTTTTCAGCTTCTAAGTAAAAGTCTCTTATAACGCGCTCAAATGTCTCGAAGGTTAGCGTTAATTCTTAATTATCAACAACAATTTCAAGTATTGGTTTTGAGAACACTTGTGTTGTTAAATAATAAAAAGTAAATACAATACCAGTTATCCGTACAACTACCAGAACGAAAAACTCATCCTGTACAAGTTTGAGGGGAAACAGGTTCACAAAGGTGTTTTCCGAATTCTAGGTCGAATTTATTTAATGTTTATGGCACATTCATGTTACTAACTTACCGAGTATATGATCTTCGGGACATCGGCATATCACCAAGTAGTGTGACTTGCCAGTCCTAATGTTTTGTAGCGCTAAGAGTGACCAGTCTCTTGGCGCTCGGCACTCACGCATCTCCGATACTGCTTCACAAGTCTTCACTAATGTCACAGCTTTGTTGGCGAACTGTAACAGCAAATATCAAAATTACGGTGGTGTAGAAATAAATAATAAAAAATTGTTTCAATTCCCTCTAAGTAAGATTCTGTCCATAGCCTTGACAAGAACACCATTGTTATAGTAACAATCCTGAAGTAGATAACAGCGTATGTATGTTACAAAGAAAATACACGCGAAGTTGTTTCTTAGTTTTCGACCAAGATACCGCATTCCTAAGCTACGTACGTCTTCTTATGTGTTTGCTACATATCATTGTAAATCGCATTAGACGTGATGAAATCAATTTCCTTTGCAGCACATAAAAAAATATGTACTTACTTAGAATGAATTCAGTGCGTTAAATCCAATTATGTCGGAGCGTTACCTTTTTTTTCGAGTCTGTTGTGAGGCGCGTCGTATGCAGGTCGTCGGCGTTGAGACTGGCGGAGCATGGGTCTCGGTACCGACTTGGGCACGCGCACAGCGGCTGCGTGTAGTTCAGACGCACGTAGACCGCGTTGCATACCTGTAAAGTCACCGCCTTATGTAGCTAACGAACCAGCATTGCGCATTGCGAACGGTCTTCGACATGTCGATATGTGGGACGGGATGCCTCGACAACGAATAATATTCATTCATCGCGTGACCGATGACGTATTTGGATTGATCTTGATTTTCATAATAGAGTAGGCGATTTGACCTAAATTGCATGTATTGCAGTCATCAGAAAAAAAAAATGATGGAATTCTAAAGTTAAACAATGTATTTTAGAAATTTTGCTCTTACAATAATCTAGTATGACCACGCCAATATTGTTGGGCATTGAACTGTACATATAATAGAACAAAAGCACATTTGTTGCGGATATTGAAGTTGAAGATGTTATTTCTTTTGGAAACCTGTTTTATTATAGTCACTAAAATCGAAAAGGACTGCAATTGCTAATCGGCTTAGTCATAGTATTTGTTCACAAGTTATTTGTTGCAGTTCCGGTACTTTCTTTAGAACAAAAGCGTCAATTACCTGCTGAATAGCGCATTCAGGCAACAAATAGATGTGCTGATTGTGGGGATAGTAGTGATACTTTGTCGGCTTTGCCAACACTGAAGTCGATCCGGCTGGTAAAGGCACCGTCTGAAATCAAAGAATACGTGTTCATAAGAATTGGCACATTCGTCAAAGACTAGGGTCTTTTCTTAGTCAAGCTCTTCACAAGTACGTGGCATAAGAATGTAGTGTAAGAATCTATGGATCTGTTGAAAGTGCGTCAATTTATCTGAGTTGCCATTAGTTATTATAACAATGATGGGAAATCGCTCGAGCTTGGTCTCGGATCGCGAACCACAATCTCATCCATCCCCGTTTGTCTCGGTTAGGGTTTCTGTGTCAACGCTCTTGCGTATAGACGCTATTAGTTTCTTATTTTGCTCCGATCTTGCTTGCTCGGATGTTCATTCGTTACTAACTAAGGACTTCATCAGATATCTATTGGTTAGTTTTGAATGATATGTACGGAAGGAGAGCTTTGTGTGCGTTAGTTCTTCTCATAACAATGCTTCACGGTCATGTACCCTGCGATTTGCCGATTACTTCGTCACGTTTGTTGCTGGATCAGGTTAATAAACCTGTTAAATGACGATTATCCTTTGTAGTTTTTTTCACTGAAGAACATTTCGTTTTACTTTTTGCTGCTTTAATTTAATTTTGGAATATAAACTTGTTAGTGCCGGAATTAATGTATTTAGAGCGATCGTTTGTGATGATGTCAATAAACAAATACGTTTTACGTATTGTGTCTTTATACACGTGCTCCTAGACAAAGTGTCCTCATCCTGATAAAGTTACCGAGTCCACAGGTCCACCTGCTGGGAGATCCAATTTTGATTGGTATCTTCATAAGATAGTCGTCGTACTCATTTATCTGGCCCACTAACCCGTATATATTGACATTCGACTAACTCACAACAAAGAGCTTTTTGTGTTCACAACCACTGATCGTGTTTGTTACAACAATTTTTCCTTTTACTCTACACAAAAGAGATAATGCTATAATGGGCGTCAGTTCAATTTAGTAACTAGACAACTGTAAGTTTTCAATGATTTTATTTTACGCCGTTCAACTTCGTTTCGTATTCGATTGGGATATAAAATATAATCACAATCAAATCGTCTGAAAAAGTGTGCGAATAAAATATGATACAGAGGCCTTTCTTATTGGAGTAAATGGTCCTTATATTGATCTTAGATCAATAAGTTCATAAGTTATTTTTTTAATTAATACAATAGTTCATGTTACAATTAATTCATTAATATTGGATAAGGATACACCTACAAAAGCTACAAAACGGTAATATCTTTTTCGTGCACTTTTGTTGGATTTAAAAGCTGCTAAATAACATGAAGTTTCTCATTGATGCCCATAATAGATGTCAATATGAAAGCTAACTTAGTATCTTAACTTTCAACAGGACTATGATTATTCTAAGCATCTATTGTGTCATAACTTTCTTTTTTAAGGTCTCGTTCGGAAATAGTTATAATTGCATTACCAACATTAAATAATATAGCGTCCATGCCCCCAATTGACCTTCACGATTGTGCTCATAATGGAAATGTTTTATTACTGATCCAGCTCTCAAATTTTTGTTTTTATATTTAATCGTAACAAACTTTCACTTCTTTCTGTTAACTTAGTGAACGTTGTGATTAACTTTTGCTTTTAAATTCAATTATTTCTTAAACCAAATAGCTGGTCTGCGCGAATCGCATTTTCCTTCTGATTTCACTTCGCGCGAGGTTTTTGTCGAGAACTTTTTTTTCAATAAATTTATGCTCACCATGATTAAACACAACACTTGCCGCAGAGCACGATTGAGCCGTAAAGTCATTGTCGGATGTTATCTTTTGTAAAGTTACTGCTCTTTTTGAGAGTCAGTACCGTACTGATTGCGTTCGATAACAGGGTACCGCGGTACGGATGAGCCAAGGGGCATCGCGCCAGGCTAGATCCTCGAACTGACATTTTTTCTATGAAAATAGCACCGGACGTCACGTTCAAGTTGAACGATCTAAATTGTCTCAACGGTTTTGGGATGTGCTTCAACTGGCATGCGTTTATCTTTTGTTTTATTTATATTTCAATCCTGGAATTTAATGACAAGGTTGTTAAATTTTTATCCTTGCAATGATTAAAAGCTAGCCACGCAATCATGATATTAGTAAGTCATTATAAATAAACCTTAAGTGAATAAAATTGAGCCATAATTTGATATAATTTATTTTTAACGATTTACGAGTAGATATCAAAGAGCACCGATAAAAGCTACCATTAAGGTACTGATGCTGAACGAATGATCTCAAATGCACGTATGGGACTGTAATAAAAACGAAATAGTTCTACATATGAGTGTGCTATAAAAAGCCATTGTTCCGCAGATGGTTGGAACAATGAGACATCGTTTGAGCTATTTCGTATCATCGGTTAAGCGTATTCATGTTGCAGGCTTGCACCTGTCTCCCCTTTTTACATCATTCGTAAAGTGCCAGTGATTTGTCATGCAGGTGGTGAGGAATGCAGTACTTAACATACATTATGATGTTAAAACCTTTTTGCTTTAAAAAGTGTTCATTTGTTTTTTGATTCCGTATGTAACTTTTCAATTAAGGTAATACCTATAAGTTGTTGGCTGATATTTTATCATCGAAATGTTTATTGAAATGTCTGCATAAATCCTTTTTATGCTCGGTTTGTATATACCTTATCCTATTCCACTTCTAACGATCTCGTTGCAACTGTTATAAAGTTGAGATAATAGTCGAATAACAGTACGTTACAGGGCTATAAGGTCAACTAGGGCAACAATTCACACGACATGTTTACCATAGGTTCAAATCTTCGGTTCGCGATCTTGACGTGAACTAACTTCGTGACGTCATCGATCTCGATAACTGAAGGTTGTTAAACTGTTCTATCTCAATGTTCAGTTAGATTTGGTTTGTCTATTTTGAGATGACTCATTTTTGTGTTGTTTTTCTGATTAAGTTTGTTCTTTGCGTGAGTTCGTGTGATGCGAATGCATTCGTGGAAATTTAGTTTTGGTGAACTATTGCCGCTGATTCACTATATTTTATTAATAGATTATTTAGGAGCCGGTCTCTTAAATTACGACCTCACAAATATACATACGAGTTTGTATAAATTCTTGTCCATGTCCAAGAGCATTTTACATAAAAGCTGAACAATATCAAATCTACTAGATTAGTATTGTTTCGTTTTTGTTAGAGTGTTATCTCCTAGGCCTATTCCGGAAACCGCAGACCGACACACAATTAAGGCCGCCAAGTATATGATTAGTTTGAATGCCACTCACACGTAATAACAGCGCAAGTTAATTGAAATGAAAAGCTATTCAATTTGAATAGATTTTCATTTCTATTAACTGTAAATGCAATGGAAATATCGGTAAAGAAATATAGAAAGTCAATAGCTTTTCATATGCGTATAATTAATGCGCTCGGAATGATCTAACATCAATAACAGATCGGGTTTGATCGAATCTGTACGATTTATAAGTCTTGATACTTTCGATTAATTCGTCTACAAATGTATGATTTTTTAATTGCTCATGGTAATAAATAAAAACAGAAGTTTGTAAATTGATTTGCGACCCCGGGCGGCGTTGCATCTCTTTATACTCAAACACTGCACTTGGCCTGGAAAGTAGACGTCGTAAGGCAATCCCGATAAATACACCTAAGCAAACCGTTATGGCAAATAATTATAATTATCAATTAAATACTTGTACGTGTGTATTTCAGGCAATATATCAGTTATTTGTAACAGCATTAATAAATGAATAATAAAAGAAATAGCTTTTCTTCGTACTTGAATTACAAGAAACAATAAAACATATCGCGATAAATCCTCGTTGATTTCCACAAAAACCTGCGGAACGTTTGTAACATTACGCACAGCGCCGACTGTCATACGATGTGCTATCTGAATCCTTTTTTCATAGAACGCAGCCAATAAAGACGTGTTCAGTAATAAAGATTATTCTTCTTGCGATAGGTGAGGGAAAAACAGGTTATTACGCTCATAGGTGTAATGCAGTCGTTGTGATTTGTCACATAAACGAGAATCCCACAATCTACAACAAAAAGATTGCGACTAGCGTATTTTATAATAGCAGTAAAGGCAAGTTAGTTTATAGCATTAAAATTGCTGGTTATATGTACCTGGTATCTCTGATATTTGCTCCCACGCTTTACTAACGAGTTGGGCTGTAGTCAAATGATTATTGCTGATGTAGCAATCTTATGTTTATAGCCTAATTTTATTGCTTGTCGAGACCTAGAACTGTAGATCAATTTAAAACGTATTTTTTTTTACACCCAGTATAATGTATAAATGTAAATTTTCTTACTTTCGTTAAATAAAACTAGCAAGTTATTCTCAGCTTGGCATAAAATTGTTATTTATTACAATCATGATATATGCGTAAGTAAAGCTATATATTTAAGATGATAGATATCAATCTTTATAATTAAATCCCTAGTCAATAACTTACTTGTAATATCGAAGATAAATAGATTATTAAGATTTTTAATGACTTTATAACGTGCGACCATAACTATCTAAAACGATCAAGTGCACACGGTCGCACATTAGTCGCACGCAATCCGCGTTCGTTGGCCGCGACCCACCTCAATACAGGTTCAGGGTTGTGTTACATAACCAACGCGTAATTACTTCCGACTTCATCCTGATTTATTTGCATATTCCAATCGATGTATGAGAATATTATCGATAACTTCTTATTGTACAATTGGTGCGAGGAAAAACTTATGAATATCTAGTTGAATGCTTTTATTTGCTTTTATCTCAAGGAAATGTAACGATATAATGTGCATGTTACACATATACATTACAGAAAGAGGAAACGAACTTCATTACTTTGACATAATGCCTACGTCCGGAGGCTGGTTCTCACGTTTGCGAGTAAATAGTGCGTTCTCTTAATAGGTCTCACACGTTGAATATTTTGCATAGCGAACTTTTGTTCAATGATCTTCTCGACGGAAATGAAAGAAGTTTTATACGTTTTTTGCATGACTTATGGCGGCTAAGGGGTTATTATCGTGCCTTTATACCTGCCTTATTTAACTTAAGAGAATATTTGCTGTTAAATGGCGTACATGTTTCGTAGCTAGATTGATTAGATGACCCAAAATTTTGCTAATAAAAAAATCACGAATTTCAACTTCATTGATCGTAGTTTCTCTTTTGCACAATAAAAGGAAAGAAGGATCCAATGTTTTTTGGAAATCTACCTGACGGATTAAATACTTTTTACTCAAAAAACTCCATTGTATGATATCGTGCTTCAAGCAATAAAAATCTTCTATTTCAGACGTGAAGCTACGTAATATTGCACCGCAATAGCGTTGGTAAGGGATCCTGGCGGCCCTTAAGGAAACCGGGTTTTAGTCTCCAGATATTATCATTAGATGTTACTGCCCATCTATCCGATACAATCGCTTTAATTGCTTCTTACTACACCCACGGGCAGAAATAAGATGGATCAGTCTTTGTACCGTGAAAATGCGAAGTTAATACTAGGTTGTATTGAATTCCGGGTTACATGTTTTTCTTACTTAGTATAAAAATCGTTTATTTTTTTATTTATACTTTATTCCACATAAATACACACTAGGAAAATATTTTGTTGGAAGTTCATGTACAAAGGCAAGCTTAACCCAGAGTTAGATTCTCTTATAGTAAACCTTAGAGTGATTGACAGATTTGTTATAGAAGGAAATCATAATATCCTATTCAAGATAAAGCAGTTTGTAAGTTTTCTAAACTACTGTAAAACTGAAAAAAGTTAAAGTGAAAAAGAACTAGATACATTAAAGTAATTAATTTACAAAGTCTTATTCCTGCATACCTTAACACGAATTCATTACCGGCGCTTAGTAATACAGAAAAAAGTGTTTTGCATTTGCATATTTAAATAAAACAGTACACCCTTCAATACTTCACAGTACATTTGCATTATAAAATCAATAAGTCATGTACTCAGGTACAACCACAGCCAGTCGTTATCAAAGCTTTCGAGTACTGCAATAATAAACTTTAGTTATCAAGTACAGTTGCGCCCACACTTACGCATACAGGTCCTAGGATAGCGGTACTGTTATTCAATGTAACGTGTTTCGAACCTTAAAGTAGGCAGTAATTTATAAAGGGTGTGTCGGACAATTTAATTAATTTTAGTTTAGCGGGCTTTCCTCCGACCTTTTCCTATATAAATGATTGGTATCGGAGTTGAATAAGTTAAGATTAGCATTGAGTACCTACTCTGGGCCCCAATTCTGCTATTTCGGATAGACATTTGAATGATTATGACGGGATCGTTCGTTTTCCAGACTTTGCATTTACATCGGTAGTCTCCTAACCCTTTGAGTTGTGGAACACTCAATGTCAATACTATACATTTCCAATGAAAGTGTTGGCGAATTCGAATACTGACAAATTTTAGCCAATTTCCATTCACGTATCGGCAATTGTAAATAGCTGAATCGCGGCCGTGGTTGTTGGTTTTAGACTATAATTAAATACTTATTTCAAATTAACTTAAGTAACTCCAATTTTATTTATAATTTTAGTTTGCAAGAAAATTTTGCTGTGCCCGACGGGGTCCATAATTGTTTCTTATCATTTTTTATAACACCTTATGTACATTGTGGAATGCAAATAAAGAAATATGAATATAACTCGTAACCATAAATACTATAAAGAGCTTTTGTTGAATGATGAAAAATTGTTACGTAAGTAATAGGTTTTAATTGCGTACGCAATAAAAAGGCGTAAATATATTTATAGCTACTGGTCAACAAGACAAGAGCGAATCAAATCATTCTCATAAAACTGAAACTATAAATTCGATACCAAATACGTACTTCTAATAATAGGTACGAAATCCCATAAATAGTTACTTGCAATACCAGTACCTATTACGGAACATCGATAATTACTCGTCTGTTTACGTATTGACAACATAATTAGGTACATCATATTTATCTCTTTAATTAAACATTGCCGATGTAACTATCTGTAACAAGCTAGTAGTATCTGTAGTAATTCTATAAAATTTGCATCGAACATTGTATATTATTTCGAAGGCGGAGCGTGGGAGGGTGCAGTCGGTAGGATAACATGCAAATAGACAAGAACCGTTTTGTTTTATACGAAAATCTATTAAACATGCTTGTTTAAATGGACGTAATAAATTTACTCACTTGGAGAAGTACTAGATGGGTTTTACTGGCTGTGGGAAAGTCTCGCGAATGTCTCTTATGATCTATCCTATTTGCTTGCAAATTTTGTACTACAATTTAGTTTAGAACAATAATATACAAATGAAAGTGTTGTGATTTATTATTTGAGCTTAAATTTCCTTAGCTAGCTTTATAGGGTTGGTTTCCTCTTCACATTCTTACTATCATCAAATTCAATAGAAAAGAGAATAATATTTTACATTTATCCTGTTTCTATACATACGAGATTCAGCAAACGGTTTTACCTGATTCTAAATCTATGATTTAGTTCCGCACCTGTCCCATAAATCTTTGAATATATTGCGCTATCACTACCAAAGGCACACACTTCGAATATAAAATATAGGTTATAATTCAATTTTAGCTAAAGCCTTATAAATATACTAACTGATCCGTTGTTTTGCCTAATAAATTACTTCTAGTTGTATGTATTTTTTAAAGCAACATTACATAAAAAAAATTCGTCCAGAAATTTTTTTTTTTAGTGTGAGCAATCCTTAACACTTGGGGTATGAAAAATAGATGTTAGTCGATTCTCAGACCTACTGAATACTCATGTAAACTTTGGTAAAAATCGGTTAGGCCATTTCGGAGGAGTACGGTAACTAACATCGTGACACGGGAATTTTATATATTAGAGGATGTATTTAAGAGAGAAACATTTTAATATAAGCTTTTCATTCAGAAAGTATTTTAATTAAAGTCACTAAACCTTAAGCTTTAATGTAGCTATTAATTATATTTATATTGCATTAACACAGGTCTAAGGAAATGAAATTACATATTATATTACATTAAATCGATGGAAAATAGTTGTAAATATTTTATTTCATATAGAACCATTAAAACCTTATAATTATATACTAAGATTAAATAGAAAACGTTTATTTAGAATTAGATTTTCATACCATAATTATCGTATTATTAAAATCATTATCATGATTACCTACATGTTGTGATGGAGATATTGAAGTTAAACGCATTACGTACTTATGAATATAATGTAAACAAATCTAGTATTGCTTGAGAAAATCATAATGAAAGGAGGAGGTTACTTTATGAACATCTAAATTATATAAATTTTGACGAACATTTGAACGAAATTTTTAACTTTATACTAAGCGTCTATTGAACTTATGTCAGAAACAAAGAAACGATTGCCGAACGCGTACCCTTGTGAAGGAACCTGACACGCCTGAAAATTTCAAGAGTAAAACCCAAGTCAGAAGTATAGGCCTTTAAAATCTGTCACCAGATTGTAGGAATCCGTCAACCACACTATAAGAAGAAGAACACTTTATTAAAGGGTTATCAAGAAGTAAGGATTAGAATACCTATAGTTCTATGTCTCAGTTCCTACGCAAAAGGCTTAAAACAGTAACTTATTATAAGTGCTATGACAAGAGGTATTCCAACTCCATCGCTATGCAGATAACTCGATAGAGATAACACACTTGCCGCTTATTGACAATGAATTATTTATGGGTAGAATTTTAATAGGAGATTTACCAGGCGCTAAAATATTGCGATCAATAGAATTAATTTGTCTTGATTCTGTGTGAAGTCATGATAAATGATAAGGATTACAAATATTAAATTTTGTATTTTTGTAAGGAGGTATAATTTTCGTCTTCTAATTCTTTATTGTGACTAATTTTTATTTAACGGTATCATGTCACAAACGAAAATCAAAAGATACGAAAAATAAAACCAAATGATTATATTTGTTAAGAACTGCAACGTGAAGATCGATCACAAACAGTTATTCGTTTATTTTTCTGCTTACTGTTAACCCGGACCGCCTGAGGTGCGGTTCACAAAAGTTTGCGACTTTGTGTACTTTTCTATGAGACGAGATCACGAGCGCTTAGATAATAGAATCTTTGAATTGATAATAAAGATTCGTAGAGAATACTGGCCACTAAAAATATGTTGTTTTTAGTGTTTCTATCTTATGAGGAAGTCTTAATCCTGGAGTCAGACATTAGGGAACTAAGCACATGTAACATATGACTCAATGTTTGTTCAGTTTCTTTGACAAATAGAAACATGTTCTTTTGTCCACTTTACGTTTCCTTACTGCCATTGAATTCCATGATTTTACTTTACCACATAAAACCTTCTCCATTTCAGTCTTTGATCGAAATTTCGAATTACAAATGCCAATGTCAATGCTACGATAAAACCAGA
This sequence comes from Trichoplusia ni, assembly GCF_003590095.1. Classification (NCBI taxonomy): domain Eukaryota; kingdom Metazoa; phylum Arthropoda; class Insecta; order Lepidoptera; family Noctuidae; genus Trichoplusia; species Trichoplusia ni. The sequence goes on from NC_039496.1 coordinate 4,459,073, forward strand.
AAGAAGATTCCGTTAAACTTTACGTAATACAAAGTTACGATATTCATTGACTTGCCACTTACTCCTTAAAGAGCAAAACAGGTACTATTTATGTACCAGTGCAACGAGCTCCATAATGTAATCTGTTGGTCTCTTGTACCTACACCACTTAATTATATCCGGAGGCACGCCCGTGTTGTCAGCTATGCAAATTTAACACATTATTATCTCTTAAGAAACGATAGATATTTTAAGGATTATAATGATATGGATTTATAAGTAAAAAAATAATCCTCTTACTCTGTTCCAAGCCGATTAATATGCAGGAAATTATATGTCATAATATTGGCTTCTTTTATTTTAGTGTTATATCTTTATAGCGCAGTGATGCCTATTGGTATGACCGTTAGATTGCTAACTCAAAGGTTGTAGCTTCAAGTCTCGACACGAGCCAATGTCTTTCCAATTTATGCGTGTATTACTAAGTGATTATTACTTGATTATGGCTGAAGGAAAGTAGTACGTCTGAGAATTTTTGACCTGTAAGGTGGATATAATACGGTTATAAAACTCTGACCCTCTGATTTACGATTGCGAAATTAGGGCCCGGGGTTGAACATCAACCATATAAATTGAATTGCAAGACTTTCCATTGTCGTTCGATTTCAAAGTCCACAACTACATTGCCAATTACCTGAAGTTTATTGTCAACGATTCTGAGAATTCGATTTTGAATGGAAATGGTTTGACTTGAATGCTCATCAATGGTTCAATATTAGCATGTTATCCAAGTATAAAGGCTTTATTCCCCCATCGAATATAATAAGGTTATGAAGACATTCATCACACTAAGTGGCAGTTCATTAAACACGTTATTAAAATGTTCCAGCGGAAGGTGGGTGTTTAGATCTGAACGCGATAGGTCGGCTTCGACTCAATTCTCTTATACTTTTCTTTTACGTGCCTGTGCAGCGAACGGCGTAATCAGTGAAAAGAAATTTACATTTTAGATGCGACAATAACTCAAAATAAAATAAGAAAGTTCGCAAAAAGGTGTTTGCGGTATCGATGAAGCCGCATTGTTTAAGGAGATAGTTCTGTGCGGTAAAAATGTATAATGATCCTATTAACCACCCAGTCTTGTAGGGCATGGCTATCTAGGTCATCAGAATTCTATTCTTTAGGTCTGTTACATGCTCAAAAAAACTGACGATGGATGAATCCAATCTTAAATCAGTATTATCTGTTAAATTCAGAAATCACATCAAAGCTTCGTTCTATACAAAAAACATTTTAAACTAGTGGCAAAAATTAAAAAAAAAACGATTTTTTCAAGTCAACGACGTCTATTCAATTGTGAATTATTCACGTTATCGAATACAATAACAATTCCGCGGATAACCCTAAAAATATCAAAGGTAAAAGTGACACGATCGACAATTGAAATCCGAGTGAACGAACGGTAACCTGGTGATAATTACCGATCGGGTAACCGAAGCTAATGCACCGGTAAATTGGTAAGAGTACTGATTCTGTATGAACACATTTTTTATCCGATACATAACAAAAGTTAATTTTATTGGTTGGTTGGCTTCGTTCAGGTGGGCATCAAGAAGCATCCATCGGAATTTCATTACGGACACCACAGACTCAAATAACTTCAACAGCTTTGAAAGCCTGATTGCGCAACCTCAAGTCAAGCTAGACTATTTCAAATTAATTAAAAATATCTATAATTAAATTGCACCTGCTAATTAGCAAAAACCTTGGAACTTGATTCAAAACGTTTCCCGCCGAATCAAAAATAATTTGTGTAAGTTTAAATTCTTTAAAAAGTGTTGTTAATCGATCAAAACTATGAACTGGTAACGCAAGAAATTTCGATTCTCAACGGACAAAATTGGGAACCGTGGCATTCCTTAATTACTGCGAACATTGCTTTTAAGATCTGCAAATTTATAATTCAGATCAGATACGTGCTGAAAACGTATACAATTTCGAACTTAGTTCATTACTTTAGATCTCGGTCCAAGATTGTGATTTTAAAATAGTGATCTCATTGTTTGTGCAAACATTTACAGTTAGGGTTAGTAGTGATCATTGCTGAATCTATTGTACAACAGACATCTGCCAAAACTTAGTAGTCAATTGAAAAGATTGGTATCAAAGATGCACGGATATCTTAGAATAAATTACACACGTATATCTTCGACACAAATCGATCATTTCATGTAAATGTACCTCCGAATTAAAAATACAGCCTTTCACTTCAATTGTAATTTGAAAAGTAGAATAATCTGCTTCTGAATGGTAGTAAAGGTCAACACTGAGTTCGTCTAGGTCTAGGTCAACGATCATCAACTCTAATGCAATGAAATACCCTACAAAGATAATAAATAACGACACAACACCAGTCGTGCATAAATGATTTAATAAAACACTTTTATACAGCGATGGAGTCGTAAATATGGAGCGTTGTAGTAAAATTAGTTGGGACAAAAAGCAGTCACACAAGGCTAGCGTAGAAAAACGGGTGCAAGGGTTCAGTGCACGGGGTAGCTCCTAACGAGTTCCCACAAGCTCCAGTGATGGTAATAACTCCACTCACAATGAGCAATCAGTTGCACTCACTATATAGAAAAAAGGATAACGACTATGCCGCATTAGATGCTATTCTTATTTTCAACTTAGAAATTATCGTAATTGAAACTATTACATTTAACTATTGGATTCAACCAAATTAAAGCGTTAGATTTTTTTAGCTTGTTTGATTCAAATAATAATTTAAACGTCCTTTTATTTTCTCATTACAGTCTTTATTTGGCGAAATAAAACCACGCGATTATAATTCATCGCCTATTAAAGGTGTGCAATTTAATTCGGTGTCAAGTTATACATAATTGAGTCTATCTAATGTATAATAATCAGCTGTATTACAACTACATAGCGACCAGGTGTATGACAATAAACATGAATGAATAACGCTTAATTGAAACCCGGAAGCGTCACTATTATTTTTTAAACGTTTATCTACACGCTATCGCCGATACTTTCTAACAAAGAGTTATTAGAATCCATTGCCATTTGTCTTAATAAACCTATATTGCTGTACCGACTTCGAATATTAATCATTATTCTGAGTACGAAATTATTAGTAGATACATAATTATTGTTGATTAACACTATTTATCTGTGATCTCTAATTTGTATAATCGCTTATCTTGACAGATCTGGGCATACCATAAGAGTATTAGTGAGTCCGAACATATTGATGATTCATTCTTCGTTGATTATAAAAAAAGTAACAAGAAACCGTAAAAATCATGTTAAAACGTTCATCAATTAGCTATCATTATAAAGCAATTTGTCAGGTGCTCTCTGAACGCCGGAAGAAAGTTCGATTTACGAGTCGCGTGCGCACTTCTGTTCAAAAACGAGCACGACGTTAGACAATCGCCGCTTTTGAGTAATGAATCGTGTGTGAAATTGAAATGGCTCATATGATTTATAAGAGCTTAAATCTAAAAGGCCGACCAAATATCGAAGTTCGCGTTTGAATTGCGACTAATGGACGAATAATGGTTTGTTACTGATTCTTTAAGTTGGAGCGAATGAGATTGCAGTATTCTGGGCCTATTAGGAACTCCAATATATACAAAGTTCCATGTAGAAACGAAACTTTTTGATATATATTTTTGTTTTGACGTTTGTAATTTTGTATCCTCGAATGCAATTCACAGATTAAGCCTATATTATACTTATTCAAAATATTAAAATGGAAGTGCATTACGAAATATGATCGAAATAAATAGTAATTCCAACAAAACAATGTGACCGATCAGATGTAATGATAGGCTTAATATTGCTTGACGGTTATAATTTAATCAAAATTATAGGTGAAATCTTATGAATAGTCAGATTCCGATCAGTAACGTTGTATTGCGGTAATATAAAAAATCTATTAAACCTTTTTCGTTTGACCCTTTCTCTGTGGGCTTTCTACTTTAATGTTTTGCGGCAACGAGCACGTTTATCTTGTTTATTTATACGTTTGATTGAACTGTTCGATATTTTAAGTAACAGATTGTATTCAGTTGCGAATTAAAGGTGGATAACATTTTAAGGCTATTAAGCGGATGAAATGTATAGTTGGGCTTTTTGTCGCGCCCCTTTATTAGCTGTTTACAGTAATGTATCAGACAACTAAATTTTTTTGTTAAATTTTTGTTGAACTTAACTGTTAAGAACTTTTTTGCAGACAAACAAATTCCTCTAACGCCGGCTTGCTGCCTTCAGAGCTAGTTTTTTCTATCAGATGTTGTTCATCCAAGTTAATGGTTGGACGATTTTTATCATGTCCTGTGCTAATTAAAACGTTCGTCTAACTGGCATGTGAACACGTTTTTCTATTAGATTTCTTTACTTTAGCTTCGTCCCTTTTACTTTTACTTATAACGGCATGTTCCGAGGTCTTTCAATCATGAACATCGCAGTAATATATTTCCGTTTCGAATCACTTTATCTGTGTCTATGAGTGATGTTGGCTACGTCACACTGCAGGATGATCAGTAGTCTAGTACATTTATACTGAGGCAAGTTATCTAACGGTGCAGGAACTTCAAGGATGTAATTTATTAACACTTCCTTGTATTAATGGCGGCTTTGGAATATCTGTGATAGTAATACGTGGGTAGTATGTACTAAGTAGTATTTAGCCTCATGGAAGGAAGCATTGATAGGTTTTTATCTATATGTTTAATAGATAAAAATAGGCATTTTATCGATGTATTTATCTTTTGAAATAGGAATTTGTGCAATTTAATCGAAAAAGCCGTTATCCAGCTTTAAATTGTTTAATGTTTACAGTATTTCATATCTAAATGTAGGTACTATGCTATAATCAGAAAATGATCTGGCTGTTGGGGAAAACTTGACGAACCGAAAATAGACTTACTTTTTTGAACGAGATTTTTTTTATATTCTTTCCAAAGACAATTACCGACGTAGACATCGATACACCTTGTAGGTTAACATATTAATCATGCCATTCAATAATATAGCTGTTAAGAAATCTTCAATGCATTTTTTTGCTATATTGTCATAAGAGTCATCGTTCACACTGTACAGGTGCATGACCTATAAACTTACGTCACGAAATCAGCATAACTAGCTTATGTAGCACGTCAAATGTGTGCGTGTGTGATTCTGTACGGTCTTACACTTCTGCCATATTTATTGTTTTATGATTGTTGTGTTGAGTACCGACGGAGCACGCACGCGCACCTGTCGACTCACTTTCAATTTCGGCGCTAACGCTTATTGTACCGCCTTTGTAGTCACACCGCCAACCAAACAAAACTGTTCACTCGACGTGGAACTATCTTAATCATCTTGTTAACGATTTAAAAACAAAACATAAATTGTTAGCTACAAGACTTTGGCAGAAAAAACGACAAATGCCTAAGAGAAATTCCGTGTACCCAAAACTTTCGTTATTTATTTTAAACTATAACTATTTATCGATTACATTTTGATGGCTGTCTACAGTCTTCTCTCGTTCATATAAGCATGTTTTTCTAAAATTGTTCACACATTAGCAATCGTGACCGGACCCTTGATGTTAGGCACTATTACGGGGCATCAAAACTGCATAATTATGATATAGCATCGCACTTAAGTTGGCGCCTTTGATGACAGGTTCAGTGCACGGTTAGTAGTGCATTCGCGCGGTCTAAGTATAGGTGGAACGCAGGGAGCGAGCACTACTTGTATCTAGACCATACATACTTAACATCACGACTTTCCCCATAGCACTGGCAGTTAGAACAGAACGAGCGCCACGTGCTACCATCCTTACCTCATCTTCATATTCAATTACTTTTTTCACAAACTCACATTTAGCATGGTCATGGTCAGCTAAGCAATATGCATAATATTTATCATAACATTATGCAATAGTATAGTAAAGATATGAATGATTTTAAACTAAAAATAGAGTTGCTTCGGAACGTTAACTAAAATTATGAAGTCACGACTGCGACCGTGTACCTGGCTATTACATTTTTTCTCATCGCCACCTGAATTGTTGGAGACATGAGTTTTTCCAGAATTTCTTGTCAAAGGAGACAGTGAAGGCCGATTATTCAAATGTAGTACAAAATTCCGATGCGTCACGAAGACGCTATGCAAGTAGGTTAAACGTAGTCACCAAAGAGTTGTTAAAAGTAAAACTTGTGGGAGTAAGAGTTCTGACTACGTGCCACAAGAGTTTCTTTTTAAGGGATCTAATGGAAAGCAAGGGAATGCTCACACAGTAGTGAACTTTCTACTTAGTTATGCAAATTTCTTTAATTACACTGTAATTGATACAAGCGCTACGAAGGGACATTGAAATAAAACCTTGAGAATGGCATCGCGGCTATTTTAAATAAAACTTGTGGACGCAAATGTGGAACAAAATGTGGAACATTCATTATCTGGTCGCGGCACGTTGCGATCTAACAGCGTGCCGCGCGCAGACACGCAACTAACAAAAACATGACAACAATCTAGACAACACGCTGTTCCCAGAGAAATAGAATACGTAATAAGAACTACTGTACCAGTAGACTATAATTTCATTCAGGTATTTGCTAATAATAGATCAAGCGAAAAAGATGTTCACGCCTTTAACTATTACTTATAAGTTGTGCACGCCTTTCAACCGAATCGTTAGTCATTGGGTGAATGAAGATTAAACGAAGCAATGCTTGGCGTCTTCATGGAGTTTAAAGAATATTACGCGTGTTCAGGATTAGGTTGAAAGAGTTACAAAAGCCGCAGTCCGCATGGCTCGCTAATGACGGTAGTGACTGTACAGAGCTATCAATTTTCTCAAAATAAATATTTCTCTTAGCCAGGCGGAAGCCACTGCTGTGTTATTTGAACAGGCGGCGCCGCATTAGCCAGCCGCAATGATTGCCGGCGAAAGGCCAATTTCCTAGAGTCTGTTAACTCTAAGCACGAGCTGCCCAGAAATTGTAAGGAAAAGTTCCGCAACTCCGCAGTCGTGGTCTACGGAAACGATGAAATAATAAATCACAATAATGACGGCAATATGATAGGATTTATTGTGCGTCGGTCCAGGACCGATCATGTTTTACATGGAACAGTACATCCCAGAGCATGAACAACAAAACGTCGGAATGAGCTATTGCCTTCTTTGGCCCAACAGCTTTCCTATTATCTCATCAGTATAACGTGTAAATAAATATTTTAAGCTCACGTTTTGAAATGCTGACCGAGGTCAAGTTTGATTAATGGAATGGCACGTCTTTAGCGTATCAGCGTCCATTCGTTTTTCAAGTGCGGGCGCTTTGTTTAATGAGACTATTATTCAAAGAAAGTACAAAATGCAAGGCAGAGTACTGAGCGCCCGTTCATTCATAGCATCTTTTATTTAAAAAATAAATGATTGGTACTTACTCAGGTAACTGACTTTTATAAATTTATTCGTAAGAAGTAGGTAAGTAGCAACCAATCGTTAAATATTATTTCTTATTTTTGCGGAGGCAGTCGATTTCCTTCTTAAGGTATTTTTATTACCTGTTGTAAATTTGTCGACAATATATCTTACTTCATAAATGTAAGCTATCAAACTTTCAGTACAAAACAATAAAGAGGTAACAAACAATTTAAAGTTGGACTATTACGACACTTTTATAATGCATAATGCTACGGTATCAAGCTGCCCATTGAAACACAAGCACTTTTAGTCACACCCGAGGCAATGCAGTAATTTGTTCGGTCAATATCTGGTCTGAGTAAACGCACTGGGCGGCGCCTGTATTTACCATTCAACTGAATATATGTCATTTATCCATCTGCATCTGACATTAGAGGATATAAAATATTTAGATTATTGGACATCGACTTGTAATCTCAATACTCGTAAATTCAGTTCGATCCCAGAGAAGAATGAGCGTGAATTGAGCATAAGTGTGTTATTAAAATAAATATGCCGTGAGATTCAGAGCTCGAAACGTGCTCCGTCATTTATACCATTTGCTATTGACATCGATGTTTAAATGAGGTCTACGAGCCACGTGTATGCAGAAAGCAAACACCTATATTCAGGAAGTCCCGTATAGCCTCAAAACGAAGTAAATAAACCTAACAATGTTTAGCTCATCAATTATTAATTCTACAGATGGATACCACAGATATCTCAAATCATAAAGTTTAAACAGCATCCCATAAAAACATCAATGTCTATGTATTAATCTTTTTATCCTGAGAACATGAAATACGTCACATTATAGAGTAATTATAATGTTTCATAACACTATATACGTGGCTACGGACCTAATAAAGCCATCAGAGAAAAAGTATCCACAGCTTAGACGGAAAACGGACCCGCTCCATGGGAAACATAATCTCACATAGAATCAGCCGGAGCCAATCTGCTACTGGTTTCAATATCCCATTCAATAACTCCAGGGAAAGATAAGATACATTACCAGGAAGCATTGTAGAAAACTAACTGTATCAAGGAATTATAATAAAACGTGATCGCTTGGAAACATGCAGAGTGCAGGCTAACAGAAGAATAAGAACAACGATACATCGGAGATAGTTAATAATAACAATTGTTCAAAACTAAGCAACGTCGTAAGCGATCTAATCAATTAATAAGAGGGGAATAGCGCTGGCTGTCACGATAGAAATTAAAGTCGGTTTCTTATTGCAACGAGGGATTGGCCTGTGAGCGCCGGGTCTAATCGTGATCAGAGCGCTTCGCCAATTTAATATATTGACAGTATTGAACTTTCTACAAATAACGACGTGGAAAACAAAACAAACCATTAATTTAAAAGTGAACATTAAGCCATTTGAATTATTGGCATGTAATTAAAAGTATCAATGTATAATCAAATAGGTATTAAGAATTATTTATGAGATTACAATGCCTTTAATTTCTTTTATCAGATATTTATAAACAAGATAATAAAAAGAGAGCCCTAAAAAAACATCCGCAAAATAATTAGGTAACTTGAGGCATAAAAAAATATCTATTCAAGAAAGAATGCTGCGATTGTATAATTGAGAGATTTACAAAACGATTTTATCAGGCGTGAAACGATGTTATCTGTGTTTCGCTGCAAGTCTCAATGGGTAATTTACGACGTATGTGCGTGCAGGGGTCCCGATACGCCCGATCGGCCAATACGCATGTGCCAGAACGAGTTTCGCACCAAAGTACCATGGTATCGCTGTTGGCGGAAGAATCAACTAATGACCGTTGTTCACAACGACGCCGACGTACGAACAAAGCCGACAACGGCCCTCTACCGTGCAAGAATTAGATAACTATATGTAAGGATAATAGAAAACAGCCAAGAAACTTTAAACGTTTTATGTACCTACTGCTGAATCGAAAATGCCTGAAATGATGAAACAGGTGAAAGTCTAACGTTTCAATATAACGAAGAAATATTTATTACGCCTCTTTCTGATAATAGCGCAATTATGTTCGAAAGCTATAAACGCCAAGTTTATGCAGAACATAAATAATGCAAGCAATTCGCTTAAAATACTTTCTAACAATAGGTAAGGTGATATACGATCATATTGAACTCAAAAACAAAAGACTTTCGACTGTTGAACTTCAGGAAAACGCTTTTATCTAAAACTAACTCTTCGGTAAGTAATCGCCGAGATACATATCAGCAAAAAACGGAGGAGCACGAGCCATGACACCACCGAGGCACGAAAACAGCAATTGTTATTTCGTACACTAATTTCGATCAGTCCATAGCTATTAGAACTAGGCGCCACTCGAATACACGTTCGAAGTTCAAACGGTAACCAACACAAAAATCCAATTACGACGATGATCGAGAGCGCTGCAAAAAAATGTTTCGACGTTGTCACACGACACCAGTTGCATCACGCTCACCGTTAATATGACACACGAACGGCATGTAAGACTTGGTAAACAGGGAAGACAATGGATCCAAGAGAAAAAGAGATTAATTGAGCGGTGATCGCAACGGAGACTGATGCCGACAGCGATTACCGCAAGCTCTTAGAACGGGATCAGCTTTTGTGGGCATTTCCCGGGCCGAGCAACAGATACATGGACAGCAACGAGACAAAAAATACGTTTGTCTGAAGTAGCCCTGTTTATGGATATAATGGATTTCTACCGGAGATGTAATGTAATGGCTCTTTGTAAAACTACAAGAAAAAAACCATAACTGCCTATTTACGGGCACCTAATAATTTATAATCTAACAGATATTTCAGTATGTAGAATCGTGAGCATTGTTTCAGACGCAGGCGTGGAATTTATGCCAGCCGTCCGGTAGCGTTCATGCGCATTTATCCGCATAGGCAAATAGGACCGTTTACGAGTTCTAGCAGGGCTGCGCTAGCCAATTACGTGTCGGCGAGGTATTCATTACATAGGAAGACGCTGAGTAAAATGTATAGGGGCTAGGAGCACCTACAGCGCTGGATAAGCGTAATGTACGATCGGTACCGCCTTATCGGGATATCGGTTCCCTGTACGCCGCGCGTGCCTTTGCATACATAGATGTGGCTGCGTCGATACTCGATATTGCATACAATATTGTCGTGTCTCTGCTCTCGTCCTGGACGCCGCTGGGAACCTGCACACAATGAAGACCACTGCCTCTCGTTCAGATGTAAATCTTTACCCACTCGTTTTCAATGGTTTGCATTGTTCTATTTAACGATACAATTCAAGAGAATTTCTCCAACTTTCGTAAGCGTTCCATAAGGAAAGTAAGCGTTTGTAACGTCAATGTGGTTAAATTTATCGTGGTTCGTAAACTTTATTAGAAATATGTATTTTGCAGTATTAGCAAGATCCTGGATATTGTGGGAGTAATGGCGAGGATGTTCGTGCGCTGGTAATATCAGCTAACGATCTAAAGAAAATCTATGTACGTTTAGTGCAAGTCGTAACTCAAGGGCATAATATGAGGGGGCCACGCATGAACCATGGGGTAATAGAAGATAGAAGACGCGATAAATTCAATTTATCTTATTAAGGTGGGTTATCTTAGCCTGCGAGGCGTGGTGGTTGTGTCGCATGCCGGCGTGGGTTGGACCTCTAATCGTGCAAGTCAAATCTTTCGCTTCGCCCAACCATCGTTCTCTCACTTATCTTGCGTCCTACGCGTTAACTCGTGAACGTTTATTTAAATAAGGACAACATATTAAGTAAGTGGATACTAAATTGTACTTTTCGAAATAAATGTGTCCTTCCTCTTGATAATATTCTAGTCTATTAATTTGAGCTCACTTTAAGTTTCACCTTTAAAGCTGCAAATTCTACTTATTTATTCAAGTATTTTAATTCGTGCCAACAATTCAATATGCTATATCGAAGCCTGGTAAGCCAATTTGTCTTAAATAAATTAGTTCGCATTTCAGTTCTCAACCATATTCGAATGCAAAGTGGCCACACATCCTTATCTACTTTACTGGAAGCGGAGGCCATTAATTTACCAATCGGCGGGCACACAAAATGTTATTTATTTTCGTTTTCACGCCTAGTTTGGTGCTTGTTAAAGTGATGCAGCTACTTGAGCGGGCCGTAACAAATTTTCTTGAGGACGGCAACACGACAATCTGTAACTCGATCTGAGGGACGTTGCTTAGGATCTCCGAACTGTTTATCTTGCTAGTTTCCCGAGTGTCACGACATTGTAACTATGTACAACGGCGACGTTCGACGTTCCGATGCATCGATACATCACTCGCGTCGCCTTACTTACGGCCGATCTTATGCAAGTTAATGTTGAGATTGTCGACTCTTAGTTGTTTTGTTAAATGGATAATATGTTACGATCGTGACTGACTAGCTTCTGCCGGGTAATTGAGAATGCTTCTTTAATTAAGATGCGTTATATTATTGACTTCGCATACGATTCTATATAATGTTGTAACATTCTTTTCTAGCACTACCAAACAATAATATCCCATTTAGAATTCAATCATTCAGTTGGCAGTTACTTGAACTTTCATGTTCTTCAGCAAAATAGGAATAGGCTTCCTATTAGTAACGAGGTTATTGCTCCATTAGACTTGTCGGTAATAAAGTAATCTCTTGATAAACGACAAATATTTATGTGCAGATTAACATGAATGTTTATAGTGACTGTATACTTAAAGGCTTAGAGAAAATCAGGACGCCAATTAAAATGATAAATTATTTCGTATTGTCGTATTCATAGGCAACGATATAACCTATTGATTTATTTCGTTGATAGCTTACGTCAACCAATGTTTTTTACGGCCGTATTTATTTTGCGTATGTGTACCTAATTTGTAAGTTTTTGCATAATGGGTATCTTAAATGCCTACCTACTCAAAATTTACGAGATCTCATACTTTTTATACTATTGTCATACTTTTTCATAATATCAGTTCTATTTGATCACAGCACGAAACAAATTCGAATTGCTGTCAACATAAAAGGCATAAAATAATTCGCCCTTACGCGTCACGTGACAAACGATATTGTATTTAAATTCTATCAAACAGTTTCAATGTGTGGATCCTGTTCACGATACCTTCACGCGTACGTTTACCTTATGGAGATAATGAAAACTTTGAGCTCTGTCAATAAGATTTATTGTTCGCCTACTTGTATTGGCAGTAGAAATGCGTTTGGTTTCAGCATTGTGTCAGGAACAGAAATGTCAGTAGACCCACTGAATAAATGTATGGTAATATATATACGTATTAATGCCAGCTTTCAATAAAATCTTGAAACGGGATCTAAGAAGCATAGAATCTTGCTCAATTTTAAGCTACTATTTTTTTTTACTAAAATTGCCTAAAATTGTAGACATCAAAACGAGAACAGGATAAGAACGAAAAATGACATCAAAATATAACGTATACGGGCCCAATTAGAAATAATCATAACGGCTTTGACAACTAATTTTCTAATATTAATTCAAATCGTAAACATTAATTATAACTCTACCGAGCCTACCCTTAATAGCTAAGTACTATCCGTATCGTAAATTCCTAGTTGACTTAATATGCGACAGTTACTTTACGAGTACAGTTGACCTAAAGGCTGACTTGCTAGTAGTTTTAGCTATAAACAAGATTTCGCCTACAGCGCTGGCGTGAACATAGCTTTAAACTTAGACTGAAATAGGGCAGGATAACGTGACAATAAAGTATTTTAAAGGCGATGGGTGGAGAGCTTTTAGATATTACGATGGCGGTGCTTATCATTTCGCTATATAGGCATATTATGGGCCTTCAATACGTCAGCATTTTGCGCGATTTTTTATTCAGGGTGGTGGATGGGTCTTTAAACGCATTTATTTTGATTCTTTAAAAACAAGAAGGCGGCATAAAAGTAACAAATCCACTAAATCCAATGAAGGCGGTTATCTCAACACCTGCATATTTAAATACGTAAAGATACAAATACACTCTTCGTACAAATGAACGAATGTTATAATCAATTGAATAATTAATAAAATAAATCTTAACTTCGAGACCATCTGCGAGCAAATAAAAGAGTCGAACATTCTAGAAGTTTATAGAAACAACAAAACGATATATAACGCTAGATACAATTCACATACACACCTTCTTAAAGGAATAAAGTTTTATTTGTAACATTTCATTCAGTTGTAATCATAAAAAAAATATCTTCATTTACACTTTTATCGTCAAATATAAAGATATATATGCTACCTCATTATCCATACGCTACTTTAATAAGACATTGAGCCACTGTTTTAATACGGGTTCTATGTGCAAGACCGGTAAGCAAGCGTTAGTAATCAGGTGTCCAGTTACCGATATAATATTATGATAGTTACATCTGATGGCCATGCTGTTATATCGTATGAACATGCTATACGCCCATTAGAGTGGATATGACACACTTTATTATGTCTTAACGCATATATTACTGATCTTCAAGTCTTCACAACACTGTAAATATTATTTTAAGTGGCGGAGTTAGTGGGTGCTATGCAACGGGTTTTAAAGGACAGGAAAGAATGGTTCGATTCCCGCTCAAGACAATTTTTTTAATATAATTTATCTTTAATATGTATTTAGAAACAAATAAGTATGTTTATCGGTTGTCTAGTACACATAATTACAAAATCAAAACTGTCAATTAACATAATGGTCATGAGGTCCAAAATTAGCAAGCAACTGATTAAATTCGTGTAGCAGACTTTTATATTCATCAGATTAAAGGGACAATCATGGAAATACGAGGTTTGATATAAATACTAATGTTCTTACAACATAGTCATGGTTACGAGTTGTTCAGGAACGACACGCTCGTTACATAAACTTGCAAGCCAATTGGATAGTAAAGAAACATTATGCTTGACATCGCTTCACCTATCGTTTGACCTGTGTCTTGAATTACATGCGCGGGGAACACAATTTACAGTGCTTGATAGAAATATGTATGAGGAATCGATCTTCAATAACAGTCGTTTTCTCGTTTAGTTGATACAACCTAGTGTCAGAATTGAAGCTGGCCTTTGAGCCCGAGACTTAATTCACTTGAAAAAACTCAGGTACTCCTCTTAATGTTTTCTTTTCAAATTAACCAAGTGATCAATACTTTGTGAATTCGTACAAACTCTCAGTCGTCCAGCAGTCAGCACTATCACTGCCGCTGTCAATAACAGTTAAGAAAATGCTTTATAAGAAAACATTGAAGACATTAATCAAGGAAAAGCTAGAATAGAAAATAAAGAATCTACATTTCTATAAACAAGGATTAAAGATGAACCAGTAGTACTCAGACTTTTGAATCATACTTATCAGTCGATAACGAGTCATCACATTGATAAAGTTGACTGGGATCAAATAACGACCCGGAAACTCCTGTGAGACCAGCTTTATATACGATCTTATCAAAGTAACGGTACATACTACTGCCAATCACTATGTCATAATGTCTGCTGATCTACAGACACGACGATATACGGAAAACGTTGAGAATACTTTATGCGATCGTATGTCAGTAGGCTGTGGTTCCTACATATGTATTTCTGATTTGTTATTAGTGGACAAGCCTTAGCGATTTCATCCACATAAATGATTTGGAGGGACGTATTTTATGTTTAAGATGAGAGTCGCTTGGAATTAATATATCATTCTTCTGAGTATCGGCGACGGGAGACGTAAATTGTGAAGTTGTTTCTACTAAATAGACACACAATAGGGAACCATAAAGTTTGTATTACATGCGAGTACTGCTTAAGCCATGTAACTCATAGTAAAGTTTTGTATTGCTTATTGTATTAGGTGAACCCTTCATGCCGTTTCACCAAGCTTTAAATTACTCATGGAACATGGAACAGACATAATAAGAGATGAAGATAGAACCATAATTGGAAGGTCCATCAGTCTCCATAATGAGCATTTATGGAAACTACAATATCTCTAAATGTAATTTGCAAATAAGATAAGTAAGAAAACTATCCTGTCATCAAATCAGCATCGACTCTCATCCAATGGTAGTTACCCGGTAATTTTCTACGTGCCATGCATCATATTCGCGGGTTAATCGTAGGTTGCTTGTTTCCAGCCTAGTATGTAGGTTGTAGCACATTGTGGGTCAATGGAACGCGGCACGCGCTGCGCTTTCCTGCAGTTGTCTTATGCAGATGAGAATTATTTATTAACCCCGCTGGCTTAAGTTACCATCATAATTTACTGATTTAAGATGCATTGTGCTACTTGCATAGCAACAGTTTCACTTCATAAGTCTTGCCTCAGAACGGTGCCTTTGTCCGTTCCATGAGAACTGATGATGCTTTAAATAATTCTTACACCCATTATACGGTAGCCGTCCGTGAGTATTTTATGCAAATAATTATAATGATCACTTATCAGCAATATCCGCAATGAATGAATGTGCAGCTGTAAACAGTAAGTCGGTTATGGGAAAGAAAATTATTATCAATTCAATTAAAGTATCTCGTAAAATAGCTTTAAAGGTTTCTTTTGATAATTATTTTTCAGTTTAATTAAGACATACTGCATTGAATTGGTTTTATAGTCATATATAATTGAAATCTCATTTTGTCTGCCACCGACGCACAACTTTTATAATAGTCCAATTTTATAGTTTTACCTAAAATGGCTAAACGCTCACAGCCCATATGAACTTTGAACAATGCGAATAGTGGAACAATCTGAACCGAATCCAATTGTAAACTTCCGTTCCCAGCCGTTTCTAGACCAATCGAAGAAACAATAAAAGGAAAGCTTGTAATTATCGAGTTTGTTGCCCATTATAAGATGCGCTGCAATTTCTTCCGAAAACAAGAGGCGGTAACTAGCAACGTCTGCATTAATGGACGCTAAATACATCCATGTTGTTATAAAGATTTGTTCGATAGCAGTCTCTGAATCAAGTGCCTTAGCAATGAATTGAAGCGATTTAGCTGGGTTTGCAAGCCACTGATAAACATCTACAAGTATTGTTTTCTCATTTACTAAACTTTGAATCATTACGTTCAACGCTATCCAATTTGCCATCAAATGATCGGTTGTACGATTTACTTTCTTTTTGTTCAGCTTTAATCTGATCTTTGAGATACTTATCGTTCGTAATCACCTCAAAAATGTTGGCTTGTTGACCCTTACGGTCTTATAGCTGTAATGTTATTGTTTATCGCGATATAGGTAAAAGTCGGGTATCCGTCTGCATCGATATTCACGTTTTCGACTAACATTACCGGGAAATTTAAAATGACTATTGGTAAAAAGTTTTACGGTTTGCTTGACATAGGCCGCACATCGCAGGCATCTGTTAACACATCTAGGTCAGTTTTTGTCCCTCGTTTTCACTATTCAAACAAACGAGGAGCGACGTCACTTCAAGTTCATGAGCAGCACGTACATCTTCATGTTTAATTATCTGAGAAGCGAAATGTCATTCTCGTCCGTGTAACATTTTGTATATCCATTTCACATGAATTAATTTCGCTTTTAAGTGTTGTAATGTTAAATTTTATTGCTGTTATTTGTAAATTTATCTTAATGTTGGCGAATGAAAGTGTTTCTATTATGAAGTTCTTTATTCATGAGCGCATTAAGTTTTTGTTTCTCTCATTGTTATCGTGTTTACTACGGATAATTGAAGAAGTTACAAATTTCGCACATCATTTTGCCGTTTCTTCTTACGTTCGTAATGTTGCGTGGCTTAGTTGGGCGTGACGCACCGTTTTGTCGGCTGCTCTTGCCGATACGGTCTACATGCGCCCGAGCATCCGTCGACTAACCCCTGGTTTCGGCTTCAAGTTTTCTTCTTCCATGGGGAAAGCTATCGATTTCTTGTGTGTAATATATATCAAACAACCGCACTTTCTTCTACTTATTTGCACTGTTTGTATTTAATAGAATCTGTCTAGATACATGATTCATCGTCTGGGGAACATGTAACCACACATGTGTGAAAGCGTTGATGTACAACAATTATAAAAGCTAATTACTTATTACAGCATACCACTTTTTGTACCATGATATATTTTTTAAATTGTAATGTATGGATGTTATTAGATTTCAATTGTTTTCCCACGAGCTATTTACCATTCAACTGATGCGCGTTCTGAATGGATATCGTGGAGCGCTCTTACATCAATAATAATTATTCAAATTGTGTTCATAATACTTAATGGTGGTAACCTCTTTTTGTAGTCATCACTGTGCTATCAAGATTTAACGTTCAGTCACTTTGCACTTGCACACATACGCTATGGCTTAGATGGTTCTGGTTAGACTTGTGATGGTTATTATTTTTAGCGTTTTTCTAAAGAAAACCTATTAAGTAAGTAAATAGTATTTCTTAGTAACAAGTTAAACAGCCACCAAACCAGTCTCAACTGCGTAATAACGTGACTAAAGCATTTAGGAGTTAGTTTCTCTATAATTAATAGTCAATGAACGTTTTTACTTACCTACACATTTATCTTTATATTTCATCGTGACCCTGTAAGCCGATCTGGTACTTGCCTAGAAAAAACCTGTCGCTAAGGATATCATAAATCTCATGCCAATATTCAGAACGAATTCGTGTTTTATATTCTTTCATAACAATAGTTACGTGTTTAGATTAAGCGGTACTCAAAACGGTATTACAGTTATCGATGCAATTGAATCGTTTACCGAAGTGGGATCTACAGGCACGACCACAGCCCAGTTCTGAGTGAAATGCAAGGTCGGGAACCGCTTAGTTATTGTGTTTATAAACTTTTTGTCATGCATCTCACCGAGTTGTATTGTTAGAAACAACTGAACTGCTCTATTGAGATAGATATTATGCCGTGCGATACTCGACTCGGAAACGTTCCTTTTTTTCCTCGTCTTCCGTGATGGTTGACGTCGAAAGCCCACTTATTCTGACGCAAATATGTGTTGCAGCTGCGATTAACTGCGATACGCATCAGTATGTAACGCTAATTAGATTCTTGTTAATATTCATCTTTCATTGCCGACAATAATAAATTCTAATTGCAACACTGAATATTTTGCTCTCGGGAAATCTTTGAATTGCGGGTTTGTGACGTTCATTCGAAGCTAATAGCCTACACTTGTAAGTTCATCGATAAAGTAGCTCCGGGCACATCGCTGTAGAACGTAAGACGACTTTAGAGTGAAGTGTCTGTGGTTTTCTTTGAATCCGAAGTGGAAATGAGCTGGCACTTACTGTCCGTGTTCCCTCCTGGCTGAAACCGCAAATCGTCGAAGCCAGACGGCTCTTTATAGTCGCGTTTTGTAATAGCTCAGAGATTCCGCTGCGGATGGTTGATGTCCTCACCTGTCGCATGCCGTTACAACTCCACGAATAAGTCCGATATTACTCGCGGAAGACGTATTTGAGCAGCATCCATATCCATAAATAAAGTTGGTTTGAACGATCGCTGTATCTTAAAAGGAATATAATTTGTTCAAGTTAAACTCAAGCGCGGCTATCGCTTTACATCGTGTGTAGTGCCAATTATTGCATTCTGTTTGTATCCCATATTAGGGCAGTTACAGGTCTTCAAGGGAGTTTTAAAGCAATTACATTTCTAAACAGTATCGTATTTTGAAGAATTAGATTTAAATTGCATGTAATTTTGTATAGCGCATGAAAAGCTTTTAATCATTAAGTCCAATGTTTGCAGATAGTCTTTAGATAAGTAATCTAATACCGTTTATTTAACCCTAAGGATATCTTCTCCACTATAATTGCATTACTCAGTTCCGACTCCGCGGCGATCTCTCCTGATTGAATAATTATATTCTGCCACATGTAATTAGACTGTTCAACGTTGGGAAAAAGCTAGGCCGATTATTTAGATTATCTTAGTTCTTATTCAACTCTGGACGTATGAAGCATGTTCTAAAGTCTCTCTTTTGTCTTGCAAAAATGTAATCGAGACATTACGCTTGTAATATAAAATTAATATTTATGACGGGTTCCGAGCATGCGATAGGTGTACATATGGGAATGTCATATAATCATCTTTCGAATTCCCTCGAAGTAAGTCTCTAGGATAATTTAAATTTTATGCCAAACACAGATAAAATTTTCGTTACGGTCAGTTTGCCTTCAGTAGTTCTGAATGTATTCTGATATTAGCCAATTGCACTATACGAACATAAATATGAGATTTCTTCTTAAACAAAAGCGTTACAGCTCTAATATTTCCTAAAATGTATCCGCAATTATCGCCTACGCTCTACTTAGTTGAAGTACATTGGCTGAGCCAGTTTTCGAGTTCTAACTACTTCTAACATATTCCCCATTCCGCCTGTTAGGATAACGACCAGTTATATATGGACTCGAATGAGCCTCCCATGTCGCTACACTTCACTGTTGACGTAGATTTATGATTCCACTGATTGAAAATTCGCCACGAATCATTCAGCGTATTGTGAATGTTCAGCTCTCGTTTATGCTTTGCAAATGCTCGTTTTGCTCGTGTTATGTAAAGTCCTGTTAAACATGTGAAGACGTAATTATTGGTAACTGTTATTATGATGACATAACGTACATCTGTAATGCTTTGAGTATGTGCTTTACGGTCGTATGCAAGTTCGACGCATAGCAAAATGCCGATCTAAGCTGTCATGTTAATGTCATCTATACTAATGTTATCAAGTTAAAGAGTTTGTTTGTTTGATAGCTATCATTTTATTGATTGAGGAAGTTTTAGGATTATCACGCTAATAATGAGAAGCAAGTCAGTAATTACATTTGTTAAAAAATCAGGGAGACGATGTGTAAACTCAAAAACTAATAACCCACTTTTAAAATTTTATAACTTTAAATTTATATGCACATTTATATTCACATTGTGGAATATAGAAATAAATCGACATTTTAAACCGCCACATCATCTCTACGTTTTATATTCAATTGTAAGACCCTAAAAGTACTCTCTTACGGAACTATAAAATACTTGAAGGAAATGGAGTTTCTCTTCAGCCCCTCTTTATGAATCAATTTTAGATAGATATGTGTCAGTTTATATCTTATTGTGTAGGAAACAGGTGATAGAAAACTATACATTTTAAAACAAGTTTCTAAGTTTTACTGACCCTTAGAAGTATGCTGAATACGTTGATGGAACGGACGCACTTATAAATTACATTGAATGTCATGTTTTATGCGCAGCCGGCAAAAATAACACGTACAATGTTACGTAGCAATTGTACCTTGAGTGATAAAGAAGTTGGAAAGGACCTATTACCCGTTTTAATTGAATTTATTTATATGTAGTAAGGTATGCCTATTTACACTGCACTAATAAAATTCCATGATTTAAATCCACCATTAAAGATATACACGTAAATCAATCACAAACCATAAATACTGCTCTCAATATAATGTGCATGTGTGTGTAACAGTAATCCACATCTCCAACTTTATTGGCAGTAAATCCATCAGCAATTGGATATAATATCTCCTATCATTTTCCTAGCCGTCTGAGGTCGACACAAAAAGTCACCAAGTATGATTGGTTTGTATAATTCCACGGACCACGGTGCCGCGTGAACCTAGCCTCAGCCTGTTCTCTCGAATTACTATAACCCCATGACATAGTTGCATCGGATTCTACGCCAAATTGATTCCAGGCCCATCTAGCGTGCCCTTAGGTTTGCTTTGACCCGTCTGACAGGGAAATGATTGTTGAACCTTTATATTGCAGTCACGTTCCATAATATTAACCTTTATGCTACCTTTTATGGAAACTTTCGCTGTGAGCTATTTATAACAATATTCGATGCATCGGTTCGATACCTGTAGTGTTGAAATTGATGGTATAATTGAAGTGTGAAAGGTGAAATCGGATACGAAAATGAACATGATGTGTTAACAGTATTTCACAAAAGAGGTATGCGTACAGCTTGTTCTCTATGCATTTCTCTAGCTTGTCTTTCTGACTTCGCAATGTGCAAAGGCAGGTTTTCAAATGCCTCACAACTCAAACAAGAAATTCTAATCACTCGAATAAAACCTGTTGTAATGCATGTCATTGGACTTTTATACCTAAGCCCTCTTCCGATCGTTCACAAACCTTTGTTAAGGACCGTTTTTTAAAGGAACTGGTCATGCGCTCATTAGCAGGCTAACCAGTTTCTTGAAGCATGTCATGGCTCGTTTCGGGTTAAGCGGGGCGGCTACCGTTTGACCTTTGCGAACATTAGGGTAACTAGGTTCCTACATTATAATATTAACAGTACACATTAACGTTACTGTGTATTAACCTGATATAATCTTAACTGTCTTTTATATGGGGTCATCTTTTCTTTGGCACTAACAAGCAATGTCTTCAATGCATAGAGTTGAATTCCTCGGTATCTTCAGAGACATTTTCTTTGAATATTTTCCGTGTTTCGTGATCATGTCTGAGTCTTCGTGACTATAAAAGCTTGTAACGTCTAGATTAAAATGTTACAGTGAATCCTGAGCATTATTTTTCAAGAGTATTGTTCGTTTCCTTCTTTGTTGGGGTAGAGTCGAAAGATAGCCTTAACAACAAAATGTAATGTACAATCAGTTCCTTACTTGCGATGAAATGTGTTCATTTTATGTTCCCGAGTTTGTCTAATCACTTTTTTGAATCACCGAGTGCTAAAAGCCGAAGGAAGAATTAATACTCGCTAAATATTTACGTCTTTCTGAAGACGACTGTCCTTTATATTATCAAACAACTTTGCCATTGGTAAAACATGTTTAATTGACCATTTAATAGTATCCTTGGGCTTAGTGTCAAAGGTCTCGCTGATGGTATCATTAATTAAGCTTAAGTCTATATTATCTGCCTAATAATAACCGTTGCCTTAAGCTCTCTCCTTATAATGAGGAAAACTAATGTGGTTAGCCGAGTATCAAGTCTTAATAATATTAATTGTTGCTAAGATAGACGCAATGTTTATTCTTTGAGCAACAGCGAGTACTGGTGGCATTCATTTCCGAAATAAATTTTGCGATTTTTTTAATTAATTTAAAGTTTCATTAATCCAACGATTTCGATTTGTATAACTTACTTTCCTCGACTTATTTTGTATCGATTACTTGGTAAGAATCAATATTGAAAGCTTGTAAAGATTTATATGCTGACTTCTCCTCAAACTTTCAATTTAACATTGCACGCTGTACATAAACGAAGTTGGTTTATGGAGCGTTACATAGCTGTTTCGATTTCAAAGCATATGTCGGGCGTAGAATCTGTGTATTAGTTTTTCAAAAGAGTATACGTTGTATATGCAGCTCCTAGTTGTAGTTTTGAAGTAATCTAGTTTCGCGTTAATTACCTACACAGCATGCCTGCAGTCGCAGTCGTCTAGCACCACTCATACGCTCACACTTCGTGACCGGCGCATTAACACAGTGCTGACCCGCGGCGTTTCTCACGCCATTGCCTCCGTTTCTAGGTTGAAAACCTACTGGCAGCTATTGATAACTGTGCTTGCTATGCACTTCTTTCAAACTCAGACGACCTGTCAAACACTCGACGTTTTCCATACAAATTATAGCTCGCTGTAGGCGACAGCGCAATAATGATGTTGGCAAATTATTTTCCAACCATTTATGGTTTTAATGTTCAGTGATTTATTCCCTTTACCCTTTTATGTTTGTTTACCGTTTCTTGTCATAGATTGAAAGGAAGTAATTTCTAAATAAACACCAGACCCAAATAATTTTAGTTTAGTATGCCATTCTGAACATGTTGCGAATAATTGTAACTTGGACAGAGATTTAATAGCTTGGAAGTTGACAGGCGAGACGATAATGCGCACCTGCAGATGCGCAGATATTTACGCCGCGGTAAACATCCATGGTTAACGTCGGACATAGCTGGCGCGCCTGACGCGTAACCCTGACCGTTGGACATTATCACCCATTTTCCACGAACCATTGAGGTTTGAATTCGCTTGCGGTGAGACAGACAAAGCCGATCAATCTCTATAGAAAGCTCCATTGTACGAAGGTCGTAATGTTCCGTGAAGTTTCCGTGAAAGAACCACAATAGATAGATTCTTTAGGGCCCCGCCACACGAATAAAATTCTGGTCGAATAACAGTTTGTGCGATGCTTTTAAATATTTGAAACAATCTGTAGTAGGCTTAACTGAAGGTCATTTTTCCATTAAGAGTCGTTGAAACAAAACGGTATAGTGAAAGCTTTTAACGCCAGTTAGCGCTTTACATTTTGGAATTTTGTTCACCCAATGTGGAGCATTCTGAAGACTCTGTCAAATGTTACTATTATGTCTTCGAATCGTTTTTGTCTGTAACAAAAAGCATGGGACAGTATGATAGCATAATTAAAAGACAGAAAAAAATGAGGTTTTGCCTTAAATTAACGGTAGAGTCGATATTGAATTAGAACGAACTCTTCATTTTTGTGTCGTGTCGCGTAACTTTGCCGTATCGATGGGGACACGGCTAATTCGGCATCTGTCTTATATTTTTTACTGAAGTTTCAATTAAATCGACGACGTGTTTCCGGTTCGTCGGTCATTCGTGTTGAAGCACCTTTTCTTGCCTGGGGCCCTTCGCCTATACAATATGGGCCCAAATTGCCCATCGATGATTTCTCAACGGATCTATTGTGCCGCCTCCGTGGAATTTGTATCTAACGGGAGGTATCTTGCAGTCAGCTGTAGCACAAATGTGCGTGAGATGCATTTCGCTATGCCATCGACTTATGGTCTGAGTACCAGTTTATATACACTTAAAAATAGCCACCCATATCGAATTTCTTTAAAACGACGGAAAAGGTTAAGTCTGGTGTCCAGGAAGTTGGGCTGATATGGCTTTCTAGTTGCGCCTTAGATGGTTCGGATAAACTGTCGTATTTTATTACGGCATATCTTTTCTTAAAAGGAGTATTTATAACTGTTCTCTGGTAAGCATAAAACATGTTACGGTGACGGTGTTTGTGTACGTGATTGACATAAATTGCGGTGAGTTTCCCATGTCGCTACGCAGATCAACGACTCACGACCTTAGCTGCTTACTGGGTGACATGTATATCGCTTGGCTTTGGACCTTGACCCGCCTGTTATTTAAGTTCATGTAGGAAGACCACAGGTAACAACTGAACTTTCAATATTTCTTAAAAACTATTTTCCTATTTAGACGGTTATCACATGACACTTAAAAGCGTTACACTTCTAAATTAAAAAGAAACCGCTTAGCAACGAACTAAAACGATTATAAACACATTTTACGCACATTTCAAAGTATTACAGTTTTATTAGTGACATCAAGATCTCATCACGTTTTAATGTCCGCGGATCATAAGCATGACAGACGTGTGACCACTCACCCAGTAGCCTCGAATGATAAGTGCAATTAATAAAATAATTTACACGGTGAAAATAACACAGATTGCACTCTCGACGGAGATAATTAACGTCTCGTCAGAGCGGTCATTACTATTTCTGGAGAATATCTTTATTGACAGCTCAAAAGCGGACACAAAGGCCATGTGAAAGCCGCCATTGTGTCCAAGCACATCGATGGCTTCCACAATGCTACCGGCGACGCCGACGCCTAATAACCCATCTGTGTCTTTACAACCAGCAACTCATTTAGGAAAATGAAAAGCCCATTTCAATGAGCTCAACTCTCCTTTATTGTTGTTCGGCTAGAGGCTGCTCATGTACAATAGCGTCTAAGGTTATCAGACCGGATGATGAGGCCTTCAGATTCTATTGCTTTCACCCATTACGTAGCCTTTTGTGTGTATGCCTTCGCGTTGTCGAGTTGTCGATAAAATGTTATGTAATGTACTAATTGGTTTAAAAATCTTTCGTCCGTAATAAGGGAGTCGTGTGTTCGCTTGTTGAACTTTCTCCCCCTTTTAAGGCTTTAATAACACTCGAGTTCATGCTAGGATAGTTTGAACTCAGGGTTAATTACGATTGGTCGCGGCAGCATGCTAACGATTTTTACCGTCTACGGTCAGATAATTTTAAACGGAACCGCAGGCATCTATTTACAATACTACGCGCATATTTTCTTACTCAGTGACAAACACTTTTATATTTCTCACTTGAAGTGAGATAAATCAACAAATTCTAGAATGTTCCCATTGATATGTTCACAAGTTGTAGTCTTTTGTTTATTATTTCAGAGGACATTCCTACCGGTGCACCCACGCTCTATAAAACTGAACCGCCGTCAATTAAAACCAAAATATCTTTCATCAGTTAAAAATTTTGATTTATTGTATTTATTTTATGTCAAGTAGTGTACGTACATTTGTATCTCACGATCGTTACCGTTGCCCCGGTGGGCGTTTGACCCCATTTTGAAGGATAGTACCTTATAAGGGACCCATTAGTTCGTAGACATAAGTTCAGACAGTGCCCTCCATATAAGCACATTGTTATCGAATTTACTTCACAACACGAAGGAGGTTATTGAAACAATGCAGACTCAGGTCAGTATACTGATGTAAATGCAGCCGAGTATTATTATTAATAGGCTGTTCTGCGTCAGGCAGCAGAAGATCTCGTCCACCGACGTATTTGTTATGCGAAGCGTTGCATTACACGTAACATAAACGTTTGAGACAGGAAGCAATTGAACGCATCCTATCGGCATATGCAAAACGCTACAAATTATTCCGCTACAACGATTTTCTACACGCATCTGTAAAACACGGAACGGTGACTGTTGACTGTTTGTGAGGGACTTTACAATCCGCGAAACATGTTGTACCGATCAGATAAGAGTACATCGGATTAGATTAATCGATGGGGCGGTGATCCTGGCTGCGTGCGCGGCGTACGGAGAAAGGCACTGCACTCCAATATGTCTATCCCGGCTCCGAGATAGTCAGTTGCGATATCACAGAGCAGCTTCTAGCTTATCTACAGTAAATACCAATTCCCTTTTAACGTTATTGCAGTTTAAGCTGAAGATATGAAACATGTTTCAAGGTCTCTATACATTATTCATGGACCGAACAGAAAGCAAATCTCCTTTTCATGAATGACGTGAACTTGACCAAGTTTAAAGTAAACAAACGCATTAGTAGTCTAATATACTTGACGGCACGAGCCAATGACACGAGGATTTCGCTTGCACACGTGAGCGGCATTCGGAACGATCGCGGTAAAGTGATTCGCGAACAACCTTTGCATTCGTTCCGCAATGCAACACACTGGCATAAATAAAGTTTGACCCGTGCAAAGCAGGGAAATTCTGTCCACTGATACATACGTGCCTGACCAAATGTAGGTTGAAACTTTCGTCTGCTTGCAGTCATTCCAACCGCAATCCAAACAAGCACAGCGGTCACGTTTCCGAGATCGCCACCAATGTGTACCGATGCCGGATCATTTAAATCAATCTGCATTAACAATGTGCGGCGAAAGAGCAGACACGTTGTATAATTGTTAATCTATTCCGATTTCGCACTCACCTCGGTTATTATTACAACTCGATACAGCTTCCCACGTTCGCATGCTCCAAATACTATTTAATGGCATTTTCTCTTGCATCGGCAGTCATTTGCAAGATCATCATTAATAGTATCACGTTATCACATAACCGTAGGTCGGGTCCATCAAAATGCATGCCTGTTACAGAAGTGCATGTGCGAATGATAATACAGCCAGTTCGTATAACAGTTCCGAGTCATTCCGTCAGTACTAGATTACAAGTTACAGTTACAGACGTTAGTGAGAGGTTTCCATTTAAGTACATTGTATCCACTATCCGCTTTTTACTACTGTACATCTCGCTATTATCGCCGATGCTATCATTAAACACTCGAAACGAAAAGTGAACTTGTTATTTAACGCCTTTGTATTTGATTTGGGATTCTTTACTTTCTAATTTTACGTGTACGTAAATTAATTGCGCGTTTGCATATTTCTTTCGCCGTAACGGAATAACGAATCAGTTCAATGTTTTAAGTGTCAACGAAATTTTCGGAAAAAGAGAAAAAAGTGAGTTTTAGCTGAGATTAAGTCCAGTTCGTCATTGTTGTTCGACCAACCAAGGTAGATTGGACATTGCAAAAGAAAAAAGTGCATACCGCTAACTGACACAGTGCTTTATTGAACACAATTCCGTTGGATGGTACGCAACGGCAGGCCTTACCGAGATGTAGATGGCGACGAGTGAACGGGATAGATTAATGCTAATAGTTGACATAATCTGACGCCGACGACGGCGACCGCCGCACGAGACAACTGTGGATGTGACAGCTTCGCGATGCAAGAAATAAATCAAGTAAACTTGCGTTTTTCATTCACTATTACTTGATATTAACGTTATGCAACTGTACATATTTGTGCATTTTATACATTACTAACGCGTGGTCATTTAATTTACATACAGTTAATGTTTCTCTGTAACTAACTGCGCTTTAACGACCAGCATATGTACTAGCAAGGAAGTGTATATTTCTTGGAATAATATGTTATTCAATAATTTTATAGCATTATTTAATACTTTAAGAAATATTTGCAATTATTTTTTTATTAACATTACCATAACTTGCTTCTTCAGGTACATAAAAAGGCTTTCATGTAGCTGTCTTATAAACTTCGATAAGACTAGTAGCCGAACATTCTTCAATTAATATCGATCTGACATTGGAGCCAACGATACCATCTATGCTTCTATCTTTAAAAGGCATCATAAAGACGGTAAAAGTGCTGGTGACTTGGATGTTCCCTTTAAGCGTAACATTACGCGAATGGTCCATGAGACCATGACGCGTTTGGTATCGATACTGTTAGAGTTTTGTAAGAGGCAAGAAATCGATCTTGTTTAGGTGAAACGGGATGTTGAATGTTGAAGTGGTTGCACTGATTTTATGTACTAACACTAACCCATACAGCTAGTCTGAAGAGTTATGAGCTTGGGAGAGTTATGCGAAGGTACGTCACAAATGCCCGGGGCCATGTCTTAGATGGGCCGTACCTAGGACCAGTTCAGTTGACAAAACGAGTGTACTACATGGCGTAGAGCAGCATCTTTCTTGTTAAATGCAAGTTGGATTGGGTGGTATAGGGAGGTGGTTGCTGACAACTATACATTGTCATTGATTTAAATGTCATTCTGACGGGTTTTAGAAACATAGGTTCAGTACGCGGACAATTGTTCAGAACTCAACAAAATGACAGAAAATTACAAATAGAAGTATTTTGTAGAAGATTTTTGTTTCTTGCAAAGTAATTACCGGACCTAATGATAAAAATCAATTAACTCAGTCCGATTCAATTCTCTTACACCATAACCTAACTAGGTAGCAGCATTACATATACACTTACTGCCAATAAATCAAGTCACTAAAGGAGCAATGAATCCTGTCTGAACCAGCCTTCACTTTTTACAATTTATGTGCAGATCAAACGGTTTGCGACGTTTACCTGCACCGAGAAAAATGCGTGGCCATCACATTCATCACCTGCCGTTATCTATTAAACAACTTTATTTATTGTGATAATATTTTCGATAATCATCGTTATAGTAATGAAAATTGATTTTCATAAAGTTTTTACTTAGAGAATCGATTATTATTTTATCGAGAATATATTAAATCGATTCAGTCGATTGATTGTTACTATTACATTGATCTAGTTGCGGAAACGTGGCTGGCCCGGTTGTTGCTAGGTCAGGCGTAAGTTATATTAAGTTACCTTATTACAGTCATTTGTTATTTAGATCTTGGCCTTTGATGTGGTTTTAGAATGTATGATGTTTCTAATAAATTATAAATTTAACTAAGACATGTCATTTTGTGATTAGGAATTTATCGATTATTTATAAATTGCTCCAATTGCACCTCGTACTTTCTGTACAAATAGAAAATAGACAACGATTATGCTGTAACCACAATTACAAAAATCAACCTTATAATGTTAAGCGAAGATTGCTTTTCACTTAACAGTATTCAAATTCAAATTCAAATTCATTTTATTTGCAAGAATATAGTGCATACATAAGATGTTAAATTTTTAGGTTGAACAGTACATAATATTCTGCCTTTATAGGGCATGCAAACATTATAAATTATTGACTTTACAAGAAAAGTGTTAAAATATTGCCATCATTGTTGCCATCCATTTTTCTAAGTTTTACATTAAAATTATAGATATTACTTTCAACTTAAATATTATTACATTATTATGTCAAATTTATTTACACAGAATTGATGATAATACTACTACACAACATTCATAATTAAAGTACTATAATGGCCTTTCCAAGAATTCGGATACAGAATAAAAAGATTTTTCTATCAACCATCCTTTTAGATTTTTTATGAATAATTTATATGGAAGTTCTTTTATTTCTCTAGGTATCTTATTATATATAAAGCCACTAATAGCCAAACAATTATTTTTATACAGTTGAGTTTTAGGGATTCTCGGCAGTACAATTCTGTCTGGATTTCTGGTGTTTCTTGGAAATATATCACTCGCCGTTTTAAAGATATGGCGATTTAACTTGACAAACTTTGCAATTTCAAATATGTACATACAAGGTAGTGTAAGCAATTTTAACTTTTTAAATATGGGTTTGCAAGATATCCAGGGTGGTTCACCACATATGGCTCTGATGCACTTTTTTTGCGCTACGAATGCTTTGTTCACGTCAGTGGAATTTCCCCAAAGTATTATCCCGTAGTTGAGCACCGAAGTTACATAGCCATGATAGGCGGTAAGGACTGTGCTTTGAGCAGATATCTTTCTTAATTTAGCTAGGACATAGACAAAACGATTCAGTTTACTGCATACATTGTTTACGTGACTTTTCCAATTTATATTCTTGTCCAATATTACTCCCAAGAATCTCATCTCGTTTACTTCTTCTATTTCGACATGCCGACAAGTGATATTCAAGTTTTTGTCTTTGCGACCATAGGTGCTGAATTGAATAAATTTCGTTTTAGTCAAATTTACATGTAAATTGTTATCGTCCAGCCATGTTATTATGGAGTCAATTGTTGTATTAATGTCAGTGTTAAATTTGTCAATATCATTAGAATTAGTAGTCATAATTAAAGAAATGTCATCAGCAAATAAAGTACAAGGATATTGAGTTATGTCTGGTAGATCATTAATATAAAGTAAAAAAAGAAGTGGGCCTAACACACTTCCTTGTGGAACACCATAATTGTTAGTTTTGTAATCTGAATGAACGGCTTCCAACGTTTGCGACTTATTTATGTGACTAATCTCAACACACTGCTTACGATTACTCAAATATGATTCCAACCAAGTTAATGCGGTTCCACGAATACCATAAGCTTCTATTTTTTTTAACAATATTCGGTGTGAGACAAAGTCAAAAGCTTTGCTCATATCAAAAAAAATAACAGTCGTCGTATTTCCCGCGTCTACATTATCAATTACGCGTGACATAAGGTTAAAGCATGCCATCGTAGTCGATTTATGTTTTTGGAATCCATACTGTTCACTCTTCAGAATCTTATTCTTTTCAACAAATTCGATTATACGTTTTGACATGGAAATTTCAAATATCTTAGATATTACGGGAATTATAGTAATAGGTCTATAGTTTTCAACTGAGTATTTGTCCCCCTTTTTATATATTGGTTTTACTATGGATAACTTTAGACAGTCTGGGAAGCAGCCTTCGGTAAATGAAAGGTTAATTAAATGAGTTAAAACTGGAGCTAATTCAACTGCACTTGCTTTGAGAATTTTCGTAGCAATGTCATCATAACCAACCGATGTTGTATTCTTCAAGGACATTATGATGTAATACATAGCATTAGTATCAAACGGCCTTAGAAAAATACTATTACAATTCATTTCTACTTTAGTACCTATACTAATATTATTCGAGTTAGTTGAACGTATCAAATATTCGTTGAAAATTCTAGCTATATCTTTCGGGTTATTAATGATTTGTCCATTGTTAATAATGTTGGTTATAAAATTTTGGCTAGAATAACCCTCGGTTTCTCTCTTAATAAGTTTCCACGATGACTTACAAATGTTTTTCCCTTTTTTAATTTCTTTGTCGTTCGTAAACTTAATTGATAAATCAATGCAACGTCGTAAAATTCTGGAATATTTTTTAAAGTGTATTTTATTTGTTGAAGAATTATGTTTGTAGTATTTAAAGCGTAAAAATCTTTTCGTTTTACAACTCATCCTCAAACCTTTAGTAATCCAGTTTGTATTTTTTTTCCTATAACAATATTGAACTCTTACTTTAGGAAAGCATAGGTTGTAAAATAAGACCATAATGTCGAAGAAATTGTTATAAGCGGAATTGAGATTCTGTTCTTCATACACTTCCCGAAACGAAATATTACTCATTGATTCTTTAAACTTAAGAACGTTTTCAATACTGTAATCCCTAATGTACACATAGTGTTTTTTTTGTTTTTCATTACACCTGCTGTGTATAGGTATGTTAATCATTTGTGCTGTATTGTGGTCAGATAATGCCCAGTGCAGTGTTACTAATACTATTCCACAAAATATGCATAGTATTCCCGAGTGCCGTCACAGTTGCACTCCATACATCTCGAGTGACACGCCACTCGTAAACGTTCGAGAGCCCGTTTGCATCCACCACATTCAATGTTTGTGCACACTACTTGCTTGGACACGGTTCAAGTGTCAAGTCGCTCATACTCACTGTTTGTTTAATAGTCTTACTTGTATATTTACCCCGTTTTCAATTGTAGGGTGACCATAACTCGTCTCCATGGAATGTAGTGTTCCACTTTTTAAATCAAATATGAATATTTGTACTCACGAAATGCATAAAAGGTTTTAAATGACGCTGTATTTACATATTTACGTGCCTTAAATGAGAGTACGATTGTAATATAAAGTGTTATTACCATTATTCAGATTAAAATGATTTTAATTCTTAGGTTCGCAGGTGCATTAGGCAAGAAGTATGTTAATAAGCATCAAAGGTATTAAAGCTAAGAAGCGCCGCAAACGGCAAGTAATTTCCGTCAGTTCCATTTCTTGTGCGGTAATGTTAGGCGACGATGCTTTTTGCTAAGAATTGATTAAATAAACTCAAGTTCATTCAAACTGTTTGCGTCAATACCGCAAGTGCTATTTACATAGGAAATGACAGTTGAAGTGCTTACCCGCCTCGTGCGAACGGAACGCGAAACAATTTCAATAATGAAGAAATTGTGAGTTACGTTCGAGATGCAAAGCATTTGTGTGAGGTAAGTTTAGTAAATGTTTGT
Source organism: Trichoplusia ni (assembly GCF_003590095.1). NCBI lineage: Eukaryota > Metazoa > Arthropoda > Insecta > Lepidoptera > Noctuidae > Trichoplusia > Trichoplusia ni. Next base: position 4,491,789 of record NC_039496.1, read on the forward strand.
GATTCCTGGTATAATGGAAACTGCACGTTATGTTATTTTCCGACATGAAAAAATGTTTGCAATCCCTGAAATCTGGTACACATGTATGTGATTTTTCAATTAGTAAGTAGGTGTCGAAAATGTTTATGATCTTTTAAAGTCACGGTAAACACTCACGTTATTTTTCGATACGTCACGATGAATTTTGTAAGGCAAAGACTTTAACCTAGATATTTAAGAATCGATTGTACGGTATACGACTAATACTTCCCTTTACACCTTTTCGCACATAAGTGAATGCACTTTCTTTTCGTTTATGGAGGCGATTGTAATAAAATACGGTAAGTATGAGGCCGAATGCTTTAGGCCTGAGTTGAGTGACAGTTATTTGTGAAATTATTTAATCTGAATCATTTTAGAAAAATGTGGGCGGCAATTTATTTTAAAACATGAGAGATTTTGAGTATCAGAGTTTTTTATCAATACTTTTACTTAAAGAACTTTTTTTCTTAATTTGAGCTTGGACTTAACGGTAGCTTTATACCGTAGACCACATATAACATAGTCTAATATCAAAGTTGTTTACTCCTAGATCAACGTTTTTGCGACGGCCAAGTGTAATTATAGAGGGTAATTTACTTTTGAAGTAAACGTAGGCGCCAGTGTAATGATAAACTTAAGAATAAAAAAAAATGCAGTCCTGCCAACAGCCAATCAGTCGCGGAGTCGACTTGTCCTAAATAAGTCTTACACATGTAGTACTTAATTTGATTGGCACTCTGAGGGCCTACCACTGCATCTTAAAACAAGACTTCTCATGTGAAAAAGTGACGCTGCCCTACAACGTGTATAGCGTTCTCTCACTCCCACATTTGCAACTTTCTTGCTTTAAGAATTAGTGGTGGGCTTGTGTTCAATCTCCGACTCACAATCTTTGATTTTTACAAAAGACATTCACCCCGAAATTATAGACTTATTCATAAATACAAGAGTTTTTCTTAAAGCTCTGCACTTCGCTTATACCTAGAGAGGTGATTTCTGAAGTGATGATGTAGGCACTAATTGTAGCTATTAGCTTTGCTATTTTCAATATTACGATCGGTCGTAACAGTTATGTCAATGAGGAAATGTATTAGTGCATTGGCGGCAACTTGAGATGTACAGGATATTTCCGACCAATAGAAATGTTATCAAGATAAGTATTATAACTTTAATTAATAGCTTATTAATGAGACAAGTTTTCCAATAAATATTAAACCTTCCATATTACATAGCAACATTGATGATATGCAATATACACTATAAAATGTATATTGCATATCACATTTTGTTTTACCGTTTATCATTAAATTAAAACAAACAAAATAATAATACTGCAAAAATTTAGAAAAACCTCCTCTACCCATTAAAACAGTCAAAGCCTCATGTAAAGTAAAAACAAATGCACTTATAGAAAAAAAAAACAATTGAACATAAGAATCTAGTTTTATTAATAAGAAACAGTACATCGATGTTTTCACAAACCACGGTTCCATAGTAAATATCGACCAATCCAACATCCCATTAACGAATGCATTTATTCAAATGTATTCAATAAATGTAACATGAGACCGTTTATTCAAATGACTACACATCTTAAATTGAGTTAACATCTTACTGAACCATATGAAGCCAACTAACACATTTAGAGTCACCATAAAAAACAATTGACGACGTAGAATTTGTTTAAACAAGTCAAGTTAGATAAGATCGCTGCATTTCACCATTAAGTTGTAAGCGTTAATTGTGTGATAAAAGATGTAATGAAAACTTTTTTTTAGTTATGGGCCTTTTTTTTAATATTTATTTTTAAAAACAACAGTTGTTGTGATTATCGTCCTCACGGTAAAATCGTCCGAATCGTATATTTGGGCAATTCGGGCAATAGAAGTAGTGAGTAATGTGCAACTTGTAATGAATAGTTTTAGGCAAAATTTGGCTTACATGCTAAAACTGTCGATACCTTAGTATACAATTAATTTTCTGATTCAGTACCAAAGTTTAGAACAACAGTTTAAAACAACTTAAAAAAAACGTCTCTCGCGCTAAGTAATTTAATCCCTGTGTCGGATTTAACATTTTCAATTTGTTGTTAATTGTGTCGCGGGGGTTTCACAAACATTCAAGCCACATAGGACAAATATACGACTACTAAATTTATTAATTGATCGTTCGATGTTGTCGGACAATTTCCTATCCTTACATGCTTAAGTGAAAATACGGCTTGTATAAGTGTAGACATTTATAGAGTATCTATTATGTTATTACCTGTAGAACAAACATCAATTATCCACTGTTACAATCAATGGACAGAGTAATAAACCCTCCTTATTAAATTCTCTATAGGCATCGGTTGATTGTAAATGATAATAATATGTTGCTGCTTGACATTTTCATTCTTGTATAGACAAGTGATAAAGTGGTCCTCTTTTCTGTTTAGCGAATACTTTTAATTAATGATTGGTTTATTGAAAAGCTTTATGTTTTGTCCTATAGTCGGTGAATGACTTATTTATAAAATCCGACGCAAAAAGAGGAGGGTTATAAGCTATTAGTATGTCTGTTGCACCTTAGCTGTAGCTCCTAAACATGTGATCTAGTTTGGATGCCATTTCTTATCATCTTGTGTGTTCTAAATTCAAATTATTCCCTGTTACAGTTAATTTTCAAAACAATAGAATAATTTGCAGCGCCGTATTGGCATTTCATGATAGGATTTATTTTAAAACCCTGTAAGTAATACCTTTATAATCAGTCAATGAAACGTAATACAAATGAAAATTAATTAAAGCATAATGAACTAACCACGAACGAGACCTAACACCACGTCTTTAAGTAATAGTAAATTTGTGGAAACGTGACAACGCAATACACGGTATAGAGCGGCCTCTTCCACAACATTACTTGGAGAGATTGTGGTAGGCTCTCTGGACCAAATTCCATCATGGAATTGCAATTTCCTACTAAAACTTGCCCAACCCAGTGACCCGAAGGTTGCCTTTATAATTGAGTCACGGCGGGTATGTAAGTATGTAATAACAAACGACTAGATGAGTCACAGAGATAAAACTAATGATTACGGCTATAGAACTCTGTCGCGTGCAAATATTCGTTTATTTAAAGTGGTGAAAAGTAGAATAAGTGGTTACTAGTTACGTGTTTATTGTAAACGTTTCGTATAACCACTATTGTAATTACTAGATGTTAGCAGATAAAAATGTTTGAACAACCTTGTTAGTGTAAAAACAAAAACTTTAAATTATAGTTATTCATTGCGCGTTAAATAAGTACCTGCGAGGTGAGTAGAGTCTTAAATCGTTATAGATATATGATACTTGACTCCTTATTTTATGTGACTATCTAAAAAGAATGAGCATTTTTCAGCCTTCATGTATAATTGTAGTGGAATCGACTTGAGTACTTGTCAAAAAAAACCATAATTAATTCGTCGGTATTTTTACATTGTTACTACTCAATGTAGTCAGATATTCAATATGTATTTTTATTATGTTTTTTCTTATAATTTAACTTGAAAAAAGGAATACAGCTTCGATATCAAGCTATTTGTCTGTGGCCGTGATTTATTTTAATTAAAAAGTAAAATTTAATTTTTAATTTTGGTCTCTCATTGACAAAAGGTCATTAACTGTTTTGGTTTATTATCTAAAATTTGAATGTGCACATTAGTAATAATCACATGACAGAACAAAGGTATCAACCGTATTTAAAAATTCACACAATGTGTTAAAATATTCTATTAGACTCCAACAATTGTGTACCGTTAGCTAACAATGTCAATGTAACAGTTATGGTGCGTATTAAAATATTTTGGTTATCAAATGAACGCGTCGGTAAAAAATGTCAAATATTACAAAGCTCCACACAAATTGATCGAAACCTTTTTGTTTCCACTTTATTGTATACCGCTAAATATGAAAGTCGATATATTAAATAAAATAAAAAACTTCTTTTGATTATGAAAAAAGATAGATTCTTTTTTTAATTCATTGCGGAATCATTTGTGGAATAATTTTAACGCTTGAGTACAGTACGTACCATTTCCCTGACGATAAAACTAATTGTTATGAGAATGTACCTCGTATCTTTTAGATATAATAGTAGAGCTCCCGTTTCCATGGCAAATGCGGTTGCCATGGCAACTAACTCAGGCCATCTAACATTTGCATTGTAATACGCCGCGGGAGCCCACCTTGGCTCCAGTCGTGATGGTTGATATGAAAACATAATATTTTGTATACGGTATCGCGTTGTGAGAAACATCGTAAAATGCACTGAAATGCTTAGAACTCATGTCTTTGTAAAATATTTATCAATTTATGTATGTGGATATTGTTTAGTTCTAAGAATATGTAGATTCAAAAACGTGGTCGGGTGGGTGGCCGTGCTAGCCCTGGATGCAAAGACAACTGATAATCTGACTTGCAACTTATATTAAGTAAAAACTTCAAGTGATCGTTAAAGAAAATCAATACAGTATATAAAATATATCATCCTTTTCCGCAATCTATTTCTGTCGTCAGTTAATTCGTTATAACTCACAATTTTCATTTCAACTCTGTATCGTTGAAAATTATAGAGCGACTTAAACCAGTTCCATCTATCAAAATTGAACGTGAATGACTGGCCGTAATCAATGGAGCTTCTGTTTAATAACAGGCTGTATTTACAACCAATGTCGTCAGAGTAGCCTCTTTGATTTTAAAACCGGATCAAACATGGAACATGGACAAGTGGAGGGAAGTACCCTTATACTGCTGTTGTAGTGTCGAAATAACTCTCCTTTTGCTCGTTGATGTCTATTGAACGCGTAAAAAATAAATTCTACTATTCTACATGTAAAAACAATAAAGGAAAGAAAAATGTATTTTCTGATTCATTTGAATACTGGATTAAAATCTATCTGTATAGGGTAAGGTTAGATATGGAGAGGCCTATGTCCAGCACTGGACAGCTGTAGGCTGTGATGATGATGAGATGATAATAGGGTAAGGTTGTAAGGTTGATCATCACCTCCTAATGGTGGCACAAATCCGTACACTGAGTATCACTTCCTTCTATTTCTCAATGTTGCAAGGATTCAAGGAAACGATTGCTATAATAAAACTTGCATTTATTATGTTACGCAAACATTAGTTGGATTACGGTAAGTAATGATAGCAAACCGGTTGTTATCACTCGTCTGTTCAGACCAGACCTGACCTGGCTAGGTCTAGCCAGACCAGACCAAGGCATTCCACAGTAATTGATGCAGTGACTAACTTCCGTCTTCGTAAAGTATTAATTTAATCACTCTTTAGCGCTAATGGTTGATATATAATTGCAAGTTTATTGCTTAGGAGCTCATATCGTTTGCAATATGTGGTTACGCACAGTTATGTGCGGCGTCTGCTTCACCTCTTCTTACGTGTTCGTGATTATGAATGTCATTAAAACGGTCAAGATGACACTTTTTGTTTTGTTCAGGTTTTGTGCAATTTGGTCCGCAAAATCGATAAAAAAAAACTATTACATGAATTCCTGTCAAATAATTACTGATAGTAAGTAGACACAGTAAAAATTGTTTTGAAACAAAAAAAAAGAAACTCCTGAATAAAATCAAATAAAATTATTTAGTATGAAGACTGGCATACAAAGTCGCTAAAACATCAGGATTTGACTGGGTTAGTCAAACAACGATTTTATTATAATGTAGCAAATGATTTATTTTTTTAACATTTGTTAAGATGTCAAATGCAAAACTAGAGTATCGTATCTTGAACTGTTATTACAGTGTAATATTTTTACAAGCATCGTTTGAAGCAATAAAATTCTACTACTGATACCGCTTTCTTAACACGGATACAAATCGTGAGATACATATTTTTTATTGCAATCACTTGATTTAATTTCGACTAATACGATCAACGGAGTTGTAAGATTTGTTACACGAAGCCGTATTCGTACGGTCAGCAATAAAAGCTAATGAACGAAATCTGATTTTAAAACAGCAAATATTGGTAAAAAAACGGTTTGTTTTGTCTAAGTCTGGTATTTAAGCTACTTTTTACCCCAGCCTTAATACAAGTATTCATGAGCTTCTAAATCTGATTGTTCATAGACTTTTTCTGCTGTCTCTACTCACCATCACACTCGAAGTAATAAAATGTACGTCGTGTTCTCGATTACGAACACTGCATCATTTCTTGCTTGGATTTTAAGCGATTAATCTCGCGGTACGAAGATAAACAGTTGCATCTACTTTTCCAATAACAGTACCTTTCTCGGAATATAGTAACGTAACGATGACAGTATACCACATTTGTAACCCACGCAATAGTTATACAAGAGCGGATTTATGAGGCTGTTGTTCTATGTAAAGTAAAGTAAATCTTTATTGCATACCATAATGTTACATAGGTGGTAAATTATAACTAGGTTCACAGCTCATTATGGACCCTGTCGGGCACAGCAAAAGTAGGAGAGAGGAGGATAATGCTATTTATTAAGTAAATTTATGACATATGTATTATGATATATTTTAATGTTGTGAATTGCGTATTTGTATATAATTTCCTTTAATTAATGATATAACCATTAATTAAAGGAAATTATATACAAATACGTTTTATCTATCCTAATTTATTTTGTACTATGTTTTTTTTTTTTTAACTATCTATGAGTAATTCAATTTTATTGAACTATTTTAAATTATAACGTTTATCTTTTACATAATATTCTTAAGCATATTTATTTGGTACATCTTTCTTACTATTTAGTTAGGTTCTTACTATTAATAAACTTAAGTTTTTGTATAATTAATATTAGTTATTAAAAATGAATTTCTTCGGTTGACCTAATGCTATTCCGACTGCAACCTATACATATATATACATTACACATAATGCACGTACACACACATACACTTACATATATTTACACGTATTATATATATATATATATATATATATACATATTACATATATGCATATATATGTTTATACACACATACACATACACACACCTACCGCGATCAGAATTATATCAGGCAATTAGAATAATTGTTTATATATTAGATATACATATGATAAAATTGTCAAGGAATTGGAATATCACGTTTAAGATATACTTAAACTAATCTTAGTGATTATTAAAGAAATTTTATTTGCGTATAACTGTTAATGGCTATCTTGACTTTACTTTATTGTAACAAGGCATAACAGTTTATCCCCGTGTAAACTTATCTTTGACTGAAATCTAGAGTTCTCACGTTTTGGTATGGAAATTATTGTTTGCTTTTATTCCTTAATTGGAACACAAACTGTGACGATATTTCAACTCACGTGGATTTTGCAACTATTAGCAGTTTTATAGAGCTTTATGACAAATTAAGTTATCTTAATTTTTAAATGGTGTTTTTAACGCTTATTCTAAGAAAAAAGAAATGGTATTTAACAATTTTGATTAACCTGCACCTTGGATCAGACAACAAAGCAAAAATAATTAATAATACGTTTGGTCTTAAAAACCAACCAATACTTCTAAACCTTAGGCCTACAAAAACAAGTGTTAATAAAAATGCTGTCAAATTAATCTCGTCTCGATTTAATTTCACTTTCGATTATGTTTTAATGAATAGAGAGGTCAGTTGAGTCGGTAAACTTTCGCCCGAGGCTTCTAATATAATAGCAGTGTATTATGTAGACACATGGACACGGACTCGTCATGATATTACATCACACCTTTGTTCCAATTTTCATTGATAACTTCTTTTGTTTCAGGTATGTATCTACAGATAGTTACGGTCGTAAGTGCTTTTCTAATTCAATAATATTGCTTTTGTATGATAGTGTTTTAAAGAGAGAGTGATCTTTTTTGCTTGAAATGAGTTCTGTTCTATTTGTTCTTATAAAAAGATTTCGATTTAAATTGCACCTGATGTGGTAATGCTAATAAAATCTTAGTTGATTTTGAATTGAAACTTCTGTGTGTCTTGATGCTGCATAAGTATGTTTTTCTGAATGACTATGGTAAGATTCAAAGTTTTTTTACCGTAATCAGTGCTGATTACACATTGATGCGAAATTTCTATATTTGCGAACGAAAATGAACGAATCATTATGTTTGTTCAAAACAAGTCAAATGAAAAGAATATCCGTCAAAATTTTGCATCGTCGGCATCTTAAAGTCACTATTTACTTTACCATTAGCAACGATGCATTACGACGCAAAAAAACCTACTTTATTCCTGCAAATCATTACACTTAAAACGCTCTTATGGCTCTATGTGAACGACTTGACGTTGCTCTCTTCACAGACAATAGACGCTTGTTTCCCATGAATAGAAAAATTAGATTGACACTAAGGTCAAATATGGAGCATTGAAATCAGCATTTCGACACTCGGATCATTGCTTTCACAGTAAATTCGACAGCGTCTTAATATTCTTTTGTTAGAAAGTAAACGCTACATATGCTTTGGCTAAAGCTCAAACAGATTCTCTTTCACGTTCACACTCTACATATTCTATTTGGCTTTGTGACAATTCGCTCATTGCTCTAAATACATAGGTAATTATTCGCGGCTTACCGAGAGTGAAAATCTCTACAAACACTGACCGTCCATTTAACGCACTTATTTCTGCTTTCTAATGTTCGAAGTGTTATAATAATTGTAACGGATCTGTGAGAAAATTGATTAGTGCAAAGTTATTTTCTTGAGCGAATTCCGCAACAGTTCTCATTAACGATGAATCGCGTTACAGTAGCGCTTCATTAAATCCTACGTAAATAATGGCGTTTAATTTCTCCTTAAAATTGGTAGAACTTAATCACCTGTCAATCAAACGATACTCGATAATTATCTTTGAATAAGTTCAATAGAAGCTTCTATTCAGACTGCATATCAGATATCATAAACAAAACGATTATTTGTGCGAGTTAAGTTACCGTGAAATAGTTATTACATTTTTTGTTGTGTAAGAAGTAGTCTAATTAGAAACAGTAGCCAATCAGATTTGTTGGTGCTGTCACCTGTAATGAAAATGATTTCAAAGTAAAATGCGTGTCATTAATATTAATTCTTTCATTGGAACTAATTTACAATCGTCATAACACGGAATTACGGAAACAGACATAATGTCGGTATTTCAATCCAACGATGACACCGATATCATTTATTATTGTAAAAACATGATTTGACACTTAGACAGAATTCAATATATTATATAGGAAGCATTTTGACAGTTTTTTTTTTACTGAAAAGCACTGGCAGGATTGTCATCAACAAAAATCGTTAAGTTAAATAAACGTGTTCGAATTTTTATGGTTTTGAATTTGGAACACGGTTGTCCAAGCAAAGTGTTACGCTTTGATACGAATATTTATCCGAATAATCTGTAGTATTTTTTTTTCAAATTTTCGGAAGCATTTTAAATAAGACCAAAACCACCTTTTAAAAAGCTTGTAAGGGATATGAGTATTACAAGAACTCTTGGTGAAACCCGATAGCTTTTTAAACACGAGCTAAGTCGATACGTGTTATTTTTTAATGGTAAAGCCGTTAATGCGTAAGAAATGCTTGTCAGTCGAATTGATGGGTCGACATGTCGATGTTGGCAACCAGATTGTATCGACACATACACAAAACAATTTTGTACACTTTCTACGATTATTTACTTGTTAGTTTCGCTTTCTTAGAACACTGTTTATTTTATATCTTGCGATGACTGACGCAGCATTGTTTCGGCCTTCAATGAAAGCAGCTATTCGATTTTCAATCCGACGTTAAGCATATCGAAAACGAGAAAGGCTTTGCAATCAGAAATGTTTTCTTTTACATTAATGTATTTATTAGCTCTAAAGAGGTTTTGTATGCATTAAGATATTTATGTAATCGCGAGTTGGAGGTGTTTTTTTTGATAAAGAGATTAAGTTACTTACGAAGATACTGCCTTATTTAAAAAACAGGACTACGAGGTGATTATATTAATAACTTAAACACATAATTACTGTGTCTTAGATAATATAAATTATATATTCAATTACTCGTTAGGAACGGTAATGGCGTCCACATATTCATTATTCAGGTTACCTCTCACCGTATCGTATCGAGCTCTGTCAATATATCAATACTATCAGTACTTACTTTAAACATGGAAAACTGTTAATTCAACGGACTAACGCGATTTTGTACGTAACTGTCCGAATCGTAAACGGTTTATCTAAGGCAAGTTTCGCGTGTGGAATTCTCGTGATAAGTATAGCGGATAAACGCCTTTTACGCTGTCAATCGTGACGGAAGTCGCCATTCGTAATTGGTGGACGAATCGGTTATATCATATTGGATGCACTCCGGAGCTGTACGAATCTCCGTGTAACCGAGTTGAATATAAAGATTCGTTGTAAGCGTAAAATTCTAAATCGAAAAATGACAATTAAACCTCTTTTTCACGCCGACGTGTCTATGTGTGCGTGTGAAGTATGTTTTCAACAAAAAGAAAAAATAATTGACAGTCTGAAATACCGAACCAGCCAATACTAACTATTATAGGTATATTTATTACACATACAGCTATTTTTGAATGAATAAGCTCAATATTTTATTATAAAACCGGTAATGATTACACTTAAGCGTCGGCTACCGTTTAAATCAAACACAGTTACGTGAATCACTTTATGCAATAACAGATGGCCTTGAACGATGATTCAAGTCACCGATCGTACGAGTATGTACGCGAAACCTGTATTTACTATTTTCACTCAGCAAATGATTCTTTTACAGGTCCATAATTAAAATGAAGTCATCCTTCCAAGCTCATTTTTCTGCTGTATTAATTTATCTCTATAAATTGCAGTTGAAAAAAATACGTCTCATGTATTATTGCATGGCGTCGTGTCAGCTTTTATTAGTCTATTTGTTTATCCTGTACTTTTATAGGAATAGACCTTATTTAGCTCAAATATTATCGTAATGGATATTAATATAACCTATTTTTTTAATACATTCAGCATCCTTTATAAGTCATGCATAATGCGAAGAAATACGTTAACGTCGCTACGTTGTAGAGTATTCTGCTGTAAATGTCCGCGCTTTTCACCGAACACAATGGACTAAGAGGCTAACCTTTCACCAGCCGAGATATCTAAACAACCCTTGCAGGATGTCGTGACTCCGCGCCGGTACACTCCCATGCATATTTATGTACACGCTTCAATCATGGACAGAGAAAATAATGATGTACAAAAACTGGGAAAGGATATCATTAGCCAGTCGGATGCTGCTAGCGGCCGATACAATAATGTGGTCAGTAATGATATCGGTAATCGGATCGGATCGATGTAGCTCACTCGATATTCTGTAATCGACTCTCGCTCTATTAATGCTCAATGCGTCACGTACACTCTTTTAATACATTCACTACAATTCTCTCCGCCTTCGTTAAACCCTCAAAGTTTATTTTACTGTATAATCAAATAAATATTTACAACGACACTTAGAATTTATTGATCAATAAAATAACGTCGCTTTGGGTACCGTGTCTTGCATTTCACTTCCACTCCGAGATATGTGTTTTCGAGTTGTGATTGCTATTGTTAAGCAATTCTTTTATTTTCAGTAGATACACAAATTGAATTTTGTATTACATTCGGTTGTATTCTATGGATGTTGAGCAATAATTTAATTGTAAGAATTCGAGCATGAAAGTCTAATGCTATCCGCTATTATTGAACCGAGTACCATTGTCACAAAAGAAAATAAAGATTAGACGCGTATAGGGTTACGTAAAGGCCCCATGCTTGCGTAAGTTAGAAATGTTAATTTGATTGTTAAATAGAAAATATTTTTGTAAGAGCAGCAGTTAAATATTGTCACGGTGTAACCATGAAATTGTAAACAGAGGTTACATCAATAATATTGTTAGAGTGTTTGTTTATTTGGTTTCACATTAATGGTCTATGTTAAAGGCCAATGTTGTCTTATTTGTCTACTTACATCGTCAACTTATTAATTAAATATTCCAAAAATATTTTTTTCTAGGAACATTCCTAGTGACGTGCCTGGTGACTGTATCTATTATTTTAAGTAGTACAAGTATCTAGTACTTGTAACTTTTCACTACTCACACTAAACAGTATACACTAACATCTAATACTGCCCATACATCATAACACAACTAATATGTTATTCAGCGAAACGTTTTCTCTAATAAAACGCTCTCGCACAATTCATGTTTACGAGTATTCCAACCTAGTCCGTTGTTCACTGTTCCTAAGGTACTGCCCCTTTCTCTTCAATACCGTCCATACTTTCTACAAGTAATGCGTACTGATTAATTAGACACGATTAGTATCGATTGATACCTTTTTAATGATTCATTTCTCTCGCGAAAGTGAGATTTGTTTGGATTTAAACTCGTTTTGATGCGAATTATACAGTAATTATTTTAGTTACGTTTTTGGTAAGATTTTTCCGACGATTGTTATTATTGTTCATCTTTATTGCCTTTTAACTTTACGATGCTTTGAATGGGTTGTAATTTTTAAGTAAATATCATAATTCTTGGGTAAATGCCAAACAACCACTTAGCATAATCGCTTAAACAAATTTTGTCTGCAAACAAATACCGCAAAAATACTTTCATACACGGCGTAATAGGCTACTTTTATCAACTGATGGCCCAAAAAGAGTTCCGTACAAAGCAATGTAACTGTACCTGTTAGAGTAATTTTAAGAAGCCTACTCAGTCTCAAACAGTGGTTTCTTTGAAGCTGCCGTATCTTAATTCATAATCTCCCCTAGTTCTACAAACACAAATCGTAAAATATAACAAATTGAGTGTTAGATGGAACTCTAACGACCTTAATAAAACGTCGCGACCTTTCCCAACATTAAATTCTTTCACCGTGTGCAAGCGCATGACAATGGATCCACATATGTATGTATGGGGTGTTTATGAAGTGCCGTTTTATTTTAATTGTTAAATTAGTGACAAACGGAGTAGATTTCCCTCATTCTTAATTTTTGTTAAGTTATGTGTTCAAGCTTGAACAATGTGTGGCGTTTTTTTTTAGAAATGTGAGGAATTATTTGAGTTATTTGCGGCTTGAAATTATAATTGTTTGATATTTGTAAGTTTTGTTGCACATGCATAAAGGTGATACTGAGGTAAAGAATTATAAAGTCAAATTTTATTTTTACCTAATTCCTCACTAACGGTGACCTCTTTCTCAATACTTTAATTAAAAACTAATCATCGTTTTACCTACCCTTATACTAACTGGATATTAAAAAGTTAACGATACTGAAGCTCCGGTGGAAAGTCGAGTTTATTATGGATAAACGACACTAAAATGCAAATAGCAGAACGTCAGCGATGCAGACGCATCTTATCCGCGAGTCCGTTATATCTGCCTGGTGGCGCCTAACAACGGTGAATTTTAAATATTTAATACCTTTAAGGAAAACAGATTCTTCTAACTTCTAGTTACGTCATACTGCAGCTGTTCACGGCTCGGTACTCGATGAACGATGGACCATCAAACTTTCGATAATTATATGCAGAACGGTATTGTTTTGCCTTTCTACCAAATTGAAATAGCGTTGATCACTGACCAATTTGCAGGTTTACAAATGGATTTCTTGTAATTTATTTGGTAAATCGAGGAGTTGTTTATTACTTCAAATTATTATTAATAAAATTGAAAATAAATTAAATAGTGTACGATGTAATATATATTCTGAATGGCTTTTGTGATTCACTCGGAAAGCATAAGTCATAATGAAGTTGGATCATAATAGCTGTAGCGATTTCATGGCCAAGAAATAAAGGGGTATTATACGCTTACGGTTTGACGCTGAGAACGATTAGCAGCTATATCCAATTCATCAACGGAACACATTAGAAATTCATTCATTACGGATGATGAAGACCGTGTAGCAGTGAAAGTTCACATTGTGAAATGTCTCCAGTATGTCCAAAATAAAATTTGCTTCTATCAAAAATTTGCGGGCTCACACCACAGAGAAACGACCACAAAGTCGCTAATGATAGGAAAGTACCGCCACAATATGAGTTTGGACACTTTTTTGTGTATTGTCTGCGATTTTTCGAAGTTTCCGAATCTAAGTGCTTTCTCTATTAACTTTTTTCATATTTCCATATCAACAAAAACGTTATTCGATGTGAGTTTCTATTTGCGTTCTATTGTCACATGTTAATCGTTGTTATTAAAGTTTATTTTGTTCTTTTACTGTTGTTATTGTATTATGTATTCGTGAAGCGTAACTTTTCGAGAGCAAAAACCTGATTGAATATGAAAAATGTCACCGTAATTTATTACCGCGGCCCTTAATATAAAAATACCCATATTGCTATATTTTTTGCTGTATCTTTGAAAGGTGCTAATGACCTAACTACTGAAAATAGTTGAATTTAGTCAATCATAGTCTTGTTTTTTGTTTTACATAATCTTAATGGAACGCCATTGTTTATTTTTTTGGTTAATTATAACTTAATGGCTATATGTAAAATCATTTTCTTGGACTTTGTGATGACACATCGATTTCATACAAATTGTTGGTATTTTGAACTTTTTGTGAAGGTACTATTTGACAGATGGAACTTTTAAAATGATAGGTACAAGAATTTCAGACTAAGAAAAACATTTTGTCATTGAATCTGAGACGCTTTTAAATGAAACGGCAGTTTCACTAATTATCTGATTGTTGTGCTTTAATTATATTACCTAACCTAAAAGTAATCTTTTTGAATCCGAACTAATTTAATTAATTTGAAATAGCATGAAATGAACTGACATAATCCTTAGAGCAATTATAACATTTTTGTTACGTACAAATACCAGTATTGTTATAAAAAGCAGTTTGTAGTTTAAACAAACGCAATAAATTACGGCGGTGTATTTTTAAACGCATTGCGAGAGTTTTCTGAGTTCATTATCAACAATATTGCTTCTTTATGCTTAATTTAGTACCCTGTGATGCGTTCGTAGGTACTGTAATTAAAACCGAATGTTCATCAAATAGAAGCAGCAACTTTCCTTGCAACGCCTCTACTATTTTCGTACTTCAATGTAATAATTATAATTTAATACGAGCGATGATTAGTGGGAATGCCTTAAACGTTCATTACTAACCATTACTGGGCAATAGAAACTGTCTAACATGTAAGCGAGTGTAATAATTTAGTTTACATATAGTCACAGGGCGTAACACATTGTACTCTTCTTGCAAAGCTTTTTACAATCGTAATCCACTTCATCGAGTTTCTAGGAAATAAATAATTCATAGCAATTTGCACGGCTAATGTGAGAACATGCTTAGAGCTGGTGAATGCACACCAACCTTTCTCTAAGGGCTCATTAGCTCGAATTTATGTGCTCTCACCGTCCGCCGGATAACTTGCAAGCCATATCGGAAAGGGCTTTTATGTCACATATTTTACACCTAGCGTGTGTGCGGTACGATTTATGTATTGGTTGCCTTTAACTCAACCTCGCGACATTAACGGGCACTGCGTGAAAACAAGTGGTAACTAACTTTAGAAAAGTTGTAGCTATTAGACTGTGAACAAATTGGAAAAAAGATAATAGTAATGAGTGACTGACCTCTTTCTTGGTCTGCTCGTTGATCTTGACGTGAGTCTGCTGCGGCTTGTCGCGCAGCGGCAGGTACCCCTCGCGGCTGTCGGCGGGCTCCGTGCTCTCGGTGGGCGTGCTGGCGTCCAGCGTGGCCGTGCTGGCGGTGCCCGCGTCGGTGGAGCGCGAGTCGTCTGCCGTGCTCAGCGTCGGCGCCGTCTCCTTGGGGCCGTCCGCGGTCGTTCCCACAGTATCAAAGTCAGAAACAGTTTCCGTGCTGTCGCTATTAAGTGTCGTTTCCGTGTCCTGAACCGTCGGCGTCTCCGTGGTTCGCACAACCGGCCGGATCGTGTAATGTTTTGTCGGCGCTTTGTACGTTGTCACGGTCGCGTCTTTCGTAGTCGCCGGAGCCTCGGTTTTAGTTTGCGTAGGTTTCGCCTCGACAGTCGTAGGCGCGATAGGTTTGCGGGTGGCTTTTTTCGTTTTAGGCGGCGTTGTTGCCGTCGGATTTGTCACGGGTGCGGTTGATTTTGTTTTAGTGGATATTTTTTTCGCGTAAGTAGTAGATCGATCCTCTATAGTAGTCGGTGCGGGGGTATTTTCTACTGTGTGAGAGGTAGTTTCAGGGGGTCGTCGGTCAGCGGGAGGTTCAAGGTTAGACTGTTTGGGGGTTCGGGAAGGTGGGAAGAAGTAATCCATGATCGAGGGTGACCTGTTGCGGGTAGAGGGTAGCCATGCCCAGGGGTTGAAGTCGATGAGGCGGGGTCGCGGCGAGTCGTCGGCGGTGACGACGGCGGCGAGGGCGGCGAGCGCAACAACTACGATCAACGAACGATTCATGGCGCGTCGTGCGCGTGCGGCCGCGACGACGATGTAAGCGGGACTGCGCGCGCGCCGCCGCTGAAGAGAACCCGCCACCGCTCACCTAGTTCATCCCGCCCTACGGACGGCGCAGCAGATGCAGCCACTGTAGTTCCTGTTCAATTTTCTTTTTATAAAACTGCGTAACTTGCTCTATGTGAAGGTTTAATTGAAGAAAAAAGATGCCGGCAGGGTGGTCGTCTTAATAGATGTTGAAATAAATGGTCATTATTATTTTATAGAACTCGAAACAACATAACTTAGAAACTTTCACATGAAAACTGTTTCCTGAGATTGAAAATGAATGAAAAGCGATTATATTGTTTGCGTATTCTGCTGCCATCCTATTAACTTTAATTAATGTAATGCGGTGCCTTCATTAATTATTTCCTTTAGATAATTCATCAATAAACTTGCCAGTAAATCCCGTAATTAAGATGTTGCAGTTAGATGCATAGTAATATCCTAATTAATCTTTGAATCTCGGGCAATGATAGGCATTATGCGCTGCGGCCGTTTTATTCAAGTGCGAATCAACCGAAACAGAGCTACCGTACATTCATCATCCCCAAAAAATATTAATCTATTCATTATTTTTTTTTGTGTCATAATAACATGTTTGATAAAAGTATCAAAGTAATATTTTTGTTGATAAATAATATTTTTACGTGAGCGTATCTGTAGATTTGTAAAGAAAACACACTCGACCTGCTTCTGAACATTTTGTTGATTACACGAGACTTTTGTTAACCCACTGTGCATACGTCGCGTGAGTCGTGACGTGCGGTATTAGGCAGTCACCTAAATGAGTTAAAATTTAGAATAGATAATACTTTTGCGCATATTTTCCCTGTGGTTTGCCAATATGGCACCCAGTACCGCTATGCAATCAGAAGCGTTGAAATTTACTTTGGGTATAGCGATGCACGTCTGTCCCCTGAATTTATATCAAAAAATTAGATACTTTACCGCAAACCGTGTAATGCTCGGGTAAGGCCGTTCTGTACGCTCCATTTATTTTCCAATATCTTTTGGTCTTCCAGAGCAGCCGGCCAATCATAATTCAGGGTCAGCGGTCATTATAAAAGTGAGACAAGCTGTAAGCATTCTACTAGCCTGATGGCGAACGCTAATGAGAGTACTTACAAGTGCTTGAATACGAGAGAGGACTCGTGTATGAATATATTGAGTATCGACACAAAACTGGTTGAATTTACGGTACCTGTAACACAATTTTCAAGTAGAATCGGTGTTCTCTTTACCGCTTTGGAGGCCTGATGCATAAATCGCAGGAACCCGGATAGTTACATCAATCAATTACAGAATGCTCCATGGAATGTTTAATAGCTTTATTCAATTCTGCCTCAACTATTTCGCCTTATCTAAGAAAATACAAAGCTTAAGAATAGAATTTGTGGAATAACATACATCGAAATGCCTCGTAAATTGCACGCTGGCAATAAAGATCCTTCTAATGATCTCTATCTGATCGTCAGCTGGCGTTCGTACCGTTATCAGCCGTTCGATATTTAAATAAGCTTTTCACACACTTTCATAGACTCATTTCCTTGAGTCGCACGTACATGTGTACCTTACAAAGAAACTTATGTGTAAAAGCAATCTTCATAATTGAAAGAACCAAGGATCTAACAACAATAACAGTTGATTTGGTCCATTGTTTAATGGGATTTGCGAGGTTTCTATGGGAAATGTTCTTGTGTGCGATAGATCTACCTGTCATTAGCTTAGAAGCTCAGTAATTGAAGTACATCTTGATGAAACATGGGGATCAGATTGATTAACACAAGGAGAAAAAGTGTAGGCGTGAACTTGTACTGAATGAAGAGTGACAGCGCTGTATTTTTTATCACGAAGGTTTTTATAAACCTCGACAAGTTTTTATGTAAATCATGTTTATAGGTAAAATTACAGTAATATGAAAACTATGTAGGCATCAGAGTAAAATCGTAACAATGGCAATGGAAATAATTAAAAAGCTATAAAAGGAAAAGTATTGCCAATTGTTTGCTAATTGATTCACGATTTGTCTACGATTTTCAGCAACTTTTCGCTTAATCGCGTACTAATCGGATTTTTTTTTTTCGTTTCGTCGTCGTAAAATGTTTGTTGTTATTATTCTTTTAAGTTAATTCATTTGACGTTTATTGATTATTGGCCAGTCTATAAAATCCTTTGCCATTAATTTTCTTTTTTATGCTTTCTGTTGTCAAGTGAAAATGAAAATTACTTTGCTGACAGTTTTTTATGCGCCAATGACACAGGTCGAGCTAAATCAAATATTCCTTTTTTTGTTTGACTAAGTAGTATGGAATAAAAGTTCCCTAAAGTCTTATCAAATTATTTTTGACGGTTTAAAATGTCGACTTCCTCAAGAGCCAATATTCATTTGTAGGTAGTTTTGAAGCGTATTTTCCATACCGTAGCTTATTGGACTCGCCCATCTATCAAACACAGTTGCTATTATCTGCTGTTGCTAAACAAATTGATTTACATCGACATTGAACAGTTTTTAAGGAAACTTTTGTTTCACAGCATTATAAGTGTGCCGAAATTGAATAACAGGGTAATACAGTTATGAAATCCCCCGATTCAAATCTTCCTAATTCTGTGAAAAAGAATCAAAAGGCGTGAAAATCTAATGTATTTTAGATGATAAAAAATGCATTTTGCAATTTAAAATACCAGTGAACTTTTGATACTCAACAAAAACTATGACTAACGAAATTACTGTTCCTTTCGGGTTTATATTTAGCTTCCTTTTTTCAAATGGAGCGTAAATATTTTATTATTATTGTCAAAAAATATTTCTTTAAATGTCGTATGCAAGGATATTTTCTGTAGAAAGGCAAAGCCTGCGCCCAGGCTAAATGTACATATTTGTCTAAAGAAGATAAACAATCTATTTAAATGATTCTTTTATTAAATATAAAAATAAAATTCAAATATGGGTACAAAATGGTGTTACAAGAACTTTATAGTTCAGTCACATGGTTTGTACCAATCGCGATGTTCAGAAAATATATCTTTGTTGATTAAATATCTTGAGATTTGAGGAGAATACCACATACGTGTGATAAACAAAAGCTTTTATACTAGACCGTGCTTCTCATGTTTATGCAAAGCACGAAGCGAACGTCCGTGTGCAAAACTTGCGCTTGCGATTATTATGACAGATAATAACCATCTCCTTTTGCTACTGTTTCTTATTTTTTCATGCTGATTCAGTTTCGTTGTTAATCACAATACAATTCAACTTTTAAATAAAATGTACTGAAGAAAACCACTAGTACTTAAGTACAAATAGGTAAGTATAAATTATCAAAGATAAAGTAAAATTTCGCGATTAAATAAGCTTCGTGGCGTTAAATGCATTATACAAAATTCACTCAAAAAAACAAAAGCTAGCCACCAAAATGACGTAAATCGAAATAATAGCATGCCTAAGCTTAACAGATTACACAATTATTATTAGTTGTAGCGTCGCGAGTTGTGACTTATTTAGCAGACGACCGCTCCACTTGCCGGGTAACGCGGTTAACGGAATTTGTCGTTTTCACCGGACACCGACGGTAACTATCATCCGAATCCGGAACAACTCAGACGCAACTAAATCTGCGTGAAAATGTTGTATAAACAGACGACTTTTATTCACTTGTTTGTAAACTTACCGTTTTGCACATGCCGTCAGATTAGCACACTTTTTCTTCACGCTGAATCACCCTTTACTGCTCTTAATTTACGATCTATATTGCTGTGTACTTTTGCGGCAATGAGAGTGTTGGATTTCGAATCGGTGCAGTGGTGTATTAAAATTCACATCGAGCTTTGACAATCGTATTGTAGTCGTGTGTAGCGTACTAATGCTAAATAGATCATACAGTTCCTTGTCCACT
Organism: Trichoplusia ni; assembly: GCF_003590095.1. Taxonomy (NCBI): domain Eukaryota; kingdom Metazoa; phylum Arthropoda; class Insecta; order Lepidoptera; family Noctuidae; genus Trichoplusia; species Trichoplusia ni. The sequence continues at coordinate 4,512,175 of NC_039496.1, forward strand.
TGATGTACGAATAAGGTTTGTGTGCTAGTACTTGGTATATTGAATGGGTTTCTTGTACGATGTCTTTGATGATGAAGAGGTTAAAAAGCGGTTAACGGGGCTGACCGCCCAGGGAGTTGCTTTACCGGTATTTACTGACCCTGGAACTTTTTTACCTACTCGTTATATTACCTCAAATAAAATTCAAACATCTTTTATTAGCAATCACTAAAGCCATATTCTATTACCATTTCTTTACGAAAATAAACGAAATCAACAAAGATAAAAACGTATCTTTTATTCATTCATATAAATCGTATCACCCAAGCAATCGCATTGCGAAATAAGTAAGATAGCGTACACTTTCAGTAGCAAGAAAGTACTTAAGATTACTAGGGCGCCAGCATTCCGCGGCCTAAGTGAGTATTCCACCAATATTGAAACGTTTAAAGACAAATATTCAATAGAAACGTTTCTATTAATGGTAAAATGTTTTATATTTTCATGGTTAATGCACAAATTGGAAAATGAGGAAGTGATTTCGTAGACAATCTTATTGAAAGCTGGGTCAGTGGCCACCATTAGTCGTGATTTGCTCAATCAATTATCACTATTCAGAAATGCATTTTTGTGTCAGTGGGTAAAACTGTAATGGCTAACAGGCATTTTAATACAATGGATTGGACTGTAAACGAGTTTCTCACCCGAATAGTAAGTTACTGTTATCTAATAACAGCTTATTGGGGTATTAAAATAGATTTGGTTCATTTTAATTGACCTCAATTGTATTTATATAGTAGATAGATGTAACTTCATGTTTTGTGTTCTAATAAAGGCCAAACACAATCCTGGCCAGTATTTCTAGACGTTTTGTACATTCATGCATTAATTAGGAGATGTTAAAACCGGGTTGTTTTATCAATTCTTAATTTAGATACGGATAATTATTCGTTAGTACCATTCTTTTTTAACAAGAAAGTGAACTCGGTTCTATACTGTGTAGTTCTAATTAATTGCTTACCTTGCCTTAGAAACGTTATTTACATAATATATTTCTATCCTCTTAAGGCATCGACATAGGAAACGTCTGTAGGAACGGACGTCCGCGTCTAAGACCAATACCTACCATATATCCTGCTAGAAAACTTGCAAAGAAAGTTGGATCTTATAAAAAATACATCAAGCTTTATTAAGTTAGTTTTCTATGGCAAATCAATAGACAATATTTTTAATTAAAAGCTTGACAAAGACGTGCGACGTTGAAATTATTATTTAATAGACAAAGTTATGTCACAAACTTAAGTCTTTTTTGCCGCTTTAAAAATCCTGAATGAAACTGCACTGTATTATTCAATCTCATAAAAAAATATTTTTCAAAATGAATTTCTTTCTCTTAACTTCCATCTTTAATCGTTACTACACTGGCGATTCCAGTGATACCAAGCATAGGAATGAAAATAAGCATTTGTACAGAAGCGGGATATTTACATGGTGCTATTATTTTAGTCATTAGTAGGTACCTGGTACTTACAGTCCTATCGCTGCTAGTACTACTACGAGTAATTTCTGCCTAACAAGAGATGGACTTGCCCATAAAAGTGTAAACTTTCTAAAATTACCAATCACTAGGGAATGGACTCACCCTAATAAATAAGGTTTTATATACTCAGGAACTTCAGGATCATAAAACTATAGTTTCCGCTAATATATTCCAGAATTAATGACTCTATATTTTATAGTTCAATTATCGTTACTTCATCATAAACGTGATTTTATGTGAGTTCGTGTAACTTATATTAAACGGTAACGCATATGAAATTTTAAACGGCAAAAGTTTAGTTTTATAAAGCAAATATTTGGTGTACATTAATTTGATCATTTTGTCTGGAAATTGCCGCATGAATATTTAAACGTAAATATTCCGATTTTTTTGTTACCTAGTTTGGCCATAATTAGTTGAAAAAGAACGACGCGCATTGACCACATTTGCTGATGTGTGGGTTGGTAACTTCAAATTTTATCACAAAATTTAAAATAAAAATTGTGATAAAATTTGAGAGGTGTAATAATTAAAAAAGTTTCTTAAAAATTTTTTTATTTTTTTATTCCCCGCTGCAGTCGCTCCATGACATACAGAATTCAATTTGTTAATTTGTAAATTAAATAAAAGTTAAATTAAAGAATATACCAAGAGTCCAGTCCAGTCCAACACCGTTTAAGTAGTTCCCAAAGCTTATTAGTATTTCACACGTAAGACCTTACCTAAATACTTACCCGTAAATGCATCCGCAGTGCGCTAGAAATGAAAGAGAAAATAGAATATATAAACAGCTTATCTCCTTCATAAATTGCGGACACAAGACGTTAAATAACAGATTTCTCTTAACTTAGGGTTTAGGTACACGAAGGATTTTGAATATCAAATAAAGTGGAATTAAATCTTCTAAACTTTAACCAAATAAAAACGATTTTTTACAAGTCTGGAACAATTATTTTAGTAGTTAGAAAATTTTGAATCGAGGAGTCAAATTTCAAATTATAATCTTCAGTAGGGAAATCTGAAGGTAACATATTAATTTTGATCGACAGGTAAAACTATAACAGTAACTGTTACTATTTATTGCTGTATACGGTTTTTATTGCGTGCGTACTTCGGATTTACCCGATTAGCTTCGGACATCACCAGGGCCCTTACTTGTTCACGAATGATACTCGCGAAAGTCATAACTTACACTATAAAAAATAAGGCAAAACAGCATGTTGTTAAACAGTTCGAACTTTTGTGATAATCGTGATAAAGAAACGGGATTTTTTTCGCTCAAAATTGTAAACTGTAACATGAGTCATGACCTCAGGTTTTGCGTTACAGTTTCAGTATTAAAAACTCTATCTGAATATTTTTTTTATATAACCCGTGACCCTACTTCTAAGCAAAGAGATTATTGAATTCAAGTTTTGTTACCTTCTTCTAATTGAGTTCATACTTATTCGTATAAAGCCAGTTTCCACAAAAAAAAAACTTCAATATGCTCATCTATTGTTCAACAATGGAAGTGAAAGCAACCAGCCAGCCCTTAGGTAGCTCGTTGGTCGCACCAAGATGTCAAATCCCGCACAATGCTGTTTAAAGTCAGTATGTCATTTACATTTGCATGCTGATATGCGAATAAAAGAGAAACGCTGGCTGCGAACTGTAAGTAAGTAATTCAACGACCTAGGAATCTTAAAATATGCACTATTGTGATGTTTAAATGACATGCACGTTTATACGAACGTTTGGAAACTAATGTCCTTAATGTAGATGGTGCTTAGAGGTTTTCTAATGTATGAATATAGAGTACTGGGCATAGCGATGATATAAAAACCTTTTAATGCACAAACTTATATGTCTAAGGTACTAGAGGAATGTTATCCCAATAAGTCACACGGACTGAATAGACAGGCTAGCTCAGTAACGAACAAAAACTAAAAGAAAAAGCAATCTTCATCTGTCCTTCCTGCTATTATTGAGCCTTACATTTAGACACACGGGCCTATTCTCATAATAATCAATGGCTACAGGGAGTAACTGAACTTAATGACGCCAGCCATAGCGTAATGGTGCGAACAGAGAAAACACTTTTATTTTATCCCACTTCAGATACGGATTCGATGATATGAAATTGTACAAGATTTTATTTCACTAGGAAGTAAAATTTCGATTTCGATCACTTTTTGTCATTTGGTTCAAATGGAATTGCATATTAGTGTGTTTCGGTAAAAATACCATACTGTGATGCTTTCCAGATAGTTCTATGGTCCAATGGCCTTAGTAATTCACACTGAGATAACGTAACGCTATTTCATTTGGGAGCTGCATGAATTCTTTGAAACTAGTTAACTTAAAAAATCGTCTCAAAAAATAATTTGTTGCATGTATTTTTTTGCCATCTTAACTCAGATTGTGCAAGTGTAAATTAGCTTTTAGAAGTAGTGATCAAGTCGGCAATTTAAATTAAAGATACATATATAACTCCTTTGTAAGTAATGTGAGTGTCTGAAGGTAGTCAACCAACCAGTTTGTCTACAAGAAGTATCGGATCAAATCGACACCGTTAATACGCAGAGGGATAAGATTACTAAAATTGTGTGCGCATTCAACATTATCTTAACGCTGTCAACACCAGGTGTCTGTATAATTATTTCTGCTGTAGTTTTAGATAGGCCCTTTAAGCAAAACTGCTGCTGTAATATGAATATTTCTTTCTTCGTCTTCCTAGTGCTTTTCTAATCTAAGCAAGGAACTGCTTCCAGTTTTACTAAATTCAGCTTCTGGCCAGCAGTAGTCGACATAAATGCAATACTGATATTTTTCGTCCAGTTTTTTTTTAATCGGGGATTTCCTCACGGACATCTCGGGCGAGGGAACGGGTAATGTCAGAAACAACTGACTAAACCTGAACTGTGCTGCGTCATCCGGGTTTATGTGTCGGTGCATGACAATGCGTTGCAATCCTTTATGAAGGATTTTACGTGTTGCTTGTCTTTCTTTGTGCATTTGCTGCGGGTCCACTGCTATACAGGTGGCACTAAGTTTTTTGTTCCAATGTAGTACTAGTAGGTCTCGACCACGCAAGTTCTATTTGTTATCAAAGAACATTTCCATCAGCCTTCACCCGATAATGGCTGGATCGAATTTTGCGCGATCGCCACTTTTATTCAATGCTCATGCGTGAAGGTATGAAATCAAAAAGTAGAAATTTTCATTTGGGACTGTTTTAAACGGTAGATTATGTAAGGCTATTAAAATTCTAAAGTTAGCTAATTGTTTATGAACTATTCTGCTTCATTCGTGGTGCAGAATAATAAAACACATGGTATTGCCTGTGACAAAAATAAATTTCATATATTTAACCTGCAACCATGATTTCGTTTTACACGCGTGTGTAAATTTTGTCAGATATTTGAGGAACTGTCCCCAGTACCTGTACCATGCTTGCTTAAGAGAAGAATTAAAGCCATCAGAAATTGCTTTACATTATGGTTAGCGGAGATTCACTTCAAGACTCTCAGCAGTCTTGTAAGAGTTCATAGTGTAGGTCTTCAAACTGTCCCACGGCTGGATAGTTCGAAACGTGCGAAATAAAGGAATTTGTTCTAGTTCATTAGCTGCCACGTCACCTGACTTGGGCGATGCGGTTACCGACTGCCCGGATTTATAGTGGCTAGTGAAGCATTGTAATTAGCTATAAATATTTTCACGAATAGCTTAAATGTAATACGCGTATGTGCGTTGAAATGATGTGAGCGCCTCAAACTCTTTGTCATATTCTGGAATGTACGTTTTCAGGGCATGATATCATATTTAATATTTTCGAAATACTGTGATAATTATGAATTTGTATAAAAGAAGTGTACCTGACTGTTTGAGCTAGTAGCATCGGATTTAGTTTGCAACACTTCTCTCCTATCAAGAACAAAGCTTGAATGACGTAAGCGTTCTCTAGAGTTCGTACCTGTAAGTTATTGTTGTCATTATCAAGGAGCTGCCTGTAATCACGGTTTAATGATTATTTTTATACGTGCTACTCACTGCGAATTAGTCGTGGTGATTGACGTTAGATTGTTTGCGTAAAACTTATTTACTGATGTGAAAATAAACAAATACTGAACTTTCACATTGCGTAATACAAAGGTATCCATTAGAAACAGTTACGTAGTACTAATCTTAGAAAATTATTGATATTGACTAATGATTTTCACATACCATTTGAATTCATCTCGTTGCATATCTTTTGAAGTTACTCTATAAATCAACAAGTGATATCATTTCTCAAACATCAGCTTCCAATCCACCATTTAATAAAACGGACGCCTATACCAATCCGAGTTAAACGTTGCTTCCATTTGCATGCTAACGTTGATGCGGGGAAGGCGAGTGAAAATAATAATTGATTGTAGGCACGCTTATAATGCATCGCGGCCGGTGTGACAGGCGGCCAACCCGTGGGACCTCCTCGACCTATTAACACGAATTGAAAGAGCGACAACGGTGTAACAGAGTGACGTTGAATTACGTACTAATGACGGGCTTTGAACAGGTGTTGGACACTTTGCATAGACGCCTTGAATTGAGAAATTTAGTTCATAGTTCGCGTTAGCCTTAAGTTTCGTTCAGCTTCCTCTTAATTGGGAACTACTATTACCGAGGTTCATTGATGCTTACGCTTTGAAACAATCTGACTTACTTATTGAAATACTTGGTGTAACAGTTATAATTACTGTAGATAGTAATATACTCTATTGACTACTACTTTAATTTGGTTGAGGTCAACATGCCGAAGCCAATGTGCGCGGCGTGTCGCAGTGTATCCCCGCGCAGGACATTAGTGAAGCAGTACTGAGATTTACTAACTCTTGATCTTGAATTTGGGTGTCCCCGCAACACACGAATTAAATACAATATTTAGATAGCCTGTAGACGTTTTTTTTAATGATAAACTTGAGGGGTGAATGTAAAGTTATTAACACTCACTTTAATCAATCTGGTAAAACTGAGGTGCTGTCTCGTTGTCAACAAAAACAAAAGTCATCTTTTGATTTATGTTTATTATAATTATAATTAAAAACAGTCGTACTACGAGTATTATCTCAATAACATTCTCGGCAGTCTATTCACACTCGCATCATCGCGTCCAGTCATTATAACTCCAGCCAACCATTCACTTGAGATGGAAAAACTTTAGTTCCTGACTCTGGATGACGCTACAAAACGAAATAGATTCACGGGTGGTCGCCCCTAATGATTGCCGGCATAGGATGCGTACACTCGCCTTCGTAAATTAAGGGCTGTATAACAGACACGCCTGGTCGACGCTGTGGGCAATAAGTGTCGGCTTTGAGACCTCAATTTTGCACAGGCGCCTTAAATTCATACATTGTTGTGAATTTCCTGATCCCTTCTACTTTAGTATTTCTGTCGGTGATAAAATTACAGTTCCAATCTACATTAGTAAAGCTAAAGACATTAAGGTTAGATTACAACATGGTTATAAGTCTTTAATTGGTTAATTAAGGAAGTGCTTTAGTTGTTCGATAGTGAACTCTAACAGAAGTACCATTTTAGAATGTATTTCAGGTAGATAAAATGTCAGAATCGTGATTGTCCTTGTTTTGGGCACATGTGGAAAGCAATGCGGGTCAATGTTGTCTGTGCCCCCAATGGTTTATAAAACAATTGATTCTAAAGTGTATAGAAGCTGTAAGTAAAATAAATGCATGTGAAAATATAACAATAGGTTCTTCCATCTTATATAAATATTGTTATTACCGAGGTTTATGTGATATAACGACAGAATCAATGTTAGAATGCGGTTATGGATTCCATGCAAGGTGTTAGCGCTAGTCAAAGTCATTATTACGTATGTCGCATAAGTACGCATTCTCACTGTAATGACATATACTGCACAAAAACTTATATCATAGCAGTACCAGCATATATTAATGGCTGATGCTGTAAACAGTTATTGGAGCAACGAACCTATTACAAGGTTCAAGTTGCTTTAAAGATAAGTTTACATAACGTTTAAGTCGTTTTCTTAAATCACTTAGACAGGCAGTATCTGTCTTAATGTCCGAGACTTCCAGAACTGTTCATTGTTACGATATTTACGTTATGCCTTGCAATGCAGTCAAGTTTCACGACTCTGTTAGCCTATATCTGTAGCCGATGTTACTCACGAGCTAGCCATACGCTATTCAATTACTCCGTGCAATAAGACATGGGTAAGAATATGGTGAAGAGAAATTAAGGGCGTGTTCCACAAATATAATGATGTTCAACTATGATAATGCTGGCCATAATTAGAATTGTACGTTGCTATGTAACTAAGTTGTAAACAACAACGATTTTCTAGTAGTTTTCGTTTTCAGCCTGTTATTTCTCCAGTAGTAATGTTCGCAAATTGTTTGTGGAATATGAAACGTATTTTCTAACATTACATGAACTTCTGTGGAATGGTAGCTCGGTGTACCGGGATGGTTGCTTAGATTGATCGAATTTGAGTTTTATCTTCTTACAAACAGGGCTTGATTTTATTTTTATCTTTGAAGATCAGTAAAATTCCTGAGTCACGATAAATTGAAATGTCGCAGTTTAGTTCAAGGTAACTAGAGCTAACTGTGTATCGCCATAAATTTGAACTTAGAGACGCTAAAGAAAATGTAGGATATTTTTTGTAATTTTTCTTGCCGTTTTTTAAATTGTTACTTGAATATTGAATCATTTCTGAACTTCTTACTCGTTTTATGCCTCGGGGTTCAAAATTTCTTCAAAAAAGGTTTAAGCTACAATCGAATGTTACTATTTTCTATTCCTATCTTAATACTACAAATACCCAGAAGTATTTTTTCATTTCGTAAATAATAAGCTTGGTAATTTAAAACGTAAAACAGATTATTATAAACTGGAACCAAATTCAACTCAACCAGCCTTTCGTCTCCTGTGATAAAAAAATTATTCCACACTCTCTTTAAAAATAAAATAACAACTTTTAATACCTATAATACAGCTGTTCGTAGCCCCATATTATCATCTCGCACGCAGTTTTAACACCTGGAAATTACGCAAAAAAACGAACCTATTTAAAACATTCTAAACAGTTAACTCTACAAAGTAACCAACAGGTTTCACAGCAATTTCTGGACTGGACTCGGGCAGGACTGAAAGGGCCTTAAAACATTGGATTGTGGAAGCAAGACAGCGCTCGATAGTCTAAACCACTGCATCTCGCTTCCACAAATAGGGTTTTTCACAAACAAAATCTTTTTATGAAATTAAAAGTTTAAAAAATACAACTGGATGCAGTGGTTTAAAATCTCGTGTGACGTCACTTACCAGTACTTATTGGATTTTTCTAGTAAGTGATATTTTGAGCCCCACTACCAAACCTTCCTTCCTTCTACCAAACTTAAATGCTATTTATCTTCCTTACTTTTAATGATGTATTAAAATGAAATATACGTGTTCAATATTTTGAGAGGAGCTATGCTATAACTGCATAAGTGATTCGATCACAGGTTAAGCTATGCTTGACGCGGTTGGTCCGTAGATGGGTGACCATCTTTTTCATAACGAGTTCCTCCGTGTTTCGGAAGGCACGTTAAATTGTGGGTCCCGGCTGTTATTCCTACATCTTTGACAGTCGTTACAGGTAGTCAGAAGCTTGAAAAAGTCTGACAGCCAGTCTAACCAAGGGGTATCGTGTTGCCCAGGTAACTGGGTTGAGGAGGTCAGATAGGCAGTCGCTCCTTGTAAAACACTGGTACTTAGCTGAAACCGGTTGGACTGGTAGCCGACCCCAACATAGTTGGGAAAAGGCTAGGCCAATGATGATACGTGTTCAATATTTTTGGAAATCATTGTCGAACTATGCAGATATGAGACTTGTTAGAAGATCCATACAATTACATAATGTAAAAGTAATAATAGGCAGATGCTTATACTTAATTTAATGTTCGCCGGCATTTAATAAGAGCATTATACCTGACTTTCACTGCCCATTAACAGTAACTACACATTCACGATATGATGTAAACAATACTGACCAACGTCTACACATTTTCACTTAAACAAAAAGCTTAGTCGTGACCTTAACAATAGTTACAATCACATTTAGTTCGAGAAATTCGACAAGTCTTTTAAAATAATTTTTAAATTGATTCGAAGGTTTTATTCGGATTTTGAGTGTTAACATTATTTATTGGAAACATTTCGTGCTTTCTGGTGTTCATGTATTAGGTTTCTGTAACGACAGCCCGTTGAACACGAGTTAATATCGTAACGTTTTATCGACAGTAACGTAAAACGGTAATACACTTAATACTGTTAAGCTACGTACAAGTATGACTAATTAATATTTCTAGAGGTTGAAGCTTTCTATAATTATTTCTTGTAATCAATTCAATATCGCTTTAATATAAGTGAACAAGGAAAATTGTGATTAGCGACAAACCGATGCTGATTGTACTCAGTAGACCAGTCAAATGAACCTCAAACGGAAACAACTTTCAAACGTGCTGAAGTCACGTACTTTAACCAAACATGCCTTTACATAAAGCCTTGCTAAATCTACCTAAACATCATAATTGTATTGCAAAATTGTACACGCATACTAGGTTTTTTCTAATCACAACGCATACCTGCGTTACTGATGATTACCGCAAGTGTGCCTAAACAACCGCATTTCTTTATAATAACCTCTGAAATAATAGTTTCTTGTACAAACCGCACAATCTTGGCAAAAGGAAATTTCGCCGACAAGCGTTTATACGCTTTGTCTCTCAGATTTAAAACTGATATGCATAACTCGACTTGAAATATGTATTCGGAATAGTTTGCGTGACAAGAGCTCTCGCCGTCAGTAAGCGTATCTCATAGAAAGGGCTACGGCTATTCATCAGCGTTCTAACGATGCGATGTCATTTTAGAAACTTGAGAATGTAAAACTAATTGAATTAAATTGCCGTTTGTCATTTACATGGCGTTATTGGTCGAACTCAAGAAAGAAAGAGCTTTCAATTGAACGCATAGCTGTCAGTTGTTTTTTATGTATGTAAACCGATTACACCACGACTACGTGATCAATTTGCGCGGTTCTTATTCTAATTGAAAGAGAATACTGTAGACGTCTCCCGTTTCGTCTAAATTGCCTTTGCATTTTAATAGAGTAAAAACCCAGGAGTTTCTTGAACGTAGGGATTGAAAAAACTAGAATACAATTAAACATTTAAATGTATCTAGCCTTGACTGCAGCACTTGTATTCTTATCAAACTTCAAGATCTATCCTTAGACTATTCTAAGAAAACAAAAACGGTACATTCGTAGGTACCGTCGTTACAATCTGATTAACTTGTTTACAAGATTTGGTATAATGTTAACAACTGTATTTTTTAATAAAACGTACCCATCTGCGGGCTTTTGTAATGCTTTATTATTGTCGCTAAGAAATTGATTAGGGCCCTAACCTACGTTAAAAATGTTGCTCGTAAAAAACTCATCTATAGTGCGAATTAGTGGAATAAGGCGGACCTTTTCCCGAGCCATTTGTTACGTTATTATATCGTAATCTCTGATTAGTTACACTCTATGGTACAGGCCTATTCGGTGAGCCACCTCGTCTGTACTAGCCCAGCGGGATAACTGTACCTCCGATATTATTTGCGACTTTAGTCATTAGATAGGAAAGATATGAAGTTGTCAGATGGAATCTCACTCGTACAAGAAATTGTTAGCTAATTGTTCAAGCAATTGTGTCTACATTGTATTGTGAATTCATTTTTAGATGGTATAGCCTGAATATCTCTTCTACTTATATAAAGCTTAATAACAACCTTTAAACAAAATTGAAGGGTAATTTTAGTTAACACGTACGCTATTTCTCCAAGTATTCTTTCGCTTAAGATAAACTAAATCGTGACTAGATACTTTGACGCCGTAAAAAGCATGATTCTATCTTTATTAGCGAAATGTGTGTCGATTCACTTGACGATATACGTAATTCAAAGAAATATGAGTACGAGGTTCCGTTTTCTGTTAAAATGCAACTAATCTGTCATAGTCACGTTTTCGATTGCGAAAATGATAACAAAAGGACGATCAATATTTCGTTGATATAAAGTATACCGTTCTTAATGTTGTGTTGCAAGATTAAACTAGCAAACACCGCGGTTGCATGGAATGCTAATCTTTTTTCCCGACTGGTATCTAAATTAGATGTTTCATATTTAAAAAATGTCATATAATAGGTCCGGTGTTGTATGACGACTTGAGTAATGAGTTTATTTGTAGAATTACTCTCATAACTCTTGGTAACACGCGATAATGTCACAGATCATTAACTGATTGCTATAAGCACTTCAAGCGGCACCGACGCTTTTCACAAGCCTATGCAATAGGCACGTTCTTTCTGTCTTCCTGAAATATAATTACCTAAATATTTAGATTACAAGTTTTTCTTGTTTCGAATTCGCTGATTACGTGAGTTATGAATTTGAGAACATATTCTTTCTCATAAGGATAATATGCAAGTTTCATTGTGATTTAAATAAATTGTCACTTTTTTCTTGTAATAAACGACCGAGTTTTCACTTTTAAGTCTAATGCGCTATTGGAATACAAGTTAAGTAATCAGAATAAATATAGAGTTCCAACCCCTTATGATTATAGAAGTAATCAGAACTGGAATAGGTGGGCAATTAACTTTCAAAATAGGTCGAGGTATGCAATTATACTCTACATCTTAATCCGTCCTTTCATTGATACATTCTAGGAAGAAAACTCGTTCGAGTTTATAATTTTGCGAGTTGATGAGTACTCGGAATATGTGTATCGAGTACGGAACGGACCGGAGTATCCAAGTGCGTGCCCTTACGCTCGCAGCCGTAATTGTTCGTAAATTGATGTGTAATAATGATGAAAATCTCGCTATTGTACTTCGTACGTTGCATGTCATATATCTCGTATAAGATATCCGAACAAAAAACCGGTAAAGTGCGAGTCGAACTCGCGGATGGAGAGTTCTGTACAATCACAACAAGGGCGACCTTTAAACATTTCTTCGGTTCTGTTATTTAGTATTTGTTATTATAGAGGAGAATTTTTTTTTTAAAACGTTAACCTCGTGTCAATGAATACAGCCTGATGGCAGAAGGACAGACAACTTTTTATATTTATGTCAACGACGTCTTTCAACTCTTTGGAAACGGAACCGCGGTTTTTAATTATTTACGGTATTTAATTATTAGCGGTAGTGCATATTTCAGCACGCGTATCGCACTGTGTTTTATTACGCTCGCGTTGATATCTTCAATCGATTGTTATTTATTTACTTTGATGAGCCGCTGCCGGTTCCGTGGCATGCGAGCGGCTAGACTGTCGTGAAATTCTAAAGCTGTTTTACAGTTATTGTTTCAATGAAATGTGGAAATTGTGGGAGAATTTCTTTGTGTGAATTATAACATTTATATTATATTAGAAAATACGTTTTACTATTACCCAAGTTTTTTTACCACTCTTTTATAAGAGAGGAGCTATTGTATAGAAAAAATAATGTCGGGATAAAAAGGAGGTTGTATCAAACCTTGGATAATTTCAGCCTTAAATTGACTCTGATGATGTATCCAGGTTTAGTCTTAAATAATGCAAAAAATATTTCATGATGTTAAATGCACAAAAAAAGAAATGGGGTAGAAGGAGAAAAGCTTTTTTTTAATTAAATTTTCTTTTTATTCCTGACCAAATTCAGGTTACGTGAAACGTGGGTGATATTACCATAATTACTTAGTTTCGCAGGCAAATTAGTGACCACAGTCGGATGTGTTTCGTGCTGAGCCTCAATTGAGAAAGTGAAGCCGAGAGGAATCATCTGCTTTTGAAACTCTTGATTAAAGTTCGAGTTTACTAGGTCATAATACAAGGTTGTAGCTGAAAACTGTTGAAGCATCAAATTCAAGAACTTTAGCTCGAAAAGTAATGTTTTAAATGTCTATTTGTTTCTGCATTTGATTTGAGAAAGACAAAGACAAAAGACAGCATTTGTTGGTATCTGTTTTAAAGGTATTTTGTTTTTATAAAATTGCTAAATTTAATTATTTTTATATCGTAAGTACTCTGTGATGAAGATGATAGTTGAAAAGAAACAAAAATAAAATTGATATCGAAACATTTATTCACTTTCTTTCAATAATTTAACTTATTGTATACCTATACATAATAAAACAAATAAAGGAAGACATACCACATCGCAGGTATCATACAAACACCAACATTCTATCATATTTACATAAATACAGCGCTATTCAAACTCCTAGATTTCGTCATCTACAAAACTCTAGCTAGAGAAAACGATCGCCAATAATATTATAAAACATTTCGTCACTGGTATTAATCCATAGATGCTTTATTAAAACTATACATTTTAAGTTTTAGCACTACAATCCTCACACACTCATTCTCGTTTACAATCAGCAAATTCAACTTTTCGGTATCAGACGATACTGAAACCAAATTCAATAAGATATTTAAAATGTAATTTAAAACTTACAACCTTAATATATGGCTATCAAATAACTCGCTTTCGTATAACAAACAATATTATTACACAATTTGTTAAAACAAACAAAACAATGAACATAACTTTGTCTTCTTGACTGGAATGGAAGACGCGGAACAAACGCAACAAACTACGTAAGTATGGCAAGTAAATAATTAAAATATGAAAAATAATAATTTAAACTAAACGTTTGGAATGATTCGACTTACGCTAAGATTATTTACATGATTATAACAGAAACAGTGCGTAATACAAAGTACTTAAATAAGGTATTTACAGTATCTGTATCACTTAAATATCGTTGTACATTATCGAAGCTTACATATTGTTCGTACATTTGATCGTGTCACGTAGACTAGTGTACGCATTAACAAACATAAACGGTATCGGTATCCGAGACCACGATGCAGACATCACTGCCATTAAATTATAACAAATTAGTCATTCTTTTAAAACCAAACATGCTTATCACTTTTGTACTAAACAGGTAATGAGCAAAGCAAACTTTGTTGTGCTCGTTGAAGCTGTGGAGCGCGTTCAATGTACAGTTTTAAGTACATTTCCAGCTGAATCACACTTGTTGAGGGTTGTTGGTGGTTAGATTCAATCCTTATCTCCTACGAATCTGTATGCGTCGGGCGGGGGCTCGGGCATGCAGTAGCCGTGGTAGGTGCGGATGTCCTCGGCGGCGTACGTGATGCCGGCCAGTACGCCGGTCTCCGTGTGGTGGCGTGGGCAGGTGTGGCCGCGAGGGCACTGGCAGATGGTGTTAGCATTCACCTCGTCGATTTGTTCATGTCGTCTCCTCGCGCTGAATAACTTGCAAGGCTCTTTTCGTGAACAACGTAGCCTCTGTAATAATAAATATGTATTAGATTCATTGCCATAAACTCAACTTAAAAGAAACGAGGAAATCAACAAAATAAATAATATGTGCACTCCGAAAAGGGCTAATGGCTTTAAGAGCAAAATTGAAGTGGAATATAGTTGCTGAAAACTTTGAAATAAAGTCATTCCAAGAAAAACTTGAAATACTTAAAACGATCTCCCAACACCCATCTACCGGGCGCACCGCAAACTAAAGTAAAAGCCAACTCACGCTTTGCGGCGAACACGCGAACTGGTACTGGTTCCCCGGCTCCCCGCTAGGTGTCGTGTACGGCAGCTTCTTCAATAGGTACGTGACCGAGAACTTCGGACAGTGACAGTTGACGATCTGCTGGGTCGCATTGCTGTCGGGAAACGAGTAGATGATCCAAGCAGCATCCTTGAAGTAACGGCATTTTGGGAGACGCTTCACTGGCTCACAAGTCTTGTATAACGTTGTCTTGTCTGACAGTGTGTGGTTGTCATCGCCCGTTAAATCACTGTAATAAAGAAAATAACATAAACATAAAAAATATAATTATTTTCAAATGAAGTATTTTAAAAGGAAAGTTTAGGATGTAAGGCTTAGCGCGTGGTGTAATTTCTTTCCGTTAGCAGCGGATTTGTTGAACTGAACTACAAACACCAATGACTCAGGGATAATTACGTTTTATAAGTAATCTGAGCTCAAACTATTTGAGACCGCGAATGCGATAACTTTTATAAGGAACTTAATGAAAAAATGTTATTATAAATAAGTCACCGCAAAATTTATTGCGGTTTTCGATCCCAATGATAAGACAAAAAATATACACGATGATGAAAAAAGAAACTATCAGTAATCCTCCTAATACCTGATCATTTAAAAACCTCAAAAAACATTCAAAACGAAAGCTGAAAACTACAAAACATCTAATCTTCAAAAACTGAGACATTTAAATAATGGCCTCGAGCTGCACCCATTCACTTTATTATGATCTTTAAAAGGGAAACCCTGTCAAAGGTTGGAATAACAATGAAGCCAGATTTGAATACATAATCTTCCTTTTAACAGGGTTAAGTGTGGAGATAATCATGCCGCAACAACCCATTTCCCTGATTTGCCTCGTATTATATCTTGCTAAAAGCTTAATGTATAATATATCATGTTTCTGAATGATTAATGATGTATATCCCTTACTTGTGGTTCCAATAATGTTTGTTTTTGGGATCGGCCAGAAGATAACAAATATGGACTCGTTTTGAATAGTTAGGTCAATTGTAAATGGATCAAATCATAAGTTACTTTTAGATAAGTCAACGTAAAGGAGTATTCAACTTTAAATTCCCCAAATGTCAAAGACAACTAAAGGGCGTTGCCCAAAATCCAGGCAACAAATATTTCTGATGCTGACATTGTTGTGAACATGTTATGTAAACATATAACACTAACCTTGAACAAGGTCTATGTCCCAAACAGCGACACTTTCTCTCGATCCAGGGCTGCGTCGCGTCATACAAGTCTACTTTACTGCAGACCTGGCGCGGCCGGCACGCTGGTAGGTCTTCTTCGGAACCCTGGAATAACAATAAAATACGACATAAGTATAACTTAGAACTCGTTGAATAATATTGCACTTAGCGTCAAATTGTTTCGTGTTTATAGCGCTAAACCGAAGAAAACGATATCGGGTAATACCCTAATTCAATCATAGAATTCCACATAGGTTCACAATAGTGTGCACAATTTGGATGTGCACGGAATCTATCAAAATTCGCGTGCATTGTTTACATTCAATTTGCGTCGCGTCGCCTCATTCTTACATTCAACGCGTCGACGAATACGAAAATTCAAAAAGAATTAATCGATCAATCATCCTACAAAAGAAGTTGGCGTGGGAAAAATGGAAGGTGTTTCAGGACACCTGCCTTTGGTACATAATGATGGAGATTATTACGAGGGACGAGACGAAAAGACGTTAATCACAATGTTCCTAAAGAAATCACAATATGAACATGTGCTATCTGCTCTGGTTCCGACGTATT
Source organism: Trichoplusia ni (assembly GCF_003590095.1). Lineage (NCBI taxonomy): Eukaryota > Metazoa > Arthropoda > Insecta > Lepidoptera > Noctuidae > Trichoplusia > Trichoplusia ni. The sequence goes on from NC_039496.1 coordinate 4,529,137, forward strand.
TTTTGCTCCAAAAAGGACCATCGGTCGTACTTCCGACCGGAAGACGTGCCATTCGGAAACCTGTTCGTTGTGGGAACATTTTTTTCTGCGAACACTTGCAGGGCTATTAGACACTCCAAACTGTAATTAAGCTATTTCGTCAGTTATAAATTATTAAGTTTAATTGGAAACGGTCAACATCCGATGGATGCCTTTAATTTCTGCTTTTTGTTTTAGTAGTTTTGTGCCAAAGTACAATTTATAACTTTACCCGAACTTGTATACTTGATTCAAAGTTATGATGATAATTTGATTCTATTTTGAAAGTCATTGAACAATTGATCATTCTAAGGCTTCTAAAATGTAGGAATTCATTTTATCATATATTTTGGACACGCATCACAATTTGGACAGCCCTATACACGCAAAAGGTGTTAAAAAAAGATTGTATATTTTTTTCTTTGTTCCGGATATGCTTCCCGTTTCTTGTGTATTGCGATAGATTTCGCGGAAACGGTCTCAGTTGGATCTCCCAAACACCGGAAACAGCCCTTTTGTGTAGCACACAAAGAGTACAACGAGACATACAATGTATGGGTTGTTGACTTACTTCGTCAAGAGTTTGCCTTTATTTAACGGACTCTCGTTGACGTCGTCCTGAATGCTAATGCTGGTTGTAAGAAAATTACATTTCGGACGCACCTCATTGAATTCCTAATGAGGCTGACGAAAAACACAATAGTACGCATTACGTTGTATGAAACTGTTTTATCGTGGATATTTCGGTCGCGGGAGATGGTATATGGGTGTTTTATACGACAGTTACAGGATTATCGCGAAGGGATCGCATGTCGCTAATGTATCCGAGGATACACGATCACACATTATACTAACGAATAGCCATTTGTAATGCCCGGGGAGACGTCGGATGTTCTCGAGATTTTTTGGAACCGATATCTGAGACACGAACTGCGCTTAAGGCGACTGTCCCAAAGGACGTATACTTTTCGTCCTTTTGATTCAGAATTAGCAAGAAATATTCCGATTCACAAATTGTTACTTTATGCCCTGGTCTTAAGGCAGGATGTTGCGTAAATCTTGGTAAGGTGAAAAGGGGTTAGTGTAAATAGCGAGCGATAAGCGATATGCCTTTGTTTTGCGGTTAAAGTTTAACTAAGTTACACAAAGAGTAGAGTATTCAAAGGCCCCCTTTTAGTAAGCTTTCGTTGTTGTCCAGACAATAAAAAAATGCACAATGCTTTCTACTTGTACCTAGTCTGCAAAAACGAATGCAGTCGAAATGACTAGATAAAGATTCAAGTTACGTTGCGGTAACTTAAAAATCAAATCATCTAATCTGCCTTTAAAATCGATCAGATTCTTATAAAGCTCGCAAAGCAAAGTCTCCATTTACTAATTTTGTTGTTTGTAAACTGTAAGCACTAACAATGCGAGCCTCTAGCTCCGGTAACCTAACCACAGCCTAAGTCCCTAGCGGGTGTCGCGGGGCAGGGGGCGCGGGGGCCGCGGCATCCGGTCCATCGAACAGGTGGCGCGCCCACGCTAATAAAATAATTTGTTACTCGCTCCGACCTTCCACAACCTTCTGATATAGCCAGCCCTTTCTATCGCATAGCTTTCGTATATTGCTGATTCGTTTTCGCGTTTCAGTCAGATAATGCTGAAATTGTTTGTTGTGATTGTTCTAATTTTAAAGTTGTTGGTTTTTTTTTATAGTTTTTGTTAATTAAATATGAAGTTTTTATTTAAATAAATTTAGTTTAATTTAGTTATAGACAGAATTTTATCTTTTTGCACATCAACAAATGTACTGTAATTAAATTTATTTTGTAATAAATTGTGTTTGTAAATAATAACATAAAGTAGATCAGTCCTAAATTTCCATATAAAATTATGGAAGGTACGCATAATGTCACATCCCCTTTGCTAATAATTTATTCAAATTAGGGAGGACAGTCGCATAATCCTTGCTAGAGGGACAAAATTATATAAACAAGATAAAAGCGTCTGTTTGTAAATTATTCATCGTGTTATTCAAATTTTATTTTGTATATTATTCAATGTTTTGTTGTTTGTTTGCATCCGTCTGATTAAGTATTGTTTATTGTTGTCAGAATGTATGTAACATAGTTTTCACGGTTGAGACAAATGACTGTCAGAAAAGGCAAGTTTCAACGATGCTTCGTTTAAATTTTGAAACCTTTAGCCAATTATTTCCAATGGTATAAACTATAAACTACCAAATAAATAAAGGTATGTTATACGAAATATGATATGAATTTTAAGAGCAGCTAAGTTCACTCTAATACAACGTATCTTTATTCTTTAGAAGAAAACAAAATGTTTAATTATCCCAAGTATCTTCCTAAGTAGTATTGAACCTCAAAATAATAGTATCCCTCAACAACCTACGGATATACCGAACACCAGATAACTCTCTATAATTTAAGATATCCGTTTTAAAATCCCTTCAAAATCCGTAACTCGTAAGTTTAATACGTTCATAATTACAGATCCGAAAACACGAGTGTTTTCAATAAATCATAAATAACGATTTGTTAGCCGGCGGCCGACGGATGCTGGCCGGTCCGTTCCGGGAACACAGGTAGCCGAGAAATTACTAATCGAGTAATTATCTCGCAGCCAACGGTCACATGTTATTTATTACTAACGCAATAACTTGAAAAAAAGGCTGTAGGGTAAACCTTAAGAGAATGGCCGAAGTTGAACAAGGAAAATGGATAAATTGATTCAATTTCTTCGTATTAATCCCATAAATCTATTAATAACCCATTCCCATTACAACATTATATAAACAACGCATAAATTCAACGCGTAACGTATAAAAAGTTAAGCATAAAACTATTTTAAATTGCTAAATTTATTTTATAGCCCCATAAATAATGATTCGATACCTTTAATCAATATATTTACATCGAACAGTTTTAATTTACTACACTTAATAAATCAGTTAAACGCGTATTTAAATTCGTAGGCCGTAGTAAGTTTACGAGTCAGAGTCCCCTTTAAAAGACATCAACGGCTCACATCACAGAAATGTGTATGTGTATGAGTATCAATGAATGAACGCACGCGCCTCTAATCGTCACACTGCAGTTGTATACATACATTGTCATACTTATGTGTCCAATGACACCGGCAGTTATGAAACAACTTGTATAATGTTCCTACGTTATTATGCCTACGCGAATGTAAACAATTTTAAACGGCGACGTTGTGGTAAATAAGTATGGAATCATACATGACTGTGCTACTTGTGTTTTTAAATAGTGTCCGCACGTTCTTTTATGCATTCTTAGGTTAAAGCTAACACTTAAGGTATAGTTGTATCATATAAGGTAAACGTGTAATAAAACACTGCATGTTTAATTTATCCGTTAGTCGAGAATTTTCTATAGCCATAACATGATGTTAACCCAAACATTGGTAGATAGCGACCCTTTAAAAACTACAGACAATTTTTACACCATAGGCTCACAAAGAGCACTGAAAAGCAACTCTCAAATGAACTTCCTCATATTACAACTACACACATCCGCAGTTGCATCATTCCAGAAAGTCTTAACCGCCCACATGTGGGGTTCACTTACGACATTTGTTCGCGAGGTGTTGGTGTCTAAGCATAAGTAAGTATACGCCTGTGTATTGTGGGCCAGGGCATCCGGAGCGGGCCATTGACGACGCACGTGTTTCCTTGAGACGGAAGCTGGGCCCAGTTCGTCTTCCACGGTAATCCCGCTCGAGTGTCCCACTTGAGTTTCGTGATTGACTTCGAGTGGCGATTGTTTAATTTCAAAGACGAGTTACTTGTTTTTATTATCCTATATTATCGTCGTTCGGTTTTATTTAGTCTGGAATACGCGGGAATGTTTTCGAGCGTATTCTTGCAACTTGACTACAAAGTTGGTAGTTCTAACACAATTTTCTTTTCACAATACAAATCAAAATTATAATCCCATTTCTGTTCTTCTTAATTTTTAAATAGCTTTTTCAACAACTGGTACAATAATTTCTTTAATCGACTAACTTTCCTATATTTCCAATAAAACGAGAAGGCCGTCAAATAAAAAGGTTAGTTTTAAACAAAAACTGACAAGATTCGATCCGTGTTTATTTTTTGAGGTGCGGTGAGGGTGTTTAGTGTTTTTGTGGCGTAACGCAGGTGTCTCGGGTCCTGATTCAAGCTTATTGCTCTTTTTAAAAAAAGAACTGAATGTAGGGCCGAGAACAGAAGCGATGGAAAATACTAATTTTGTTTGGTCTTTATTTTATTATGCTTCATTCGAAGTTGTATTTTGGTCGCATGTTGACAGTTCCGTATGAAATATTAAGATAGCTAAAAAGAGGTTTCACTTTGAATCACTCAATCAATTCAGCCTATCGAAGTTCACTGCTGGAGTAAGGCCTCCCTAAACTTTGCGCCACAACAGCCTCCAAGTTGTGTCTGAACAGTCTCAACTTTGAATGAGACTACACCTTTAGGATTTTCTACGAAAAAGTCACATTAATCCAATTGGCTAGGAAATATACTATTAATTGTGTTACAAGTAACATATTCATATTATCTTGTATTTTCAGTATATTCCAGCCTTACCATTGATGTGCTCACAGCCCTACGTCCATTTTTTACGATCCGTTTTCTTTGTTGACGCGTGTCCCACTGTCACGGTTTTTGTCCGCCGCAACCGTAGCGAAGCGTAAATTATCTCATTATTTCTATTGATTTTATTTTTCCTTAAATCCGATTCTTAAGATGGCTTTATTTTATATTTTTGTTGTTCGATGCCTGGTATTTGCTTGACTGGGTTCATGATGTTTTTTCATGAAACGAACGTCATGTAAGTTTTTGTTTTATCTATATACATCTACATTGTTAAGAACTACTTCATACATTTTAGAGTGCATAAGAATGCAACAAACTAAGCAAAGATTAAATGATTAATACACTTATATAGTTCTGAATACATATATAATATAGATAAATTAAACCCAGACACTGAACAAATAATCGCGCTCATCACTAAAGAAGTCCTGAGAGGGAATCAAACCCATATCCTCCCATTTAGTAGGTCAGCCACTAGACCAACAGGCCAGTCGAATCTACCAAGTGTACCCACACGATTTAGAAAAGCTTTAAAGGAAGATCACTTCCTAATGTTTCTCACATTAAAAAGATAATACACAGAACTATATTTAAACCTCTTTGTTTTACGTCATGCAAAGATTCTTATTATAGTGATATATGCATTATGCTTAATGCATTATGATTGTTATTTAAATACCGATACGTGCAAAAGTTTTATTGTCTGCATAACTTGGGCTTTATTCCCGTTACGTCCGCCATGTTACTTCCTTTGCCAACTTATTATGATCTTTTATATTATTAGACTGTATGTATCAATATATTTTAACACTTGCTAGCTTAGCAACGCGGTATTACTCGCGTAGGTTTCGATATACGAACGTAAGAGATTTGTGCGATGTTTTATAGTTTTGCTTGCGGATATGAAGCCTAAAAACTTTAAATTTAATTAAACGTAAGATATATAAGAAAGGATAGTTTCTGTTATAAACTAAGAAAATAATAATAGAATTAAGCGAAAAACGCTTAGAGACTAAATCTAACCACCAATAATCACTGTGACAGCAACTGTATTATTTATACTTTTCTCTTTGTTCCAAGTCTGTTAAATTACTAGAAACATTAAAAGAAATACTCAAACCTAATTAATTTAAGAAATTATTCCTGTGTAATTCCGATTGTAGAGGATATTGCCGACAGCAATAATATTAACATTAAAATCACAGAACGTTAACAATTATTGTATAATTATGAAAATTAATATGTTATATTAACATAATTTAATTTTAACTTTTCTTAGATAATCTATTTTTATAATGTAAATTGTATTACATTTTCATACAAAATTTGACTTTTTATTTCATTTGAATCGGCTTGTAATCTCCAACTAAAATGGCAATGAAGTGCATTAAACAATTTATGTAAATAATTAAATTCGCTGCAATCACTCACAATAAGACATTGACGTCAGTAATCGACACAAAAACGTGTACATTTATTAGCAAATTGATCAAATTATCAAGAAAGAAGCGTTCGGTACGAATTATAATAGATATTCAAAACCAATTATTTAATCAAATGGCGCCAGACAATTCTAACACGATAAAAAGTAAACAAAACAGTATTCGCAGTTTTTTATGTTTACGACTTCTTAAATATGTGTCAGATATCAAACCCATAAATACGTCTGTATTTATATATAATTGCTACACGGCGCCTTCTCATCAAATCTGCAAACTTAATAACGCTTTACTAAATTAATCAAACGAATATAAATAAATGACACCTCACGAGTAATAAACTTTAACATAAATGTCAAACACATAGAACCTTTAATCATTATTAATTTATCAACACCTGCACTTTAATAGAAATTTATTGTATTTTTTTTCGCAATCTTCCATCGTGCGACCCTATTTCACACTCACGGAAACACCTATTGTGTAATGGAAAATTATGATGGAGCACAAAAACTGCTGAGGTCGTCCGTAATAATGTTTTAATAATGATTGATGGACTGCCACATGCGCTGGTAATCCTTAGAAGCATCTATGACGACCAAATTCGAAAGATATCGCAAGGGATTTAAAAGAATTTACACTTCAAGTATCTTGTAAAGCCATGGGCAATTTACAATTACAATTGTTTTATATTCCATTCACCTTCAAAAGCCATAGTAACCTGACTTTTCCCAGTTTCAGTACATTTAAGAGATTTCTGAGCGTTAGCTCTTGGAGATATTTAACCTCTAGTCCTGAATCGGAAATTCGATGCATTGAAAAGGAATTGATTTGCTAAGATAAGTACATAATTTTCTGTCAGTGATTCATGTATACCTCCAGGGTTTTCTATGAATCATGTCCTCCCTATTCGCAACCCTATTCTGAAAATATTCAATGTGTAAGCGATGAAAGCAAGCAGCTATTAATGTGAGTCATTTGTTTCTGACATGTACACAGTTCTAGACTTTCCTATAGGCTGAAAGAAGTTTAGTTCGTTTCTGAGCAGGCAATTCAGGCTAATGACCAATAAAACACGACACCAGTTGAAATGCTTGATTAGATGTTTACATGCAAACTGCAGTCGGTTCATTTGGTTGAATTTGACATGATTTTGTTAATTTGATGCTGTTGAAGATGTTTTTAGCATTATTTTGAGTTTGTGCCATTTATGATGGTTAATAATATGGCTATATTGATCCTGACAGGTTTGTGTGCATGCCTTTTATTAGGTATTTAATCTATTTCAATTTTTGACGACTTTATTAAAAAATATGCATGCATTTGTGTAATTTAATCCTCAAACAATCATAAACGTAATACTGTCCCCTATTCGACGGTCCATGTACAATAGGTATGTGTGTTAGCGAAAATATTGATACTAGCAAATTATGTGCAAACTCTCAAGCGATAATCAAAACCAATTTCGCCTATTGATTCATTTCTCGGAACACTTACACTTTATAGGCAAATTGTAAAGCCATTATTCTATTCCGTCTGACAATCTGAATTGTAGTGACACGGACGCGGACATGTGAAATTTAGTCGATCCCCGTTGTTTGAGCGGCTTCCTTTACCACTTGCAAATTGCTTCAGAAGCCAATCTTAACAAGTGATGATGATTTATATCCGTGAGTACTGATTTATAACTTACAAGGTTATTTGTGACCAATGTCAGTGCAGTATTATTAGCTCGAAGATTGGGCACATTTTGTGAGACTTCTTCACAGCACGTGGCCACAATGGCAGAGTAATCCGTTTATGAATCACTTTATTGTAAAAAGGCGCGTAAAACCTCCTCAATTGTTCCCCAAAGACAGTCATGTTATTAAGTATTATGAATGGAATCTGGTTCATTTTCTGCCCGCCAATGAATACAATTTTGTTTAAACTCGTTAAATAAAAATTCAAGAACATATAAATCGTGCGCAGCTTTGAATGGCTTTGCATTTCTTAATGTGGCAGTATAATGTCACATTATGTATATGTAATGATTCTATTCAGATGTTATCAATGAGACTTTCAAAGTGGCCCGCGGGACTCAAGAGGTGTGTCTCGCCGGCAGATCACAAACACCCTCTTGAAGTTTTGTTATTCAAATCTTGGGAGCACTAAACTCTACTATTATTTACAAGTCGGCACTTTGATACCCGCTGTGAGACTAAACGGTTGATTACTGCGAACACAGCCGCATCTCCAACATGCACAATGGCGAAACTGCACTTTTGTTAAGGATACCTTTAAAAAAACATGCCGCTTACACTCGTGTATCTGTCAAGATTCGACCATAAAACGAAATATGAATAAACTACGAGATAGCTTTAAATTCTATCGCTTAAAGAGATGAACGATCGAAAAGACGGTTACCGTTACGAATGGGCTCATAGGCAATGACATAAAAAAGGCATATTTTTTTTTGGAAAAGCACACACGGGCCGGGAGCTAGCTCGGCCCGTAAGTCATCGAAGCTGTCAAGATAAGAATGAGTGAATGAACACCTGCCGCCACCGGTGTTACGCGTGCGCCTACGCACCCGCGCGCACCTACAATTTTATAATTCCATTTTAAAAAATACTCGCAACACCATCGAATTTGAATTTTATTGTACAACGAATACAGTTTAATATCGTGTAAACAAATATAAATCTTAAAACTATTATTGAACAAACGTAATTACGAACCTAGGTTGGAGCGATTATTTTCTTGGATCGACTTTAAAATTAGATGTAATAATGATTATTATCGTTGTTTTTTAAATATAACTGACAAGACTTGACATCCGGAACTGCTTTTATTTTTATTAGTATGAGGTCGTATTTATTGTGGTATTTTATACGTGTGTAAAGTTTGATCATATTTTCGCATAAATAAGAGAGAGTTATACCTATGTTGATGGTTTTTCCGGAATACTTTTTTTTTACGATTTCTTGGTAGTTGTTAGTCATGGGATCTCCGTGTTTATAAATTTAACATGGTCGACATACTTGTGCTATTTGCCGGTTTTAATTGGTCTAATTGTTGGGTGGAACCCTTCGTGGAATCTCACAATTATCTCCTCATATTGCCGCAATGCGTCATCTATTGCGATATATATATGTGATATGAATTACATAATACGCAATCAACTAGTTTAAAAACAACAACAAAAACTTTTTTATTAGGACAGTTATGTTTCCGTAATTCGTAACTTGCTACCGTTTGAGTTTCATAATAGAATCGCAATACTTAACGACCTATTTAAGAAATTGTGAGACAATAAGATTTTGTTTGAAATTCAAAAACAAGTAATGGTTTCCTTTGAAATTCTTCGTTCGTGACAACCGTCACGACATAGACTTTTAAATATTAAACTATACAACAAAGATCCAATAAGGCATTCACTCTGCGTAACCCTATTTATCTTTCATCGTAAATATCTGACAATGTCTCATTATAATTTTCGTTTATAAATTTTGGCGCCAATTCCGTATTGCTATAATTTCCAAAATAAAACCTTAATTATACTGTTAATGGTCTTAACATACATTCGCATAATATCTTGATTTTATGAAGGTTGACTTCCAAACACTTTCAATGCCAGCGTAGACAACAAAACATTTACTGGCGCACTTTCGGAATCCTATTTAAAACACTTGATTTATTTAATAGAACAAAATATTTACTTTAACCCCTGTTTCTTTTATGAAAGTATTGTAAATGAAAATTATACTACATTTTCGCAAAGCAAAAGTTAAAAACTTACCCCGGTCTGGTATAGTATCTTGAGATCACTCTTCGATGGCAGTGGTATTCTCTTGTGTGGTAAAAATGGCAGCTTATCTGGCCTCCTCAAGTGAATCTCTCCCGAGGGCCTGAAGGCTTCCAGCGGCGTTCTGATCACTCCACGGACCCCGCAAAGTGCCCACGCCAGCAGCAAGGGGGTTAACACATGCATGTTCGCTTCACAAGTACACAACAAATAAAAAGTAACTGTCAGTTGTAACGTTCGAATTGTTTAAAACTTGAAAAGTGTTCGAATTGTGAACGGTGTTCGATATTCGATGTCGGTGCGTGTTCGGGTCGCGTGCAGTGTCGCGTTGTGGTCGGGCAAGCTCGGACTGGCGGCAAGCGCGCCGAGGCAGGTACGACTTAGCCTACGCGCCCGGTATAACCACCTCCGACTGCGACCGCTCACACTTGATTCTTGAAGCTTTCCTCACAATTTGCCGCGGCTGTGTTTCTTTGAAAACATTTAAATATTCGCATGTTCAGTTTAGTTTTATTTTATGTAAAATGATAACATGTTTTGAATAAAAATGTTTTTTTTTTGTTAATGTTTTGTAACGCCGTGAATCTTTATTGTAGGTATAATTAATGTTTGCTATTGTATAAAATTCCAGAGACTTATCACCTCCAAAGAAGGTTATTGGATCTTAGATTACAAACGTTTTCTATATAAGAATGCCAACACTTCCAAATAAAGAGTCGTTTAACTCATAAGTATCAATATCTACAATAAAAAAACTATAAAATTAAATGATCCATTCACTCTACGAGTTTTAAATAGGTACTTAATAAATCCCAAATAAGCGAACAGACCAAGTGTTAAATTTCAAGTCGTTAGGCGTAGTGACGTAATAAAATATATTTTTTAAATACCCTTGTGGATCAAGAGTGTTTGGTTGCGACGAGTTGACTTCCTACCGACGATGTTTTTTTACACAATCTTGTTGCTCTGAGGGCAAGGGTGTGTTCACAGATACAGCATGTCTTAAAAATAAATATAGGGAAAGAAATAAAAATGTTTCTTAATGATGGATAAAAAAAAAATGCAATATGTAGGTAATGATTTTTGTTACAAAGTAAAAGAAACTAAAAAAATCACAATTTAAGGATATTTTTTTATGTTGGAATGAAAGGTATTGATGTTAAATCATAAATACTGTGGAGATTGAGCTTGATTCGGTTCTTCAAAGCTTTACCTCTAAACATCGCTTCAACAGCGGTATATGAATAACTCCACTCAAAAAACAAAAGATACCTTTAAGTAATCCTATTTCACAGTAACTACTTGAAGTAAACAATAAGAACAACAGATAATTCGGACGATTACCGTAACAAGGGGGCTCGCTTCCCGTAATACCCACTCGATTAACAAAAGCCGTTGCTACCCATCGTGCATATTCAATTGTTTTAAAACAAAACAATGTCATTCATGTATTCGTAGAACAGGATTTCAACTCATTCATGTGAATTCAAAAAGAATCCATTGTCAGTGTAACGCGACCTTATATCTTCCGTCTCGCTCGCTCCCATTCACCGTCGTCGCGGCCGCATGAATGAACCGCTTCTTATGAATGGACACAGTCGCTATAGTACTATACGTACCTACCTGCCGATCGGTATATATGTGTGGTTTATATCAAGTTATATGGGTGTCGAGATATGTACTTGTACGTGTGTATATGATGGCACGTGGTCAATCGTCTTTTTATTTTATATACGTAATAATAAATGCTTAGCTTGGACGATCGTTAGGTTTGAATTAAATTTATTGCTTGATAATATGTTCGTAAGTATTTCAGTTAGAAAGTAAGGGATATACTTACATACATTGTATATTGTAATATCCTTGTCCTCATCCTTATATTAATGTTTCCTTATATCCAGTTTTGAGAAATACAGTCGCCTGTTCTTGAAATTTTTAAAATACAGGCTGGTTTAAGTTTAGATGTATATTTATTGTCATATTTTTCAGAATTATTGAATTTATCCGGATTTTCTTTCCGACATTTTTTTTGAAAACTGGTTGAGACGGTTTAAGAATGATGAATGTTTTCATTTAACTTACCTTATTATTAAATGATATTGAAAAAAAATCAGAACTTTTAATTTGTTCAATAAAAAGAACAACTCGTTTAAGCAGTTTATTCGTTATGTCGAGGGGTTTTCATTAACATTCTAATATCATGCACAAGGCATCCATAACATATAACTACTGATACAATTTAAAGTGCAAAGGGCACATAAAACCCCGCTGTTTTAAAACACATTCCCTGCATTTTATTATACAGACAAATATGTTACTACAACAATATACCGCTACCCACTAGACATGCAAACAAGGTGATATAAAAACAAACACCCCTACTTATTCATACCGTTCGAATAACTTGCAAAATCAAACAAAGAAATTCCTGAAGAGGTCGCGTTTCAAACGCGTCATACTTTCATGAAAACCTTCAGCAAAACAGATTCAGTCTGTGACGTCACAGTCTAGCCACAAATTAGCATGACAAATGAAAAGACTGACGTCACAACGAAGACTTAGGTCTTACAAATTGTCTGCTAGACAGAAGGACGATGACGTTGTAATATTTTGTGATGGAATAGAAAGAAGTAAAATAAAATAAATTTACTTCATAATAATGACAAAGAAAAGCTGACGTGCTCAGGACTTAGGACTCAGTTTTCCCGACATGCGGTATGTTTCCTACGATATTAAAAAATACTTTTAACTTAACCTTAACTAAAAAGAAAGAAAATGTATTTTCTTCTTTGTGTTCATTATTGAGAACATAATAAAAATTAATAATCAAACAAATTAAATGGTGTTTATGACTCTACTTTCGAATATTTCCGTAATTATTTTAATTAATGTGCCAGAAAAGTCACTTACTGACCTTTAAACTATTGACCTTGTTTATAACACAGCAGTGATTAATTAATATTAACACCAAGTTCAGGTTAAAACCTTTTTGTACAAAACAAAGTGTTTTTACACCTTGGATAAGCATCAAGAAATTTTAAATGGATCATTAATATTAGCATTTATAATATTTCAGCCTCATCAACATATTTTATGAACATTAATAGTACTATTAAATTTGTATTTAGTATTCAAGAGTTCATTATATAAATATAAATTACGAGTGTTGCCCCGCGGTTTCCTTTGCCTCGCTTTTCTGCAAATAAGTGACACGATGTTAAAGATCTCTAAATTTTAGTTTTTTATTCTGTCAAATGTATTTTGATCTGAACTTGATAAGAGCATTAATTAAAACAAAATTAACTTTTAGAAATGTGTCGACCTTGTCGTCGTAAATTTAACCGATTGATTACAAGTACGATTTTTTTATAATGACGTTCCAAACTTCACGAAACAACTAATTGTTTCGTGAAAAGTAAGTCAAGTTAAGCATAAGACTTAAAAAATCAAGCCGTACTCGGTCAACATCAGAAAAGCAAACAGACAAAATGACAACTAAAACCTCCTTCTCAAATTTCATTATTTTCAAGAAAACGGTTACCCTATACTTTTAAATCGAGATAAAACCCCAAATAAGTGTCCACTATTCGAAGTCACGTAGCAAGGGTTGCGCGCTGCGGGTTTGGCACGACGTCGCCTCTTGTATTGTGTAGTACCTCTGCTAGACAATGCATATCTAAGCAGCCACTTCAATATGAGTGGTCAGCATTTTTTGCACCTTCAAGTGGAAGAGGGACAGGTATAAAGTGGTGGCACGCGCAACCAACGCTAGGGTTGTCAATGATTATTCAAATCAGATTTCTTTTTATTCATTCGTGTTTTTTAGGTTTTTACTCTTTGATATTAAGTTAAATAATATGCACATACTTAAAGTATTTAACGATCGTTGAAAAAAATGTCTTACATACATATTATCTCGTTTTTCTAATAAATTTGACTGTGCGCAAACAAAACTCCTAGTTTCATTTTCTTTTATGTAGAGAAAAATAGTATGGTTTGAGATAAATATACTTTTTATGTGCATTTACAGATTTTTTAAATTCCTTGTAACGTAATTTAAGTCAACTGGCAGCCCTACCGCAGCCTTTGTTGTCTCAGAATATTCCCTTTTAATAAGATAGGTTTTGTTCTTTACTTAAAAGTGAGAGATCCGGTTAAGTTTCGAGGGTTTTTTTTATACGGTCGAAGTCCTTGTTTAACATGTTTTGCTGATAACAATAGATCCACGTGCTGTTTACTTGAAATTTTGAATTACACTCATTTTTTTTTACTTATTATTTTCCTTTTATTTGTAGAATTATTAAAAGTGTTCATTTTAAAATTATTTCTTTTACTAAATTAAGGTACAAAACTATTTTGATTTGCTTTTATGTGACTTTACTTCAGCAATTCAACAATTGCAGCATGGAAAGCTTAGCCAAAACGACACAAAGGACATTACCTACAGGGCCATAGTAGTAACTCAAAAGCATAATCCCCAAATAAACATGCCTCGCAACTTTCCTAAAAACAATACGAACAAAGGCATGAAATATCACTTGTAGAAAATTTCCTTCTCGACTACAACGTCGGCCATAACTTTTCTTTATTCCCGCCGAGTCACGGAACAACGCTTCGTGCCGCAAAATATTAACTTTCAACCTGTCATACGTATCTTGATGAAAAGAACGCGATATTAGGAACACGAAAATGATAGTACCTACCTTACTTTAATTATGTAGCAAAACTAAGCTCATTAACTAGTTGGTAAGTCTTAAAAGGCTCGTAAAAACTTTCAATAATTATAGATGGCGGGATCACGCGATGCTTAACTTTAAACTCAAACATAATAATAGGGTGCCTTGTTTAACTAAACCTGGGATATCCTCTCCTGAATATCCATTAACTCATATTTGAACTGTATTTTGATTAATAACGAAAACAGTGTTTTTGGTCTTCATTGGGGAAATACAATTTCTAATAGAATGGCAGAGCCATAAATTGTATCTTAGGATTGATATATGTAAATCTAGACTAGACCAAGCTTATGTAAAGGCAAGAAGGCTGGGTTCCACCGTAATTAACGAATCTGTATCCATGCTACATTTAACTGCGAAAAACTATTTTCAGAAAATAGACTATTTTCAAAAATTATTCATAACAAATTAAAAAAAATCCATCACATTTTGACATCTGTTTACTAAAACCCAAAAAAAATCTTTGATTTTCCCAAACTTTATTTCCGATTTTTTCACTTAACCAACTTGATAAATACTGACAGAACAATATGAGTATTTATAATATTTCCTCTTCCTTGTGGAGATTTCTATTTTCCGCTTTCCACTGTCTCGCTATTTGTCCGTGATATATGTCGGTCCCCTTGCGCGTGTAAGTCCCGGCGACCTCGACTTACACGTGCACCAGTCATGCACGCCCACGCGCGGCCTCCAGCCACCATCGTCCTCTCTCCAACCCTCTAAACCCCACAATATGTAATCAAGCCTAATGACCTTATTTTGCTATTTTTTCTCCCTTGCATGGATATCATAATTTTGATAACTACTTAATTTTGTGAACGCTGCAGTGGGTTTCAATTGCTTTGACGTCAGTCATGGTAATTTGTTCCAAAATAAACTCCGATTTATTTGATACACTACTTGTTTACGACATGATAAAACGTGTAGTTATTTATTACGAAATCGTAAAGACAGAAATACTTTGTTGGTAGACTTGGAGTTTTTGGACATCCCTAAGTTACGAACAACTTTGCGCGATAAACGTGTATTGTATTTGTCTTTATCTAGTTACTCGTATTATACGCGTATAAATTCTGGGAATACAACACCTGAACTTGAAATTAAAGATTAAATAGAATCGCGATGAATATTTGAAGTTAAATATTACACGTGCTTTTTAAACTTAAACTTTTCAAAACACATAATGATAATGTAAATTTCGGTATTATCAACCGACTTCAAAAATCATTCTGAATTCGTTTGTTTTTTTAGGCTTTTACGTCAGAACTAGGACTGGATGAACCGATTTTGTTAATTATATTTTTATTGACTGCACGGATAGCCGAGTCGTTGAGGTTAGAACGCCAAACCCACAGTGCGGGTTCGATACCCGCGTAGGATAAGTATTTGTGTGACTGTCACTTGGTCCCATAAAAAATCATCAAATTTGTATCAGTAACTTTTATTTGAAAGCGATTGTAAAGTTCTTTTTTTAACATTATTTAGTAACAATTAAGCTTTAAATAGATAAATATTTAAAAACTTAAATTTCAAAACTTAAATGATTGTTATTTAAACTTAACTTTTTTGAGTTGTTTAGTTACGTCATGAAAACTGTATGATATTAATAAGTAGAGACGCAACGAAACCGCAAGGCTCATGCCTCCACAAGTACCTCAATACCTTTCGTAACGATGTTATGTAATTTGTTTACACCTACCCACATGCAGGGTAGTGGGTTCAATCCGACCCACTCGAAGCCCACTGTTTCCTTTACTGCTGACGTATATGGATACTTAAATACTTTGAGTAAACCTTGGTTATATGTTTGTACATACTGTTGACAGAATCAGTTTACGATGTTTGTTTTATTTTGTTGGTATCTTTATTTATATGAAGTAAAAAAACTTGATTGATACAGTTTGGGATTAGACGATTAGGCATTGGAAGTCTTGTTGTTTTCAATCATTAACTACAACTTTTGCTGTTTTTCCTTCATTATATTAATGCCATAAGAAAAGCGATAGGCTATTATTTATTACTAGATGCTACATAGTTCATAGGACAGAAACCCAATGAATGTAAAAATCTATAAAAATAGACGACGATCAATCAATCAACAGTGACAATTTAAGAAACGTTAAATATCCAAAGTTTTGTCATATCAGACTCTAAAACAGTCACGTGGACCTTCAATATTGTTTTAATTCCAACTGTGCTTCATAATTCTCGCACAAGAAATGACGATCAATCGAAGGAAACAATTTAAGAAGCGATAAATACCCAAAAATAAGACTAGAACTCAGTCATGTGAAAAGCTAGTTTTTTTAATTCCAACTGCACTTAATAATTCTCGCAAAACAAACGACTATATCATTATCAGTTTAAAGCGATAAATTAAAAAAAATATTTATTGATAGTCACAGACTTATTATGTCAGACTCCAACACTACGAATCAAGCGAGAACATCACTATAGTTTTAATTCCAACTGTCCACAAGCATCACAGCCTACGTCCCACTCTGCTCTACTTAACTATATATAGCAGGTTCATATAAGGAGGCCGATTAAAACTTATAGCCGTATGCGTGACATATCTGACTAAACACACTGACTCACGACTTCCAAACGATTATAATTTAATTGGCAGCTGGTTACTGCTTGTGAACTCCATTAGGAAACCAATACGCCTATAGGTATTGAAGTAATTATTAGTTGATCTACAGGGTGTGAAACAAAATTAAACAAGGATTATGTAACTGTAAAAAAACATCTAATATAGGTAGGTAACATAGGTTCAAAGCTAATAAACAAATATACTCAGTGTAATGACATGAATTGAATTCTTTTTAACCCTTAAAGTGACTTTGACGTTAAGTTTAAGACACTAAAACCAACAAAGCGCAATCGATCTGGATAACGTTTAGGTTAATTAAATCCGATATGATAACCATCAATATGAAAACTGAAGTAACCATTGTTTTAAAATTTGATCAATATTTTATTTTATCGCGTTGATTAATGCTGAATTAACACTTATCAGGCGAATTTCTAAAAGTTTAAATAGTTATACAACCTGTATATAAGACACCGAAGGCTTCGTTAAAGGAAGTGTTTTGAAACGATTTGTGAATGGAATGCCTTTGCTAGATATGTTTTTATAACGAGGTTTCCACTCCTACGGGGTTAACTTAATAAGGGGAAATCTCTTTGGCTATTAAAAATTACATTTCATTGCAAATTTTGGAGTATTCTCATTATAATTTAAGCTGCTCTTAAAATGCTGAGCGATGGCTTCTTCGCAATATATGTTATAGGAGGAATGAGTATTGATCACCACGCTTGCTATCTGCGGGTTTGCAACGATATAAATGCGAGACGAATTCAATATGAATGCAATACTAAATCCAGGTTACCTAAATTGTTTCCAAGAACCTAAGACACAACTAACAAACAGTGAAGCTAAATTTCGTAATTTAAATTCACAAAAAATATCTCTTAAGTACTTGACTAAAACGAATTCAGAAGCAAACATTTTTTTTAAACATAAATTGCCGATTCCTTATACGCATTTAACCAAAGACAGTTGAAGTTTGACTCTGTAATTAGAACCGCCGTGGGCGCTTAATGTAATGTCGCTTTAATTTAAGATTTCCGAAATCCATTCAAGAAATCTAATCGAGGCAATGCATATTCACAAAGCGATTTACATTTTCATGCATTTGCGAGTGAACAAACAAGTCTGAGTAAGACGGGTATGTTGGCGTTAATTAGCTGGACACCAGGGACTTATGGAGTCAGGTGTAATAGAGCAGTTCGGTAGCAAAAAGATAAGTACTCACTTTGGATGTGATTCTGTCCTGTTCTGATTGAACCGCATACGGTGTGCAAATTTGATTGAAATCGGAAAAGTAGCTTCATAGTGCATTGCTGACAAGCAAAGCGAGAAACGGGCGAAATTCCAACATTCTATTTTCTTGCATCGGTTTTGTCTGTAAATCCCTTTTATTTTATTTTTAAACCATATTCATGTACAATTAGTAGATAAGATTGCACTTTTCTACTATTTTAAGATATCTTCGAAAATCATTATTGCATTTTCGTCTCTCTGCGGACGTCTCGAAACAAATCCTTTTGCAGTAAAACCTACAATATTCATAAGTCCTACTAATCAGTACACTTGGCCTATACACGAACCCATTGAACACGTTACCTCAATGAACTGAGGAAGCGACAGGTGTAGCGAGAAAATAAGTTGTTAGCGGCATGCTAGTGACATCTTCACAGCGCCTGGGAAAAGCTTTGCATCAATTTTTTAACATCCCTCTACAAAAAACAATGTACTTATAAACGGTACTCGGCGCTTGAGTGTTCTAAAACTAGATTGTTATTTATGACTGTATGTGTCTATAGGTTTTGCATGAAATAATATTGTTTTAACAACAAAGGCCGACTTGAAATAACTACCAAGATATTAAACGTTAAATTAAAAAATAATCAACGAAATCGGTTTATTCACTCGGAAGTTCTGAGGTAACAAAAATGCAAAAAAGGTCGAATTGAGAACTTTCTCATTTTGAAGTCGGTAGACAAACTTTGCAGCTCCTGAAATTTCTACATGCTCGTGGACATTTTTAAAATTAGACATCTGTCGCCATGGCGGTAAGTTCGTGATTAAGAGACATCTTTAAACATGACCACTACCAAACATCATAACTTATAGGTAAATATATTTTGAACATACATATACATATTTTACAAATATTCGATATTCAATTTTCAAACATATTAGCACAATAAGTCCGTACTTAAGGGTATGGCATCTAAGTTCTAAGTCAGTGCCTCGCACGCGGCGCCTCTATCGCTCGTTCGACTCTTACTTTTAAACGGAAAGGGCAGAGTTGTCATTATCGAATATCCTCCGACATCCGATCGGATTTAATTTGTTCTTATGTTATGCGTTATCGTGACGGGAAGTCGTCGGCAGGAAGCGAGTAAAAATGTTATGTCGGCCGAGTAATGCCAGTCCAACATGGATCGGCTTTTTACCTCCACTCAATAGGGTTGCCCTTCGTTTAGTACGAAGTTACGGCCGCCGGCCGCCCGCGGCTGCTACGGTCGAGATTGTCATCATTGATTTGCACTTAAACGAATAATGGAAGCGTGTTATTCGTTTTTGTTTCCACTAATTAGTTAAATGTTCTATAGGTCAGTTAACTTGATAAATTATTTTGTATAAACTTATCTAGACACGCGAACTAATTAGTCATATTTTATGACTCAAATTTAGAATTAGTCCATAAGTTAATGCTATCAAGGTAATCAACCACGCTGACTCTTAATTACTTCCTCGTAAAAGTAAGGATAACAGTTCTATAAAGGTGTTTTATTTTAAGAAGAAGGTTCGTGCCAACCCTACAGACGTGGCCGGTGACAAATTACGCTTCAGCGATCTGAGTTTCCGATTTGATGGAATCTACGGTGTTTTTAACGCGAGTTGCGGGTGCCAAGTTTTTGCCAAGCCATTATAATTGCATGACCAAACAATAAGAGTTGAGTACATCTTGAGGAAGAAAAAACTTACCGACAATTTAGAAATTACTACCGCCGGAAAATACTTTGCGATATTTGAGGGTCGATGCTCGATCATAAAATTCTCTGTTTTTGAGTGTTTTGAGTATTTATAGAGAGAGACAAATCATCTGAAGTTGTTCAGATATTTCTTGTTTTTTTTCACAAAAATATGCTTTAATCGACTTCAAAAATGTTCTCAATTCAACCGTCGAATGAGATTTTCAATTCGTCTGGTATTCCTTATCAAAAGTTATGACTAAAAAGATATTCATTAAACACCCCACAATAAATACTTTTATGTCACATACCTCCTTATACCACGCATTTAAATAAAAACTTCTTTCTAATCGATCCAGGCACCTTACAACAGTAGTAAAAAGATACATAATATTCCTTTTAAAAGGTTTATTAAGTTATCTCTGCTCTGTGATTACTGGCGTTCAGTTTTTGTGTGAATGTTTGACGGTCAGCGCTTGCGCAGCGGGAATGGGACCATATCTTTTATCACCTTCGGGAACTAATAGAGGCCCGTGATTAGTGAGAGCTATTTAATTGATTAGTATACAAGTAATTGTAGCGAGAATAAATAATTATTCATGTGAATGTGTTGAGCTGAAAGAAACGTGAATATATAGGAAACAGCGGTTGTTGCATGTCGAATCGAATTGAATAAAGTATTTCGGGAACACTGCGATGTGATAATCTGGCATGCTCTTATTGAAAATGAACAAGTTGACAAACTTTCCAGAGTATATTTTATTTGGTACTGAGGCAGTTGGTTGTGTTCCTAACACAAAGAGAAACAAGCGAACTCTATTACTGAGACTCCGCAGTCAGTCTGTTTGACCGTTCATAGCAGTTGAAATATTTTTAGATGCGGTTTTTCTATTGCCGCTATGACAACTAACTAAAACTAAAAAAAGACGTGCATAAGTTACGATTACGGTATTATTAACTGAAAAGAAAATAAAACAACTTATAACTCAGCCCATGTAATTTTAATTCGACCGGACTTAAATTGAATATGTGACCAGTTTTATAATTAAACTTTCGTCTGTACATCGGTCACGTTTAACAAAATAATATAATAATTATGCACATTATGCGTGTTACCAGCGAAAGACGTGGGACGATGCACGGCCTGCAGAAAAAATATACCATCGCACTTTTGTACTCATCAGCATTTTTAAGTCTATTCAAACTAGCGTCAATTGTTCTAAAATGTTTGTAGTATAAAAACTCGTTTGTAACATTCTTAATTTTCACGTTGCTAGCTGCTCGAGTAAAATACAATTCTAAGCAAGTGTCATTAAGGAAATGGAAAATATTAATTAATACCAGGATATATACGTCCCACTGCTGGGCACAGGCCTCTTCCCGTATAGGGAAGGTTTCCAGCATCACCACGCTCGCTATCTCACTGCGGGTTGCGATTTCAGATTTCAATATTTAGAATATAGGTTTTCTTAAGATTTTTTTGCTTTACCGTTTCGTTAGTGGAGTATTTAGGTAATTAAAAAAAAAATTGTAATAGTCACATCGTAAATAAAAATCCATACCTACATAGAACGCAAAGCCTAAACGACAAAGGAAAATAAATTCAAAATTTTAAAACAACTTTCAATTTCGCGTAAACGTTTTAAGAATCCAATCATTCCACAAATACGTTTTATAAACAATCCACGAATTATTTAAGTGCGTCCAATTAAAACGCCGTACACATACCAATACACATAGTTAACTAAATTGGTTATGATAGTTGTTTTGCCGCCGTTACATCCGTGTGTCGTGGGAAAATGGTAAACGACGCGTGGTACACGACTGTGATGTGTGCGTATGTTGTAGGTATGATGTGTATTAGGACAATTTTGATTGTTACTAGTAACTGTCATTTTTATAATGTACTTATTATTAATGGCGTGTTTTATTTTTGTACTTATAACAATTAGGGCTTAATTGCGAGTCGCACACCCGAGTTTCGTTATTCGTTGTTATAGCGCTAATAGAATTTCATCATCAGTGAAAAGTTTCACAGTTTATAATAAACAGCCTGGTGACAGACGTACAGACAGCGGTGCCTTAGTAAACGGATTGCGTTTTGAATGTCTCTCTGACTCTTAGTTCAAGAAGTAGCAATGAACCTTAGCAACAATGAGCTTTCCGTCATAATTTTTGTCACTAACTGCATAAGTAATTCAAATATAGATAATTAGCTTAAATCAAACCATTCGTTATACTTTCAGTCTGATGTATATCTTGCACAGTAGCATGGTAACCGCTTACAATACAGCTCGCATATTAAGCTCATCATTAACATGACTGCTTTACATTGTTCAATGAATTAATTATAATAATTATCTGATCCGTTTTCAAGATTTCTGGTGAAAATATGAATACGATAATCTTTGATTCTCTGAAGTTATAGAAAAGGATTTACCAGCCTATTTACGCCTCAGTGCTGGGCTCAGGCCTCTTTATATGTAGGGGAGGTTTGAGCATTGATCACCACTAGCTCACTACAAACTGGCGACTTTTTCCTTCATCGTTAATATATTGGCTGCAAGGATAGCCGAGTGGTTGGGGTCACCGCCAAACCCACTGTGCGCGTGTCGCGGGTTCGATCTCCGCGTGGTTCAAGCATTTGTGCCATCCACGAATGCTTGTTCTGAGTCTGGGTGTTGTGCACGTGATTTGTACCTTTGTGAAACCCTCCGCGACACAAGGATTAAATTCCTGTGCAAGAGTCGTTTTTTTAATAATTCACTAAGTATCTTTTACATAGATACTAGCACATACAAAAATCTTAGTTAAAACCTACTTGCATATCACACATGAAGCTGAGCGAGTAAGTTCTGCTCCCACTGACGGATGTCCTCCACATCTCCGTTACTAACGGATATAGGATATAGGGATATGGGCCACAACGGTCCGCGTCTTATTATATGGCATCGCATAACCGTTCATGATGCTGCTAACGCGGATACATCGCGGCTACAACTTGTGTAATCGAACCGTATTATCGAATCGTCTAGTGGCTGGTGTTTTCTATGAGCTTTGTAAAGTTTATGTCAACCTTGACATGATATTCTATTGTATCTAATAAGACATTTTCGTATTACCTGCTTATATAGGGTATTTGACAAGGGTTTTTTGGGTCCGTTAACTATTATTGGTTTCGTGTCGAAATTTTAACTTTGGTGTAAGTTCATATCCAGACGCAATCGACAATTTTAAAAACTTCTTCTTGCAAACTCGTAACTATAAACTCATATTTTATACCTACTGTTTTTGAAATAAAAGGTAGGTACATTAATTTTGTTGAAATTATAAAAGCCGCTATTGAATGGTTTACTACAAGCTTCCGCTAAACAAACCGAGTAATTCCATTCACGAGTATTAACCAATATTTTCTTTGCCACATAATTTCACAATATCATTGAACTCGCATGGCGTTCTTACAAAAATAACTTTCTCATAGCAATGGCTCGACTCCACGTTGAACCATTCATAAAGTATAATTATTATTTACTGAATGAAAACCACAGGAAATGGCCTCCTCTCGGGCGCGTCCAATTGCAAGCCTTCGGTTACGTCGATATCGCTATTACGCGATACTTTGGAGAATTGTAGCCAAGATGCGTGCACGCTGCGGTTACTACAACACCAGAAATTAACTGAGTTATACGTAACACTGGTGTTAAGACCTCCAAAAAGATTGATCTCTTGTTTACGCAGTTCAGTAGATCTCGTGATCATAAGTAGTAGAGATGATAGCAACAAGTAAAAATTATTGACACAATTAACAACAACACCTGTAAAAACTTGAATTCCTGAGCTGATCTAGCAAAATTTTAAGCTTTATCCACATCTCTTAAAAATTATAATAATCAGCAGCTCATGATTAAACAAATTTAACCGTTCAATTGATAAGTACCTACACACGTGAACAGTGTGACACAAGCCTAACATTCCAATCACGCGTACACTAACAAAATTCGTTTGTTTTTATGAACAACCTCAGCGCTCAGATTCCGGGCTGCTGGCAATTATTGTAGTGTGTTTCCCGTTACAATATGATATTATTTTTTCGTTAACATTCTTAGCGTTGCTCGGCCGGCTCGTATGTCTACAAAAAGCTCCCTTATTTACTTGACAAATACGACGTGTAGTGGCCAAGATGCCTCGCGGACGTGACCAATTGGACCGGATGCACGCCCGTGACCGGAAGTCCCCCTTTCATCTCAAAATGGCCGCGTCGAATCTGTAAGAAGCAAGGAATTTTTCTAGGCTGTTGACCACTGAATATTTGTCAAACGACCCCGGGCTTCGTGACATCGCAGCGAACTTTTTGTAAATACCGAACACTTTTTAGGCTTCCAAACCACTCGCGGATACTTTTTCATTGCCAACGAGTTTAAGGCACTAACGAACAAATTCAATAAGACCACTCCAACAATAAAATCTCACCTCTGCGACAGGATATGTAAATAGTCGCATTGCTCTAAAGACTGGGTCACTGGGAGGTTGTCAACTGTAAACAAGTTTATAAATAAGCGACGACTACTTTATAAGTTAACTGATGTGAATAATTACTCCTTCTAATAAGAATATATATGATTAAATACATACTTTCCATAAATAGGTACCACTTTTTTTTATAAAGTAATTAGTCTAAATTTGATTCCAACTCCAGTACTAATGCTTAGCGAAATTCTCTTTCCAAATAGAAGATTGAGAATTGATCACCACGTTTTCCGGCTGAAGTCGGCCATTCCAGATGCGAATATTTAATGTCCAGAGAACTAAATAATCTTCTCATGTTTCGATGTATCTTGTTATCTATCATACAATTCCGCCGGATCCTCCGCTCCAGACACAAATTAATTAATGATTATCTAATCTATTTCCATTGTTTTCAGGCAAGTTATACGCGGCGCTGGGTCGTCGCGGCGGCCGCGTGGTCGGCAGTGACCTGCAGAGTGGCTCGGCGTCCTTTAGGGTACAAGCCCTGATGCCGGTGGCTGAGAGCTTCAAGTTTGCAGTAGAGTTAAGGACGCATACGTCGGGTCTCGCCGCGCCGCAAATGTTGTTCAGTCATTGGGAGGTTTGTGTTGTTTTATTGTTTAAATTGGTTTTGGATTTTCGATTTATTTGAACAATTTCCAAAATAAATGTAGTAGTGGTGAATTACTTAACATGTTATGAGTAATTATAATATGTCTCGAATTCGTTGTTTTTGATAAATTAATGGTCTTTTCATAACGTTTTAGTTTACATATTGAGTCAGCATGTTTTGTTTTAGAAATAGTTTGGATAATTAAAAATACGCCTACAAAATAAACTTAATCGAATTACCTACAGTAATTAATATTATTAATACTGGTCATAACTATTTATTACTAACATTTGGGATTATTCAAATAAATGGTGCTAAACGCACTCGTTGGTAGGTGTTACTAGACACGGTTCATACCAAACTTCTGAACCTCCAAAATAATACACATAAAACTTATACCAAAATACATATTTCCAGGTGATAGACATCGATCCATTCTGGAAGCCTCGCACTGAGGAGGAATACCTCCACTGGGGAGAGAAGTGGGACGGCGTGAACCGGGCGAAGGCCTACATGGACTCGGTGCGCGCCAGGAAGGGGCTGGCCACCGACAAGCAACTGGTACAACACGCCGAGAAGCAGAGGACGCTGTCCAAAAACAAATAGCTTTTTTGTGTAGTAAGATGTATGTGGTAATGAAGACAAACCATCAAAAGTAAGGCAGAAGAATAATGTTCGTACAGTTTTTTCGTTTCATGAATCTGTCAAGTCGTTTGAGCGAGTTTTGGCTAGTTAAATTTGAATGGAAAAGGTATTTGGAAATAAACTACTTAATTTTATAGTATATCTGAGAGCTTTTAGCTAAGGAAGATGCAAGCTACTGGAGAAGCGAGGGCTGCTAGCCAATTTAGCTGTTATAACAACAAAAACGAAATAAAGGTAACGAAATTACGGACATATATTTGATGGGTGACAATTTTATTCGCCCATTTGTTCGGAGCCCTCGGAGTCCGACTCGCACTTGAATGAAAAAACCGTAATTTGATTAATACATTGAAGTGTTATCGTGTACCTTATCAGATTTTAATATTAATACTCCATGGCCAAAATATTTTCTAACGATGGAATATTATACCATCTTTTGTTTTTCATACTGTATCTGCAATTTATAAATCGTTACATGTTCCCATGTTATCATTGCAAAAACTTATCTACCATTTTACACGTTTCACTAGACGTATTATAATCGAGTGATTTAGGTCACTACACCACACCTATCCCAGATTTATGTAATCCACAATTACTTGTTCTTGAGTCGAGGTGTGTTTTTACAATATTAAATTAATAAATACTTTAAAAATAAAAAAGCTACTTAGAAAATTCTATTATTAGCACCAAAATACTTGTGATCACGACTTCACTTCCATTCCACTCCACAATCATAACGCAACGTATGGAATGTCACGAACGTCACATAAAAATACTTAAAAAGGTCGCATTTCTCAATCGTTGTCGCCATAAGGTATTAATAACAGCGTTTGACGTCAGACCAATGACGTCATAAGGCTTATTTTAGATACTTTACTGTAATACTCGTACTGTTTATAAAACTCGTAATAAATGTATTTGTATGTAATTTACATTAATATCAATTGTACCATGCGATATTACGTTAATTGGTGTGCTGTGTATAGGTACTTACATATATTTTTAAAATACATTTAATGTTAATATTTTTGTAGAAAATTGTGTTAAATAGGTTTTGTGTGTTGAGGAACGAGTGCGTGCACATAATTATTTATATTATTTTGCTATACCTACGTACATGATCACCAAATACTAAAAACACAAGATGTTTAAGTTTCACTCATTACAATCTGAAACTTTAATCAATCCTCATTGTCTTCTTCATTTATCATCAGAAATAATCATTTACAAACATAATTTTCTTCTTTGAATTTTATGCTTATATCATTCATATGATCAAACATTGATATGGAAAAGTATATAAAAACTTCGGAGAATAATATTTTTAAGTCCATTCAATTAAAGCACAGTTTTCAATTTGTCCAAATGAATCGAAGAAAGTGACATTGACATTGGTCCCAATTACATTAGTATATTTAATGTGAAAATACTCGAGACAAACCATGAAAGAATGGAAGCTCTAATTCAATATTTCCATTCACCGCATGCATTACTAACTTACCTGGGCCCCAATTCTGCTATTTACAATGGCCGATGAATGAATGAAATTTGGCTAAAAATGTCAATTTTCGTATTCTCTTAATAATTTTTCTACACAGTAATTGGAAATTCAGTATGGGACGGTACACTCAAGTTCAATACAATTAACTTCCAATTATTGTAGTGGCAAAATGCTTAATAGTATAGGAATAATTTCAAATTTAATCCAACTGCCATTCATTCATCGGCCGTTGTAAATAGCAGAATCGGGGCCCTGTGGTGAAGGTTTGAACATTTCACTCACAAATTTTCCTAGTTATGTAAATACTAGCTGTTGCCCGCGACTTCGTTCCCGTGGGTAGAAGAAGATGTAAGTTATGATTTATACCCGTCCTGTTTTTTTTCACATTTTCCATTGTATCTTCGCTCCTATCAGTCGCAGCGTGATGGTTTATAGCCTAAAGCCTGCCTCGATTAATTGTCTACTCAACACAAAAAGAATTTTTCAATTTGGACCAGTAGTTCCTGAGATTAGCGCGTTCAAACAAACAAACAAACTCTTCAGGTTTATATATTAGTATAGATTTCATAGTATACTATGCGTTTTCAATGAATTGATAACTGTCCTAATGATCTTTTGGTTTGAAAAGTAAGCAATTGTCACCATGAAATGAAATTATATATTCAAGTATGAGTTGTTAGCTGTACAATGTTAATAAGTACTATTATAATAGCTTCACAGCTTTTGTTTTAAATGTAAGGTTTCACTCGCCCATCGTTACTTAAAGTTTTGTCTTCATATTAAAATGTTAAAGTTTAGATTCTCAGAGCAACAAGTTCGTTAGTAAAAACTCTTGTGTGTAATTTATAAATACATAGTATTTATTGATGACGGTTGTATGACAATTGTTTTTGATGTAATTTTCTTACCGCTATTTTTAATATACGTAATTGTTAGAAACTTCTCGTGTTTTATTCACTTTCCTTTATTTGATAAACTCTTTTACGTAACCTTTTATAAGTTATTGGATTAAACATTTTTTGTTATTCTATATTTAGTCCTTTGTTCAGGAAGTTTGCTGCGTGATTTATTAAAGCTAAATGTTATCTCTATACAGTCATTTGAGCGATTTTCATAAAAATCGCATAATCGTTTGTGCGAGTGTAACTTAATAATAGGTTGGGTAAAAGATAAAAATAAAACAAGCATTCATGTTCAATTAACTCATCTATCTATTATTTACAAAATCAACAAATGAATCACAACTCCAAACAAAAATATACAAAACAAACATTGAAATCATACAATTCTCACGTCCGTAACAATTCCTACGTGGTATAACTTAAAAATCACTAATAATCATAAATCAGTTCTATCACCCATTGATACAATTGCGCTATTTAACTTAAAGATACATAAACTGTATATCGGCTGAGGTCCACCGACATGGCTGAGCCAAAAATATGACGCATTTAAATGGTACTCTAACAAGCAAAGATACGTCAATGTGCTTCTAGAGGTTTAAAGGAACAACATCAAGAAACAAAGTAAATAAATAATATGCTTGTTCGTCAACAAATAAGAGTAACTCATATGCTGTCATCAACGGTTGTCCCATATTGCACCAGAATTATAAATCAATAAAATAAAATTACGTAAAATCATCATATTTACATTGATAATAAATTCAAAATTAACAGCACGACCCTACCTAAAAAACTAACTATTGTACAAACCTCACTATTACTACTTTTGATATTTCATAAAATCTAATGTTTTTGTCTTTGGCAATATTAATTATTTCCGATAAATGACTCGTATAGGACAGCGTAGCCATAAATAACAAGAAATATAAAATGAAGCAGTGTTGTTCTGGCATAGAGAACGGACCATAGACAATCTTTCGACTATTTGAAGTGGTTACTGGACTGGCATACAAGCCATTTGGTAGTTTGCTCGGTAAGGCTGTGCCCAGACTTGTGTAATATAATGCTTTCTGCAGAACACACCACAAATAACTCTTACCTTTTGGTGGTTAAATATTCGTGCTGCCGTAGTACATTCACTAAATTACACTAATCTGGTGCCAGTGTTACCCAAATCTTAGTCGGTAAGTCTATAAGGATACACATAAAGGCCTAACATGTTATTTGGAATACTAACAGTGATGCAGCACTTTGGCACAGATGGTAACCTAGCTGAACAACATTAGGCCTTTATTACATAAAGTATTAACAACAGCCAAATAACCTACGCGATACAACGAACATATTTTGTACATCGATTGTAATGTTCCAAAGTAAAACTGCCTAGCATCATCTAAATATTGTGTAATGTGCTAAATATTATTTATTAACTGCTAACAAAACACCTTGGCCTTCAAAAAATAACATGAATTCGTACTACAATAAATAAGAATGTGATATAACATATGCTATACATAAATTTGATTGCACAAAGTTTACAGAGTGCCATATAACATAATTTCACACTTACAATAGTTTAAAATCATCCTAAGTACATACTAACCCCAATAGAACCGAATAACAAATCCTTGAGCTTTACCAAAGACTAGAATAATAAATTATTAATTACATAAACTTTACAAGTACACAGTTATTTCTATAAACGACATAATTTTTAAAACTGTCCAAAATCGTTCACCTTACTTCAGAATTTCGAATTAATTTGTTGAAAACTTAAGCGTTGGATATTGTTATATGTACGTTCATACCTAATGCTTTCTGCATCGATAGAAATGTGTAAAACTATTTCACTATTTAAAAACATTATTTTCGTTAAAGATTATTGTCAAAATAGTAGTTTACAGGAAATGCTTGTGAAGGGATATTTTTTGTCAACAATTCAATTTAAAATCGATACAGAAACATTAGGCTGAATCTTGAAAGCTACTGAATAACGTATGCTATCGAATATTGGCAAGAAACATTACGAAAGTATTTGGCAAACGATCCATACTAGCCCAACTCGACACGCTCTATCTCGACCCATCCGTGGACACTTTCTCGAACGAGGAATGTTGGTTTTATATTAACTATTATCTAAATACTAGCACCTGCCTTCTGACACTATCACATTCACAATTGTATACTCTCCATGATCCATCCAGCACTCATCCCACTGTAGTACGGTCTTTACAATCTAAGTTACAAATAGTCAATGCTACTAACACATACGTATAGAAACCAGAGCAAATGATATAACGGCTGGCTAAACTACGTCATCGCTCCTTACCTTACAGTAATATGTAATAATACAATTATAATGTACAGCAACATTTACTAAGCTTACCCATCTCTAAGCTTATAATTAACACGAATATTAAAGATGCTGAAGTTATAGAATTGTGATTATGAAAATATCTAACAAGCCGAGACAAACGAACGCAACAATTTAAGAGAACGTTTTTGTTCAAAACATGTGCTCACATTAAATAGGTATTTTGACTGGGAATTAAAAATGTGGTCCACCAGGAAAAAAGATAAAGAATAAACAGGCACGTATTTTTGGTTTTAACAATATACTTGCTAAATACGTCACAAACCGGTACAAAAAGTATCAATTTGTGACGTCATATAAACTTTTTTAACGCAACAATATAATCACAAAATTTTGATTATGGAAAAACAAAACTGATATTTTCCAGTATTATTAATTTATCGACCTGACGGACATCACATCACAAATCCTCATCATAATTATAAATCGTGCAGCATTACTATGAATGTGAAACGCAAGGTAATAAAGAGTTAATTTAGATTGCACAATACACTGGTTATAACCGCATACGTATATACTACGTTCCGATGTACTTAAGTTTGAGTTCCATTCATCCCGACCAAACGCGCATATAACACTAAACGTTTGTGTTTGACACAAGTTAATATGACGTAGATGCCTTAAAGGCATTCTGGCTTACTTTGCTCTTCCACTGTTCATCAAATGTTTTACTTAAACCATACCATTATCACTGTACTCAATTTTCATCCTAATGTTATCTGAATAAGATCGTTTTTTAAATGATAAGTAGAGTGATAATGGTACATGATACTAAGAACAAATTTTAACAAAGACGTCTTAAATAAAATGTATTCGTGACTTGTGTCTACAACTTGATTCCTTGTTATAACATTTTCAATAAAATTTATATAAAAATTAAATTAATACTTGTGAAGATGCGATTATTTGGTATATTTATCATGATTTTATTGTTTCAATAAATAACATTATAATTTAAATAAATTTCATTCTATTTAAAGTGATATAAAATGTAAGTTTATATTGGTTAACAAAGAAATAATGATAACTTGCTCATCTACCCTTAAGCTTTGGTGTTCGTTTTCTTCATAAACATTTTTATATTATTATTTTCAGTAAAAGCAGATAAAAAAGCTATTCACATGCAATGGTTTGCTTTTGCCAACCAAACTATAAATGAATTTAAAGCAATGACCATAACAACGGAATGTTTTAGTAAAATAATATTTCATTTTTCTTAATACTGAAAACATGATTTTTGGAATAGAAACAGACACAAGCCTTACAACTGGTAACAAATGGAGACAATTATTAAATAATGTAACATTTACTGAAGCGAAATAAAATTCTAGTTTCTTCTTAAATATTTGGTTATTTCATTAAGTTGTAGTTAAAGTGTGATTATTTATTTTGCAATGAGTCTCATCAATCGTATTTTCTCGACTTCAATTCATCGATGATTTGGGCAAAAAATAAATTGAAAAATAATTGTTCCGCGCTTTCGTTTCATTAAGGAGTCCATTGCTAAAAACAATGTTAACAAACTGAAATCATATAAATAAATAGTAACTAGTATCACTTCCGTCTCACTGACACTTTGAAAAGCGTTGCCTTGTCGGACATATGCAGCTCAGCTGACGAACTAAATACAATAAAAATCCTCGATAACTAAGCGACAACCCTAAATTAAACTACTATTCACCCAGTATTGCCAATTCGAACAAAAATAAACCAACAGTTTGAGCGGCAAAATTAATAAGAAGAAACAAAGTTGTCAAATTATTTACATAATTAACTAAAAATCGCCCGTAAAAAAAACAGTTAAGACTTATTACTGAAACATAATAAGCCAAAACACTCGTCTGACTTTTCTAAATTGGCAATACCGAGCGTACAGAATCAAGGAAAACTGGTAGCACTATTTTTTGTATCATAAAAACTAAAACTGGTTCATATTCAAAGCAACAAAATCGGTACAAATTAGTAAAATAAATTTGTACGGTTTGTTGCTGGTCGCGATTTTCACGATTACTCGCAATCGCGTGTCGTGATCGATTATTGATCAATAAGTGTGTGTTGTGAGGTTATCGCTGCGTTTCGAGGAGTACGTGTTACGTGTTAGTGTTGTGTCTCCCGCTAACTGAAGACGGTCTCGTTGGGGACGTCCACGTTGAGGTGGCCGGTACCGCCTTGCCCCATGTCTGTTAGTATCACACCAGATAACGCTTCTAGGGATTGTCGGACCTGGAATTAGGAATACAAGTGTTATATGTTTAACGGACTTGGTGTTATAAACAGGAAAAAGTTTTTAATGAGTATAACGAAATTTTGTTTTAGCCATTTATTTCCATGCATAAAAACGCTATTTACCATGTGAGGGGTCTTTAAGTAGTAAATTAGTTACGGTCAGAAATTAAAGTCGCAAAACGAAGTGAGTTTTGAAACCATTGCACCGTCACATAATATCACACAGCGATTTCATTCCCCGCATAGCACATATATTTTTGTGATCAATTCTTGATGTTGTCTGCAGGACCAGTAGTGTGTTTACCTTAGTAAGTAGTAGCAGGTTGGTGGTGAGGAACGCGTGCAGCTCGCTGGCCGCGCGCCCGTGAAGTCGCGCGCGCCATCGCACCAGCTCCGAGTATAACTCCTCGCCTGATAACTTCACTAGTTCGTCCTGAAAATGAAGAAGCATACAATATTATAATTGTAGGGCAATCCTATCAAGAGATGGCATGAGACGCACAAATGCGTTTTCGTCGTGAACCGTGAGTCGCTGACAGACAGACAACGCATAACAGAAACTTCTGGTTGCAGAGAGCTGAAGTTTGGCATGCGTGTTTGTTGGGAGTTGTAGGCCTGGAAATTTCCCTACAAGGGGGAAAAACAGAATTTGACTTTTTTCTTCTTCATAGATTCACTTAAAACTTTGTGTGTGGGTTCTACCAGGGAAGCAATGGAACACTAAGGGAGGATTTCTGAAAATCCCCCATGGGAAAAAAATATGCGGCCAGCGCGAGCCGCCAGCCCCGAGTGACGTCAGCAGTCAGTTACATATGGTGGTAGGTACCTGAGCGTGGTAGGTGTGTCGGTAGAGGCGGTAGGCGAGCAGCAGCGCGGACAGCGCCAGCAGCGCGGCCAGCGCGGCCAGCGCGAGCCGCCAGCCCCGAGTGACGTCAGCAGTCAGTTACATATGGTGGTAGGTACCTGAGCGTGGTAGGTGTGTCGGTAGAGGCGGTAGGCGAGCAGCAGCGCGGACAGCGCCAGCAGCGCGGCCAGCGCGGCCAGCGCGAGCCGCCAGCCCCGAGTGACGTCAGCAGTCAGTTACATATGGTGGTAGGTACCTGAGCGTGGTAGGTGTGTCGGTAGAGGCGGTAGGCGAGCAGCAGCGCGGACAGCGCCAGCAGCGCGGCCAGCGCGGCCAGCGCGAGCCGCCAGCCCCGAGTGACGTCAGCAGTCAGTTACATATGGTGGTAGGTACCTGAGCGTGGTAGGTGTGTCGGTAGAGGCGGTAGGCGAGCAGCAGCGCGGACAGCGCCAGCAGCGCGGCCAGCGCGGCCAGCGCGAGCCGCCAGCCCCGAGTGACGTCAGCAGTCAGTTACATATGGTGGTAGGTACCTGAGCGTGGTAGGTGTGTCGGTAGAGGCGGTAGGCGAGCAGCAGCGCGGACAGCGCCAGCAGCGCGGCCAGCGCGGCCAGCGCGAGCCGCCAGCCCCGAGTGACGTCAGCAGTCAGTTACATATGGTGGTAGGTACCTGAGCGTGGTAGGTGTGTCGGTAGAGGCGGTAGGCGAGCAGCAGCGCGGACAGCGCCAGCAGCGCGGCCAGCGCGGCCAGCGCGAGCCGCCAGCCCCGAGTGACGTCAGCAGTCAGTTACATATGGTGGTAGGTACCTGAGCGTGGTAGGTGTGTCGGTAGAGGCGGTAGGCGAGCAGCAGCGCGGACAGCGCCAGCAGCGCGGCCAGCGCGGCCAGCGCGAGCCGCCAGCCCGCCGCCGCGCGCCGCCCCACGCCCGAGCTGCCTGTCAGGAGTGCCGGCTGGATGACGGCCGCACCACCCGCTAGAACCAACATTAATCTCCGTGTAAATCTTCCAGAAACACAATGGTGAAGCACAACTTTCAAATGCACAATTTGCACAGAGCAAGTAAAGAGGGGGATTTTCAGAAATAAAATATGGAAGTGGGGGAAAAATTTTCCTCATTTTTCATCCTTATGTCATGTATTAAAAGGGGTGGTACGCAACGTGGTGTTGAGGTTAAAAAATCACTTCAAATTAGTCCAAAGTCCAAAGACTTCAGCCTCCTTCCACTACATACCTGCAGCTATAATGGCATCTGACTCTCGTCTCACGGGCGGTGAGGGCGCATCCACTTGGTCCCCGCCCGCCGAGCTGCTGTCATCTTCGGGAGAGTATTCCGACACTTCCAGCTCCACCTCGGATGCTCGGTCCTGGGTGACAAATAAAATGGATGTTTAATCATTTGGGAAGCGACATTCTTAATCATACATTTCATGGATACATTCCATCAATCCAAAATTGGATAGCTTAATAGTGTATCGAAAAAAACTTACAAAAAAAAGACAACTGCATTTCAAGAAATAATCAGACCACCCAGAATTAGGCGTCGCTTTTTCTTTATAAATAGTAGAACAGTCCTAGTTCATCAAATTTACCTGGGGTTTAGGAACAGCAACTTCAGGTGCTCTCGCCGCCTTCCACACGTGCATCATCAGCTTGTACGTGGAGTCCCGAGACAGCAGCGACCCGAAAACGTGCCGCTCATCGCGGGTGCACACCCCCACCGCGTTGGGGATGATACGAGCCACCTTCTCCTTCGTGATGCGGAGGACCGATGTTGTTGGGATTAGAAGCTGGGGTGAGAAACAGGAATGGTACATGTAGCTGATGTGTAATTTTTGGCTATATTGTATGAGATGAACAATGAAGATTTCGGTAAACAGTAATTTGTACCCTAACATTGTATGTATTAAGAATCACTGCTGTAATTCCATGGTGTACAATAAAGAATATTCTAATCTAATCTAATCTAATCTAATTTGATCTTGACTGTGTTTACTGGTAAATCGAGTAAATTGTGATTTACTTTAAACAACAACAAACGAAACTGGTCGTAATGAGGCAAGTCCAAAAAACTAGTGAAATAGCAAACTATTTCGGACGCGACAAAAAAATACCGAAATCTTCTATTAATCGTCGCTCAGAACACTAAGAAGCAATTAAAAAAGAAAAATAAATTGACACATCATTAAATCACAAACTTGCAAAAAGAATAAATTCCTTTACATAAAAATATGGGACGACCAGCACTGTTGCACAATATTCAAACAAGAACATTATTTAAACTAGACAACACAATTAAAACGTCCCACCCATTTTAGTTACGCTAATAACATTCTTCTCGCACAAGACACTAGATCCAAAATGGCATAAAAAAACCTGCTCACCTTGGTCACATAGCCGAACACGTTCGAATAGAAAGCGAAGTAGTTCTTCGTGATGTACAGGTGACCTTGGAGGAGTAGATCACCAACCAGAGCACACGAGTAATCTGTAATAAGCCAAAAAATAAATATAAAATAAATAACAAAATGACACGTCTCCAGGCATATGCAATGCAATTAGTTATGAGGAGAATTTCTTTAAATTCTTCGGAAACTGGTATTATAAAATTGCCGTAAGTAGATTTTAATGATCTTCAAAAAGTCCGTTGTACGAATGACTCATAATCACTTCACGTAAAATATTAACGACCCACATCCTTTGAACTCCTTTGGGGCCCCCCGTAGACTTACAACGAACTAAAATTTTATTTAGTTGACACATAGGTACAGAATTTATCAAAATATTGTATCGCGACCTTATTTAGTGTTCACGTTAGGTGGCAAGTTACAATGTAAATGAAGTCCTGTTAATGTTCCGATAATATTTGTTTATTTTCTGATACCCGCACAGTACGTGACAAGTCAAATAAAATAATATTGTGTCATTTTGACATTTGTATTGAGTTTTCCACACATTGGATCTTGCTCTTTGGCTACCCACATACATCAGACCTACATTGAATTACCTCTTTGGTATAAGTAGACAACTTTTATGACTCTTGTGCGTAGTTAGTTAGTTAGATCGTTGACTTTTGTGGCTTGGCGATTCCAGAATCTCCTTAACTTATTCCGAAAGTTAGTCGTGTTAGCCCCTATGTGAATAGAACTTTGCCTAAAATTGGATCCAATACAGCCTGATATCCTGATAGCCAAATAGCTAAAATAGCTTCAATTACCACTACCCTTTTATTGTTTTTAAATAAACCACCCAATGAATGTCTTCCTTTCATATTTAGCACAATATTTCCCTAAGTACCCACGTTTTTCTTATTCTCAAGTCTCACACATCACAAACTACAAGTAGGTAGACCGCTTTAAGACGTGTGTATAATTGATACGACGATTTTGAGTTCTACGTTGAATGACCTCGGCCAATAAAGATTGATCTTACATAAGTAATAATCACAATCTAGAACATTACGAACATTACGATAGAGATAACGTGAACCCGAGTATTTGCGGCATTTACCTAGATTTGATTGCTGATCTAGCTGTATAGGATACGTATAATTACATTCATTAAATAGTTATAAACGTTGCAGTGGTTTGGAGTATTAAACCGTGTTTTAAATGCATTGGTAAGATATGTTTTATTTTAAAAAACAGGAGTTTCTCGTTTCTGGTTGAGTATTTTTTTAATATTTTACTCAGATTTTTTACAAAACATAATAATATTAAACGACTCTGTTTTTTGCGGAATCTAGTACCAAGTAAAAAACTAAATGTAGCAGATACTCAGAAGTTACGTTGAAAACAATTCTTAGAAAATACTAGTCAAGTATCTTAGTAAGCTCATTGCAATAGAACGGAATATCGATATAAAATTGTTTATCTCATTTCGTATTCTAGAATGTTCGTATGTTAAATAGTTGAGTTTACATGTATCGATAGAATCAGGTCAACCCGTTAACTGATTGTGAAACGGGGACGCTAAGTGTGGCCAGGGTCACTGACTCGTTATTTTTAGGGAATTATTCAAACATTTCAAACTATGACGAAACTGTACTCGGAATCTTATATTTCGTAAATTTGGGACAAGGCATTGACTTTGCGATTATGTAAAAAGGTCCCGCTTTACTTAATCTATACGTATTGAGGCTAAGAGGAAAACTGGAAAACGTATATCCTGTTATTTTCTTGGTATTTTAAATTATTTGTCATTTCCATTTCCTGTCATTTAGCATTTCCCTTTAGAACTACTAGAAAAATAAAGGAAAAGTATTGACCAACCAACAAATGCTAAAGACCTAGTCCAAGCCAAAAGTAATGAAAAGAAAGAATATTGGCGTACATAAAGGATTGACAGTCAATATATAACATCCTTCTAGGCATAGGAACTCTTTTGACCTCAAAAACAGAATACAGTAGTAGCCCAAGTAGGATTTAATCCTTTCAAACTGACAAGACCTGCGCTGTCATACGATATAAGTCGTAATGCGTAAAAGAAGTTATCATTTAGAACTCTTTCGATAACTTGCACCACAAACGCTATCAAAAAACTGAAAGTAATAAAACAATGAAAATATCAATGCCCGCAAACAAAAACATCTTTATACCTAAGAGAACCAACAATCTAGCTCCATACGGAAAAAGGAGCAATAATATTGCAAACGATGATAAAAATATTAATTAAAAACATACTCAAGTTGACT
The DNA here is from genome assembly GCF_003590095.1 of Trichoplusia ni. Taxonomy (NCBI): domain Eukaryota; kingdom Metazoa; phylum Arthropoda; class Insecta; order Lepidoptera; family Noctuidae; genus Trichoplusia; species Trichoplusia ni. Next base: position 4,567,578 of record NC_039496.1, read on the forward strand.
AGTCAAATGTTAAAGATGTGTGTCAACCGTACGTTATAAATATCTGTGGACACGTCTGGTAGATACGTTAGTCTGTTTCAACAATTTTAATGAAATTCGTGAGTCACAACGAGTTCATTTATCTCTTCCATAGTACTAAAGATAACGTTATGGGTCTAATAAACGAATTGTTCTTACTTATCTGTAACGGCTTCTGACTTCCAAGAATTAACTATGCCTACTCCACAATTATGAATCTAAAAGGTTTCACGGTTTGATAAATAAGGAAGATTCTTATTTTGTAGTCAAACTGCTATCAAAAATCACGACATTTATCGTAAGAACTACATGGTAGGATGCAAGAGTATTTTGACTATGATACTTATTCTGGCGGTAAAAATACCTGCAGAAACACTACCCCGAAGCAATTCTAAAAATAAGGAGTACTGCAACCAATGGATTATTCTGCCCCTTTATGACTGGCCGAGACCGAAAGCACATGCATTTAGGTTTTCCACAGAGTACGAAATTACTTGTAACGTGCCACTAACCCTACAAACACTAAAACGCAGATCTAAGGTCCTGAGCTCTCAATATCATTCGAGAAAACTCACTGAACTTGAATAACGTAGGCTCAAAAAGGCTACTTCGAAGTTATTTGAAACCTTTGTCGATCCTGGCATATTTTCGTGACAGCAAAAGAATGTCTACCACATCCTTCTTTCGCTATTTAAAAATAGGTTTTATTCATATGCTCATTAGATTTTCATTCCCAATGTGTCGTAAGGTTCCATTAAACACGTTATATTCAGTCATTATTGTCTGTTTAAGAACTGATTTTAAAGCATACGAATGGTCTGTCGTAATGAATAATGTCGGCTGACCAGGCAATTTAATAAATCTTTATTAATGTATGATAATTTATTATTGTCTTGTCTTCAAATGTGTTTGGGTCTTCATTGTTCGCTGTTGATATGCGAATGTTTAGTCATCACAAGCAGACAAGACTAAAAAGGAGAAGACATATGGAGTAGCTATTTACATGTGACAGTTTGTTTGACCCAAAATGATCAATCATGGAATGGTTCGGGTTGTGTCTCATTCAAAATTTTGGCAAATTAAAATACTTCCTAAAATTCTTGGGTTGGGATATAACTTGACATAAGTGACTTTAACCCAGCCATTCACCAATTTTTTTGAGTCGATTTTATTATTGTATACGTACATTCTATTTGAGGATGGGCATTGTGGGTTTCTAAAATGCGATTATGATAACCTTTTTGAATAATCACAGCAAGCTTCCTTGCCCTTTCTAAGTGAACTAATTGATTGCCACGACTATTCGCCACCACGTCCACCTGTATGACCTCGTCCGCAATACTTTAGACTGAATAAGGCATAAGCCATAGATGGCTAAATTAAACTGATCCTTACAATTGAGCACCTTCTCCTCAGGTCCCACTTGCGGGAAGTGCCTCTGGAACTTCTTCTGGCGCGACTTGCTCGGTTGTTTGCCATCGGTGGTGTCGCCAGTACCGGTCTTGCCGGCCCCAGCTGCCCGCACCGACGGCGCTGACCCCGACAAGGGCTTTATGGCCTGTCTGGAACAAAACAAAATATACAATTGAATACTTGCTTTCAAAAATTTTGTGCCCGGTGGCACTGAAGGTGGTAAGGGGAAATAATTAAGGCTCATAATCATACAACTGGTAGGACGCATTACCAAATTTGTATTTTTTACATCGACAGATCGTTTAACCCTCAACCATAAATAAATTGTCAATCATGAAAAAAGAACTCTAGTATAAATTGTTTTAGTGAAGATCATAAAAAAATCGGTTTGCAGAACATAGCGGCTATTTAGGTCGCCATGATCGACTTTTTAGTCCAGAATAGCTCGATTATGCAGGTGCATTACTAAAAATAATCATGACAGAGATGTTAAAGTGCGGCCTCTCTGTTCCCAAATGACATCACGACGGTCTCATTTATAACGATGATGGGCGCGTCATCCGTACTTATTGTCCATTTGTCCAACCGATAGAAAGAAACAATAGAGAGTATTGCTTGATCAGAGAATTGGGTAAAATCGTTCTAATGACCTTGCGAACTCTTAGCCTAATGATACGGTTTACTTTTTTGTTTTAGACTGCAGGCATATTTGAATGTTTAAAACTTTGATTACACCCGTTTTCCTAATACCAATATTAAATCACATGCATTATCGAGTATCAATCTCACAAATTAACTACAGGGTGCCTATCATCTCTTAAAGTAAAACTGAGAAGTGGGACGGTACAATAGACATCGTAAAGCGTCGCCGCTCTTCCAGAGCCAAAATATAATTACTGTAAAACGCTAGAAGGCTCCCTGATAAGAAATCTGGAGTTCCTATGTTTTGAATCACACGATCCCGAATATGGAATCGAATATGATCCCGAAACCTGACAATTTTTGATTTGATTTTGAAACCAGTTGTCTGATGATACCATGAAATGGCATTATGAATTCGATTTACCTAAGTTTTCAATAATCAATAGAATATAAACAAAAGCCGATTGCGTCAATAACGCACTTGTTTTAACAATGCTCCTAATAGACAAAGGTCATGGACACTACCGTCATTAAAACAAATACCAGCATTTAAAAGCTATGATTCACAAAGCGAAATAATATTCTATGTAATTTTGTACAGCTGTAAAATAAAGACAAATCTATATGCTGGTTATTGTGTGCTTCTTGACAGCAAATACACAATTTGAGTACAGCTCAAGAAGTATTTAGTACATATATTTTAGGTCATTTTTAATTTGTCAATGATGGTCAATATTTTCATATGTTGATGTCGGATAATCCCAGAGTTTTGTCTACCCGTGGGTTTCATTATTTCATTTATTATTATTCCATGGTTAATAAATACGGCCTTTAAAAGAAAATTGAAGTTAAAATCAATATCAGATCGTGCAACTCTCCTAATACAATTACGTCAGCTTAATCGTCTAGCATTCAGTCACGGTCGATTACTTCGTTTAATGTTTCTCAAACAAGGTGTGTGGTAGATAAGCGACAGCTATACGAGAAAAAAAGGAAATTCATACAATTCAAAACATTCCTATAAAGTAGTAATGGTTAAAGCTGTGATAGCCTTGGGGTAAGACAGCAGAATCTGCTAAATCAATAGTTTCGAGTTCGATCTCAAAGAAATCTGCGTTTTAGAAATAAATATCACGGCTTCCGTGTTTCAGAGGGCACTTAAAAATATGGGTCCTGCGCTTGCATATTTTATATCAATAAGCTGTAGTCTCAAGTACAAACGCACTCCAGAAAATGTCTGAAAATATTAGACTTCCTTTCAGCAAATTATCTTGCTCACAAGATTTTATTTCTCTTGTATTTACGTGTTTGTTTAGGTCTTGCAAGCTAAATAACAATTATTTTGTGGCATTGAATGGAAATATTCTTTTATTGCAAACTTATGAGATTTTGTGACAAGTCACAAAGTACTACATATGTTATATCACGACACCATCCCAACTTTACTCTTTTCAATTTTCAAATTATTTTTGAGGATTGAAAAGAGTCCCAAGACAAAAATCTGCACGACGAAGTTAATTTCTGGTTTAACTCAAAAACTAAATTCAGGTACAACCACACAATGTTCTTTTTACAAGAAACTTTTGATACTCCACAGACTCTACATATGTACCTACTTGTGGCATTGCAACCTCTTTTCCACTTTCCTCTTGGACCCTCTTTATTGTTATGCTGTTATTTATGAAGCTATATTTTTTCGGAAGTGGCTTCGGGATAATTCGATTCCTTGCAAACGAGGATGCTGATAAATATAGATCTAAATCAGACTCTTGTGATCGTTTGTCGTTCGTGAGTCAGTGTTATGATCATGATATCTTCCTTTTCTAGACATTCTTATTAATAAAGGCTATTTCCGACATGTATATGACCTTTATCGAGACATAACTCTTACTTCGTCTATACCTACTTATTTTATTTCTAATACGATCAATATTGATGGATTATTTTTTATGAATTGATCTAAATATTTACAAAGCTAATTATAGCATTTTTTTTGTGTGGGCGTCGTCAATTTAAAATTGTTGACGCTATATTCGAACTCGGATTCGGCCTACGCCTTCCCTGATCACTGTCATGATAACATCACATTCTAGATTAAAGTTCTCAACGAGGCCTTTACATAAAGAAAGTAATAAATAAGTAGATACTCTTTACTTTTTCTATTCGCTTATAATTTTTTTATTATTTTGTTCAGGTTGTAACAACAGATTTGCATCACTCATGCACTGTGGGACACACTGGCACGTCTGCGTCTGCGCCGCTTGCTGCTGGCATCTGCGCGTTAGCGTTGCAAGCCAATAGAGACTTGACGTGGAGAGATATGCAGCATATTGGTAAGTATTTTATCTAGAATAATATTTCCTTATGTTACGTATCGAAAGTAAAATGTGGCCATGAAATGTTCATCTCGAAAATAACGTTTATTAACATAGATGGTAGTTTTTTACATCGTGTGTTTAAGGTTACCAAATGTATCGGCTATCAATTAGCTAAATAAAATAAATTTCGATTTTTTAAGCTTTATGTGATGTATTCTAAGTATGTATTGTAAGCTTTATGTATGTATGTGTTAACGCGATTAAATAAATAAGTGGGCTTTAGAAGACCAAATGATTAGTATCCTGGGTAGTTACCTAGAATGTAATTTCGTAAAGTAAAAGCCGTATGGATTATACACATGCCCTCCAAATCTAGGCCATTCACGTTACTTAAGTACTCTACAATTAAGCGAACACTAATTTAGTTTCAAATTACGATTTTGAACAGTTTCCCGAACTAACTTGTTTAGTGCGGTTTCGACTTTAAAGTTACAATTTTTGCTTCGAAACACGATCCTCAATTTACTCGTAGCTCGTTTATTTTTCATAGTTTCTTATATTAAAAGTAAAGAAACGGTTTGTATTTTTACGAGGTGCCTGGAAGCAAGTTAATGTTTTAATAAGATATGAGATACTAAAAAACACATCCATTGCCTTCTTTATCCGTATTAGAGTTTACAGTATTTTTATTGATTCTTCATAATAACACTGAATACCAATATTATGTTACTACAAATAATAAAATCCAAAATATGACGACGTAAAACCAATGATCTGTACGGATTTCCACCCCGCCTCGGCAATAATTCTCGCGATCCTTTAGTTGGCAATTTTCTTTACGAGTTTCTGTGCTATTTTTGTCGACCCTCAGCTTTAGATTTCAAGTCAAGCATGTCAAATAGCCGATCCCTGTTATTATTACTTCACATCAAGCTAAAGTAAGAAATGGACAAAATATCTTTATGTAATAATCATATTTTCAAAGTATCAAATCATATTAAAGTCGTATATGATATGCTTATGTCTTGTTAAGGGGTTTTGATTACATTCTGAAAGTTACAGGGTAAATGTTTATGATTAGGAATGATGACTTTTCTTTTCAGTATTCATCTTTCAGTTTAATGCATTAACGAGACTTATTTTTTAGGCTATTTTCTGTCAAAGCCATAAAAAGCGTCTATAATGAGCAAATTGTCTTACCAAACGCCAGCTTTCATTAATATTAAAACGATGTAACTTATTTTTTCAGTGAAAATAGAAACTTAAACTTATCAAAAGAGCCTTTTATCTTTTTCCTTTAGCATAACATAGTTCAATCAACTTTAGCCCTAAGAGAAAGGCCCAATCATGACAGGAAGCCACAGGCGAACCCTTTGGCTAGAACATCTATAAACTAACTCAAAGACCTTTTGTTACGAAAGTCCTATCTCAAACTTAAATAATTCTTGAGTTTATCGATTATCTTAACGAGACGTTTTTAACAACAACACACATTGGAAAGCTTCCCTTTAAGCTAAGTATCCTAGGGCCGTAGTTAGGTGACTAACATTTTGTGTAATGATTGTTAAAAACCTTTGTATTTTGACAATTTACTGTCGGCAACGGAACTCGACAACACAATCCAATTTATAAATGGCCAGTATTTTTCAGCAAAATTTACAAATAGGTATTTAGCCTTATTGGTCACCACAAAAGCAACATTGAATTTGATTAGAACAGAGGTTTTTAAAACTTCTGGTGCTGATCTTACTGTTTAGAATGATTCATATGCACGTGAGAATGATTCATTGTGAATTTAGTGAACTTAATGAATAATTCTCACGATAGTTACTATAAAAATATAGATATTAACCATAAAATCTTGTCAACAGTTGTACGCACAGCTCGCCCTGAACGCTTAAGCATCGGCGGTGAATGGAAAGTCAACGGCGTCGGTCGCAATGTGTCCCATTCCTTTGGCTACGGGCTGCTCGACGCGGCCGGCATGGTGCGACTCGCCAAAACTTGGCGCTCAGTACCGCCGCAACGGAGGTGCGAACTTGCCGCGCAGGTTTCGCAAAAACAGATACCGCCGAGATCGTCTCTTTCGTTGGATGTAAGTTACATACAGGATAAATAATATAATATGTAGTCCACAACTTTCACACAGCGCCATCTGGTCTAAAACTAAGACAGTAAAGTACTAGACACGACTATCCTGACTATAGCAGTCAGGATCACTAGCCCCTGGACCATCAAGCCAGTCTAAGGTTTAGTTATACAGCGTGGCGCGTTATTGTTCACTAATGCAGCGCACGTTGTGTAAACCTGTTTCGTGACATGTTGCAGCAACGCAGCAAGCCTTGTAACAGTGAAACGAATTCGAATTTGTGTTTAAAACTACTGCCAACTACCACTAAGATGGGCAGTTTGCTTTTGACGCTAAACGCTAATAACAAGCACACCTTTGATGCCATTATGACCAAAAACACAGTAAAGATCTTTATTTTCATTATAATGCAACATTATTAAATGATGTAACGGTTTACTCACGCGTATTTATCGGGGTAGCCCGACTAGTTTCGGACCCAACCGGAGTCCTTAATCATGAGCAGACGCGGCGGGATCGCGAGTCGAACTCTCGACTCGCGATCCCGCGATCTCGGGATACCCCGATAAATACGCGTGAGTAAACCGTTACATCATTTAATAATGAATCAGTCTCACGATAGTTATTATAAAAAAATAATGCAACATGTTACGGATAAGGTAGGCACAGAGGAAAGAAAATTTTATTCTATCCATGCAGTACGTACAAAATTACCTTACCTTACGTAGCTACATTTTATGTACCTGCAAGGTACGTAACACGTTACATGTTGCAGTATCCGTTCAATTTTGATAATATAGCGCATTGCAGTGAACTTGTGACGCGTCTGACCTCGAAATCCGGTGCCGTTTATACTGTCGACACTTTGAAATAGTATTTAGTACCTACCTATCTCCTGTGAATTCAATATGAATACTACATTTCTTTTTCTTTTTGTTTTTCTGGTTTACTTTATACTCAATAATATCTTCATACTGTAGTAAATTGATAAGGCGTGAGTGCTGGACTCGGGACAACAAAGAAAGTAAAATGTAGATATAATTTCATTAACGTAGCTGTTAAAAGAAATGAAAACTGATAGTTTAAGCTACAAAATTTCCCCCTAAATCGATGGCCTGGGTTTGGCCGTGACCGAAATGTTGCGGCTTATACAAATATGTCTGACACAAAATAAATACGAGCAAAGGCCACAAACAGTTAACAAGAAAAACAATTCACACCGTTAAACACACAGAAATTAAAATAACATTAAAACCACGTGAACCGAAGAAAGCGGAGAAATATTATAAAAGCTGAAAACTTGCAACACTTTCGAAGTTAACTGTCCGATAAAATCATAATAGAACGCCAAGGACCAGAACTTTCGCAATAATTAATTTTAATACCTTCTTTAACGGTAGTATTCGAAATGGGTATGTTATTAACAATTGCAAAGCTTGAAATAAGTAGCGATATTATTCTCTAGCAAGCCTTTTAGTATCACTATCGGTGTTCGCCAGTTTATGCTAATGGCGTCGGAAAAGCGTTCACTCACACATTAACATACATAACCATGCGTCTGTGTGCAGTACATTCATTACACCAAGACCACTGTCATATTGAATTCAGTAAATCAACTAACATATGAACGTCGTTAAAATATCAAGTATTCCGACTGGTGTTTGTATAATTTAGTCCCAAATGTATCTTGAGTGAAATTCTCGTATCTCCACCGCTGCATGTCATTGTACATTTATATCTTCGTATGTATGCAGCCAGCGAAATGTGTTTTCAGCTTATTGCATTTTAGCTCATCTCGAGAATGATGTAACATTTACGACCAAGTCTATATATATGGTTTAAAAATGTTTGAAATCAGACAAAATATTTGCAGCTTAAAAACGCATTTCAGGCTACTTTTTTTTAATTGGTCTGTACCATGAAAATGAGTACGCTGAAAGCTGAAAAGAACAAAAGAACACGCCAACTTCATGTCTGATTTGCGCACAGTAAAATTCCTTTATCATTCTACTTTTATTTCGAAAATGAGGATGAATATAATGTAATAATGTTATTTGTGCAGTTGTCTCGAAACAGATTGTATAAAACGAATTGCTCTTATACTTAAGATGCTTTCAAAGAAGATAGTTTAGTTACGTAAGCTGTGTCAGTTTTCAGAATTGCAGTTGAGAAGAAATTCGTTCATTAAGGAAACATTTTAAAAGGCCGGTTTCTTAAGGTTCATGAATCGTAAAGGCAATCTACGATTTCACAAAAATTTCGTTGGGAAAAACGTTCTTTGGTGTTTTTAATTATTCAATACCGTTTAGGGACACTCTGTGTTGTATTGAATTTTTTAATAACCAAAACAGGGCCATTTTTCATAGGTTGAGTTTAAGGGGACAGTGGTAAAATTTCAGTCATTAAAAAAATACTTATTTTGAGTTTAAGGTTAGGCACTTGTATATGCTTCGATTATTCGTGAAAGACCTCTTGACTGGTCAACGTATCCAGCCAAAATTCTTTAAAACAGGACAATTAATAGTTAGGAACGGGATTTATACTTCCACAATTTCGTCATCCAAAAATCAATTGTCGATTTTTGGAAACGTGGGTTAAGGATAAATGATTCTCTGATGTCCCCATTTTTTCCGAATTCTGCTTTCTTGAAACCTCTCTGTACACAAGCTAATAAACCCCTTGTTTTACAGCTGGTAGTGGTCGCTTGTCCCGGAGTGAACTACTTGGAGCATGTGCAAGCGCGCGTCTCTCTCTCAGCAGCTCGACGTGGTGATCTCCGCATCTCACTCACCTCGCCAGCCGGGACTAAAGTTACTCTTCTAGCACCCAGGTATGTTATAACAACCATATTTAGACAAGCGGGATTTGAACAAGCGCTGACGCTGTAGGAATCCCTCTAATATATTGAAATGTAAAGGTCAGGACAGGCGGAAAAGTTTGCCATTTAAATAAATTCGAGCAATTCGATCAGCGTTCATGCTTGTGAGGTCACTTGTCTAAGTTACACTATTATCTGCTTCAGACTTTAGAAGATTTTTTTTCCAACTTCCGTCAACATGTTCACCTTGTTCATAGTGAGAGAGACTGTGTGAGGGTCTACCGACATTTGTGCTTGTATACGGGATGAAGTAACTACACCATCTTCACTTTTAGAAATGATGAAAGGGCCCAATAAATTTCTTGTAAAAATAATCTGTGATATCAACTATTGATTTCAAGGTCTCATACTAACATCATTGCCTGATCTATCCCATTGTGGAATCTTCAGAGCATCTCAGATTGGCATATAAATGTCGTTCCGAAGTACATTTGTGTCTCTATGTAGGACGGAGAATCGACAGTAATTGGGATATAATGGCTTAGCACACAATAGCTCTTACATGTGATGCTTTACAATGTCCATTGTAGATATTCATATACATATTGGAGTGTCGCATAGACCGTTGTCAAGGCAAAGTGCTATAGTCCATCCTTGTTGCCAAGAGCTGATGTCGACTAGAATTCGAGAGCAGTACAAAATGATATCTACGAGTACAGTACAAAGTATCAGATATGAAGTTAATTGGATTGAATATGCCAGTGTCCAATCCAATTAACTTAATTTTTATACTATTAATATAATTAGATACTAATCCTGAAAAAAAAACATGTAGAGGGTAAATCTGGTCAATACTTCGTTTTAATTTTTTTTTCATGATCTGCCTCATTGCACTTCGTTTTACTTACTCTTTCATAAATCATTGAAATAAACATCATAAATATGAGAAACACGAGTCAACGTGACATAAATTAAATAAACCGAATCTATTGAGTTTCAAATCAATGCTTGAGCGTGACTTCTGAGTAATTATTATTATTCAGCAGTTTAGTATAAGGCACTCGACTAAACAAGTACCAGTACTATACAGTTCTAAGCTTCTAACAATGTATTATGGTATTAGATACACTAATGATTATAATTGTTGTTCTAAGTGTGACTACGGTTTGAATAGATATTGTTTTCCTAAAGCTAATGCATGACGTTATACGCGATGCTCTGTGACATGGAACAACGTGACCGCAAACACAAAATGCGCAAACTATTGAATTTTAAATGGACGACTAATGTGCTACCGTGTTTTGTCTATAATATTTACCGACCAGTCTCGTGTATAACGCATAAATTTAAATGTAATTTAAATTACGTTCTAAATTAATTTGTAAATCAGTTTATTTAAACGGTATGAGTGTATTTAAAATAATTTATTAGAAAACAATGACACAAGCATTACATTATCACAAGCTTTACAACTGTTTAACATCCATCCGTTTAAACCAGCTTCATCGTCGAGACTATTAGTAAGAGCAAAATACGTTCCGGTTTAGCTATTAATCATGAACATGGTATATAGTTAGTTGTTAACTTTATTAAGGCCGACACAAGACGCTAACTGGGTCTCTCGCTGGTGTAATTAGACAGTTAATTTTCCGGCAGGCCGCACGACTCGTCGCGAACCGGCTTCTCATCGTGGCCTTTCATGTCCGTGCACATGTGGGGCGAATCACCACTGGGCCGCTGGGAGCTCGAAGTCACCAACGAAGGACGATACATGGGTAAGTCATCTATATGTTACAAGAAAAACCAATAGTCCATGTGTCTTTGTCACAAATCTTGAAAGCGTAACTAATCTAACAGTCTAAAGTAGGTTTTAAACACTTTTTTAAGATTGTGTTCAAATGAACGCTCTGTTACTTTAATGAATCATGAATAACAAAAACTTGGACTTTAATCCGCAAACTTTTTACGACCGCATTTTATAACGAATGGCTTGTCACAAAAGTCAGCGGTCTGGATATTTACAAGGCCCAAGAAAGGCTTAAAGCGACATCTCAGAAATTGTTTCAACAAATGGTTCATCTACTTGTTAGTCTTAAGTAAAAATGTCTCAACTAATCCTCCGTAGTTAGTCTAAGACTAAATGTATATCAATTTTGCGTCATAGGCCGAGCAACATTGCAAGATTGGTCTTTAACTTTATACGGAACTAGCACGCCAGCGGCTAAAAACGATCCGATACCGTTCCGGAATCCAATTATACGCAACAAAGGCAACGCAACGCGACCTGTTGTGGTGCAGGCGGGCCGTAAAAACAATAGAGGTAAACCTGTGCCCATCGTGCCGACGTACACGGTGGGTTTGGTGAAGAGGAAAAAGAACAAAAATTCAAAGAATCCGAATAGGAATTCGCAAAAGTCGAAGCAGAGTCGTCCGGCGACGCGGTCTCCTATCGAGAGCACGACGGCTGGAGCGCGCACGTCGGCGGCGCCGGCGGCCGACCTGAGCCTGAACCTGCGCGGCGACCTCGCCGACCCGCTGGCCGAGGCGCGCGGCCGCAAGATGTCCAGCCTGTTCGAGCAGTACCCCAAGATCCAGCGCATATACCCCGCGCCGCTGCAAGCACACGGTACCCCCGCATGCCGTGGCCGTTTCGCCGTTTAGTTTCGCCGCCTAGTTTGAACCTGCACGTCAATTACCTTTGTTCCAGAATCCGCCGCTCTTTGCATGTCGTGTGTTTGCAATGTTTTCATTTTATTTCGTAGCGAACTTTATTTAACGAAGTTTTTGTTAAATTGACTTTCGATTCCAAATTAGTCATTAACAGTTTGTAGTAGACAGACAGTGATGGTTTTATTATGTTTGTGTGAATTTTCAGTTTATTTGTATTTTTGTAGTTTTTTTTAGAAACATTTGATGTATTGATTTTAATTTTCTTTGCTAGTCTTATTTATGCTTTGTACATATATTTAACTCTGTTTTAATTTCGAATTTGAGTCGCTTAAATTGTATTTTTTGCGTTACACACACTAACATGTACTTATTTCTCCAGCGGGACCTTTAAGTCAATGGGAATTGATATTCTACGGTACGGAGACTCCTCCTCAAGAAGATGACGCGTCACCTGAGACGAACTCCTTGGCGGCTGGCCCGGGAGCCAGCAGTTCTGTGAACGTGGGCTCCAACTCCGGCCAGAGCGCGCCATCCTGGAGTGGTGCGAATGAACCGGACTCGGTAGAAGAAGTGCGACAGAATGCACTCGATGATGACCTCTCTCTTGTCTGGCATTCGCACACGGTGAGTTTTAAATTACATAAACTCTTCCATGCAAATTCCAGTGAAATAGTCTGCTCTCAGGATAACAGCGTAGTAAAAAAAAAAAACCAAAACATAACTTTACAATCGTAATTGTCTATTTAAGAAAGTAGCTACAAAATTTAAAGCCCCAATTAATCTATCAAGTTTAAAATCTTGCCACTATAACAACTCTGTTACCGTGATAAAAATCTTAAAAGAATCATCTTTCACGGTATTCGTATCTTATCACAAAAATATTAAAAAAAAAACTTATCTACTATCTAACTAATTATAATTATAAACAAAAGACAGTATATTCCCAGTGGAATGCTAGCGCATATCACTAGCAGCATTGTCCTCCTGTTATTGTTACAACCATACAAACATTTGGATGTAACAACGGCGGATATGTCAATAGCTGGACAATAGTATTGCGTGCGGCATTATTGTTTTAAACACCTGTGCAAACATCACTGAATCAGATGAACTTTGTATAGATTTTTGATCTAGGATGTTTAACGATAAAAGTCGTTGCTATTTACCGCATTTGTCATTGAACTCTTTAAAAATTTTGAGAATTAAAGTAGGTTCAAAATTTTTAGGCAATAGAACAGTTTAGAAATTTCTTTAGAAGTTTTCGGAGTAATCAATTTTGAAAAGCAATTAGTTATGGTTATCTACGTTATTTCGTTTTAAGATAAATGGTCGAATCTATATTGAGCTCGTGAAAATATTGCCTAATGTTATTTGGCTGGCTAACAAAATAAATAAATTCTCAGCTTGGTCCGAAAGTACCAGTATAAGTCCGTAGGGTGTACAAAAATAGTTCTATAACCGTATTGTCCCACAAAAGTACCGCTTTTTTAAGAACACTACTTTTTCAGCACAAGTTGAATATATAGCTATAATTTAGTACAAAGTTTCGTCTAAATCTGTACCTGTACACACTGTTACCATATATACAAACTTTCACATTTATAATTTTAGTAGGGATAATTTAATGTCGTCTTTGTGTGCTAAGTGACACGCTTATCTCACTGCGAGACAATTAGAGGTTGATATACAATAAGGTGTATTAACGCCCACGAAAACATCCAACATAAATCTTCGTTAATGGATTTGGCAAAAGTACAATGTAATGTGTGGATATGATAGGAGTATATACAAACGTTATTGAGTGTTGTACGAAATACTAGTATTTTCTAACTGTAAGGACTCGATCACAAGGAGTCAAGACTAAATAAGTCTAGATACTTGTGGTCTAGTCTTGAATCCTTGTGGTCGTACGTACCGTCGCGTCGTAGTAAACCAACCTTCTTTAGGGATCATACAAACACAGAAAGACAGTTGTATTTAAAAACAAAATTGATGCACGGATATGAAAAACGTGTTAAGTTAATATCTTCAAGAATCTTTTTTTTCTACTTGTAAAAATATAACTTGAAATATATTATAATATGGGATTTATTTGGCTTCAAGCTTGCTATTTTGCATTCACGTTTAGATTTCACTCTGAGAGGCTTTTTTCCTATAGATATGTATCAATGAGCGGGTCAAGAAGGTTTAAGGTTATGCGAATTGAAAAGAAAATAAAAAGAATAATTCAATAGTATAAATAAAATGTCATAAGTTAGGATGTAAACTTAATTGATTTCTCTCTATCCTGTCGACTAAAAATTAAATAACCTGTACTGCACAATTTAAAACCAACCATTCCAATATAGACTCGCCTTTAGGCTCGATGCGAAGTAATGCCTTAGATTAACGCTTCTACACATTGTAAGGGCTCTCTCTAAGTGATATATGTCATGTACAACTTCAGAATGAGTAGCAAGAACTACTAATATAATGTTCTGTGAATTTCTTTGTATTGGTTTATTTTTCTTTTTTTTTTCATACAAGACTCCTGAACTAAAGAATCCTTGTGTCATGTCACATGTATCAATACAAGCCAGGCTCTAAAAAGCATTCGTGCATTACACAAACGCTTGTCCTACGCGGGGTTCGAACCCACGAAACGTCGCGCACAGTAAGATTGGGTCAGTGAGACAGTGACCTCAATCACTCGGCTATTCGTGCAGATGAATTGAGGTTTCAACCTTATATTATTGTTGATTGGCTATTTCTAAACAGAAATATAACTAAAACATGAAATGGATACTTGAGATGACATTTCAGTTCCAAGAAGGTTATAGTCCTTTTTATATGAAACTCAAAAAGTAGTATCTGTTTTTGATAGTCATCGACATTTTGGTTATCATTTATGATTACCTCTAGAATACATTTTAAAATTGTCACTTATAATTTCAATAGTGATGTAAAAATAAGGTATTAAAAAAAAGATATATATATGTCTTTATAATTATAAATCTAAAAATACCACACTTATTATAAAAGAAAAAGCCCTTAAAATAGACAACCACAGGCTAATTAAGAGGATATATTATATTTCAAAAGACTAACAGAATTTCTCTGAAACCGTAAGATATATTATGTTCCACTAATAACGTATTGCGCGTGAAATGACATTTCCCAGAACGATTATTAAACTAATCTGGATTTATTAGATTAGACTAAATTAAACTTCAGAAAGAAAATGTGTTAAGCTCGATATGAATATTAAACATAGCACTTATTTCTTTACAAAGCAATATTTGAGAACCGAAAAAAGAGTGACTTGTGCGTTTATCTAAATAAAAAAGTGTACACATTTATTATATTTGTATCGTTAGGGAAATTAGTTTAGTTTGACTACTGAATTAAATCTTTTGTGAGGTGGATTTGTCATTATCACATTATCGATATAGACCTCTGTGCTTTATCATGAGCTGATGCAGAGGTCGCTAGTCAAAACAGTTATTAAATTGATAATTAGTATACTTACATACACATTAACAAACTAGACAATACCCATCGTAAGGACTTTAAAAATGTAATCTTTGTACTATCTACTGTGAGAATAAATTATTGAGTATTGAGAAATCCACTGACTATTTTGTATCAAGGGATGTCTACTCACACGATTCCAGTATTTACCCGCACGTTTGGCAACTGGGTGAACATTTGACCCTCGTCATGGCATTGCCAACTTCAATTATCACGATAAAGGGAACCTTTTATAGGAACAACTGAATTCTTTCGAATAATCGGGAAACTATTGCGTATTCGATAAAAGTTTTACTCACATCTTTGGAGTTACCTTTTATTACCATAAGTAGTGAGCAATAAATAATGCTCCATTCTATTTTCTACTTAAGACAATTGGCTTTAATAAGATATAAGTAATAATCCCAACCTACAATTTTCCACGACAGTGTAAGTGAAATTTTATTTTCCCTCGTTTTTTTTTATAAAGCCACTTTCTTGCATGTATGTTTGTTTGTTTGTTTGTTTGTTGCACAGAGGTCTATATTATCGATATAGACCTCTGTGCTTTATCATGAGCTGATGCAGAGGTCGCTAGTCAAAACAGTTATTAAATTGATAATTAGTATACTTACATATACATTAACAAAGTAGACAATATCCATCGTAAGGACTTTAAAAATGTAATCTTTGTACTATCTACTGTGAGAATCAATTATTGAGTATTGAGTATTGAGAAATCCACTGACTATTTTGGGAAGTTTATCAAGGGAAGTCTACTCACATGTTTCCAGTATTTACCCGCACGTTTGGCAACTGGGTGAACGTTTGACCCTCGTCATGGCATTGCCAACGTCAATTATCACGATAAAGGGAACCTTTTATAGGAACAACTGAATTCTTTCGAATAATCGGGAAACTATTGCGTATTCGATAAAAGTTTTACTCACACCTTTGGAGTTACCTTTTATTACCATAAGTAGTGAGCAATAAATAATGCTCCATTCTATTTTTTCTAAAGACAATTGGCTTTAATAAAATTTAGGGTAACTATTGACTATAAAACTACTTAGTGGTTTCTTAGGTTTACGCGAATGTTAGACATTTCAATATAAAACTACTTTTACGGATTTTATCGCGGTTTAATTATAGATTTTAGTTGCCGACGTTTCGACACCTTTGCAGGTATTATGGTCACGGGCAGTGAGCTCTTTCGGCGTAGGTCGGACCACCAATAATTAGTTAAAATATGAAGGTACAACGAGCAACATATTCTATCCGAAAAAATCCGTACAAGTAGTTTTATTTCAATGTCTAACATTCGCGTTAACCTAAGAAACCAATAAGTAACTATCCCGATCTACAATGTTCCACTAAAGTGCAAGTGTATTTTTTTTTTACTTAATAATAGCATGTCATTAATAAAGTTTCGGTTTATTCTTTCCAGCCACGATATTGTTATTTATTATTTCGCTGGTAGAAAAACATTACAACTTATTTAACAAAAACTACTATTTCCATCATTTAACAAAACATACCTTTTTATTTACTCAATAAAATATATTTTCGTTTGACTTAGATATTTGGGATGCTGAAAGATAAAGAAGATATTGCTAAGGTGAATGGTACGCAAATAAAAGTACTTGACTCAATGTATTAACAAAGTAGTTGCAGATAAACATTAGGAAATTGTAACTTAACATGTATAACTACAATATCTAATTTAAAAAATATTTACCGATTGACTTAAGTCAGTGAAAAACGTAGTATTAACATTTCCTTGATTATCAAGCTTTCGTATTTGTTAGTTAGCTCAGCTCCTGATGTATAGATTCTACGTTTAATTTAAACTAAAACATTTTTCAGTTCATTAAATTTGTTTCGTAAGCTGGACTGAATCACTAACTTGTTAATTAATTTAGTTATTTATGATTTTCGTTTTCGGTTTTCAAAATGTTTTATCTTGTGTAAATATCTCATTTGTGCATATGGATGTTTTTATGCAGCAATGAGATATGATGATGATTTTATAAGACGTCATGCCTCCTATTCACACATTCCGGAAATCGAATAACTGTTGGTTTTCCAATTTCAGAAATGTCATTTATTTCAAAAAAAATAATATACGAGGTATTTTATTTTCTAAAACTTTCGGACCGTGTGAGGGGTTATTTAAGTATGTAATGATGTATTTTGTTGTTTAGATAAGCGAAGACAGTCCCCCGGAGACAGGCGACCCGGGCAGCGCGGGCCAGTACACCGGCAGCGCGTCGGGGTGCGCCACGCACGCGCCGCAGACGCCACACGCCTGCCTAGGTTTGTGCCTCTTCATCCTCCTGTTCATGTACGCGGCCGACGCGTTGCTTTGCCAACCAAACACATGTGACCAACGCAGACCGCCCCATAGACTAAGTTCGCGCGACTGTGCACTAACTGCTAGCATAAGGTTAGACGTAAGACGCGAGGCCGGGTCGCGGCCGCCGCGCGCGCCCTGCTTGCGCCCCGCGCCGACCGCCGCCACGGCGCTGGGCCCCTAGTACTCACCACCGTCGCCGCGCTTGACGCATTGTGATTTTAGTTAAATTTACCGGGTTTATATATAAGTACAAGCTGTTATTATTCATAAATATGTTTGTTTTAAGTTATGGTAATGCCGCTGTCCGATCACAATGTCGGTCTGTCTAGAATCGCCGCAAATGTGCCGATTATGTCTGTTCATTTCCAATCTCAAAGATAACAAAATACCTCTGCACAGTTTCAAATGTTTAGCTTATTAAGCATGTATCCCAATCACTGCTGAATTAAAGCTGCATCTGATATTTGGGACGCTCCTTTGATGCGTCAAGGAGTGTTACAGAACCAAATTCTAGTTTCAGCTTTGGCGATGATATCAAAGCCTTTGACAGTATTGGACGTTTCGATACCGTTATGATAAGCTAAATTCCTCGCAGGTATGCTTAGTTATTCGGTAATACGACGTATTTCTAGCCTTCACCAATACTGTTTGCGTATTCCGTATCTGGCATACACATTTGACCCCGGTTGAAAAGGATCCTCATCAACCAAATTTCTAGTTCACACCAGAGTAATTCTTTAGGCTTTATTAACGTGTATCTTGATGATGATGTGACTCGTGCGAGTTGTATTGTAGAGCCAGAGTTTATCAACAGTCAGACACAATCGGCGCACGTGGGGCGACCTTACGTTACAATGTTTACCAATAGTTAGCGAATAATGCCGCGTCTCGAACCTAGCCTTCGTACTTAATGTTTACGACCACCTCCTAAAGAGAATGTGTTGTAATGTCTTCACAATTGATCGTTTATCTTGTGAAGTCACAAAGTTGACAAGCAAACGCACTCCATTCTTAAACTCCGCAAATATTTTCAACAAAACCTTTGCAGTTCTCCAAGGAAGCCTGCTTAAACTTTGGACTTCACATTTTAATGCCGTTTTCCGTAATAAACGTCTGTTTCATTTGTATTAAGGCAACTTCGTACTTTGCAAATTGGCTGCTAGTATAAATAAGTGTATTCTCTAAAGACGTTACTATGTAAGTTGTTCATTTGTATAAAACATCACTTTATTGGCAAAATTATAATGAAGAGCTAGTGAACAAGTGCAATTACGTATAATAATGTATAATTACGATATCAGATCGATAACGTCCATTTTTCACGAGTAATTGCAATGTGTAAGTGACGAGTGTGTGGTCAATGTATAGAGCTTTTTTTAATCGATACAATATTGTAATATCTATGTGGTAAGCTTAAGTCTATTATATACGTATTTTTACGTTGATTTAAATATTTTGCACTTTGTTCAATTTTTATATTTTAATATTAATTTTGGGGATTTTTGAATACAGAAAGGATTATGTTTTGCCAGCGTCAAAGCAACTATTTTTTTTACTGGAACGCTAGTTCATTGTGCAACTATTTTCATTACAAACGTATATATTTTCGTTAAACTATGAAAATGATACCAAATGTTAGCGCATTTAGCCCTTCATATGTTTAATAAGCTAATTTATTTATAAATAAATATATTTAGATAATATAATGGAGTAATAGGATAAATTTATTTTAGGGTAAATCATCTTACGATTTATTTACGGAATCGTTTTGGCGATATTTTTCATTAGTTTGTATTTTTTGTTTTACTAAAGTTTATAACAGCTATTTCTATTTAGGTTAATATGTAAAAAAATCGCCTTTACGTACGTTTCAACAGGAATACATATCTGTTATGATAAGTTTCATGGTTATATTGTCTTTATTCACAGCTGTGTGTTTATCGTAGCATAATTAGAGGGCTGCCAGGGACCGCTTTCTGAGTTCAAAGCATTTAGACTTATACGTAGCAAATTGTACACAAACACAATTCTGTTAGTCAAATCAAATAAGCCTTGTAAGAGGCAGAGCGGTACAAACCGCTTTAATGATGAAGATATTTACATTAATATGCGGTTTATTTCGATTTAATGAAACATTTATTACTCAATGTGTGAAGACGATATTATTTGGTAAATTTTATGTCGATATGTTTTGTATGTCAAACTCGGGAACAACTTAATGAGTGACATTTTTAAATCTCTACCTACCGTACAGTGACAGACAACGAGACTCTCACAACTTTTAAATAAGTTTCGTTCGTGAATAATACGGTTAGAGTGGTTAAAAAGAGCTTTTCAATTTCTTGTGTAGAGTCCTATAAAGTAAATAATAATAATTTATGTTAATTACATTATTTGACTTGAATTATGCTAAGATAAACATAAAAGAAACAATGTAGTTTTCATGTACTTGGACGTAACTTGTAGGCTAACATAATTGCATATTGTGGTTGTGATCATAGCGAAGATTGCCAATCCATATAGCATAGAACAATATAATAATAATAAATGTAAATAATAAGTAGGTATGTATCGATATAAATAAATTTGGAGACTTGTACAAATTTGCTCACAAACCTGTAAATTGAAAACGACTGAACGTTCATGATTTCTCGTCGACTGGTAGTTAAATTATTGTAATTTTAATAATATAAGTGTCTAGAATACTTTTCAATCATCACTATGATTTGAAAACACTTCATTTGACACGTCACTGTGTAACAACGTTTCTTTGTTAACTATCGTTCGATGTACAAGAAATCACCAGAAAGCTCATTTTTTTTATAATAGTTTTGTTTTGTAAAATGTAAAAATTGTTCACCAACTTCGAAGTTAAGTAGCAACCCAATGAACTGTATCTATTAATGTTAATGTTGAAGCATAATTTGTATATATTGAATCTAATGTGAACGGGATATAATAAAAACAATCTTTTATTACAAAATTTATTAAGAATTTCATTTTGACATCAATTGTATACGAGTCTTGTCTCTGATGTAGTTATAAGCAGTTAGTCGCATTTCGTTATAGTTGTAAGAAAACAAACATGTTTCATTTGAATTATTTTGTTTATTTGTTAAACATTTTGTTTATTGCATGTTTTGCTTCGCTTACACCAAGCTTGCTTAATCAGTAACTACTGCAATCCACGCTTCATTAATATCACAAGTCATTTAAGTTATGCACTCTCACACTATCTAACTACTTACCTTAATTTCTTCTCACTTTTCATTTCGTCACATAAAATTAAACTTTATTTTATCTGGTTTCACTTAATTTTGTGCACGTTCTTCTGCATGTATCTGAAACACTTCTTCTTTAACATTTGTTTGTTTTCGTAAACTGTTTCGATTTGACCTTGTATGTATGAACAAAATTATTTGAGATCAGTGACAAGATTCTATGAGACCTTTCCTAAGTTTTCCAAACTTGCTTCCCTCTCTGTGAACTGACATCGAGGCTCGCTCGGACGCGCATCAGCATCATTTGGCAAGAGATCGCAAGCTGCATGGACGCTGGAAAAGGTGCTGGGTGGTGAAGGACTGTCGCTCTGTTGTTTCATGTAATTAAATATCTTTGTTCTCTTTCTTTCATTAGAATGCGCGAAGGGCTTGCATTTGTACATCGGACGATGCTTCGAACGTTGTCCGGACAGTACATACGCCAGTGAGATTACAATGGAGCGGAGCTCAAGAAGACGTAACCTAACTTATTATTTCGAGGGTAACATTATGAAACGACAGTACGATGACGCCCCCGAGCGGACCGCGTCAGAAGCTTTAGATATGGAGCCTGCAGCTAACGAGACCGCTAAGCCCCCCCTCACGTGCCTTCCGTGTCATTACACATGCGCCACATGCGTGGGCCCTCACAACAATCAATGTTTGTCGTGCTTAGAGGACGCACAACTCTTCAATTCGACAGACACCGAGCCTAAATTCTATTGTTACCCAAACACGGTATTGTCACAAATTAGCAACGTTAATTGGCATTATAGACTGAACGTTGCTCTTGTTGCTTTCTCGTTTGTAGTTAGTTCTGTTTGTTTGTACATCACGCTATCGTGTGCCGTTAGGAAGTACTGCTGTGGCGGCCACTACAAGGCGAATGTTGTTTATAACAAGTTGGCTGTTGATGACAAAATGCAGAGCGCGTTGGAGGTCGAAGAAGAAATTCATAAAGCTCTAAAGGACTTTAGCGAAAGCGATTCGGAGGACGAAATGAATTTATAGCAACTGTTAACATTCCAACCCAAGTATTATGAACTAATCGAACAAGTGAATGTTAGTGATTAGGACTCCAAACGGATGCAGGGCTCGTGTTGTGATATTTAAATAAACAATTGTCACAATACTTTAATGAATAAGTCGTAGGTTGTATTTAGTATTCGATCAATGAGATTTTTAATTCGTACAAAATTTTTAATAATTTCGAAATTATTCCAAAGAGCTGAAACAAACTCTTGAACTTTTATTTCTTGACAAATACAATTTTTACTAATTAATTTCTATCGACGTGATAACATTGAACTAATTAGGCTCTTACTTTACTTTTAGCGTAAGTTTTACTTTTAAGTTAAGATAGATTGCTTAGTAGTAACATTCCATTTTTATATCTTGGTAACTTGGATCCAAAGAAATATTTTCGGTCCCCACAACACTTATTTGTAAGGGGTGCTCTCGTGTTTAGAAAGGGGCTGCAACCCACGCATTGCAAAGACGACTACGGATATTATTTTTCTAAATTGAAGTAATTTGATCACAAACCTCCTTCTCTTTAATCTCTATTCTTTCTTTCCTTTCAACTTAGTTTTAATACTCGAGATTCGCTCAAAGAGATTCATCATAATTTTCTATTTTTTTTTAGTTTTATTTTACTTTAAGCTTACGTCATGATAATCGCATAATATTAGTTTAGGTGTATTTGCTCAAGATGCCATTCTATTTGTTTGTACCGAGCCCGTTGGTAGGATGTAAATATTTTGTATGT
Source organism: Trichoplusia ni (assembly GCF_003590095.1). Classification (NCBI taxonomy): domain Eukaryota; kingdom Metazoa; phylum Arthropoda; class Insecta; order Lepidoptera; family Noctuidae; genus Trichoplusia; species Trichoplusia ni. Next base: position 4,590,419 of record NC_039496.1, read on the forward strand.
AAATAAACGAGTTCCTATTTTCACATGCTGTTTTATTACAATGCTTTTGATAATATGTTTTTATGCCTGCTTTTATCGATCGTAAAACGTTGGTAAGGATATCTGTGTAGTCTTTTTTCCAAAGTATATTTGAATCGGCATCCAGTCATACCGGATTCAGCTGAAGGTTTTGCATAGAGGTAGACCCCATTCGACCTCTCTTCACGCAGTTTATTAGTTAACACAATATCCCAGATTAAGATTGGTTATCAGAATTGTAATCACTTAACGACTGCCAAAGATCAACGTATGAAGGAATTGTCGAACGGTTTACAAAAAACACTCATACGAGAGCATGACATGAAAAGTTGGTAAATATTCGAAAAAGACAGTTTTTATTGCATTAAAAACATCCATGTCAGTCATAAAATAATTAATCTTTCTGATAAAAGACTACAGAAGACATTATCCAATCCAGCAGTTATCGATAGGAAATAAAAGTACAATCATTTATGTGTTGTCACCTAGTGAAATCGGTGACATCACGACTTTTGGGCAGTGCTCCAATCTAACCTGACCTAAATCTTTTTGCAACCGAAATGATGGCTAGGGATATCGAAAAACGTTTGTTCCGCTTCGATCAACCATATTTAGAGGTTGAAAATGATATATTTATATGTCATATTAAATATGGTCATTTCCAGTAAAACCAACTTCTGTGTACTCTTGTGCTTAGGTAACTTAACTACACATTATACAGATCTCACTCAAATACACCAAAACCACTGCCACATATGAAGCGTCAGTTAATCCTCAAAATTGGCACTTAATACAAATTCATGTCAATAATACACAAAACAAAAATACACTCAAATTGAGTCCAAGAATCGTTTCTTAAACTAAATTAAAGATATGACAAACAAAGACAGATGTCCAGCCTCCTTTGATTTTAGGCACAATGCAACATTCCTGATAAAAACATTGAATACAAGCCCATACAATGATGTATTCGCATGCGTCAATGAAACGCCATTATTAAAGAGATCCCTCGAAATAAACGCGCCCGTGAAACGATCAATAAAGCTAATGTATTGGGTAATATAAGCCCCACACAAGGTGCGAGTATTTGCACGTAGCTATCTCTATTGTAGAGACGGCACTTCAAAATGTAATGACGCTATCAAATTTTTGATACAAATAATATTGTGAGTATAAAGGAAAAAGGTGAGTCGGATGCTATTGTTTCGTTTACTATCTATACTAATCTATACTCTATACTAATATATAAAGCTGAAGAGTTTGTTTGTTTGTTTGAACACGCTAATCTCAGGTCCAAATTGAAAAATTATTTTTGTGTTGAATAGACCATTCATCGAGGAAGGCTTTAGGCTATAAACCATCACGCTGTGACTAATAGAAGCGAAGATACAATGGAAAATGTGAAAAAAACAGGGCAGGTATAAATCATAACATATATCTTCTACCCACGGGGACGAAGTAGCGGGCAACAGCTAGTTGTGTGATAATTTGACGATGGAGGTCGTCGTCGTGATGAAAACAATTGTTAAAGTTACTATTAAGTAATAGGTTTGTATTTTTTGGGAATAAAATCTAGCTTCAGCTACTGGTCTATGTGCTCCTGACTTTCTCGCTGACCCAGGTTTAGTACGCTACGATTTTGGTATGCTTAATTCAGTTTGAGCAGAATTTAATGTTTTATATGTCAATGGAATGGCTAAATTCGTTTCACTGGAAGTCAATGCCACTTCTCGCAAACAACGAAATATCCACGTTTCAATCCCCTTGTGCTGTCGCCATGAGGTGGCTCAAGATTCATCCGAAAATACCGATAATTACATAGGGGAGAAAAAATAATATCGTTTCCCCTAACACATCGCTTATATCGTAGGTGCTTATGTGCCCACTCCCTATCATATTACTTCAATATCCCACCCATTGTACGGAGGTCAATTTATTATTTTGGTCAAATGAATTCCATTATTATTCAAAGAGAAACGCTTTGAACAGTTCCCTTTTTATTGAAAGTCCGTTTCCCTAAACGTCGAACTAAATTTGGACGTAACGAGCTTTTAAATTTAACAAAGAATTGCGCTAATTAGATTCATATTACCGAAAAGTAGAAACAAAAATGTTTATTGAATGGAATTCTGTGGAGAATGTATCTACTTAGTTAAAAGAAAATACTTTCTCATACACATAACGTCAATATAGATAATTAGATCCTTTCACATCCCTTCCGATTCATTAAATGCCAATAATCGAATGAGGATTGGTTGCAAAGGTCCCTCGCGTTCTAAAAACGCGTCAATCGCGTGACCTACTTCTTTTTCCTCACCAAATCGTAGTCACACAGCCAGACACGGGCGTATCGGGATGACGGTACACGTCACGCTTTGCTATGATAACGTTAACAGATCGTAAACGGTGTTTGTCCACTACGTTAAGCCGAGGTTGAGTTATAAAACAAACCATGTGAATCTATCTTAAAGCCCTTTTATATAGCCGGAGGCTTTTACTCTTTTATAGACTATTGACTGGACGACTGGGAAAAATAAACGAACGATTCAATCTCTCGCTACAGACATGTTTTCGCATACAACTGAAGTTTGTGACTCAAAGGATAGGGATGGTCGTTTACATATCAGATGTACCGAAATGTAGTTAAAGTCTGTATAAAAAGAATATCTGTTTGCTTTTATCAAAAGGCTGTGTTTTAGCTTAAAGCGAATATTTCTAGGAAAACGTTCGATTTTAAAAATACATAAAGCGTTGCCATGGAGAAATCAAAATGGCATGTCCAACATTGAAATTAAGCCTTGTGTCTTATTCTTTTCCACTTTCATTACTCTTAATTAAAAGCAAAACAAAAGCATACTTTAAAAACTTCAAACTAATTCTTCGACTTATAACTTTATATCTATACATGTAACGCTGAATTTCCTCATCAAATAAAGTTCAAAACTTCAGAAAAAAACACATTTACAGGCATAATAGATAATGTCACGAAAACAAACAAAAATCATTCCCGCATTTGCGGATTGAATACAGAATATTTTATTGAAATAATCATATTAATGGAACTCGAAACAATAGATCTCTGTTCATCGTCAACAACAAATGAATATTGGATTGTTGTTGAGACAAAAGGTTTGGAGGCAAATGATTTTGCACGAGCATATCTTCCTCAATTCATTGACGGCTACGAAGTGAGGCTAAAATGGTGTTTTCCCAGATTCATAGGATGATTTTAATACAATACACACCTTCAAGAGAGCTTACCCATATTCCTCACAGTTTCAAAATACACGATTTTGTTTCTTGTCTTCACCTCCGTTATTGTATTAATCTATTACAAACAAAAAGGGTTGAAGAAAGTGATTTTTCGAGACGACATTCGTTACTGACTATTTATCATTATGTTAGATTTTTTGTGGCGATCCATTTTATTACTAAGCCATAAATTGCGAGGCCGACTGCATTTGAATAGTGATCACGGACCAAATAGAGGTTCAATACTGTTTACAATCGAAACGTTTTTAAAGTGCAATCAGTTCCTATGCAAACGATTCGGATGAGCCCGGAGCTACGAATATGTGGGTATTTGGAGAATAATACATATCAGTAACACAATGTAACATTTTTAGTGATTTGCTAAGCGTTGATTGAGAAAATTCTGTTCACAAAATACCTATGTATGATGATGGGCACTCTTTAAAACAAAACATCTCAGAAAAAAAGAAATACCTTCGAGAACAAGACGACAGATTTGTCTTCTTTCGTGAGTGCTTGCCCTAACAAAATCAAGAAGATTTGCAATTCGATTTGATGATAATTATGTATACTCTCTTGCTGATACTTTTATAACATTCAGGACAACAATAAATTTCTCATTGACAGAGATACTTACAAAAGTACTCGGTCCTCTTTAAAGTGACTAAAAATTAATAAAATTTAAATTCCTTACTCTACTTTACTGTAGTTGAATTTTCACTTAAATATACCTACTGTTTCCACAGGTTTCTTCGGGATAAAGCTATTAAACTCGAGATTTAGCTAACACGAACTTATGATGCGATGAAGTGGTGTATTATTTCAGCTTACAACTTTGCTTCATTCCTTTTCACTTGTGATATCGGATTTCATACTGATATCTGTCGAGTTAGAACGATAGTTTTTTAGTTTCTACGAGGAAATTGAATTGTTGCTGCAGTTTATTTTGTAGAACACTGTGATACAGGATATTTGATATCTCCCTTTTTTTTTACAGAACGGTATGTAACCTTTTTGGTTTTTGAGGGTACATTTGAATTTGGTGTTGTTATAATATTTGAATATGAAAGCGTATGCTGTAGTGATCAGTGAAAATATTTCTTTAGTACTTTTAATATTTATGTTTAATTTGTACAACATGTTCTAAAATCGTAATAGTTCAAAATGATATAGAGTTAGAAAATTTTCTTGGGTTCCATCTTAAGGCTCATAAGTGCCAATATACTTATTGAAGTAGCCTTCTCAACGGTCTAAAAAAGTGTTGGAATCGACACCACAAAACAGGCAATCATCATTGGAGTCGGATTTGTCAAAGACACAACAAAAACAAGGTATTTAATGCAGTTTTTTTTTGTAGTATCTGAAAAATGACTATCCAACACTAAAACAAAGCAGTCGTTTTGTTAAACTGTTTTCGTAAAACATTATTTATCTACACAGAAACTCTGTCAAGCTTTAAGCCATTTCAAACTTCACCAAAAGTTTGACATACGACGCCGTTTACTTGGAAAAGCATTTTTTAATATAAACTTCACATTAAATTCCTGCACAATATATTATTTCAGTTGCCAGTGACGTGAGCCAAGTCGTGTGGGTTTTATCAGTTCTTGCTTGGTTTAGCAGAAGTTAAGGAGATTGTATGCTATTGTCGTTATATTCAAATATCGTCGAATGGTATTATAACAATGTGAAAGCAAACCTAAAGAATTGGCAGGTCAAAGTTCAATTTGGAAAAATAAGCAAAATAATTTTCACCACAAAAGAGGCTCAATTCTCCGTTTTTTTTTTAATTTTTGTTATCTAACTACTTCTGGCTGGACGAACCGATTTCGTCGATTCTGGTCTAAATACCAATTCAAAATTCAAATTGAATAGAACAAGATTCTGTTTTGAGCAAACCTGCAGCGTATATGACGTGCCGCGGATTCGATCACAGCATAGGACAAGCATTTACGTAATCCACGAATGTTTGTGCAAAGACCTGACAGAATAACTCGGATGCTCTTAAATGTCTGTAAAATCTTTCGCGCCCAAGTAGGTCCCATTATTTGGTGAGAGAGTCAGGATCAACATTCAACAGGACTCTTGGTATTAAACTTTTTGAGGTATCCAAGCACAATTTCAATCAATAACAATTTTACGCAATTAAAAGCCGCCTAAGCAACGCTCAAACTTTGTCGAAATTCATTTCAAACAATCACAAACTCATGTTTATTCATTTGTTTCCCGTAGGATTCGTATACCTACTTGTATTAAGGTCAGATTGGCTTCATTTAACTTTCAATTTTCGAGATATAAATAAGATGTGAGATTTAATTGTTTTGGTTTCTTTAAAAGATGAGAAGCATTAAAACCGAGGTTTTGACTTGGTTTTTAGTTTCTTCAGACTTATATGTGATGTTGTCATACCTGCAGTCTATAAAATGGAATAAGCTTTGGAATCTAGTGGACTTAATGAATTTAGGCCTTGTTTAACAGACATTAATTGTGGTTCACACAAATGCCTGTTCTACGCGAGGATCGAAAACACGAAACGTCACGCAGTAAGTTTGAGGTGGTTATGGTGACTATAAAACTCGGCTATCCGCAAAGTCCAAAGAGGTTCGAATGTGTCTTATATGAACCATTTATATGTTAGCTCACTACTTCGTAACCAAAATAGTCTGACATATACGTCTTGCGTCGACTTATACAAACAGGCCAAGTTATAATAGAATAGAGAGTCCACATAGCAATGGTAAGCACAACTTAATATCACAGTGGGACTATTCAGTATTAGAACAAACATATGACTAAGTCCCGAGCTTAATTTAGTTACGAATCGTAACCATAACTTAGAACTTAGGTCACAAATACAATGCAAGTAAGCTTTGTGTCGCGATCTCACAAACATAAGCGCATTCTAGTATTCCTTATAGCCTACTAGCTTTTGCTAGCGGATTTGCCCGCCAGAATGTTGGTTATGACAGGTAAAATAAACCCACTTTTAACGACGTCGGATATAAATAGCTTGTTTAATTCACGTTGTCAGATCCTACCATGCTAAATTTAATCTAAATCGATCTAGGAGTTTAGGCATAAGGATGTAACAAATACGCTTTCGAACATTCGCATTTGTTACTATGTTACTATTTAATGTGTAATGCTATGTTTTTTATCATAATTGCGCCATGCATTCATGTACTTATTTGTATCACACTTTTTTCTTCCAGTCCCAAAAGTGATCAATGAATCTAGATAGAGTTAATGAATGGACATATCTTAACATTACCTTAATGTATGTAAAGCATTGTGTAATAAAATCCAACGTGCTAATATTATGTGTATAGAAGATCGGTCTTACCGCATCAATGGAACATCGGATTACTTGCAAATCATTGGCTGTGTAATCTGACTTTTAATCGAATCTTTCCCTGTAGGGTTCGGATGAAGTGGTATTGACATATTATATATCATTATTATTGCTGTCTGCCGTGAGTTCGTCCTCTTGAAATAGTGGCCTGGGCAGCATTTTTTGAATGAATATTAACCGGATAAGACATTCAGAGGGAGTCATGCCCAAATGCACGGAAAAATAAAATAAAAAAGGACATACTTGATAACCACGCACGCAATAAAAAAAAAACAGTAGAAATGATTTTACCTTTCTACAATATTATTGTAGCTGTTCATTATTAGCGTCAACTACAGGGCAAATACCTCCCTTCTCTCCTTTTATTTATCGTAGTCTATGGCTAACTGGCGGCAGTTTTGTTTGAAGAAAGAAAGATATCTCCTTCTGGGTCTGCCGCGAGATCTCCTTTTGTTATTTACCACAAAAAACCACAAAATATCCCAAGGTAAAAAGAAAGTATCTATTTGCACTCCAAAAGGTATTAATTTTAAGTATAAATACGTGTCTAAGTATGTACGCCGAGAGTTATAGCTAACAAATTCACATACCGACAAATTCTGAGCACAAATTTCATCATATTTGACTTTCAATGCAATATTGCGGTTTTCTGCGGCTGGAAGACTTCTTAAATTATATTTCTTGGCGAAATATTAGGAAAATCCGGCTAACATCTTCGTACATTCATAACCTATGTACAAACTTGAGACATTATTACTTTTGCTATTTATAAGTCAAATGGAACTCTGTATTACAGACGTTTATTAATCTGAGATTATATAAAGTTTATCTGTATCCGCACGATATCATTTGACTGCACTGATAGCCGAGTGGTTGAAGTCGCCATGCCAAACCCACTGAAAGCGATGTGTCCCTGGTTCGATCCTCGCTTGCTTGTCTTAAGTCTATCTGTCTTTGTGCATGAGACTAGAATGTTTGTGAAAGCTTCTGAGACGCAAGGATTGAATTCCTTAATACAAAAGTCATTTTCTTTAACATACACAGTAAACAAAGCAAAATACGTTACTCCTTTTACTGCTAACGTTAGCTTTGAATTTTACTGTTTGTTATTATATTATAATGAAAGCTTTTGAAAATATTTATAACAGTAACTTCACTTTAATTGAAAGACAGACAAGAGAGATAACGCCATCTATTATTGAATCTAAGAAGTATAAATGTTACTTCTACACCTAGTTCATAAATGTCTTAGTCAGATTTGTATGTTCTTTTAACATTGTGCTTTGATTCTGCTGACGTATACAATTTTACAGTGTTATTTCTTACTTCCCTTTAACTTTTTCCGAGAGCTAAATAAAGGTCGTAAGTATAAAAAAGCTTATAATAATATATTGTTGAATTGAGTCACCTCCTTATTTAGAAGTCGGTTAAAACACAATACACCAACAGTATTATATCCCAACAAAGGACAGTTTTAAACTGAAATCAAACTAACTGCAAGTAATTTTCCAGTAGAACTAGTTAGGGAGTTCTAAACTATTGAAGTCTGAGTTAAAGTCTAGTTAGATTGATTTGAAACTGTCGGGAAAGTCCTTCGCTTAATATAAGAGCAGTAAATTCGCGTAAAGTTGTGTTTATGTTCCTAATTATCTGGGATATAGACATAGTTCTGGCTTTGTACGGGCAGTTTAGTTTCAGAAGCGATCAAATTGTTGTGTTGTGTTGTTCGTCCATTATTAAAGTAGTGTTTACTTTATTAGATGGCTATAGGATGTATTTGCTAAAATATAGAGAAAGATGTCCTCAAAAATGTTTTGATCTCTGACATAATATGAGACTAGATCATCATCATGGTCTTCAGCCTTTGTCCTTCCACTGCTGGGCTCCCATTTCATATGCCAAATTAAAACTAGATAATTTTAAGTGTTGTAAAAATTTTCAACACGTCCTCAAGTTTTTCCAGGCTAATTACCTAGTAAATAGCCAAATATATATTTTATTCATATTATTAGTGTAGTAAACTCGTAGTGTAGCTACGTATGCAATGTAGTTTTTACCGAAACAGTAAAATTAAAGTTGTCTCAAAAATGGTTAAGGGATTTTCCCGGAAAATTAAAAGTTTTGATACAGCAGGTCAGCTGTAGCTGCGGGCACGCTTGTTTTCATTTGGAGGGTACTCTGTTTTTGCATGTACTAAGGCAATGATTGAATTTAATATCTAATGTAACTTACTGTAACTCCACCTCTCTCGATTGGACAAATGAGCTCCCATTGCTTTTTATTCCTTTATTTTCTATACAGGATGAATAAATATTACGAATATATCAGAACTGTGTTATTAATAAGATAACAAATATTTCACCATCATTTTCATTATCAACTTCCCTTTCCTCTATTACTTGTGCTATATTCCCAAAATCACAGGATTAAACGATATTAAAACCAGTAGTAACAAAAGCACAAATGCTTTGCAATAATTATTTATCCGCATACAGTTACCATAAAGGCTTTGATAAGGCGCCAGCAATCACTGATATTAAAACGCGAAACACTTTTATCTCGCCTCAGATAATAAACAGGATCGTAAAACTTTAATACTCTCAAAAGAATACGAAAAAGAAAATGAAAAGATATTTCCATTTAGTCGAACCCAAAAATAACAAAAAAACTGGATGGAATTTATTCGCTCGGTAAATTGGTGGAGTCATAAAGCATGGTTGATTACATCGCCCGTAAAAATGGGATTAGGCGATATTTAATTATGATGAATTTTGTATTACAAGTTGTGATCCTACCATTGTCTGTCTAACAGCCGTCGACAGTGCCAACCTCTTTTAGGGACGTTACACAGCGATCGGTGTATGATAAATTGCAACGAAGGCTAGGCCAATGATGATGCCATGCATCGACCAAACGCGGGAAAAATTGCAAGCCGGCGTTAACCTATTTCCCAAGGAAGTAACTTGATGATTTAAACGCTAAATCAAAAAAGTATGTACAGTCCCTTAGATGATAATTATACAGTTTTGAATACTTCTGCAAGCAGATACTGCTTGCTTAGCGTCTAACCAAAAAAAAAATTATGAAAGTTGAAAAAATTACAATGACCTCCAAAAGGAAACGATGGCTTGAAATAAAACTAATTCGCATTTCCACCAACGGGTTATGTTTCACTTTCATCACATACGTAATACCAGACATATATCATACAAAATGTAATAAAAACCAGTTCCCCTTCCATTCCATTATGGGGCTAATGTAAGAAAAAAAGTTGCCTAAACTTTTAGCGAACATTTCACGTATACCGCTAAACTAATTTGCTTCCGTACTCCGTAAAAAAATGGGAGCAATTAGGGAGGGCTGTTGGGTAAGCACCTATAGTAGAATAAGTTCTTCAAACAAGTGACGCTAATTGACTTGGACTTGGCAACTTGTGTTCTAATGTATTTATTACGATTTTTCGGCTTAGGTGTATCTATTTAAGTATATCTGTTGAAGTCGTGTTGGCGGATTTTAATGAACGTGATTTTAGGTTCAAAATATTTCGTGGTCTCAAAAAGAAAACTCTGTTACTTAGCAGTCAGCGTCTGCTATATGTATCTCAGAAAATGTGCTTAACAGTTGAAATTTACACAAAATACTTATTTCATTTACAGCCAAAATAAAAACGTTAAGCACCAGTTAAAATATTTGTATGTGATTATCTTATTGACGCTATAATACTTATGACCTTACGAATTAAAACCTTTAGGATTGATTTCCCAATGTTTGTGTTATAATAAATATTTTTTTTAAACATACGCTTCAGAACATACTTTTTACGCATTGATAAAGCTATTCGAAATTTCGTCAACATTTTACGCCTAAAAAGATTTTCTATTACAGAGAGCTCTTATCAACTCTCTAATTTACTTATCACTTAGACCATTCTATTGTTAAGAATCTCCATCTTGAATATGTTATTTCAAATTAGACCCTCTTCCAAAAGAAAGCTTTGAAAGCTTTGTACCTCATTATTGCACGATGTTGGCCTCAATTTGCCTAAAACAGAATTCCCACAGTTAAAGAGGAGATAGGAATGCCTGCATTATGCAAATAAGATTGTCATCTTGTTGAGACAATTTAGACGTTCGTGGTTCTATTGGTTACTTTTCTGGCTTCGGTATTGAAGATAAAGGCGTTTTTGGAATCGTTATTATTGATTGTTAGTAATATTAATTTTATAATTTAAGAAATGACATCAACGATACAAATCGCGGAAGATTTCACAAACATTCAGAGAGCTCAAAGACACCCACACTCAGGACGAGCATTCATGGATCACACAAATGATTTCCTACGCAGGATTGATGAGGTCAATCCTCAACCACTCGGTGTGCTCAAATGTCATAATTTAATTTTCTTACACAGTTCTTACATATCCTTACTTTTAATCCCTCACGTGACCAAGCATTGCCATCGCTACATACATACAGTGTGACCAGCGTAATCAGTTGTAGAAATGTTGGGACCTAGGATACAAGTTTAAATATACACTCGTATCTATTTAAAAAGTGTTTTAAATTACAGTGAAACAAAATGCACTTGAGATTAAGTGCTTTGTCATGTATTGGCACATTTACTTTTAGTAGTTGTTTAGTTTTGTTTTAAAAAACTGGGCAAGTGCGAGTCGGACTTCCGATAATGAAGTTTTGCACTAATAGTCTAAAATAATCTCAAAAGAAAATTTATTCTATTAATTTTATAGCCATACCGTTGATTATGTCCTGGTATTACATATTTTTTGCTCTAAGGGCAACAAAAATAGATCATCTGTGAAAATTTCAACTGTCAAGCTGCAACAGTTTCTGGAGATGCAGCCTTGTGATAGACGAACAGATAGCGGAGCCTTAGAACTATGTTTGTTTTTACCCTTAGGTTACGTAAGCCCAAAATATCTCAATCAATTACTTATCTCTAACGTGAAATGAAATACCTAACATAAATTAACAAATTCCGATCATCAAAGCACGTCTACTTAACTGTCATTAACTAATTATTATTAATGAGGAACAGAACAAGCGACATCAAACAACCTAATTAAAGTTGTTCTTCAGAAATCAATAATCTACTTCATACCTTAATGCGACCGAAATAAGGGCTATCAGGGATATCATTAGAATTCATAGTTATTAGGGTAATGCCATTACAGCTAACTCGATCCGGCTCTCAATTGGAACTTCCCAACAAAGCCAAATAAAGGCTTGCTACTGTTCAGTGTCGTCCGAAAGTCATACTAAGGCTGGGAGTACACGGTATGCTTGGAACTGATGCAGGGCAGCACGAGCAGATGTATTTTTAGGTTATACCTCGTCAATCGGGGTTTAATCGATAAATCAATTACCATTCCTAATGTATAATCAAAAGCTATAGGTATGGTATAATTGCAGCGGTTGACAAAACAAAAAGCTAACGTAAAATATTATGGACATTGTGTAAGATTTTTCGTCAATGCTGTATTTTATCATAAGCTATGGGCAGGTCCATCAACAACTTGTGCAGTCCATGTATGTTCACCACTTTTCTCTGTAATCAAGTGAACAGCAAATGAATTCCGACCATGTCGAATGCCTAATATGTGACAAAAAACCCTAAAGTCCTACCGTGCCTTCACCCAAACTGCGATATCGCTTGCGCATGCTCAGCGCTACTCCAAAGGCGTTATGAAACTGTATGGTGATCACAGCAAGCTATCGACCATCGCGTGTACAGCCAGCCTAACACGATTCGTGTTTCCCAACTTAATTAAAAAGTTAACACTACTGGACTCCAGTTGGAATGTGCATTAAGCAATCGAAGCTAAAACCATTAGTATATTTCTATCTGGTTGCCATGGTAACGTGTACCCATTAACGCAGTAATTACTTAATTAATAAATGTCAACGCACTGCTGCGAGCTCGCATGCGGTCCTAAAGCGAACGTTACTGGGAATATCAGTTAGCAGTTTCTTGGTAGTAATGTGTAATAATTAAATTTAAATGGGGACAAACTTCAAATAGATGAAGTAATTTTGTTAATTCTACAGATGCCTCAATTGAAAATAATTTACTGAAAAAAAACACTTATCAGTGAATTTAATCCAGTTCCTATAGTATAATATATGTCAACTTAAATATGAATTTTATCAACATCTGTTATTTTTTTGGCTATTTTCATCGCTTTGACCGATTTACCGGACGAAACGATTGTATGTTATTATTTAATAGGGAGAAAGAGCCGTTAAGCGGATTACATTTGTAATTAAATACCTATGAACAAATTTTAAACTCAGACTACCCGAACCTGTGACTCCTGGTTATTAGCGTATACATGCTAATAACCAGGAGTCACAGGTTTTAGAATTTTCGATCCAGTAAAGTCCAGTCAGAGAGAAATTATTCGTAGTATTTATTTAAATTGTAAATTTAGTAATATACGCCAAAAATAAATTTTAGTGCTACAACATCTTACAAACCGAAAATACCCTGTTCAAAACCACTATGTTCAGTTGATACACTTTAATATGTAGCTAGCAGTCTCTGCTTGCATTCAGTGCTTCGGAGCGAAAGGTTAATGATAATTTATCGAGCAAATTCTTAGTAGCGCGGTTTGGTTGTTACACTCATTACTCTTCATTGAAACCATGCTGTTTACTATTTACCCTTTCACCGAATTGCCGTAATGAATATTGTTGTTAAGAAAATAATATGATTCTATTATATTTTTTTATTTCGGCAAAAAATTACAATAGGTATGTACTTGCCTGAAATATGTTACTTTTGTTGTTTTATAAACATTCAGGGAACGATTTGTTTGTTATAACTGTAGTTTTAATAGATAAATATACATAGATTTGATGGGGTTAGTCCAGATGTTTACTTCAACAATGAAGTATGAAAATGTACTTAAGGTATAGTACTAAAATGAGAGGCGATTTCTATAATAATATTATTAAAACAACAAGAACATACAACAAACTTCTAATTTAAAAAAAACAATAAGGCAAACTTGACGACATTGAGAACTGACTTTTTTTTTAAGTCGCTTGAAAAGGCATTTAATTATTGCAGTAACAACTATTGGCATCGGTAAACAAAAGGGGAACCTAGACTAGACTAGACTCTGTTTTAAAGTAATTCGCACATATTGAATACTTATAGAACTTCCTAAATAGTCCCCACGCAACACAACTCGCTTTAATTTCACCAAAACATAATTACAGCTCCAACATCCTTGATTCTCAAAACAAAGAACAGTTGATCTATTTCTTGAAAACTTGTACATTTCCACGATACGTATGATGTATCTGCAACGTGAATGTATCGCGTGCCAAGTGATCGTTCAAAAGAAACTGCTGGCTCTGCTTCGGGATTAATGAAATGGTGAATTGAATTTTGTAATTCTGTGCTTTGCTAGACTGAGGAGGCTTAAAAAAGTAAATCTTGTTTACATTACTTTCTTTTATCGTTACAAAGGGAAGCGGTAGCTTTAGCAATTGTAGAAGCGTGACACCGCTAGCCGCAGTATCGTGATAACCCGCTCCCACATTGACCAAAGACATGCTTGACATGAATGGACGTAGAAGCGGTATTATTTGTATACTCATCTTCAAAGTCAACTATGAGCATAGGTTTTCAAGCAAAAACATTTTAATTTTTCACTCTTTTTTATTTTGTGTATTATGTCCCACAGCTGGGCAAAGGCCTCTCCCAAATCCTTGCACAATTCTCTGTCCGCACGCGGTGAGCATTGAAATCGTCCCGCCACTGCTTCATAAGCCGCCCTCATAAACATTAATGTAAATATGTACAATTAATTCATTTACATAAATATGCAGCTGGCAGACATATCCTTTTCGAAGACAATAAGTTTAAAACTCATATTTAAACATAGCCTCTATCCAATCCAAGTAAATAAAAATATGAACCAAAGTCCACTAGCTTTCTTAAAATTTCTTCATTCACAATATCACCTAAAGCCCAAAATTAGCAGAGCTAAAACGTAGTATTTACTCGACCTAAATGCGTCGCGTGCCAACTGCAAATTCATTATCACCTGGTTCAATGAACTTAGTGAATGTAAATCAATTACGATAAGCTATCGGCCACTCGCGCTGAATACTGAATGGTAGTGTTTCTCTGCTTTTTACGAATACAGGATGCTAATAGTTTAAAAGACTAGCTGAATAATACAACTTAAGGTAATACGAAACGTCTAAAAGTTTTCTGTACTTTGCACCATAGGTGAGGTAGCATGATTAACGGTGACTTTAATATAATTAACGTTTTAATTTGTGATGTATCGTACTCGTAGTATGGCTTATAGTTATGTCTTGTTTTTAGGGTTTCACTAAAAGAGTAAATGGAACCCTATTACTGAGGAACGTCGATACTATTTTATGTTCTATGACTGTGGCACTGATGTCTGTCCGTCATTGTTGACGCCTGGGCCCCAATTCTGCTATTTTACAATGGCCGATGAATGAATGGCAAATGGATTAAATTTGAAATTATTCCTATTCTCTTAAGCATTTTGCCAATACAATATTTGGAAGTTAATTATATTGACCTTGAGTGTACCGTCCCGTACTGAAATACAATTATTGTGTAGAAAAATGCTTAAGAGAATACGAAATTTTCACAGATTCTGTATTCCTGTTACGGCCCTTACAACAAATACTTGCTGAAAATAAATATCAAGGACAAGCAACGATTGTTAATACTTAGAATGTGATGGGTGACCAATTTCGATTGCAAATTTGTTTATAAGTAGGTAGGGCTTTGACGCGCATTTGATAGTTTACAAAATAAACCTCGCCTTCCTACTTACAATAAACAGAACCCGCTCCAAGCATTCATAAACACAAACATGAGGTGCTCCAACGAACTTAGTTAATTGAATCTCGTTAAACCCATATCTAATTACTGTCTCATACTATTTAGCCTGATCTAGGAATCCTAACTAACACACAAGATCTAATGAAACTGCATTTAGCGGGGCTCTAATTACCAAGACTATAGAGTTTGTATATCTAACTGTCTCTTTATATTCAGGGCCACACTGTTTAAAGGGGGATGTAATGGATATTTAATTTCGGTTTCAGTTACGGATACGGATATATGAATATACTTGTTTCAGCTTCGAATTTGATTACGGATATCAAAAAACGGATCTGGCTTACCGGTTTTCCGCTTTCGGATAGTTACGGTTTAGGATAACACAGTTTAAGTAATTCTAGAAATAAAATTAAAAACTTAAGGGCTTTTTTCTTGAGTGAACCACTCGACTGACAAAAACCTGCTGTAACGTTTTATATTAAACTCCAAGTAAATCCAAAATTATTTGAAACATTTATTGGTTCGGGTTTCGGATACGGATAGTTGCTTACGATATCCGATAGTTTCGGTTACGGTTACGGAGCTTCATAACATCCCTGGTTTAAAGGAAGATTTTTGTAGTCGTTAAAGCGAGATAGCACGCTCCAACGTATAGAGTGCCGTCTCACATTCATTATGCGATAATATTACTTGAGGGTCTGGTAGTAGAGGCTCAGTAGCCGGATCTTACCAGAATACCAATTTAATTTAATTATCTTGGCCATATATTGCACCTGGACTTTGACATTAATGGGCATTTAGAGAGATCTTATATTAACTTCAGTAGATAAAACATTTCCCGCCTGTTTCTGAGAATGTCGGTCGAAATATACTGTCTCTAATATAAAATTGTCATTTAAAATAGCTTTTCAGTTTCGTGTTAAGAGTTTCAACTACTGATTATCTGGTAGCTCTTTTTTTAACTGTGATAGCCCATCACGGTGACAGTACAATATAAAAAACATTCATTGCGAAATGACTTTGGCTAAAAAAAGAACTCAATTTTGTCCGGCTTATCTTTGAAATTTCTTGAAAAATAGTGATTTGAATTACTAGTAAGTTAAAACAACAATTGACGACGGCCACATGTGACGTCGAAGTAAAACTTAAAGCTTTTTAAATATTTCGAACTTGTATGATAAAATTTATTCATTAAACCAAAACAATAATTCATATTTATTAACTTAACTAATAACATGTTCACTTAACTCCAGGTCTTATGAAGTTCTACTAACATTTGTATGCAACGAAGGTTCTTGCAGATTGCAGTACACAATGTCTCTATAAACCACTTTTATAGAGACTTGTGCTACTTTGTATATCTTTATTAAAACTTTAACCCAGTTCCGAGTATTTTCCTCTGAATATATTTGAGATTACATTTGGAACTGATTAAGAAGTAAATCGGCTTAAAGAGTCTCGCAGGGTTCTGATTTTTTTCGTATAAATTAAGACATATATTAACAACGAGAACCAAAATAAGAAACAAATGATTAAATATAAGATTCAGAAGAAAAAATATAGCGAAAGGAGGAAACCGACCAAACGCGAGCCAATTTTAAAAATATATGTCACGAATCCAAATCATGAATGTACCAAGCGTTGCTTAACATCGATATTTTTATTATTTGTTTTTATTTATTATATTATGTATGTACATAAATCATCCATAAAAATTTCAGCCTCTATAACGGCCTATGAGATACAGCTTGTTGACAGACAGATGGATAGATGCACTGATTTTTCGTCGAGAATCCTAACAAAAACGCCGTCATCAAATTATTAACCCTTGCCTTGACTACAAAAAAAAACAAAATGCAATAAAATACAGTACTTGCTGCCGGAAGAGCCATAGTCATAAAGAAAAGATTTATTTACTCAAGCGCCTTGAAAAGAAACCAAGGTGCTTCGACTGAGCTTATTGTGTTCGTTGTAAAGTATACCAAGACACAATGGAATGTCTTTTCTCATAAAGTAATACTGAAAGAGGCAGTGGCAAGTAAATGTAAAAATTGTCGATAAAATTGATAACTTTCCCCTACCTAGTTTCATTTCTACACACACGTTATATCTATAAATCGGGAATAACATTGTAGGTCTAAGCTTAATTAACTACTCCATCTTAGTCTGCCCGTGACCATGATACCTGCAAAGGTGTCGAAACGTCGGGAACTAAAATCAAACATTAAACCGCGATAAAATACGTAAAAGTAGTTTCAATTCAATAACTATTATTACTAATTACTAATTAACTGTTTCAGGCCTACTAGTAAACACATTTTCATTTTTGATCACACATTTGGGAGTTTTCTATCGTCGCAAGGGATTGTCGAAATCCCACTTGTAATGTGATTCAAAAATAATGCAAAATATTCTCGAAGCATAATTTTTTGAAAATAATTTTTGTCTCTTTGATCGTATTCATGATACAATTTACGTATTTAGATATACGATATTTGTGTATCGTGCTCTTTGTTACGTCTCATTTTCAATTATTTTCGATACGACAGATCTTTTGAAGATATTTTGCCAGTGTCCTTGGAGAACGCTGCCAATTTATTTCCCAAATAAGCTCCCGTGTGAACATTTAGCTCGCTTCAAGATGTCTGAATATCAAAACATCGTCTAATAAGTATTAAGTAAACATTTTATACAAAAACCTGTCAATATCCTGTCAATCTTTTACAGCTTGAATAAATTCTATCAAAAGGAATAAGTATTGAGACGGACATATACACGGTTAGATAAAAATACCATTAAAATAACAATTTCCTTTCAATTTCCTTTTCATATTGAACCTAAATATCAATCTTCTTTATAGTATCCGGATAACCTGTTCAATTGTGAACCGTCTATTTCCTAAACAAAAACTAAAACACGTCACTGGGAGAGAAATAAACGATTTGAAAGGAAACAAATGTTAGTTCGAAAATCCTGTTTGTAGTCAACTATAGTTCGAATTTAGGTTACAGAATTTATTGATGACAAAGCTTTATTGCTCTTCTATTCATAAAGGGTGGATAGTTTTTGTTTTTTGAGAAAAGATAATAGAGTGGTGCACCTATACTATAAGCTCCTTAAGAGAGACCACTGTTATTGTGGGAGCAAGACAGCGCTATCTACTGCGCGTAGTGGCGTTTCGCTTTAGCTATGGTCGCAGATTTGTCTGATTAGCTGATAGTAAGCGTGTTTGTTTTAATTGAAGAGGTTCCACGTGAGTTCTTGTGTCTAGTAAAATCAAGATTATGCTCGTATCATATTTGTGAGGAAAGATCATTAGTAGGAGCTTATTTAGTGTTTTGAGATGTCTTAGTTCAAAAGATTTGCTATTGGTCTCTCAGGCCTTTTGTGTCGTTTTTTTAAGTCCGAGGTTAACTCAAACATTTAAGTAACATAAACAGAAACACCTAGACTCGGAATAACTTTTCGTGGATCACAAGAACGTTTAACCTAAGCGGGGATAGAATCGTCACACCATATGCATCGGGTTTGACGTGGTGACCCCACGGCTATTCGTGCAGTCTTAGTTTTTAGGTGTGATAAATTATGTTTCTTAATTGTTTTATCATGGAGACAAATAGTTTTAATACTGTTACCACATACGCTACTGTCACAACATAGAAAAACAGTGTTAAATGTAAGCGTAAAATTATATTTTTACACGTGTTTTTATTTATTTAGTACGTTAATATTCATTTATGCATATTGTGTTTTCCAATATGCTTATTTTATAGTTACTTTCAGACGCTCGACAGAGATAGCAAGAGAATTATCTATCTCTGTCCCTGTTTATCCGCGAATTTGTTGCATCGCTTGCACTACAAAACCCACTCATTCTTTCTGGTCACGTCTGCCGCAAATGCAGACTTCGTTTGAGAAAAATACATTTTCTCTGTCTTAAATACATTGTGTCACTGTTAAGTGGTTTGTTTTGAACAATGTAGACGGGTGAACTGTTAATAAGGAATACGTTGGATATTAAATTTTCAACCGACTTCTAATAAGAGGAGGTTCTCAATTCTTAAAATTTCAGACTCTGTGAACCGATTTTGTAGATTCTTCTTTTATCGTGAAATAGCTTTCCTCTGGTTCCATAGAATGTCATTAAGTTTGACTCAGTAGTTTTTATTTGAAGACTGTTGTATACTTTTGTTGTTAAAAAAAAACCTTGTCATTTTTTTATTATTAACTATGCCCATAAAATCGTTAACGCGGTTTGTCTGTAGGAAAGGAGCATACTTTCGTTTTACATTATATAAAAAAATCGTTATAATTCGTAGGTTATTAAAAATGGTTTCGGGAAGTATGTATAGGCACAGACTCCATTAAAAAATAGTTTGAAGGCCTGACCAGTTCAAAAACTACTGAAAAGAGAAAATAATTAAAAATCTGTAAAATCTTATAAGAGGAATAGTTCGTAAAGTAAACGACTAAGTGATATTACGAGTCAGTATTATATCACTTAATTTGTTTTGAATAAGTAAACCTCGTTGATCTTTAAATACTAAGAAATTCTAAAGCTACTATAATTATAATTAAATAGAATTTCCTAGAAATTGTGTAAACAACTAAGAAATAAAAATCCTTATCTTGTCTGAGTCGGAGTAATAAACTTGATCGTGTACTTTCAAAAGATCACTTTGTACAAAGTTATTGTAATTAGTAAAATACTTAGACTAGAACAAAGGACTTTACTGAGAAAATACTGTTGAACTGAGTTTTTCATATTAGAGAGAACTGTAATAAATACATAAATATATTATCATCATCGGCCTAGCCTTTACCCAACTATGTTGGGGTCGGCTACCAGTCTAAACGGTTTCACCTAAGTACCAGTGTTTTACAAGGAGCGACTGCCTATCTGACCTCCTCAACCCAGTTACCTGGGCAACGACACACCTTGGTTAGATTGGCTGTCAGACTTTTCAAGCTTCTGACTACCTGTAGCGACTGTCAAAGATGTAGGAATAACAGCCGGGACCCACAATTTAACGTGCGTTCCGAAACACGGAGGAACTCGCTATGACAAAGATGGTCACCCATCTACGGATCAACCGCGTCAAACATAGCTTAACCTGTGATCGAATTACTTATGCGGTTGTAGCTTAGCCACGAGCTCCACGAGCTAAATAAATATGATGGCCTATCATTTACTGTAGTCGAGGAGTTACTTTACGGTTCGCCAGACAACCAGATAGGTTCCAAAAATTAAGTATTGATTACGTATTTTTCAGTTTATTACATCAATAAAAAGTTTAGAAAATTAAAACTGAATAAATTTATTTCACTTTTATTTCTTTTTCGATCACATTTATTTTGGACATGAAAAGAAAATCGTATGTAATATTTTTCGGAAATCTGTCTGACGGACTAAAAATATTATTTCTACCAAATACCTTATTTTGGAGAAGGCTCCTTAGCAAAAGATGAAAGTAATTAAATTAAATACTAAAATTGTACGGATCGACTGCCAAATAAACGTGTACAAATCCATTGTTAATATTTTGTTTTTCAGTTCAAAATCCCTCCTAAATATAATTCATTTAAACAATAACTCGTATCCGCAAACACGAGGATAATAATATAATAATCAGTAAACAAGCTCGATTCTAATGTACACAATGGCATTTGATTAACAAACACTGTTAATGTAATTACATATTAGAAAACAATAGGTATTACAATAATAAGGTTTGGTGTATCAAGTTTTAGGCGTAATTATGGGATAGTAGATGTGTAGCTAAAGTATGGGTCCCATAATTAATAAAATATTTTTTTCCTATTCCTTAATTTATTTTAGATATGGAGTAAGAATCTGTAGATCAAACTTACATGATGTAAGAAATCTGAGGAAAGAGGAGGAGAAAAATTAAAATGAGTTTCATAGGATTTTAGGCACTAATTACCAACAGGAAAGTTTTGGTATCACCATGACCTTGAACACTCTGCGAATTTTATATTTATTTTTCTATACCGTAATAATAATATTAATTCTCAAAGTTTTAAGTTCTCAAGAAGGGCTCTGGACGTTGGATCTGTGTCCCCGTACACGCCTTTAAAAAAGACCAGGTCTATTCTCATGAAGTTAACACGTGATAGAAAGAGACATTATTTCAAAAGTACCGTTTTGTAGCCCTTTAAATCAGTAAGTTACTTATTCTACAACCGTATCTTTGGCGTGCGTTGTAAAAAGAAAATTAAATTAGCTTATTGTCTTTCCATGGATATCATAATTATAAATGACAAAGCATACGCTGATTACAATACAATATCATATTATGCAAATGATCCACATTGGCATACATTCAAACGTTCGTTCTGAACGAATATTAGTATTGCGTAATGCCACATTAATATGAAATAGAGTTTGCCATTATATTGTAAATTGCTATTGATATTTGTGGCTTTATACAAACTTAATACAGTTTATCTGTCAAATAACATCATCCAGTTTTTTTTTCACAAATTCAGAATTACCCACGATAAGAACATTCCTTTTTTTTAAATAGATACAAGATGTTTTTTCAAACCAGTACGTTAGGATTCTAGTTTTAAATAAAATACCTTCAATAGTTTATACCTAATTTAAATTGAATAACTATTATTATTATTCAATGTCTCACTTATTTTTTTTCACACAGAATATGATTTAATTTAGATAAGATGCTGTTTTATTTACTATGTTTTTTTCTTTGACCAGGCGCCTGCTTTCCAAAGGCACTAAATAATTTGCAAACTATGCCAGCATTTTGTATTATACTTGTGTAAAATCTTGAAAAGTTAAATGTTATTCAAAATTACACGTCCGCTTGTGGAGCAATGTACCTAATTTGTGCATCGTAACAAACGAAGATCGTCTTTCAAAATAAACAAAAACAACCCTTCTAAATTTCAAAAACAAAATGAGTGGCAAGATTTAATAAAATCCTTTGGCTCAGCGGGTGATCATTAGTTCAAGACCCAAGCACCTGCAGACTCAGTGAAAAAATCGCATCAATAAAGCAAAAATAGAAGGTCCCTAATGTCATTTTAATGCGATATTTCGTATTCGCATAAAATATACGAAGCTCAGAGAATTTATTTTTTATAAACATTTTAGCGCCAATAATATGGGAATAGAGACCAACGGTGCGTGCTAATACTCAGGCG
The DNA here is from genome assembly GCF_003590095.1 of Trichoplusia ni. Classification (NCBI taxonomy): domain Eukaryota; kingdom Metazoa; phylum Arthropoda; class Insecta; order Lepidoptera; family Noctuidae; genus Trichoplusia; species Trichoplusia ni. Next base: position 4,613,085 of record NC_039496.1, read on the forward strand.
ATGATATAAAATGATATTCGAAAGTAATTTCCAAAGCTTTTGCGTTGGATTGGTTTTAAAAATTGGAATGGTTATTACAAAGTTGAGAGAATCGAATAAGTGTGTTTATTTGTTTGAATTTGGGTGTCTTTCGTGTGTTGTCTTTCAATGATGAAGATTATCAGCAATTTTTCACGTACCGACCGCGGACTTCCATCGGCGAATAATTATTGTGCGATCGTCTTACGTGTTGCATGTTTTTGTTTCCATGGGACCACACCCATAGCACCAAATTGGACTTGTCGGTCATGACGGGAGTCCAGATTCGGTCGGACGACAGACACTCGTGCTCGTCACCCAGGACTCTACATAGAGCGGGAGAGCGCATATGCGTAGCTCTAGGACGCCCTAAAAACCCCTTTTTATAGATTCTATTAGGACCAAATTAGCGCATGGGACCACTGACTTCGACTAAGCTAAGTCTTATCTATCAAACTCTGAACATAACACTATCAACAACCTAGAAAACATGTCAAGTTTATCACAACCCCCAATTCATATCGAGCAAACTTACCAAAGTTCACAGGCCACATTATTTAAGTTATAATTACACGAACGTACCACTTACCAATAAAATCTAAGTTGCTGAACTACATGATAACCAGTTAATCTTGACACACAATGAGAACTATGTCAAAGTGTGATAAGTTTCGTAGACTGTCTCGGTCTTGGATGTCGTAAATTCCCGAATATTGATGGTGTGAGATGGGATGGAGGAATATTGTTTATTATGACGTCATGTTAGACTGTTGCTATGGAAAAATCTAGAAAAGTGGACATGTTTACTCGTATATTATAGTTAGTATATTATTTTTGTACATACAATTTAGCTGAGTGGCATAATAGGTCAGCATCGAAGCCAAAGAGCGCGGCGCATTAAATAGGACAAGAATTTACGTGATCCATAAATGCTTGTTCTGAGTCTAACTGTTTTTATGCATATGAATGTTTGTGAAATAAATAAATAAATATTTTGACGTGGGCAGCTGACCACCACGATCCAAACCAGCAATTAAAGTTGAAGAAGAGCGAAAGTATTCACACTACATGGTGTCAAGTAGTGTTTCTTTTCCAAAATTGCTACACCATTACGTCGAATGAAAATCGAATGGTGTTTAAGCTGGTAGTATACTTCTACATAATTATTATTACATGCTTTTACAGATACTGTCGATAAATACACAAAAAGTAAGAAAATATTTTAAAGAATATTAAATTAAACAACAAAATCTTGGCAACAAGCTTCAGGTAATTTTATTTTATAGCAATTGTTAGTATTGGAAAACTTGAAATTGTAAAATACAAACTAAGCTGTATACAGACATTTCGAGTTCTCAAATGAATTCAATTTTTATATTAGAACTTCATATTTAAGAGCAAAATAAAAGGAGAAATACTATCGAAACTTTATTTTTCTGTTCCAATTTACTCCTGAATATGGATAATTCACTACAATATGCCAACGGATTGTCGGCGTCACCATGGGAAGCGGTAGCGGGACGATTTTAATGGCGCGGGCTGGTTTCAAGCCGACCAGAACAGAGAATCGAGGAACTATATGGGTGAGGCTTTTGCCCAGCTTTGGGACACAGCGGGCTGATAAAAAAATAGATATTCACTCACACACTGTCCTATGACCTCAAACTACGACAAGCCTATAAACTTATATACCTTGAATGCGTAGGTAATAGCTAAATAGGTACATCACCACGTGAAACCCATGCGAATTCTGTACCCGAGTTTAAAAGAGACTTGAAAGTTACTGAAATTCCTTCGACATAACGAATGAATAGGGGTGTCAGTGCGGAAGTTGTGTTTAATATGAACAAAAAAAGTACAAAGAATAAATATCGGTTATCTAGGTAAGGCAGGTAGGGCATCTCACCCACTACAGCCATGATTTAACTGGGTCACTTACCACATTGCCAAAAGACCATATCAGGCAAAGTAGCTTTCGATCATCGATCGTCATGAATGTCTAGATTTAAGGCAGTAGGATAATGTAATCATACGGGTAGATTATATTCATACAATCCACTTGGTCCCTTCAATTGTTTTTTACGACGTTTGGAAATGTGGTCAAGTAGAATATTTGTAGATAACAGTCGGTACTGGTTTTCGATAGCCTTTTACCAATGGTATTTGAAATTTGAATATAGGTAAAAACTAAAAAAAGTTTCAATAAAAAACTTTTTCAGAGCAGTGTAAATTAAGAAGTTAAAATATAGAGATATTTCTTTAGTTGTCCAATTTTTAAATTCATTTTTTTACTTCAGGAATGGTCAGTGGGATAATTTTCACCATCACCCCACTCAGCCCGATGGTCCTTAAAATAGAAATAAGTCTCAAACGACTTGTGTTTCTTGACAATATGGTGAAATATAACTGCTAAGGACTAGGCCACTGTAGAAAAGAATGAATAAACACTCTTCAGGAGTATGTAGTGTTCAACATGCTTAATTAATGCAAGTTAAAAACATTTTGCCAAGCCTTAAAAAAATACCAATAAAAAACTACTTAAAAATGTTGTTATATTCCTATCTCATAACTTCAAGTTACAGCATTAAGGACGTTATTTTAAAAGAGGTCTTATGGTTATTTCTTCCTGGCTCTCCTCCAGGGAACTGGCGATTAAACTATCTTGTAGACTCTATACGGCTTACACAAACGAAAAACTTCTGAAATATGAGGCATTTACTGGACCGAGCTTAGCTAAATACATTTTCATCTAAAGAACCTTGCTTACATCATGCGGAGCAAACAGTACAATATTTTGGAGGTTGCCAAAATTTATGATAGGATCTTTTAAAAACAGATTTTGTTTGAGACCATCCTAATCTTTTGAAATGACCTTCGCACACGAATTTTAAATGGAATTTCGCTTACGAGTATGTTGAATCCTTGTGCCGACGGGTTTCACAAAAATTTTAGTCACATCTACAAAAAAACCCTGACTAGTCGTACTACTAATGTAAGTGAGGATCTGCAATGAAACTAAGGAATCTAAAAACCCCAAACAATTAGGTTTGGTGACCCAAACAAAACAATTGACTGGTGAACTAGAAACGAAACTGATCCGAAGTACTAAAAGTAAGGAGTCAGAAAGAAAACCTGTAAATATAGCGAATGTCATTATGAAAATTAATTCTTTCGTTACAACTTAGCCATAAAAAGCAAAGCAATCTCATAGAACTACGAGTGCCCCAAACCACTAAGTCGCCTCTCGTTTGCTACAAAACCAATCCTCCGGCTAATTCGATTCAATTAAATCCAATTAGAACTTAACTTCAATAACAATAGGCAGTAGCTATTGTTTCCAGTAGAAGTGTACTGTTTAGCCGTTTAGAACCAGGTCACGAGGAAACAGTTTGCATAATACGGCGAGAAAACGGGAACCAACAAAAATATTGCGAATTAATGTAAATTGGCGTGCCGTATCGCTTGCGGGCCGCGCCGGGACGAAAGCTACTGTCGATTTAAATTGTCATCGATCTTGTGGTGTTTGCGAGGATTCCCCTAACCGAGAAAGATTGCTTGACGACATATAAAATTCACATGTAGGCGGATACTTTTATTCAAGACGGTCTATTGCTGTTAAAGATAATTATAATGTAATGATGCTGAAAGACGTTAATAAGCCTTGAATATACTTTACCTACAAAAATTATTAGTTTCATTTTTCACGTGATAAGATCGCAGACGCCTCAACGCAAAGTAACCAAAATAACTTCAAAAACACAAATAATAAGCCAGTCTTAACAAGAGAAGACTAATTATAATCATTTTAAGTATACGGTCTCCTTTTAATTACAGATCTTAAGCCAGACAGGTCGTAATTTAAGAATCTTTGTCAGTAATATATTTTGGTGTCTTTAGGGCCTCCATATCTTAAATATGTATAAACCCTTTCGCTCAGGCCTCGCTTCGTCTGCCTATTACCAGGTCAAATCTCAAGAAACCTAATAGCATGACAGTTATTTTAACCGCCTTCAAAAATGGACGGTGTTACAGTTTGTATTTTCTTTTATTCATTTGTAATCTTTGGACTGCATTAACTTGATAAATATTTTGTCCCATAAAATTGTCATAAAGTTTATCAGTAGTATTTGAAGTCAAGTGCGTTTTGTTTAAAAAAAAAAATATATTTTTGAACATTTTTTACATTTTGTATTTGGTAATACCAAATACGCAATGTTACATAGACTACCTAATTGTCCACGACACATTACATCTTATCACAGACGATGTATTTCTTAAAGTAAAACAACTTTCATGAATATTTAAAGCTAGACAAATTAATCTTATAATTTTTTTTAATGTTTAAAACCTTTTCTTTCTCGATCACGATTCGCACTTGCCCAGTTTTTGTATAAATTGTATTGTGGTGCGTGTTCATGTTTTATGGGTGTAGGCAATGAGCCAAGACATTTTCGCATTATGATTTTCTGCATCGTTACCTCTGTTTTGTTGACTTCCTTAAAGGATTCGAGGATATAGGATGTAGCTAGATTATATTTAAAACGGTACAGATTTTGTTGCATTGAAATTTGTAATCGTTCTTTGTAGTTAACGTATTATTGGTGACGTGGGATGTTTTTTAATGAAAACTATGTTGTGTGAATTAAATGGATTATTATGATGATAGCGATTATAAAATAACTATGTTTGTCAAGTATAGTTCATATTTTATGTTCAGTTTCTGACTGGTTTTTCTCTTACGACAAGAAAAGTCACGAGCAAAAACTGGAGAAGTAATACTTTATACAAAAGATTCAGTAGGTAATTACTCGCCAAATTACAGCGTTTTTATTTTCTGCTATACAGATATTTGTTCAACAAAATTTTAATTAAAAATAAAACTTTTGAACTTTCAATTACCGTTTGCTTTTAGTTCTATTTTCCTTTCATGTTACTTCATATTATAACATTTCTTCTAATTTATTATAGTGACCGAAATATTTTGATGTTAATTTACATGATCTTTGTGACCGTCGCTTTATTGAGCACACTGTTTCTTTTTTGTATTCAGTACTGCTACACGTTAGACACTAACGTCTAATGATAGCAGTATATTTTGAGGTATTTATATTTCGGGGTCGTTTTTTTTCTCTTTATGTTTTTTTTTTAAATATTTGTCGGTTATTAGGGATGCTGATTACTCTAACCTTTATCATAACCAAAAAAATAAAGTACAGGAACTTCAAATAAAAAAGTTAATTGAAACTTTCAAATTTCAGTTTTTTTTTTCGTTTGCCTATAAAATAACCCCACACCTAATCAAAAACCCTTAACCGTCTTCCTAACTTCTTGGGCATCCGCAATTAAGTTGAAAGTGTCAACTTCAACCAAACATACATACACTTAAAACAATCTCTTCGGTATAATATTCTTTATCGATCCATACAAACCAAGTTAATAGTTAGCAAATTGAACTCTATCAAACAGTGACGCATTCAAAAATCGACAGCAGCCCGATTACGTCATTAAACCTTATTGTGCTAATGAGTTTCATTGGCTCAACTTGCCTTCACTTCGCCAATAAACGAGCGAACTAAATTAAAAATCCAATAACGAGTCTGTCTGTTACAAAACAGACTAGCTTGTCTTCAGCTAATCTTGCATGTAGGATAAAAAACAAGAGCTTTCCCTTTGTAGGACTAGGGTTTCATTAATCCCAGTGCTGAACGGGAATGGAGATATTGGATCTTTTTTGTCCGCGTCGTGGGCTAATTATTAATATTGGATACGTATTATATGTATACATAGGGGGTATTGATGGTAAATGTGAAAGATCATAACAATTAGAAAAAAATGGCATGTGACTTTTTTTGAAGGAGGAATATTAAATTATTGAGTTGAGATTTGAATTAGATATTTGTTTCGGTACAACCCGATATATTTTATTTACTCAGTTCTTTTGGGCAGGAGTTTCACACCTTAATTATTGTAGTTCACATGTCATTATCGGATTCTATTTTCGTTATTTAAAAAACGATTAAGGACCTAGCTGTTATTATAATCCATATTAAATGAAGAAAAAAAATACAAAATCCCTAATTAAGTGATTTAAAGTATTGTTCTGTAAGTTTTAAAAGTGAAAGTCTCACTTATAGCCAAACATTATGTTACACGATCATCATCGTTTAGACCTTTTCTAAATAGTTTACGGTTGAATCCGAGCCATATAAAGAAAGGACCCTATGAAGACACAAAGCGTTCATCTTCCTAAAGCTAGGTATTCCTAAATTATGTAAAGTAGCCTCTTATACTTTATAGACAGTAGACCTACTAAAGACATCGTATAATTTTCCCATACCGTCTCATACCCATTCGCATATTATGACGACCTCCGTGGTCGAGTGGCGTACGCACCGGTTTCAAGGTGTCGCTAGCTCTGAGGTCCCGGGTTCGATCCCCGGTCGGGTCAATGTAAAAATTCACATTGCTACATTGTCTCGGGTCTGGGTGTTTGTGGTACCTTCGCTGTATCTGAATTCCATAACATAAGTGCTTTAGCAACTTACTTTGAACCGAACAATGTATGTGATGTTGATGTTGTCCGCATTTATTTATTTATTATATTCCAGAAGAGAAACGGTTTACTCTGTTTAGTTTTCACGCCTAAACTGCTTAACCGATTTCTACGAATTTTTTCATAAAAATATCTCAAAGACATAAACGACTTTCTTGTAGGTAAACTCGAGAGATTATTTTAGTTTTCTTTATTCAGTCGTGAATTATTTCTATTCCTTATGCTACACGTAATCATAACAGAATATCATTTAAACATATTTTCCTTTTCCAGTTTCTTTGAACTACCCTTTTAATTTCTTACACGTAGCAAATATGAACTATTAATTAATTTCCCCCCTCGAGTTCGGTGCTAAGAATGCTACAAAGTGCCTCAGAACGGTTGGTAGCGATTCCCTAGTGATGCCTAATGGACTAGCTACGAGAATAAATTAGATAGCCAAGTGAAGCTAGTATGTGTTAAGGGGTAAACGTATTTGGGCAGGGATGTTTGCTCAACATTTCACAGGGAAATTGTGGGTAAATACATACACACATACCCGTCTTCTGTATGACAACAAATGATAATAAATTAGTTATGAAATATTCGTATTCCCAAATTGGATACACGAGTATGGATGCTCTTTGTGAATGTGATGAGATCCGTATCTTGATGAAATGATTGCTTGTTTTTTTTGGTGAAAGAGGAAAATCTTGTATTTAAAATTCTCATGTCACAATTTTCCCACGTTTTTATACCGAGTATTGTTCTTGTTGGGTTGGTTGTTTGTCGTTCCTTTTGGATTTTTGCAAATTAATTTAGAGGCACTTCCCGATAAGCTTGTAGGCTGACATTTTCAAGGTAGCTTTGATGACACCCACCACAATTCGCCCGATGACAATGCAATTTATGACTAGAAAAACGGCTGGACCGATTTTTGTCAGGACATATAAAACGTGGGTTTTTAGATTTTTTTAAATAATTATTTTTTTAGTTACCATACTCCTCAGTAACGAACTGATTCTAAAGAAATTTGAAGCATGTTTAGTAGGTCTGAAAATCTGCTCCACCACTTTTACCATCATTGTTTAGGGTTCCTAAAAAATGTAAATAATCTTGGTGTCATTGTAAGGAAACTGTTTTATTTGAATTATTAAACTTTATTATTGTTTTTAGTAGTGATTGATTTCAAACTGAGTTTTTAGATAAAAAGAAACATCCTAAATGCTATGTTTCATTGCGTACCATATTCTGCCAAACCTTAGTTACAATTCTAAGCCCATCACCTCTCTCCTCTATTGCTCCGCCCACAACACAGGTATGTACTCCCATATACAGGGAGCTCTAGTCTTACTCAGCCTGGTTTATGATACTGTGCTTTGTGGTCAACTACACAACTCGCTACAGCCTGTATGCGAAGAGGAATGAATGTGACAGTAACGCCATCTATTGAGATGTGGTGGTACTATTGATGATAGATATTGATAGATGCTGAAGGCCTATGCTCTAAGGAAAGCATATGACATGTAGGTAATTTTTTACATTTGCCATACAAGATTTAAGTATTAAGACCCGACTGGTGTGAATTGAAAGGTTTTCTTTTTCGAATAAACGTGATGAAGAAGTTATGTTGTATATTCCTATAAGACTTAGCTTTTATCTCAGGGTTCTGTACAGTACAAACTGAGGCACCTTGTTGCCGAAGAAACTACAAGTAAGTACGGTTTTAAATGATAATATTATGGGACATTGGCGATCTTCGTAACCATAATTCTTAAATTATCCTAGTAATAGTTTTACCCAAAAAAATTACAATATACATTTAGTTTAAGCGTTATGCTATGTAATGGTGACATGATTTTAATGGATATTCCAGACGTAAAACACTAATTCCAAAAGCCAAATATTTAAGGAATCACCTAGTTATTGTCAACGTTAGTCTATCTCCAAAATGCCTTGATATTCGCACGTCAATAACAACAGCTACAAAGACGACACAATATGCCTGTGTGTTGTGCAACTGAAAGCGGTTTCGGTTGAGGACTAGATTGCTCTGCCTAAATCTGAAACTAGTTTAGTGTTGGCTCTCCTTGTGTGTGTTGTGTCACAAGTGGGTGTACTGGTAATTAGGTAGAGAAGTAAGTACTTACGGGTTTGTAGCTCAAATTGATTAAAATCGATATCAATGTTTATTTTGATTTTCAGGTATGATGATAAAATAAACATGCCTCAAACAACTATTAAATTCAAAATAAAACGATTCAGACCAACAAAAAAAGCAGTCATAGCGAGATTGACGAGAGATAACAATAATTACGGACATGAAAAAATTACATCAGCTTTAAACGAAAAAACCAGCTAAACAACATTTTTTCCTCTCCCCTACTACGTATGCACAACGAATATAGAATGTGGAAATTAAACATTAAATAAGTAATAGAGAGACATCAAACCTTGCACCAACAACCTCCGAAACCTTCTCCCATTCCACTCCGGTCATACAAAGAAGCCAGCCTATGGAAGAGCTTACGCGGGGATGAGGGTCTAATTTATATGAGCCCTTTCCAAAATTTTAATCCTACATGAAATTGGATACACATTCATGATTTTGTACGGGTTACAAGGCCAAAATAATAAATATAAAGGAAATTTTATCCATGAAAAAATAATAAAGAAAACCAAGAAGCCTCTTTCAGGATTATAATGGTTACTAATTGGTACATTTCTGTGTATAAAATTCGAAATTCTTATATTCGACATTCGATAAAAAATATGAATACATTATTTCCAGCTAAAAAAATAATTTTGAATAAAACAACTTGATATAATTAAAAGTCATTAACCCATAATTTACTTTACTTATAGATATTGTAATATGAAAGCCTTTTCATTATTTTATTTGTATGACAATCAAGGCTTAGTAATAATTATTTAAATTCTACACCTAGAAGTAATTTAAGGTTATAAGGAGATTATAATTATAACTATTCACTGTGATTGACGATTGATGATTTGGATTGACGATTGCTTTTTAATATGATAATGAAATTTTCCGTCAGCTATTGGATTATATTTTTTCTTCTAATATTTAGCAATTATAAGAATATAATGCTATTAAATGATGTAACGGTTTACTCACGCGTATTTATCGGGGTAGCCCGACTAGTTTCGGACCCAACCGGAGTCCTTAATCATGAGCAGACGCGGCGGGATCGCGAGTCGAACAGTTCGCGTGAGTAAACCGTTACATCATTTAATAATGAATCAGTCTCACGATAGTTATTATAAAAATATAATGCTATCTTCCACGACCCGACTAAGCGAGACTGTTAATATTGTGGAAAATTAGTAAGGTGTATCCACAATAAAAAACCTTGATCGCAATCTTGTTTGATATTGTACAATATAGATTGACCGTCAATCTACATCGCGTACAAGCTTGCAAGATTGAAATTGCGGAGATCCCGATGGAGACTGACCGTGTACGGGACGCCTATACTTTATTAAAAAGTCGGCGTTAATTATCCAGTAAGCTGTACATAGTGAGCTACAAAAAAAGGGGAAAATAAAAACATTATTCTAAATGATAAATAATTCAGAATAAATCTTTAATAAAAACAACCACATTGATAGGCAAAGTTCCTGTTGAGACTCGATACTTGCGATAAAATCTTTGATTATTTATTGCAAACTTCCCACTAATTAATAGTTTGCTTACGGTTTTTGCATCTTGTTTCTAGGAAACTTTATCTGATGGCGAGTAGAGCTCGTCTTCATGAATAATATCTTGTTTTTATGTTTTTACGGATACATTTCTAAGGTAATATTTTTTTAAAGTGAGAAAGAGATCATAATTCGATCAAAATATCCACCCGCAAAAAATGACAGATTAAGATGAAATTCCGAAAAACATGTCAACGAAATTTTCTTCATATTTTTTTGTCTAACATTAAGCAATTGCATTATTTATAAAATATCAAGCACATTGTCTACTCTTCTTTTTTATTTATCTTCGATGTTCATTTATTGAAGAAACACCCCATATCCAGCTTTTTGTAATATGTCAGCATCCGAAAAGAAAAAAAATACAGATTGTTCGAACTCATTTTAAAACTATCCAAGCCTCACAAAATAATGTGATCCAAATAATAGTTTGTAGGTGCCAAACAAATATAATATTTGGCAGAAGTCCGGGTCTTGCGACACTGTCTTTTGTTAATGCAGATCTTTGCACTTTCTTTGTAATCTCCGCAGTAAGTTTTGTCAAATGGACTGTGAACAAACTTGATTCATCGAATCTAAGTGAGGTTAAGCAACGAACATCAGTTTTGATAAGAAAATAATTTGAAGCGAATTTACTTTTTTCATATTCTCAGTTTTTAATGCAAAAGGAACGTGGGAACACCTGAAATTGTAAGCTATTTCGAATCAACCTGTATATCATGAGACTACGCTGCGCGCTGTTTTAATGGTAAAACATAATGACAATCACAATTATTGAGCGTTATAAGATAAATGGTAGTAACCCTATCAAAGTTGAATTTATGCTGACAATTTTTATGAATTTTTCCTTATCCTTGTGTAATTTTAAATTTCTTTACTTATAATTTCCTCTTACTAAAAAAATCACTTAACTTAATAACCTAAAACCATAATAAACTCAGCACGCCAGCCTACATAGTTTAATTGTTAACAACGCAAGTCTACGAGTTTATATTCAAAATCAATAGTTGAGCTTATAACGCCCACACACATAAACTTAAAACGTAAGTGAATTATTCCATTAGAGGGACCACCTGAGGCGTCTATTACGTTAGACGTCAACTCGGATGACGTCACACATCCGTATGGGCACTCACTCTATGCTCAAGTCTCTAAAGAATAGGAAAAATTTACATGAATAGTGATGAGCACTTTTATAATATTACCAAGTGCTTGGATACATCTTCATGCATGGCGATATATTGATTATCAAATGAGTTGAATAACATGTGATCATTTATCGATTGATTATTTCAGCTACCAATACAGTAACAGCTCTAAAAATTCAAAACAAAATCAGAAAGAGGAAAAATTACAAAAAAATATTGTATTACGCGTAATCTAATATCCCATAGTCAATCAAATTAGTCAATCAAGCAGTAGAAGCACCAGAATATATTCATTCTACCTACAAATACAATTGTGCCTATATTTACAAAACCCTCAAAAAGAAAAACAGGTAAAACGGCTCAACACTTTTCTTTATGTAGATTTTTATCCTCGAACTTGGATCGTTGTCTTGCCTCCGACGCTGTGGACTAGTAAATAAGTATGTAAGTTACTGTCACGGCTCTCCAAGGGCCTACCACCTCCCAAAGTAAAGCTATTGCGGTTGTTGAATAGAGACGCCGTTATACACCTGGAGTTTTGTCTCGCTTACACATGTGCAATAATAATACTTTACGGGCTGTTGGTACGATGATGGTATCTCAAGAGAATAGATAGGTATTTAAGCTTGTAACGAAGTCTTTCTCATTTATTTACGTTCTAATTCAGCAACATGACGAGTCTCCTGCCAGAACTTTGCTTGCATTTAAATAGAATTCTTAAGTGTTTCTGCATCCAGGAACATTTTAATTTTAATGTAGTGTTAGTGTGTAATTTATTAATAACGCTGCAGTATTGTTTTGGAAAGTCTCTATTCGCTTAAAATGGTAACTATACTATATCTGCAAGAAGCTGTTTTAATTAAAAGACAGTTGTTGCAATTATTCCAAATTATAGAAAACTTGTGACCAAAATCTAAGTGTTCGTATGAATTATAACCTTATTACTTATTTTGGAGGATAATAATTATTTTAGAAAACAAATTTTACCAATAACACGACATTCTCAGTTCTCTACATAAATTTCTCTTGAAGTAAGTTGCCTAGCCCTTTAATCCAAGTATGCGTTTACAGAATTCGAGGGCCAGGAATGTTTGTTAGTATCGAGCTAGGCCAAAATGCGCCCGGCATAAATCACATTAAGCTCGGATTTCCTGCCAAATGGATGGGTTCAGACAATGACGAAGATTGGATTCCGTATTATTGGCGGTGCGATGCGTTAATCCAGTTTTGAGGTAGTTCAAAACACACAAGGAGAGGTTTTTGAAATAGGTGAGTTACAACTGTCTGTTAAAGCTCATTATTTGGTTGATTCACGTAGATAAGACTGAAATTTGGATCTTGTTTACATTAAAGTATCGGTTTTTAAATACTCCGGCAAAAAAATCGGTTGTTTTAACTTCATCACACCTTATGATTAAAGACTCCGATTGAGTCTGATACTAGTCGGGCATGCTCGATAAATAGGCGTGAGTAAATCGTTGCTGCAATCTTCATTCATACCACGATTTCGGTTACTGTCGAGGTGCTGATGATGATGACTGCTATGTTAATGATTCTTTCAGTTTGTATTACTTTAAAAAACTTACAATAGTACTTACCTGAGTTTAAAAACCTACATAGCATAAAAATCCGATCGAAAAATCACCTTGACCTTATTAATTTCGGTTGTTCAAATCGAATTACTAATAAGTAAGTTCACTTTGTCCAAAATGTAATATCTTTCTTTAGCTATTGTGACAAAATTTTCATTTTCTACTTTACAAACATATACATGTGGTGACTTTTTTAATAAGCATCCTCGTACCGTTGTGAGTCGCCATTTTAAGGGGACGGCATGCAATATTGTAGTTATTGCCCATACTGTAGGAACTTGAGACATTATGCCAAATGTTATTGCATTCCTGTGTGTTCGTGTATATTGTGGTCTTAAAGGTGTCGAAATTGTTTGGAAGATGTCTTCGCTGTTTATTAACTGTTGTGTTTTCGAATGGGGTGGGTAGAAATGTAGGAAGCTATTGTTAAAAGTTATTTTTTGTGTTATTTTTATACTTTGTCTCACCATTCTTTTATATTAAAATCGAATGGTCAAAATTATTTTTGAATACAAAATTTAACAAGAACTGAATCAGTGTTTATATAATGACATTACTGAAAAAAATAGAAGAATAGTACCATCTCTATTAAGGTGTATTTCAGCTTCATAGTTTTCAGGTTAAATGTTTTTATGCGTAGACAGTGTGCGGCTAATGTTCAACGAGCATATAGAGCCGACATTAAAAAACAAAAACATTTTTAAAAAAGCACTTATGTTTCGTAGTTATTTACTATTAGGGTAAACTATAGACAATCTTAAATTTCATATTTAATTCGACATTGTAAAAGCCTGGCAGAATTTCTTTGAATCGCATAAAAAAAATAAACTGGTTTAATATTTTAATGCACTTAGCATTAAATTAAATTAGGCTTTAAAAAAAAGATTGTCACCCAAAAAATTTATGACCATAACAACAGTTGCGTAGCCTCATAGCGGCAACAGAAATGCGTCACGGTTCATAAGATACAGCCTGGTTTCCGACGGACTCGACGACCATACACCGGTACCTTAGTTATGGAGTTCCGCTTTTACCCTACGGACTCCGAAAATTAAAATAACTTATCAGTCATCCAACTCACAAATCCCATGCGAACGTCAATAACGTCGGCGTGAGATAAAACAGAAAATAGGGTCCATGTTAACCGTGGTCGCGGATCCCGTTGTGGTCGGCGGCAGCCACTGTGGTTGCGCGTGGTCATCGTCACCACAATGTTCGAATGTACACTCGAATTCGTTTCCCGACCTACTCGGTATGAATGAATATAATTGGAAAAGCAAATTGGAACATTCGGTTCCGGTCATTTATTGTAAATGTTAATACATTTTTGGATAGCATGAGTTTTGAGCGTTTAAAATTAATGTACCTTTTAATTTTAAACGAATGCTCCCTTGTGATTGTCATGTTGGTCTGTCCAGTTATTGTAGCTTTATTAAAGCGTTGCTTTCTGTAAATCAACTTGAACGTGTATTTTTTATTGCGTGCAGACTTTTTTGAGATAACGGAAATGTTCATTGAAATATTCTTATTTTATGAACATGTTTCAGAAAATTTTATTCTTCTTGTTAAATCAACAAAAGTAAGTACATCATCTAAAAAAACAATTATGTGAGCTACACGGATTATAAGAAACAGCCGGATAGCAGGCAGACGGACGGACAAACGATCATACTGACATACAAAGAAGCGTAGATAATAGGACTCGGTTTTACTCTTCAGCTACGGAACAATAAAAACAACTATTCCTAAAACAAAAAACAGTCCTCATTAAAACCAAAACTGAACGTAGGTATCAATCAGGCTGCACACACTTCAACCATGCCTTTCATACGCCATAGAGTTGTACGGCTGAATAAATAAACACAGGACTGCTATTGCACTTTATCGTTGATCCGTTAGGGGTCGCTCTACGAGCTTCGTGCGAGCTGCAAATGGATCGCTTAAATGGATTACCTGTTTTGAATGTATCAATAGTTTCAGTAGCAATTGTCGGTACAAGCTGGGCTAAAGAAAATATATTATTCTTTTTTTTTTGATCAGGTATTTAAAACTTTCATCTCTAACAAATTCTAAACGGCTGTACCGATTTTTATCATACATGTCTAAGAATAGTCGTGCATAAGTCCTATATATTTATCACTCATTCGCAAAAACTAAATTGCAATCGCTATCTGTTCGGAAGCTATGGCTAGAAGCTATGCCACAGACAGATTGATCCGTCAAACTTAAAACACCGTTTGTGTGTGTCGCTGGTTAATAAATAGCAAATAATATGTTAAGTACTCTAATTCATTTGCATTACGCACTGTATAACGAAGTACAAATTTATTTGTATTAGCGCTCCACTATCAAACAGCTCTTATTTAACACAGAACTAATTTCCATGTCAATTAATGATGGTTTGAAACAAGCAAAATTCACAAATCAGTATAACATTGCGTTTAAATTTTTACCAAATATTATTCTAAGCTTTTACTTCGGAAAGGATAGACGATGTTACAGCGACAAAAGCCCAGAACTTAAATTTGATGATGAAAGCATGGTTTAATAAACCCTCCATTATAAATCTTTAAATCATGGTTTTTCTCTTGATTGAAGATTTTTTTAAACACGAATGTTTGAAAATGCTTAAAAACTTAGGAATTCTTTTATTTTCTCGTGGGTTCCACAAAATTCAAGTCACACACAAACACATCCAGACTCAGGACAAGCATTCATGGATCACACAAACGCTGGTCCTACGCGGGTTTCGAACCGTGGTTTGAGACACTGACCTCAACCAATCGGCTATCCGGCATAAAGCAGTGACCGAAAAAATACAACAAAAATACTAAACAGAGAGAAAAATTGAATATAAAAACAAACAACAAATCACTAAGTATATACAGCTTTATCACAAACAAAATAGAATCGAGAGAATACAGCGCTAATCGATTCAAAATAAATCGAATGCATTTTAAAATTGAATCGAACACGTATCAAATTGGAGCCGGCCCCGATCCACTTTGGGATTAGATTTTTATTATTTACGCTGATATAATTTAACCTACATTCAGGTAAATTTGTTAGCTGGCTCTGCAGCTTAAAGGTTTTATTTAAATGGTACATATACTCATCTATTTACCTACGTATTGGTAGTCGATACGTAATGACATGAAGTTGTAGCTGAATTTTGTAAAAATAAATTACGTTGTGATATAAATTTCAGTTTGTCCTTACTACAACTTGCTTTAGTGTCACAACGTTTTTTTTTTTAAATATTGCGTTCATAAAAGCGGTTCGCTGTAATTTGTTCATTGTTACATTGTATTATTGTATTATTGTTCTTAATAATTTTTGACTGTATTTTTTAAGTTCGTTCATTATTTGTAAAAGAAAATAACGATGCTTCAGATGAAATTACACTACTTCTGTAAAAGCTTATCCCAGCCTTCGTTATTTTTACTGTTTGTATATTTGTTTATTCAAAAGAGCCGATTGCATGTCACTCGTATACTTTGTATACATTCATGTCAAACTACAAAATGTATAATATATTCGAGTATATAAAGTTATTTATAAGCGTGGAGGTGATGTGGAAGCCTGAAATAACGAAGTTACCTTCAACGTGTTTTATGAGCAGTTTTAACTTTATTGCCAGTGAATATACTAAGTTTCGTTGATGTGTCGACCTAGTTTCAAACATGGGCTATGATTAATTGCGGTGCATCCTTCAATGTTGCAAAATGTTTAAATTTAAAGTTTTTATTTTCAGTACCTAAAACAAAAACAAGAAAAGGTAAAGTTCTAAATTTGACTAAGCTATGTCAGGCATTTATTCAAGAAAATTTATTAAACATTTAAGTAATCAGGTTTAAGGTAACATCGATCTATGGGCAATATTTTGAATTTGGCTCTTATTTCATGTTTATATTTATGATGGAATTCGAAATACAACATGCTCTTAAGTTCTCTAAAATAAAAAAAGAACAGACGAATCGAATTCAAATCACCTAAAATATGCTTCTTTATGATCCTATCACAAACACAGACAACAAATCACGTCAAAACAAAACGCGACCAAAATCCGCATTTTCAAATCAGTGCCTCTGTTTATCAAACTAGACATCAGCGGCAACCGCTCTTATTTCAGAAACAGGCCGACACCATCCGATCACAAGAGCAATTGGTCTTTTTTATGTGCTAGTCGGCGACAATGACAAATGGCGAGCGAACCGCTCATCCGTCTCCTGACCTATTTCACGAATGAGTGAATGAGTAGGAGTAAACGAGTAACCTTAGACCTAGCACTGGTTTAGTGCCTGTTGCCCCAAGACGTATTAGGTTAAGGTTAGACATGACAGCATGTTGGGTCCGAAAAAATATTTTATGTAACCTTACCTAATTTTACATTCATGCTATTTGTAATATAAAAGTTAGGAAAATTATATGAATATTCGGGGTGGATTTTTGATATTACCTAGTCTTACCATAAATTTTTGCAAAGTAGTTTCAAAGGTAGGTAGGTAGAGGTAAGACAAATGTTTGTCAATAAGTTCAGATTATTTTTTCTTTAATTCAAAAAAGTATAGTCTCTTGTTGTAAAGTTTAATTTTGCTTTGATTTTTGAACAAAAGTAGGATGTATGCTATTTTGAAATGTACGTTACATTTTATTATAGGCGATAATTTTCAGAAGATTAAAATAATCGTATAATAAAAAATATCTTGCAACAAATTAATTTTATGAATCTTTTCATAAAACTACACTTTTGATAAAAACCTCAACAGTTCGAAAAATTAATTATTTTGCCATATGTGTACGTGAATAATAAACAATTATGAATTCATAATTAAAATTCGTTGAATTTATTCTCATTACACCGAAACTAAAATAATGGGGTCTGAATTAATGAAGTAGTCATGAGGTTGGCTTTATTAATTAAACATCAATAACGCGTTGATAGCCGTGGAAATAAATTGGCCGAGTTATAATGGGTAAACATTACTTAAGGGGAAGCTTTCGTACAACTTTATTTTATTTAAGGATTTCAACTTGAATAAAAATAGGTGATACTTAAAAAAATACCTGTCTTTAAGAGATTTTTAACGAAAAGGTGTGTAAGATTTGTACTTTGATCTGAGCTGAGCTGGTAATTTTCTGAACTTTAAATACAGTCAGAAGTACTGTGGCCCTAGTAAGAAAATTACTCGGAAATCCACTTAGCCATTAATATTTTTCCACGTAGACTGGGAATGAGATGAAAAAATCTAGCCCGCATTACTCATAAATAATTAGAACTGTATCTAAAATAATACTGAACCAAACAAATCAAGGAAAATGTTGAGAATTGTAGTTGTCCATTTCAAGTTTCAACCAATTTTGGTATGACCTAAAATTTGTTTTAAAAAGGGTTATCTTCCTATAGAACTCAAAAGGTCCTGATCATGATAGTTGGTAATTCGAATCACATACCAAGTTCCAATGAGCCAGCCAGTTCTTTGCAAGGAGTTTCCATAGCTTTTCAGAATAAATAGGACGATCGGATTTCAGATGGAGGCTGTAGTGATCCGAGATCTCTCACTCAGATACGGCACGTCGGATGACGTGCTATGACTTGGAGCATTGCCATAGTGTTTATGTAACTAGCTATTGTTGCTAACCAAATAGTTTTGTTGTATTAGATTACATACTCTTTGGTGCAAATGACAAGACTCGAGAAATGGCCACAAAAAGTGAAAATGGACAAAATGATATTAGAAAAAATTTAAAAGGATAATGCAGAAGTTTGGTTTATATTAATTTTTTAATTATTAGGTTTTGGTTCAAGCAAAATGTATTTTTTTTCAAAGTTCAAGACGTGTTACACTGCATCCTAACTTGAAAAAAAAAATCATTTTTTTAATTACATTTAAACATGAAATTATACCACATTTTGATTTCATTGACTGATTTGAACATTTGTGAATAAAATATTGGAAATACGATAAACTCGGCACACAGTTAGCGGCTTGGGGCTCCATATTTCAACATCAAACCTCTATATTTTATTCTAGATAGTATTTAACAAATAGGTTTCTTTAAATATTTTCCTATTTTAGGATTTGGAGACGTCAAAAGAAACAGTTCACCATACGTAATGTCCCATATTTGTTGAACCAAAATACAGCTGCAAACAATTACGGTTCTATTTTCACGAAGCTGGTTGGATTATTCGTGCATGCAGTCAGAATTTAATTTGTTACTTACGTGAATTTTGCTTGTGAAAATGAAGTAAAGAAATAATCTTTAGCATCATAGTCGTGGTGGCCTTGCGGTTCTATACATGGATTTTTATGAACTAGGTGCAGGTTCGATCCCAACGAAGGCAAAGAACTAATGTGACTTTTACATGTTAGTTTCTTATTTAATCTAAGACACCACTGAGAAATAGTAAAGGAAAATAATGTGACGAAACCTAGATCCCTAATATTGGAATTTGAAATCGTCAACCCGCAGTAAGCTAACGTGGTGATCAATGCTCAAGACTTCCTTATTGGAGATATTAGCAGTGAGGCGTTTATAGGCTGTTTTTATTATTTTAAAGCACTTATCACATATACACCGTGATTTTTTAATCGTCTTACAAAAGCAGCCCAGTTCATGTTACCAATTACCAGAACACGTTCATGATAAAAAAATAGGTATTTATGAGATTTGAATAAATTTAAAATGCAATTTTTATTCAATATTATGATGCAATTCGTAGTTTTAGAAACACAGCTCTGTTGCGAGCGCGGTCTGAGCCTAGTAACAATGGTGAGTGGCGCGGGCGGCGGCGTTTTTATCATTTTTAACAGGATGTTTCAGATTTCTCATGTTTCATTTTTCTTCGTACCTATTATCTTAGTTGAAGATAAAAAAAAAAATAATCGCTCCTGGGGGTATTTTGACTGGGCTACTTTTGTAAGACGACTAAAAAATCACCGTGTATAATTAATTCCTTTTCTGTTTTACCTCAAATACTGTAGTGCTTCATGGAACCAGTTAACATGAAATCAAAGAAGCTATAGTAAATATTAATAACTCGTTAAATAACAAAAGCTTTTGTATTGCCTTTACACTTAACCGTTTTACCTGTATATGTACCAAGAGTTCTTATTACAGAACTTACGCCGTTGTGGGAGAGAGATACCGATATACACAGTGTAGTATGCCGTCTCGCTTCCTTAATCGCCACTGTCATGGTTAAAGATCTCATGGTACAGGCATTTGACTCCATTAAGCGTAAACTTGTAATAACGAACGGATATATTTTGATAGGCTGAAGGGTCCAACTAATTTATCCTATTAATTATGATTCGTTAAACCGTTATTTTGGAAATATAAGTACTTTAAACTGTACTGTGATTAATCACTTGTATTCTTGATTTGATAGTAAACTTGGAGTTTTGTTATACAAATTATCATCGTTTTTATTGTAAGGATAGAAGAACTCTATTGCTAAGGCTCTACTGTCTACTGCTCGTGCGTCAGACCTGTGATGTATTTCTGTTGGTGCTACTAACTGCAAATAAGGAAATTCAAAGTTTAGATCAAGTATCTGTTGTCACTGTCAACAATTTTATGTGTGTCCATTTAAATTAGATGCCTTTTCTTATCACGACATGTACCGAACTTAAAATAATACTTACTATTTCATTTTTTTCTTAATTTCTACAAAAAAAAACTGATTGCATTTTGATGTAGGAAGAATTTTCTTTTTACCATCATCGCCACTAAATGGAAAGCTCATATTTCCAAATAAAGAGTAGGCAAGCGTTCACACTTTAATGTTAAAAGTAACGCAATGTAGGGTAATTTTGGCAGTTTCGCGTAAGAAATATAAATGTTGGCTTTTATTTTCAGAACTGAGGATTTTTATGGGAATATATGAGAGTTACCTTCTACTCATGATGAATGATCACTGCAGTGTTTTATTTTACGCTTGAAAACTATGTTTAGTTTCGATATCTACAGTTACATAGTTGATGACACCCATATTATTATGTAATGTAAAAAGGTACACCAGCACTCTCATCAAGTCAATTTTAAACAACATTCAATAGAATTGAACAACAGCTAAAGCTAATTACAGAACAAAATCAGTGTTCCTTAGTTGTTAGGTCAGATTTCTAATTTTGGTAATTGTGCACAGTCAGTTACATAAACATTGGTTTTGTAGTAATGACATCCATTAAAACACAATAAAATCTATCTTTTGAGGGATCGCAGTGTTTTCAATAGTTATCCCTTTATTTAATAACTTGTAGAGTTCCTTACCTAAAACGTAAAAACGGAATCCAATCAGCTTTGTCAAAAATCGATCTTAAGCAATTGGTATACATAGGTATTGATACATTCGTCAGGATATTCATTTTGGAAATTCGTTATATTCTTTGATTATTTGTAGGGAAAACTTCAATTGCCAGTCAAACTTGCTTTACTTTCGCTTTTCCAAGACCATACCAGCTCTCCACATAAAAGAGATCTTTATCTAGTTAAGGATGGCAAACAAAACTCAATCTTTTAATATAAGTAAAATCGCTCTAGTATCTGCTGTAAGAGAACCAAACTTTGGATTAAGCTCGCCTTTGTACATGAACTTTCCAAGAACATATTGTTCAAGAGTGTATTTAAGTGTAATAAAGTCATCATCGGCCTAGCCTTTTCCCAACTATGTTGGGGTCGGCTACCAGTCCAACCGGTTTCAGCTGAGTACCTGTGTTTTACAAGGAGCGACTGCCTATCTGACCTCCTCAACCCAGTTACCTGGGCAACACGACACCCCTTGGTTAGACTGGCTGTCAGACTTTTTCAAGCTTCTGACTACTTGCAACGACTGTCAAAGATGTAGGAATAACAGCCGGGACCCACAATTTAACGTGCCTTCCGAAACAAATTTAAGTGTAATAAAGTATAAAAAAAAATATTAACCAAGTCTAAGCAGTTTACCATATAAAGGGATTTTTCCAAAACATACTAAATTTTCTCCTCTGACCTTTAAACCAGCAAAAACATGAACTTGTACCACAAAACTCGGAGTATAGCAATCAGTCAACCCATGACGGTAACACAGTGTGATCAAGATTGATAACTTTTGTTTGGCAATCTCAAAAGTACTCTCACTTGTTTTGATTCATAACTTTCCCCAATTATGTTTCCGCATAACTCGTTGATTCTATTTACCTAGCTAAAATTGAAAATAAACTTTAATTGTTTTAGTTTAGAGTCCAGTTTTCATCGGTTTTAATTTTGGTGGACTATCTTAAGTTTTATTATGACTACAACCTGTTGTAGGCGATTAAACTTAACACTAGCTTAAGTACTTAACTTAGAACGATCATCCCTGCAATGGTTCAAAGTATATGAACAATATAAAGTTTAATTAATACAATATTTTTGTTTTGCTAAAAAATAAGTATTACGTAGTTCTACTGACACGGTAAAATAATATTTTCTAGTCACTTTAGGTTTCCACCAGATTTTTATCGACCGATAACTTTTGGTGCAAAGCAATTTATATATAAGATGCGGGCAACACACCCCTTAAAAATATTTTCTCTTTCGTCTTCTATAACTGTTATTTGCCGACTTTAAAACAGATTTACAGATCATCTTACCGTCTTACGATATTTCCCCGGGATGCTTCTTCAAGCCTGAAGCTATCCATTCCATATTACCCCGGAATAATTTAACGATCGAGGTCTCGAATAAATATAATAGGAGCTTTATTTGCCATCGAACTGATAGTTGTATGAGGGGCGTATAAATTTGTCGTTACGTATATCAAAATACATTTATCTAATTTATATACTTTCATAAAACATGCAGCCTTATTACAGTTTTCGGAGAAAATGAAGTAGCTACGTTATTTTGAAACTGCGATATTTGTATCATGTAGAATAGGGCAATTTTAGTGGTTATCAGATTCTATTCAATTACTTGGAACCCAATATATTGGGACAGTGGGTGTAAATAAAATATTTTTTTATGGCTTAACTAGAAGTGTAACTATTAGTTTTTTACTCTCTGCACTCATGAATATAATCCTTGTGTCGCTCGGGTTTCAGAAACAATCAAGACACATGCACAAAGACACCTAGACTCAGGACAAGCATTTCTGGGTAACGCAAAAGTTTGTCAAACGCGTGGATCGAACCTGCGACACGTCGCGTGCAGAGTTCTCACCACATTCATTTACATTAGATACAACATAAACTCTACAGTACATAAATGGCAAACAAGTACCATACAATTTGCCATCTGGTATCCGATTATTTTCGGTCTATTTCGTGCCAACTAAAATATGTCTAACATTCATATGACAGGCGACCCCACTCCAGTATTAGGAGATCAGGCCGACAGAATTCCTAGAATATAATAAACTGGCCGTAATATAACTGAGGAATTTCCCTTTGAAGACGCTCAAACTATATAAAATAGTATCGGACAATTTTGGACCTCATATAGTGCAAAATGTATGTACCACAAAGTTTTGTATTAGCATAAATTGACTTTTCGTAATACCAAGCCTTGGGACAGTAAGCATTTTTGTAAATATTTACCATACATACCGACCAGCACCAAACAAACCTTTTCACGTTGATACTGTTTGTGACGAGGGGTCTGAGTAAACTGGTATGTATCGTTCTTGTTTAATATTTTTTTGGGAACCCGCGACACAATGTGCGGGTCTTGTTTATTGCACATACGACAGTTACCATTCTTTCGAATATTTTCCCTTGGAATATGTTGAATATTTGTGTTATTCTTTTATATTAATCCTTCCGGTTAAAGGGGTGGAGTATGGCCGGTCTCACTCAAGCATCTACGGCCCTTGAGATAAAAATAACGGCTCTCGATAAGGACTTGGTATGATATAAGATATTGTTCTGTTTTCGTACCAATTTTCTTTGTCAAATTAAAATGATTTAAGGTACACAAATATTAATAAAAGGTAGCTTTGATTTTTGGATTCTTCACATCACCTTTTGCAATTAAATGCAAATAACACATTGCGCCAGTTACATTGCATAACTTTACATTATTGTTAGTGACAATACTTTAAAAATGTATAAACAAGTAGCTACTGTTCCCCAAAAAATGTGTTGATTTGCTTCTTAACAGTTGTGCTACAATAAGCTTCACAAATAGGATGTGTACTAAATATAAAACTGAAAAGTTGGTTTAAGAAAATATCCAAAAATCCAAGGAGGTCGAAGACTTTTGAAGCACGCATTCGAATCATAAAAGCATTCCACATATCCGTTAGAAAACACTTATTCATGATAATATGGAATTTTTTTCAATCTGATATCTAGAAAGAGACATAATACCACACTGGATGGTTCAAGGTTACCGATTTCGAACTGTTTCTTTCCTACGATACTCCTGGCAAGACCGCATGAAGACAAGTTTCTTGTAACTTGACATTGGGCGTACTATTATGTTTGTCTGTTCTCTTAGTAATATGTCTGGTATTTCTTTTGTTTGTTATTTACCCGACATGATATCAGCTTACAAATAAACATCGCTTTTAGTAGACATTTGAGTGTAAAGGTCATGTTTATATGACGTAAAAGTTGTATTAATGTTTGATGTTAGATTCTATTTTTGACACCAGATTATATAACTTTGTTTTGGTATTAAGAAATGTTTGATAGCTTATTTGGGTTATTTCATGACATTCAAATGTGTTATTTTTGCTGATGACTGGCGAAAAGTGGCCAAAGATCTGATCAAGTGGCGCTGACTCCTATCAGACTCCAAGAGACATTTTGGATCTCTGAGCTGAGCAAAAATACTTCGAAATATTATTACAATTTACGTTTCAGTTTTTTTAATATAGTGTGAATTTTTTTATGAAATAATATTATGTCACCTATCCTTAACAAAGTGAATGAGAAAAACTGTAACCGTCAGTGCTGAAGTCGTTAATTTAAATCACAACCCACATTTCGGCTATCCTGAATCAGTAGTGAATAAAAGTAAATTTTCGAGAATCTCATCTAGTCATAAATTTGAGCCCTCGTGGCCTATTCGTCATCTTCCTTTATCCTTACTTAAAAGTTAAAGCTAAAGATTTATATTTCCGAAAAAAATATATATTTGAGGCAGCCCATTGATTGAGTAACGCCTTATATATACAAACATCACAAGACCAAAAATGTTAGGCATAACGCAGTTAAAACCAGAGCTCAGCATAGTCATAAATACACCCTTTTTTCAAGTTATTCATGGAGCGAAATAACAAGCCTACCCAAGCTACATTTTTCCTTTGTTCTCTTGAAATGGAAATTTTCGTAGTTCGATGTGGATATATGTTATGTATGGGCAAACTAAAACGCAGCCCAATCGATATTGAACATCGACGCTAGTGTATTGTGGGCTCCAAACTATTAGAGCATGCACCGAACAGGTACCTTCTCACTATTGTAAGGTTAACAAGACATTTATTAGAAGCAATGTAGGGTAGGCACTTGTCTTGTAAAGGCTGTACGTGTAGATTGTAGAAGTCGTTGCTGAAAAGTCAATTAAAGTTCTAAAATTGAGTAAAATATACATACACAACGTTATCTAGTCTCAAGAATAACTTGTATTATAACCTGAATATATCTAAAAACATACATAATTATCATTTGTATCTGGTCGTGATCTATCTATACACCCAGACACTGAAAAAATCGTGCTCGTCACACAAACATTTGAACTGGTAATTAAAGTCACGACATCCTTTGTAACAGTCAGGGCAACTAACTTCTAGACTAAAAGTTATTTGTTGATTTGAGTTGATCACCTAAGTACCTCTAATTAACTTCAATTTGAATATACCAGGTAATAGTCTACGAGACGCTACGATGCTACGGCGTGGGGCGCCGTAACGCTTCCAAGCGCCAACAGTGGCATTATAAAATGTTACCTTTATTTTGGTGTGTACCAAAAACCACCACTACCAACAATGTTAATTTTCAGTACAGTTTCCATTTAATACATGACAATACACTTTGAAATCAAATTACTGATCCAAAAGCACTTTTGATTTTCTGTCCATAACACAGTTAATATCCGAGAGGCCTTTTACAACTTCATCCTCAAATTCAAGAGAACATATTCAAAAATGGAAAACTATAACTATAAGTTACTATGTGATCACATAGATCAAAATATAAACGTTTTCGACCAAGTTTGTTTAGGTTCAAATATTATTTCCGAGGGAATCCAAAGGGGAATATAATGTATTGGTTGTTTACCTTCCTACAAATTTAAGTTGACTGGAGGATATTTGGTTGGTTTGTTTATCGATATCCTTACTAATAAATTAGCTGTGTTTAATATTGACGGAAAAAAAGTAAAAAATGTCATATTTATCATAGATTTTCATCTTGTCATCTTTTCAGATGAAGTATCAAGAGCAATGATATTTCAATAATGGCTCAAATATATGAAAGTATCAAATTTAAGACACATGATTTTACCTTTCAGTCTTTAGGATCCAAAGTATTCCATGGTTCTGCAAAACTCCTATGGCCAACTTACAAGTTAGCTCCATGTCCACATAATATTTAAAGACACGCATTATTCATAAGCATCGAGAAAATCAGCTCATGAAAGCAAATAAAAACTTTTTAGAAGAATACATTTTTATTATGGAAAAAAAATCATGATAACGTCACTTATTTAGAATAAACCAGCATACTTAATAACAACGCATAATAAAATATATATAAAAAAAAACAATTTGTTTTCAGTCCAAATTTCGAAATTTAATTCAATTAATAATACTCGGAATACTATATTTCTGAACCTTTGTTCTGTATAATTCCGTAGCCATAGCTTTCCATGGCTTTATCCATTTATCCATCTAGTACCGAGAAATTCGACGAAACATAACAGACTCTGAACATCGAATAATTAATTTGTACAGGTGGAACAAAGGTACCATCTCTCAAAGTAAATCTAAATGTTGTGGGAGCAGGACAGCGCGCTACATGAAGTAGGGCATTGTCTCTCTTCAATAACCTACCCCGTACGTTACCGTAGAAGGTGATTTCAGATTCCTAGAAAGAGATATTGATAACGTTGCCTATGTGGCTGAGACCTTGGCTCTACGCAAAAGTATTGATACCTATCAATGTTGCTACTTTCGGTAAAGCTACATAGTAAACGTTATTAATTTCTCGTTCTATAAACCTTGCGCTAACCATCGCCCTTTAACTTCCCCTTAACTGATAGTTTCAATCTATCCACTAAAATATTATTATTTTATTTTTCATTTACGAGAATTGGGATGATTTGCCTGGTACACAAAGCTGTGCAGAAATCCACTGAAAAGTTACCTAGGTGGTGACCACCAAACGAACGTCATCAAACGAAGGAACGTTTGATACAAGGAATGTCTGTAAAAAAAAATGTACCATGGTAGACGATTCAAGGTGTATTTATTTGATTAAAGCTCAACATATTCCAACCATATGGCTTGGGTATAAGATTCGTCAGCCCAAATATGAATATTTCACAAACACCAAAACCGTCCGTAATGCTAGAAATAGTGATCATTGTCTGCGTTTTTTAATGCATTCATAAAGTTCTGGATTTTTTGTCGACAAAAAGGTTTAAATAAATAAAACCTTTTTGTGCGGTTCTATGTAGGTAGATATAATCAGAGGTGTTAAGCATAGCGAGCAAAACGACCTTCCAACTTTGGGCCTAGTAAAAAGTTGATGAAGCCTTGCAAGAAGCGTGACCCATCACTCATAACCGTCTGTGGGGGAGACATGCCATTTATCACAGGCCAAAATCTGCACGACTTGGTCCAAATATGACCCCACTAAAGGCCAATGTAAACAAAATCTCCTTAGTAATTATTTACAGAAACTATGTACTGGTTTTGTGCGTTTTAGCATATTGGGCATCTCTTGATTTTCCCTTTACTCTTTAATGAATTAAATTTAATAATTTATTCTGCAAAAAGTATAGTAATTATAAATAATATACATGGCATTTTTTAAGCTATCTGTAGTCGAAATTTCCTGGCTACCCTGAGAACAAACATCGAAACTAAAACACAGTTCATTGCCTCTTTTCTTCAAGTAAAGACATTAGTTTTACATAATGGAAATCATACAGTGACTTCCCTGGCCTGGGCCAGACCGACCGAGCAAGCCCGTGCCAAATTAAGCGGCACGTATGCCTCAAATACAACATGCAGCTCATGAAAAATAGATATGTGTAAAAAATAAGATAATTCGTCTGTTGCAATAGTAATCAGTCGTATCGAAAGCCTTATCGTGAGTGCCTTATACTATAATATTGAGTTAGAGTTTGAATCGCTCAAATTTAAACTTTTGCTACTCTGTAAATCATCAACGGCCTTTTCGTCCATTGCAAACGATTTACTTGGTGGTGTTTGTTATACAACTCCTTCCTTGACTGAACAGACGACAGACAATACGAGAGCGACATATCTTACCACAGGCATGATAAACGACTGGACATGGTTCGACACTAATTTACTACAACTAAGTTACTCAGTAAATGAGATACATTCAATTTAACCTCTTAGTCAGTGATCTCAGTACCTTATTTAGTACAGCGACAGTGACAGGTTCGAGTCCTATCCAGTTTAAAGTCATTCAGGGTATCTTTTGCATTTCATTTCAAATACGTTCATCCATGTCTTGTTTCTCTAACATAGCATCTACTTTTCCATTATACGAACGTAAATTTCCGGTAACTGCGTATGTAATCAGTGACCGTATCGGGCAGGCGTCCCATTGGACTAAACAGCGAACCATTCACTAGTGTGCTACAAATCTTGTTTAGTTGCCTTTAATTGAAACTGTAAGCTCTGCCGTAACCGAAATTCGGTCAACTCTTGGTGCAGTTCAGTATTATGCAACAGTAATAGTATTTAGTCTTAATGAGGATCTACTTTTGCTACTTACATCGTATTTGTTTGTAAGACTGATATTATGTTTTGGTGGATAGCTCGAAATTTTACTGGTAATCACCAATTAAAAAAAGAAGAGTGATGGATTTCACGATCGATCTTTTAAACGTTTTAAATAAACTTTCTATGGATAAAACTACTTTTATTGGTTGTCTGGAGATATCGCTATTGGCGTTAAGATCATCGCAATCATAGACTCTTTGTAATTAATTACACTGATAAGTAAAGATTAAATTAAAGAATATTCTTTTCTATTGTTCGATGTAACCAAAACGAACTATATACCTCCTGGCTACAATTATAGGTCTTATAACATGTAACAATACTACTAGTACCAAAAATAATAACATATTATCAACTAACAAGACTGTCACCGGAGGCAAGGCCTAAAAGGAAAAGAATAAATAAGGTTTACTTACTAGTTAGTTATATTGTGTTCTTTATCCAGATAAATTACGTCTCCAATTACAAGAAGGGTAAACTTTTGTTATATTATTCGCCTTGTTTCTTGCAAGCCTCAAGTAAAGCAATTTGTTTTTGCGTTGTAATTTGGCTACCGGCTAATGTTTAATATGAATAATGACAATATAGAGCTCTTGGCTAAGCTATAACCGAGTAAGTGATTCGATCACAGGTTAAGCTATGCTTGACGCGGTTGGTCCGTAGATGGGTGACCATCTTTGTCATAACGAGTTCCTCCGTGTTTCGGAAGGCACGTTAAATTGTGGGTCCCGGCTGTTATTCCTACATCTTTGACAGTCGTTACAGGTAGTCAGAAGCTTGAAAAAGTCTGACAGCCAGTCTAACCAAGGGGTATCGTGTTGCCCAGGTAACTGGGTTGAGGAGGTCAGATAGGCAGTCGCTCCTTGTAAAACACTGGTACTTAGCTGAAACCGGTTGGACTGGTAGCCGACCCCAACATAGTTGGGAAAAGGCTAGGCCAAAGAATGACAGTAGGTATCTATTTCTGTACTAGATGTTGCCCGCGGACCTATCCACTATAAATCCTGTGTTAATCTAGGTGTTACTTTCCACGATAAAAGAATCCTATGTGTTAATCATGTTCACAAACTATCCGTGTGCCAAATTTCGTCCAAGTCCACTCAGCAGTTATTGCATGGAAGGGAAACAAACATCCATACATACAAACTTTCACGTTCATAATATTAGTAGAATTGTAAGAAGTAGGTGTAAGTACATCTATATATGCAGACAAAGACGAGTACCAATCAAGCAAAGATGCTGAGAACCAATTGGAACAATCTATGAGAACAATAAGACAAAATCTCTTAGACGCAAGAAGTTTTGTTAAGTAATATTTTGGCGCCAAGTCACAATTTCTTAGGGAGAATAATCAGGTGCTTTACAGAGGTACAGTAAACAAAAACATGTTTTATTGAGTTACCTTATAACACCATCACTAGTCACGTCTTCTTATTCATCTCGGGAGTTATTAGAAAATCACCTTTACAGCGACAGATACCAGGTTTGGTTCCAAAAATAGTAAAGCGGACAAGCTTC
This sequence comes from Trichoplusia ni, assembly GCF_003590095.1. Classification (NCBI taxonomy): domain Eukaryota; kingdom Metazoa; phylum Arthropoda; class Insecta; order Lepidoptera; family Noctuidae; genus Trichoplusia; species Trichoplusia ni. Next base: position 4,643,568 of record NC_039496.1, read on the forward strand.
TGTGTAATCCATAATCCTTTTCTATTTATCCATCTCAGCCAGGCTCAGCCTCATGAACTATAGCTACATCGTTAAAATTTTTAGATGATTTTAAAACAACAACAAATATTATTTGACGTTGTTATATTGTACCTATTTATGCCTAGGAGCGAGTATATCTCACACTCGATCGATTATTTTCAAATAACATCTTCCTTCTTTTAAGTTGGAAAAAAATCCCCATAACAAAAATGCTTAGATTTTCACAAACCTTTTGCGTCTTTTCAACTTTTACGTCGTTCATAAATAATTCTGTGTCGTAGCGATACGTGCAAAATACATGGGAAGTGGCTGCACGGAACTTTTAGAAAGCTTACACTGTTTTTGAAACACGCTGAAAAATTTAGACCCCAACGCGTCCCTGAAGAGTTTCAGAAAGGTTTACAGGAAGCAGCACGTATAAGGTTAGGTATTTTATAGTTTTCAGTGCGGTTACCCGAGTGGCTTAGGTCACCACGCCAAACTAGCTGTTCGCGGCGTATTGCGGGTTCGATTTAGGCTAATTCGATCTCTTTTGTGATAAACGAATGCTTTTTTTGAGTCTACGTATCTTGAGCATGTTCAGTGAGTGTTTGTGAAACCTTTTGCAACAGAAGGATTTCTCGTTTTATCATCATCATCGTTTTTAAATAATAAAAGTTCTAATCTATTCTAAGACAATCATAATCAAACACGAAAAGGCGAGAAAGAACCTATTTGATTAATGAATACTCCAATATTGCCTTAATAGCAAACGAAAAATCTTCAAGTATTTAAAACGTGTTACAAATTTCGTCTTATTAGCAAGTTCTAAGTAAGTTATCTTAATTAGTTCGAATTTAATCAAATTGCTTTCTTTTTTAAATCAAATTCAACTGTTTTTCACTCGCTATTTCTTGGAAACTTATTCAATTGAAATATAAATAATCAAGACATTAACTGATTTGATTTGTTTTGATTTTATGATTAGTCATCATGCTTGGTTCTAGCTAAATCGTTTGAACGCTAGATAGATTACAGACCTAGATTTTCAAGAATTTCCCTCCCTTTTGTTTATGCGACTCTCCTCTGCCCCTTGCCTTTCGCATCCATCCTATTTCTCTGCAGTATAAAATCTGCCCGTGGCATACCGATATTAAGTTAAAAATGTATACCATCTAATGTCGTCTCGTCTATATAAGTTCCGTTTTCCTTTTTAAGAATCAAGGAGGTTCCTACGTAGTTTGTGTAGTTAGTTTGTGTTTCGGAAAACTATTATATTTCTGAGACAAAACATGGTCTAGACCAATCGCACCGTAAATCAAAAGACATTGAAAGTTACTTAATTAAATTCCAATCACTTCGATTTAAAATAGAATCGAAATTAAAGTTCAAACAAGAATTTATAAAAGTCGTTGTCGGTTTTTGCCAAACATAATTAAATTTATTTATAAAATTCCCTAAATACCCGATACCCTTTTATTTTCGAGCACAATGAGATTTTATTTAAAAGCAGTCTCTTTGATAACTTCGTGACTGATAAATAAGTTATTATTTATTGTATAACATCGATTTCGTCAAACAGACATTCGTAAAATAATTAAGAAAGACATATTATTTTTTTTTTTCTTGCTATACATTTTTCTTAACTTCGCTTTACGCTAATGCTTCTTCTCTACTAGGGAAGGGCATAAAAGCTTATAAAAATAATATTAAACATCACATTTTCATATTTAATTTATAGGACCAAAAATACAGCAGCAGAAAATGACAGAGACCCATGTTAACATGTCAAGATAATTACGTCAATTTGTTACATGCCGGCAACATATTGCAACGGTTGTGCAGTCATGCGCGTACTGATAACCGAACACCGTCAATGTATGTTTAACAAAAGGTACGTGAGGTGATCGTATCATGGTACGGGGGATTCTCTTGATAATTGATAAGGTTTTTTGTGGAAATATGCCAGTCACAAATAGCTTTATGCGAGAAATATAAAGTAGATACTTTTTTACTTTTTAAAACACTTAGATTTTTTTACGCTAAAATCCTTGGATGAATTTGATGAACAAAAAGAACTTTAGGCCACGTTTTTTTGTTTTTTTTTTTATTTGAACTTCCAGCCTATTGTAACTCAAAAACATTACGAAAAAACAACTATAGAAATCAAGCATTCTAACGTTTTCCTGGAAAGTAAATACGGGAGATCACGCAAATACGAGATAAAAACAACACCTTAACATAAAATGCTACGTATTATTCAATATGACTTCAGCACTATTATCCTTTACTCGTGCTGGGGACAGCAGAGCATTGGCGCAGGAAATTGAAATCCTCTTGGAGCGCTGAATACGTGATAACAGCTGTTGCCATGGTTACGAGAGCAGACTTGTTATTAGAATATCGCACATGTTTACCGTACGCAATAGTTGTACTTTAAAATTGGCATTTAGAAACTATAGATATACTTATTATATTTCGTTTTCAAATTTAGAATTTTTTGTCGATTTGACGATCGCCGACATTATCATCGGACTTGGTTTTGTATGAGATTTTCACTTCGTTCTTGAAATTGTCCATTTTGAGGGTCTAACACAGGTATGTATATGCTTACCTACTTAAAGGGAGGTCTCTACGTAAGACTGAATGTAAAAGATGATTGTTAAAGAATAAATAATTTAGATTTTTTTTTGAGAGCAATACGTTAACTATATTTGCTGTCACTTATACAAAAGGTCACTACATTGTAAAATATTTTTTATCCTACAAATATTAAATCTCAAAAATGATTGATTACAAAAGTCAACCTTAATTATATTTCGATACACAATACTAAATATGATTGTGCATTATATTTGTGGTGTTAATTGCTCTGCAGCAGAATCATACTAACATAATTAACTTGGTTCATCGCAGAAATTTGACCAAATCGCATTCCGAACGATTTCCGCTGTTAATAGCACATTACGTTTCGTACAAATGTTGTTATTATTACAAAATCAGATTTTGTATTCCAATATTATTTGATTCATAATCGCTTTTATATTGTGCAGTGGAAATCTTCCTGAGCCATTTACTTGGGAACAAGTAAGAATTTCTGAGAAGAGATCCGAAGTTATATTTCGGAACATCTATTCTTAAAGACCCTATCTTCTAGCAACGCTAAGCTCAGAACATAACTCCAGGTATTCTATTCTTCAGGGACACCATTCTACGAAAATTCTACCCTTAGGAAAAACTCTCCGTCGAGAGGTATCACAAGAACATTAATCCTTAGGAACGCCATCACGGGAAATGAGCTTCAGTAACGAAGATCTTCCCGAAAAAACTGTAATCTCTAGAAGCAACAATACATAGAAGAAGTCAAACGGGGAACGATGATGAAAACCAAAAAAAAACGAGTTCAATGGAACTATCTAACAATATTACAAAAGCAATTGTCTCTACAACAAAAAGTGATAAAATGCACAGCATTAAGTCTAAAAGATGCTTCAAAAAGCCAATCACCAATCACACAATCTCCAGTAATATGTTGTGTCGCCCCCGCCTTCATTATTGTTGTAATTTAATATCTGTCAGCGTTTCTCCGGCCATATCAGAAGCTTTGTCAATGGACGCTTGTCTTAGACTAATCACCACTGCTTACAAGAAGAAAATATTATAGCTTACACGTGAATAGAATAATCTTATTTTTAATATGCAGGGTTTTGTCGATATTTCAGGTGGTATAATTATGATAGTAGCCATTGATTTACCATTATTGGGCACAGATCTCTTTGCATTTAAATCACAGGGTAACTTGGCAATGGAAGAATTTCATTTATAAGGTCAGTGTTAAGGCAAAAATACATGATAAGAATTATTATTGTAATTCAATTTAGTTTGTGTGATTGACGAATGCTTTTCTTAAGTCTGTCTTTGTGTGTGTGACTTGAATGTTGGTGCGATACAAGGTTTAAACTTCCTTACCACAGAAGTATTTCTTTCAAAAAACAATAATCTAACTCAACAAGTACTACTGGCAACATGGCTGAATTACCACAATGATAAACATTTTCTATGTGATCCTAATTGAAGCTGATAAAAACTGACTAACCGTTTATCCAAAACAAAAACAGCCTAAAAACGTCGTTTGTCCGAAATGGGTATTTACCAATTAGGCTTCATAATGATAAAGCTTCTAAATATCCTAATGTTACTTACTGTAAATCACTCCCTGATGTACCACTTAATGTAATGAAAGAGGCTTAGCAAGTAATTCTATTAACCTTATAGAGACAAAATGTCACACATCGGTACTCTTGACTCCTTTTATGAGATTTAAACGTTTAAAGAACATTGAAATGAAACTACTTTTACGGATTTTATCGCGGTTTAATTTTAGATTTTAGTTCCCGACGTTTCGAAACCTTTGCAGGTATCATGGTCACGGGTCAGCTGACGTCAAACACCGCCGCTCAACGAAGTCTGCAGTCGCCGAACATGCTGAAGGTTCCAGCCATTATATTAGATTTGACCAACCACAGATCCTCGCTAAAGAATCCAAATTCCTACCTAGGATGTTTCGCGAGGCTATTGAGATTAAAAAACACCCTAATTTCAATAGAGAAGATGGCTGGAAGATATCACCTACTTGGGATCCAATAATAAATAAACTCAAGGCCAAACCCAAGAGCAGCGCTGCAAGACATCAAGACACAGTGAGCTCATACTGCGTAGGTCGGACCACAAATAATTAATTAAAATATGAAGGTAGAACGAGCAACATCTTCTGTCAAGACGAACGCCATCTCAGTCTGCCCGTGACCATGATACCTGCAAAGGTTTCGAAACGTCGGGAACTAAAATCTTAAATTAAACCGCGATAAAATCCGTAAAAGTAGTTTCATTTCAATGTCTAACATTCGCGTAAACCTAAGAAACCACGTTTAAAGAACCATTAAGTATGTCTAAATTTCAGATTAGGGTACAGGGATCACTTTTATGTTCTTGTCTATCTCTGCTGTATTTCAAATTTCGAATAATTATACTTAAACGTGGAAGCCTACCATTATATCCTAATTTAAGGCTATTCCAGTTGGTTTCAAGACGCCGATCTACGCCATTTAGTACGCCATCTCACACTCTTCGTAAGCAACTGTAACAACCTTTCATAAAGGCTAAAATAGACATAGGGTTACTGCTTTTTTCGGTTTTACTTGGCCAGCAGGTACTTCGGTTCACATACTTTTTTTAAATTTTGTTGTGACACATTTCTGGCGTAAAATCCTTTCAATAGTATTGAATTTCTGATTTTGTTAATCTACTTTTGCTATTGTATGGTCTCTGGAAGAGATGGAAGGTTAGATAAGTGGCCAAGGTGACCGGGGTTCAATAGCTTTACTACTTCCGTTTATCCACGCTTGAGAAAAGGTAAACATTAATACGTTTAGTTCACGGAAGGAGTAGACCGTTCGTATGTTCGATTAAATATTAATTTTACCATATTAGCTAACTTAATGGACAATTTAACAGATACAACGCTTTAGAAAACAAATATTGAATTAAGAGCGATTCAGACTGGCAACACTGAGGGTTTATAAAAATAGGACATGGGAAAACAAATTTGTAAAAAAAAATGGTTTTCCCAACAAATCTATGACCGCAAATAGTGTTACTTAACCTCGATTTTAGAATTTAGTATTTATTGTCACTTAGCAGAATTTCATCATATGAGAAAACTTCAATTGTCTGACTATGGCGTTCATGGGATAAAGCCTGGTGATAAACTCACGGACAGACTACGGTGCGTCCGTTTTACCATTATTACCCTACCAGTTACGAAAGCCTAAAACAAAAGATGATTGATAAAAAAAAAATGCAGCGAAGTCTTACAATAAGCAACTAAAATAATAAAAACCCTTTCCCAGTATTTGTTTACTACATATAGAGAACAGAGAGCTTTGAACAGTATTTGTAGCTGACACAAGTCACATACGGGCTTAAAAGTTGTAAATAAAATCACTGGTACCAGTCGGCTTCTGTCAGCGAAAATGACATAAAACTATACTGTGTCGAAAGAAGTTTGTTGAACAGAAATGTGGTTGGGATTTGTTGACTAAGTATGACGTTTTAAAACCTTTGTTTTGATTTAGTAATGATTTAATGTAACTTGCGTTTTATCAAAATCAAAATCAAAATCCATTTATTCAAAATAGGCTACAAAGTAGCACTTATTGAATGTCAAAATATACAGACAGCTCCCCGTATCGCCCACCCTTCCTAAGTGCTCTAGCTATACTCGTACGTGCAAAATCTAGGTGAGATTTTGAAATTATTTTTTAGGTATTAGGTGTTTTTTTTTGTCTTGACGTACAATAACAGCCTGTAAACGTCCCACTGTTGGGTACAGGGTCCTTCCCGTACAAGGACGGTTTGCGGAGGGCGATTTCAGATTCGAATATTTAGAGGTTACATATTATCAAGGTTTTCTCACGTTGACTTCCAGCACAATATGTCAGTAGTGTCTAAGAATAATAAAGAAAGTACTGAATAATTTTAGCAACTTTGTCATAGTCACAGACCTCACCGAAATTACCAAAACTATATTTAGATATATTGTTTTTCACACAACTGCCAAAATTAATGTAATGTTCCACCGCCTTTTCTCCTTTTAGTAAATTAACATTTTTACGTATTACATACGCACGGAAGTGACATTACGGTTAGATAAGCCACGGTTTCGATCGAGATTTTCTATCAACGTTAACGATTATCATAATTTCACTTGGTTGGTAGGGTACGAATATGATGTGAGTTGCCTAGTGTTTTATTCCACCATAAGATTCAATAGAATCTAGAGGGTTTCGTTAGGAACTCTGCAAGCAATAGTGGGCATACCAATTTTAATAAAAAAAAACAATCAACTGCAAGTCGGATTCTTGTCACTGAAGGTGGCGTAAGATAAAGCTTTGAAAAAAAATTGGTCACTCAGATTAGAACCGTGCAACAACTATTACAGCAAAAACTTAACACGAATAACTCGCACGTTGCGAGTTATTCAACAAAATCATTCAAAGAAAAGAGACGAATTACACTTTAAGAAATGGTTTTAATAATACACATGTTAAACGCACATTGTATTAGAAATGTGAATAAATACGGCTTTTAATGTCTAATACGCTTAAAGAGTTTCTTACACATTTATCAGGCAAACAAAATTTCATCTTCGTCTTGTTTTAATGGGGTTAAAAAAGTAAAGCTGTATTCATAACAGTATTTCATTAATGTTATTATTTTAACGAATATTTTATTAATAATATTTTATTTATAATTTAATATTGGCATAGAATACGGTTAAATTGTAAAAGATAACCTTTTTTATTTTACTAATAAATTCGTAGATGGAATTAAAAAAAGCAATAATCTTGCGACTTTTAATTCATTGTTATGATTTTATATATTTTAAGTAAATTTTTTTTTGTTTAATATCGGCATATAATATATTGGAAAAGATAACCCTTTTTTATTTTTCTTCACTATTTGTTTTGTAATTAACAAAAATAAGTATTCTTTAAATACTATTAATGACCTGGGGCGGCGTATGATGATGACCTCAGATTTAAAATCTTAACATAGCCTTCATTTGAAATAAGGCTTTAATGCCAGTGCGTTAACGTTTTCCAATTTTTATCAGATTCAACCCCACTGAACGTTAACAGTCTGTTTTATTTTAATATTCGCTAAACAGACAATAAACTTGCAATCTAAGCAAGCACCAACATGCGCAACCCCCTCACAAACTGATTGCATATCGTAAAATTTTATGTTTATTGTTTAGACAGGACGTTAGTCAAACATGAACGAAACTTTGAACTCTGAAAAACGTCTAAAGCTCAACATACTGGGGTCCTACTACGAACTCTCGCTAGTACAATTAATTTTGGCAAGCTCCTACAATAGCATTTTTTTTAATAGTTGGTAGTACTATTTATTTTCTTTCAATGTTCGTGGTATATTTACGAACAAAACTTTGTCGAAGAAACATTGTGATTCTAATTATGATATTTATCACTAATTCTACAACTTTTTCATTTTTTTGAATTGGTTTCTACAAAGCAAAAAACTAAAGAACTATTTTTTAATTGCTCCTTAATAATTCGATTTAATAATATAATTGCTTATCACTGAAAATACAATCAAACAATGAAATTATACAATCAACTCGTTACACAAAACAAGAATATGGGGCGTGGATTATTCTAATGGTTTTTAGAGTTCTGTACCAAAGGGAAAAAGTTACCCTAAGCCCTAGGCTCTGCTTTCTGACCGTCCGTCTGTCACAAGGCTTAATGTCATTACTGGCGTAATAGCTAAGCGGTTGAATTTGATAAATAATTTTATTCTTTGATCTGTTTGTACTTAATTTTCAGTGTAGTGAATCGAAACCGATTTTACAGTTTAACTACTCAATTATTTAAACACAAAAAAATACTTCACTATTACAAATAAAAAAAAAACAAATTCGCAATTCAAAAAGCAATTTGCCTACAATGTGTTTACATCAATCAGAACACAGCTTTACATCCCCACATTCGTTACACGAACAAATAATCGTACGTACAGTTTTGTGTACTGCGATATCTATTCAGAGCTCCTTTGATGTCATTTTGTTCACGACTCCACGAGTCAAAGCAGGCACGCGTAATTAAGAAAAGAAGATTAAATTTCTCATTTTAATGAACAACAAGTTCGTAAAACACAGCTGTTATTAGCATTCATCTTTTTTTTTGTTTAGCACAATAATTGGCCTTCATTGTACGCTTTGTAGAAAAGAGGGCTTTATTTAATGAATTAAATACTCCTTGCGATACTGCATGATAGCTACTTATTCTGTTTTCAATTTTTTTTTTTTCAGCCATTACTTTCCCACTGCAGGGCAAAGGCCTCCCTTAGGTTCTTCCACTCTGTCCGGTCTATTGCTTTCAAATTAAGCAGTAAATAATGTTTTTTCATCCTTCATTTTGACCCCTTTTTTTCGGCAATTCGTCTTAAGACCAGTGTACCAGCCAGTTTATTAAAAAGAAACAATTTAACGTAAAAGTGCTTCAAAAGAACAATTTACATTAATACATAATTTATTATCTGTTTCATTTACATGGAAAAGCCTTTTTAGGACTTTTGGAGCTGTTTTAAAATAAAAATATATTAAGTTAGTTTTTGAACTTGAAATTTTCGGTTTAAGTAACACTTAAAACGATGTATGATGCATTCTATTTGAAATATTGTAAATTACCTAAAAACCTTCTATTGAAACAATTTAAAACAAATGTAAATCTAGTAACTTTTTTATAAAATAATAGCTGTTGCCCGCAACTTAGTCTGCTTGGTTAGAAGATATGAGTTATGATTTATACCTGGCCTGTTTTTCCACATTTTCCATTGTACCTTAGCTCCTATTAGTCGCAGCGTGATGGTATATAGCCTAAAACCTTCCTCAATGGTCTATTCAATACAAAAATATTTTTTCAATTTGAACCAGTAGTTCCTGAGATTAGCGCGTTCAAACAAACAAACAAACTCTTGAGCTTTATAAATTAGTATAGATATACTGGACGACTTTCTACCAGATCCAATAACGTTATGACGTTAGTTAATTTTCTTATGACAACGCGAGCAAAAAAAATATTATAAAATCGTTGCATTCTTTGGATGTGGCTCACCTTCTGTAGTGAAGAGGCAATAATAAGAGAGAGAGAGAGATCATTCTAGGTCACATTACCTCTTTCCTTTATTTCTATTATTAGTAGCCGCAAGTAATAAACTACACTTAACGAAGACTACATTTTGTCGCTGTATTCACCTTGCTTGTTAATTATTCAGAATTTTGGGGAGAATTTAATTTTTTCCGCAATTTTAATACTTAAAAAGGGTAATGAATAAAATTACCCGGCAAGAGGGAAATATAACAGGAAAATATGACAACACTGGCCGACATAGGAACAGTAAATCGTACTTAGTCTCTTTAATATTGTGAATCGTGATATTCCCGAGTTTTTTAATAAAATTGTAATCTCACACGGAAAGTTGTCGCCATTTTTCAAAATTTCAGACATTCAAAAAGAAGTTGCGTCCGTTATAAATTTATTGTTATCCTGGTGGATTTTTAGCTGGACATTTATTGTTTTATGTTCTTAGCAAACATTTACTAAATATTGTTCCGAAAACAGTCTTATCTATTTATGTATTTCGACTTTTCCTTCCTTTAAAACAAACATGTCGCTTTTATAAAACTATTTAAAATTACAAGAAGAAACACAACACTCATGTTTCTCGTAGGTAAATTCTTACCAAAAATTACATCGCTTGAATAATGGCCACCCTCAGAAATGCATGCTACATGGTGTTTAAAAATTAATTTTCAATTACTAGAACACAAAAGAAGCCTGTTCTTGAGTCTGAATAAATTTTCTTTCAAAAACTCATTACGAGGACTCCATACAGCCGTTCGAAAATTAACTTTGTATAATAAACGTGGAAAATTAGTTTGCTTCGTCTAGACCATTGCTTTTCAAACCGTTCGAGCTTTGAACGGAATATTGTAACTTCATTTAGTATTGTTATTTTATGATGGAGTATAGAGTTTAAAATATTTTTATAAAGCTAAAAATGAACAGCTTGTATGTTGAGTATAGTTTTTTTTGGTTTTCGTAGCCAAACGGTTAAAGTAAAAAATATGGCTCCTATTTCTGTCCGTAAGGCTGTATGGCTCCTATTACGGTCATGAATTTAATGAGTGTCAAATCTCTTTAGCATGTAACTCACATTGACTAGTTCTCATTTTTGTTTTGAATAATTGAATATTTCAGCTTTGTAAACTATATTTATTTCGGCAAGTAACGAGAGTTTGTCTTGTCAATTCAATACCTTTAAATGACTTGGTAGAAATGTTGGTATAGCTTGCCAAGGGGAACTTCCTTTTTTTTTCGTTGAAGTATTGCATTGCTTTTTGATACTGAACCTGGCAACCATAAAACTGAATTTGAGTATAATATTGATTACTTTTTATAATTTTAAAGAAGTAGCTTAAGTTATTAAATCAAAGAACAAAAAATAAACCCGTTAACGGCAATGACATTGAAACCTATTGAATAAAATCGTTGAATCTAATTTTAGAACACCCTTTTCTCAATGAGATACACTTCGATTCCAATAAGAATCGTTTTCTCGATACACAAGTATCGAGACTTTACGATCGAGTAAACGGTTTAAATCGATTCAATATCAAGTGGTCGGTAAATCGATTCAATATCCGACAAATGCTTTTATAATTTATTAGAGTAATTCTTTTGCTCAGTCTTACTTCATTTTTCCACTTAATGTTTGTGCCTTTCCTACGACTTCTATAGATCGTGACTTCCTGCATATAGAAAAGTCTTCTAAGAATATGGTGTACGTAACGTACGGATAGACAGACCGTAATTCTAAAAAAACATCTGTCAAAAGACTAGACAAAAATATATAAGTAACAGTTCCAAAAAAAAAATTACATATTTCGCTTTTTCCACGATTTTATTAAAAAGAGGTTTCGTTATACATAAGTAACTACCCAAAAATAAACATCGATTTGTATCTAAACTACCGTTGTACTTACCAAGAGTAAGTCTTAGGTACATGTTGGGTAAAGTTTGATTTTCCAAGGTATTTAGTGTTCATTAGGCCGATCACTTCAAGTCAAGTCAGTAAAAGTTATATTTTAAAATGAAGTTCAATCTTCCGAAAAGTTTCTAGCTTAGTAAAGGGAAAGTAATTTAAGTTAAACGTCTTTCTTCATCTAATTAGCTATCTTTGGTTTTTGCTGACTGTCGGATTGAGACCGACATGAATTGACGCGGAATTACGTTACATTTCAGTATTAAAGAAGAGCCGTTGGACTAATTAAAATTGACTGCATGCATAGCCGAGTAACGTGGTTGAAGTCACCACGCCATCGCGCGTCGTGTAGTGGGTTCGATCTCCCTGTGGAACAAGCATTTCTGTGGTCCACGTTGTAAGTTTGCAAAACCCTCGCGACACAAGGATCAATTAAATTTCACCAACCTAAGCTTATTTCTCCTCTTTGCTGCCATAAGATCTTAACTTCTTTTTATTTTTTATTTTTCCCTCTTCGTATATTCCAGTTATGTGTAAGTATATTAATATATTTTCAGATTGCTATAGTCCGACGTTTATATTACTCGGTTGTTTCTGACATTTGTTCATTTGTTTTGTGTTGCGTGTTCTTCTAAAAGACTAACCTTGTATTGATACAGTGTACAGTCAACAAGAAAATGGTCGTTAAGAATAAATTAACAAATAATGATTAACGACTTGTTTGCTTCGATTATTATACTTGAAAATGTTAATTGCAATATATATACATAAAGAAAAATAAAAAATTAAATCACTTTTTAATGGTACAGCTTCATCGGCCAACTTTTTAATTCCTGACTTTGGTTCTTTTCATTTGAGGTTAGTCCAACACTTTTTTCCTTCAATTCTCTACTGTCACTCGTCGCTAACTCACTTTCATATCACTTTTCATTCAATATTCTCATGGCTTTTCTCTCCCTCTCCATCCATCTACGTGTAAACTCATAACCCTTGTTAGCAAAATGCGATCTATCCCTTTTTTTACATGACCATGCCAAGACACACGATTCTATATCTAAGTATTGTCAAAATTACAGTTCTAGTTGTAATTATCACTTAAAACATTCATATAAAAACCCAACAATAACTTTTTACTGTCGGCCTAGTAGATTGCATTTAATTATTGATGCAAAACATTTACAAAAATGCTCGGCATATACCACAAAAGCTTGAACACCGCACATAAATAAGCGTCATGATATATGCAGGCAGTCTGCTGAGACCCAATATTCAGGGTGATTCGGGAGCACGTCCAACGAACATTCATATATCATCCTAAACAGAGCCGCAAGGGATGAGTGAATAGCACGAACACTTGTCACTGTGACTGTACGGAGTAATTGTTTTATCAAGGAAGATAGAATAACAAAACACGGCTAAATATCAAGTGAGCCTGTCGGCTTGAAGAATTTATTTCAGAGAAAATGTAGTAGTACGAAGCCTGTATTTATACTATCAACCAAAACTGTTGTCGACGTGTGAGCGAGACACCACCACCGCGCAGTAGTGCGCGCCATCTCACTTCATCTCGAGGTTTTACCTATAAGATTGTAATACAAGTACAGTACTTTTAGAAAGTTTTGCGTATTCGCTTTCCTATCCATTACATTGTGACATAAAGGAGACAATTCACGTAAGTAGTTCGAGAGAAGTATCACCGTTGCTATGAATGTGTCTTGTTAGACGCCAGTAGGCATGAAACCAACAAGCTGGATCAAATTTATTTGCCTTCGAGATCGAATTATACGGTAATTGAAATCCGAATTGAATGAATTTTGGAAGAAAATTATGATACCATAAAAACAAATGATTACTTTTTTAAGAAGTCAAAAGTAAAGTGGGTCACGGCAATTGTTTTGTACTAACTTAGCTTTTATTTTATTAACGAGTATTTTTGTTAAAGGAGGTTGAATGTAAGGCTTTTGTTCATATTTCATAAGTCTATTGATAGCCTTTTGTTTTGATTTGTATTATGATTGAAGGGCGATCTTGGGCCTTGACCTATTACCATACATTCAGAGCCAGCCAGCACAAATCTTTTAATTTTTATAATAAAAGTAGAGTTACTAGGCTCGTTTTTATAACATTACCATCTTCCTTTCTCTTATGATCTGTAACACGATTCATCTCTTTGCCATATTCTCTGTACCTACTGTTGTTCAAGCTTTTCTAATCAGCACGTAAATTCTTAGCTTAAAGGCAAAACATATTTTATCTCTTTGTAAATGAACAGGTCTTATTTCTTAAAGTCTGAATAATAGCGGCCAGTTCGACTCGCGATCCCGCCGCGTCTGCTCATGATTAAGGACTCCGGTTGGGTCCGAAACTAGTTGGGCTACCCCGATAAATACGCGTGAGTAAACCATTACATCATTTAATAATGAATCATTTTCACGATTGTTACTATCAAAATAATCATAATGATATATTAATAAGATTTTGATTTTAAATAAGTAATCTTTCAGAAACTTTTGAAGCTTAAACGTTAATGCCTACGTACATGCCCAACTTACGTGTGCCTGCATAATAATTCAATACCTTCCTTCCAAAATTGGGTTAATTAAACCCTCTATCGCTTCTACTTTAGACCGCCAACCTGAGCGATTCCATAACTTGTCTTGTGTCACCGAGCTGTAGATTGGAACTATGGGAACTGCTCTTGAACTATTAAAGCGCTGTTTCTCGATTAAAATACTACTATTTTTATCATTAAGAATATTTTTTATTAGTGCGCACAAAAAACCGATGTAATTAGACACTTTGAAAAAAAGAGACAAGGCCTGAGTTTATTTCTAGGTTTTTTAACAGAGTACAACGTTAAGAATTGTGGACTACAGCTAGCTTAAAAGTAATCATCTGACATGTAAGAATGATATCGGATAACCTATTTGATTTTAGGTACCTTTTTTACCAGGTGTGTTTGGATTAGTTTCGTTGTTTAGTTATTTTTTCATCGAAAACCATTGAACATAATGCTCTGAAAATATATTATTGGTGATAGCGTTATCATCTTTGAACTGTCTAAACGACTCACAGTTTTAATCCCGGCACTCTCCAATGTTCTTTCGAACTTATGAGTTTAGTACAAATGAATGGTCGCTTGAAAAAACAGTCGAGAGAAACATCGTGAGGAAACCAGAACATCTAAAAACTTTATTAAGGGTATGTAGAAAATGTGATCAGTCTGATTGCTGTTTAAGGTCTAACCCCAGGTCTGATAGAGATAAAAATTGCGAAATGATGAAGTATCTTGTTTTTTTATTTTCATTTTCTGCCAAGGTTTTAGTAACTAGTGATAAATACATTCATTACGCTTATGCTTAGTGGTAATTTGAATATTAAAACTGATACACTAGTGGCCTCTAAGTGTTTAACAACATACTCTATATTCGTACATGTAGTGCCAACATCTTTGGAACACAGATTTAATACGAATCTAAATAGTATATATATTTCTGTACTCTGTGTGTGTATCTGTGTTCATGAACTATTAAACAAATAAATAAACAGATTTACACTTTGAACCTACAGGTTTAAAATTATCTTTGAGACAAGAAGGTTTTCATAACCTTGATGTCTTTAAAACGGAATTGAGATACTACAATTTGTGTACGCTTTGGTGGGCATTTTACAGTAGGTATGAAAAAGTCTGTTAATTATTGTGTTATAGAAACGTAATCTTAGCAAGTGTAAGAATAATTAGAGCTTATTGCGGTACCACTAGCTCTAAGCTTCAGATACAAATCCACATGCAAAACAAATGGTTTTGCGTACAGCAGTATACAAAGAAAACTGTCTCATAAAGTCTAGTCTAATACTATACAATTAAAAAACTTTATTTTCGATTTTTATATCATTATAAGCAAAATGAAAACTCTCGTTTAGAGTAATCGCGTCAATTATTATGGTCGCAAGTGTACTATACAATTAATTAACCAAAATGTTCCGACCCATTACCATGCATGTACCGCACGCTAATAAATTATTAACTACATTTGGTACTTAGCTCAAATGGGTGTTTGGCTAATTCGGTATGCAATGTGTGTTATTAGGAAGTTGTGGGATTTCGCTACACAAATAATATTATTATATTGAAATTCAATTATTTGTATTGTTTTTGGTTAATATTCAATCAAACCGCAATAGTATACAGCATTAAAAACTAAAAAAGATAAACAAATAAGTCTTACCTTAATTACCTATCACTTTTCTAAAAACAATTATCTAACGATGTCTCGCTAATCTAAAACAAACGTTTTCCTGCTAAGCATAATCCTATTTCCTCGCAAAGCAAAGTAACACGCAGGAAGGCAATAACACATCTTAATAGCACAGAAACGAAAAATCTACAATTTGACAAGAAAATCAGATTTTGATATTTTTAATTTTCGTACACAACAGACAATTAAACTTTTTTTTTCGAAACATTATATCAGCCAGTATTCAAATAGCAACCAAGGAGGTATAAACATAAAGTTTTGTATCAACTTGTTGCCTTAGCTTAGCGAAGCAAAGTTCTTGTCGCATGTACCAAGTGTAGCAACTAAAAACGAAAACTTTAGTAGAAGCGGGTTCCGTAGTATGCAACTGAGGATAGTGAATGGTCCAGCAGGAGTGATAAATACATGTTTCGTAAGTTTTAGCTTTGAAATAAGCGCATATATTTTGAGACGCTACTCATCGTCGCGGTGAGGTGTAATGTATGAGTAAGTAGGGTTGTTCTGTAGAGGTAATATCGACAAAAATGTTTTTGAAATTACTTTATTTGACCATCGACATTTTTAATTCATTATGGACACAATACATGAGAATTTTCTAAAAAAGTAAAGTTAATATGGTTATGCGTTTAAAAAAAACAAGTAAGAAAAATAGCCCCGAGAAAATGTTGAATATAAAATCGATTTATTTTTTCAGTCATAAAACAATGAAGAAAAATGTTCAATGAAAAATATATTTATTTGAGTTTATTAATTTAAATAAATAAGTAGAACACCAACTACCGCTACGTCTTAAAATAATATTATTGCGTTGTGAAAGAGGGATGCCACTCTACGCTGTGTATTGCGGTGTCACAGCCACAAAGCTTTCACATCCATAATAATATTACTGACGCGGTGGTAGACCTTGTTTTACAGAGAATATGGTATTCGACTAAATCTTATGATATACTCGTACCTAAATCTGTTCAGCCCGTCAAAAATATTTCCAAATATATTGATAACGTATTTTTCATATTATTACAATTTTAAGGAAGATAAAAAGCACTTAAGTATGGTAGTGAAGGCTAAAAACATCAGTTGTTAGTAAAAAACGTAGGTACTGGTAAGTGACGTGACACGATATCTTAAGTCACTGTACCTATCCTCTTTTTTGTTTCCAAAATAGAAGAAAAAATACGTAACCAAAATTTTTGAAAATCTTTTCTGATGGGCTACACACAGCTTTTTTTGCCAAATACTGTATTTGAAAATTCGAGTCAAAATTCGAGTACAGTTCCAATTATAATTATCAGTCCCATCACTAAACTCGTAGCCAAAAGTCAAAATCCAAGCACATGAAAAGCTTTCCCATTTAGTAGGAAACTCTAGTTAAACACTAGAGCAGGAAAATGATGTCACCTATTTATCAGCTCCGTATAATTATTTAAGCTTCCTAGGTTTGTTCCATTTTAGTGTACCTGAGTTTCTATTTATGTGACACTTACTGAGACGATTTCAAAATGTATACAGAAAGCAGAAGACAAAAAGTTTTCAATTTGACTTTTTTTTTCTCCTTCTGTTTGTTTTGAATAAACACGTTTTTAAAATTACTCTCGTAGTAAGGATTTTCATCCTTGTGTCGCGAAGGGTTTCACAAAACCCTTCTTGTATGCGAGGATCGAACCCGCGACACGACGCGTACAGTTTGGTTTGGCGTGCTGACCACCACCACTTGGCTATCCGTGCAGTATTTTGCCAGAACTAGAAAAGCATCTTTTGGAACAAATTATTTTGAAAAAATTATTACCAGAATAACCAGAGAAAGATGAAGTCCAGTTCACTTTTATTGTACCCGTACCAGAACCAGGTGAATTATATACTATAAAAGTTTTATTAAATTTAAATTCCTCAATAGAATCCTGAAGATCGCAGAACTCCACTTTCTAAGAAAAAATACCTTCAGAAAATTCTATCTGAATATTCTGCATTTTTATGTAGAGAATGTTTTTTCAATCATGTAGGAATCTGCTGGATTTTACCGATTTCATATTTTTCGCTGAAGAATTACCGAGTACGGAAACTTTATCAAAAGGGTGTATCATATTGCGTTTCTGGTATATATGAGAAAGTATGGAAGGCATAGCAATGCTATCGACAGTATTTACAACCCGAAGGATTTGATTAGGAGAAATATTAAGTTCAGATGTCCTTTCTGTCTAATTTTGTAGACGAGTTACATTCTTCCAGTACTGTCGCTGATTGAATCACTTCAATATATTGATCCAATATGGTAAACTTTGTCGTCTAATGGTCAGTCACCCTGACTGAGTTCGATTCCCAACCAAGACAATTTTGTGTATGATGGGCACGGTCATTTGTCTTTTATTTGTATGTACTAAGAAATGTATGTTTATCAGTTGTGTAGTACTCATAAAAAAGCCTCGCTTATTCTGAGACTAGGTGACTTTATGTGACGCGGTGGATCATTTTTAGATCAAATGAGATATCATTTCCATACATTTCTTTTTTTCCGTACATTGTAACACGCTGTCAAATTTACACCCTCCATATACTATTTACGACGGTTAAAAACTAGCAAACTAAAAACTATTTCAATAGGTACCATTTTGACATTTGAAATCTTTGAAGAAGTTTAGTATGTCATACAGAATTTGTATTATAAGTTTTAATGAAGTAGAACATAACACAGGTTTCATAAATAAGAATCCTTGCACAGAATAATAAAACAACGGCACTTTACGTGCCAAGATTGGTTTAGTTGGAATGTGACTGCATGTAATATTTCTACTTCCAGATAAATGGATTTTCCAGTGAAATGATATCTGAGAGAATGCGAGCACTAAGACATAAATGGATACTGGGTTTATTTAATATAAAACCTGTCAAGGGCGATCCTGATTCACGAACGTAAAGGTTTCGAAGAAATATGTTAAGAAAAACAAATTTACAAAATTATATTGGTTACTCAATAAATGTTTTTCCGTACCAACTGATACTTTACCGTTGGACTACCAGCTTACCGTTCAAATTTCGGCACTCACAAATTTCTCCGGTTTCTGGTACGTATCACAAAATAATTATCATTAAAACATTAAAATGGTGAATGAAGGAAAACTTAGTGAGTAATCCTATACACTTGAGAATGTTTCAAGGGTATTTTAAGCTACTTCAAAGGCATACTCGTAAGGCGACTTCATCTCTGATACTAGATTTATCAACCTTAAGAAAAGAAGAACAAAATTCAACGTTACGGAAGACCGTTCAGTTAGAAAGTACGGACTTTCCGATGAGCTGAATAACCGGTATTGAGTTAATAAAGACTTAGAAACTTCGGCTAATACAGCTTCTCCATTCCTAGTTGAGTCATGAAATCCTACTAATATTAAAAACGCGAGTTTGTATGTATGGATGTATAGATTTTTGTTCCTGCTTGACGCAAAATCCACTAAACGGATTTAGACGAAACTTTGTACACAGATAGTTTATAACCGGGATCAACACATAGGATAGTTTTTGTCATGATTTTATGTTCCCGTGAGATAGTTTTCGATATATAGCGTGCGGGCCCGGGGGCAATAGCTAGTTTAGATGAACCATAATCAAACATTACCTTCTAGAGTACATATGAAAATACTGAGTTGGCTCTGAACATCGCCCGTACGGTAACTTCGGTTCGCCAACAAATTGGATAAGCGAATCTTCATTTTGCCTATTACACGTTCGCCAGAACATGCTGTATTTGTAGATTTTAGAGTGTGTACATACCTTTATAGCTGCGTATTTGAGAAAGGATATGTAGTTGTTTGAATTTAGTGATTCAGCTTGTTTGTTTTGCTTTAAATCATATTGAGTAAAACGTAGGAGCTTTTCCCCTTTTCATAATAAAATGGGTTAGTTATTAAATGATGCGTTTGAGGCAAATCTTTGAGAAAATGATTCGTAATGCGAGTTGAAAATACCTTAAATGTATGTCGTATTTCATTGGATATAGTGAAGCGTGTAAGTTTATAAGATTCCCTATTTTAACTACTTTGATTACAATCAGCATCATCGTCCTACAAATTTACCAACTGTACTGGAGTCGATTTCCAGTCTAACCAGATGTAGCTAAGTACCTGTACTTTACAAGGAGCGACTGCCTATCTGACCTCCTTAGCCCAGTTACCTGGGCCACACGATACCTCTTCGTAAGACTGATTGTCGATTTTCTAGCTGTCTGATGTATAACAGTCGGGACCCATAATTTAACGTGCCTTCCGAAACACGATGGGACTGTTTTTGTCCTCTGTTACATCACAAATACCGAACAAAACTGTGTATTTAGATCAATACGTTTACGTGAAACGATGAAATTTTTAAGGTTCACATTGCAGTTGATTTTTTGCAAAGAATTTCACTTTGTTGCTTGCTGTCCAGTTTTATTTGGGCCTTTGGAAAATATTCGCTTTATTAGTTGATTTTAGGGTTCCATATACGGTACGGTACGGTAAAAACGGAACACTATTACTGAGTTAAGTAATAGTTGTAAATAGTAGAACAGGAAATGTTTTTCTTTCTCTCTCGCTGCCTGATAAAAGGGCTAGACTTTCCGAATTTAATATAAGATTAAGAGGGCTCAGCAATATTAACTACGTAAAATATGGTCTAAACTAAGAATGGAAAGCGATCCAATATGCCTTGGGAAAAGCCTAAGTAGCTGAAGTAGACTCAACAACCGTATACTTAGAATAAATTGTTTCGTCTTCAAATTGACAAAACAAACAACTGAATGTCTTCTTCTTTTAATTGTCCTCTCTAAAAGATACGGTGTATTTACAATATTAATTAACGTAACCTGGATACAACTAACTGTTCTAAGTTTAGATTGACATCAACACGGTGTTTTGACGATCCTTGTTTTATTTTTAGCTTCTGTACCTCTACCAATAAATACATACGTACCTACAACAAAACAGAGAATTGGGGAAGCGAGATGGCGCGATACAATGCCTATAGCTATATCTCGCTTACACGACGATAGCATTTAATGTTGAAATGTTTTTGAGGACTCATGGTAAGTGCCATTTTCGTTGTGTTGTTTATCAAATAATATTATAGTTCAAAACGGTGTTTAAGGCGTGGCTGCCAACCGCAGGTCTTAATAAGTTAATATTTAAAGTCAATTTACGATGTCTACTAATAAATAGGCTAAAGGCTCAATTTCCACTCGCAAGAAATAATTTTGATAAGCAATTTCCTTTGATAATTTCTTCTGTATATTTTTTTTTGCGTATCAAAGCACTTTTTTTACTTATTTATCAAAGCTGTTCCGAGAATAAATAGATTAAAAATACTTTAAAAGCAAAATAGGTCTATTACTATGGTGATATTTTAATGATAGTTAATCGGATGGATATTGAAGGCTTATACAGCTTCCTTTACAAAGAGAGAAGACCTCATGTTTCTAAGGGCACTTTCGAAATTCTTAATAACATTAGCCTATAAATGGTCCACCGCTGGGCACAGGACTCTTCCCATATATAGGAGGTTTGAGTATCCCTTATTTTTTTGTTAAGGCAGGGGAATTCTCATGGACTCCCTCGGGGGAGGAAATGGGTAGTGTCAGACTCTTACTGACTAAACCTGAACTCCGCGTTTTTGTGTCGGTGTATGGCAATGTGTTGCAATCAGTTTCAGTATCCCTACTGATCATAATGCAGGCGCACAGCAGGTTTGCGGTTGTCTTTAAAAATATTTGTATTTTTTATGTTTTTCTCCACTTTCCTCGAGGTTTTTCTTCATCCTAACCTCCTTTACAGATAAATGTAAAAATCTCATCGGTAATCACGCTTGCGTTGGGATCGAACCTACACCTAGTACATACACAGCCATACATAGAACCGTAACCTCAACGAATCACTGAAAAACTTATTTAATTAAAATAATTATATAAGTACCAAGAGTCTTAACCTCAATCACGAAAACAATGTTGTTAAGTTTTGAAAAGCAAGTTCAGTTACGAATAATTCATCTGTCTGGAATTTTATTATTATATCAGAAACAAAACCGCTGTAAACTGTTATTTAGTGAACTTCATAAACACTGTCGGCATTTCAATGTCGGGAAATATTTCTAAACAGTCGGTATATCATAATATTGGTTTTCATTCGTAAGTACTGTGAACTCAACACAATATTGAAACTTAAGCGTTGTTAACGCTCTTATGATGAGGGGATAAGGTTGGATTCACTTTGTCGATTCTACTGAGTTTTTGACATTGACTTTATTTGGAATTAAACAGGGTTTTGAGGTTAATATTTCTATTTATATAACTATTTTGGTGTTGTTACAGGTTTCAAGTTAATAGTTGTTGTCTTAAGGTTGCTTAGAACTTGGTGTGACCTGAATAAAATTTAGAATATAAAAACACGATATTAAGCTATCATTCCTTATGAAATAGAATTGAAAGAAAATAATTATCTGGGACTCTAGGGATGAAAAATTTAAATATAATATTTTTAACAACTTCCACACTAAGGAATTTAAAATGCAATCTCATATTTAGAATAACGTTTCAATTGTGTCTCAAAGACCTATTTGAATTCGATTTTGATATATTCGTCCCATACTTAGACGTAGACAATTTATTTACTTTGATTAGGACGTAGGCCCAATTAGTACTTACAGTGTAATATGTAAATTAATATCAAGGTTTAGAGTAATTAATACGATAAGATTAGAGGGGCATTAACGGGTTTCTAATAAGCAAGCAATTATCATGCGCAATTAAATTGAGTAAAATGACAGGACTGTTAGCTTAGTAAGCGCTGAAAGCTGGAAATCGTTATTGTAGGTAGCAAGAGTTGTTTCGAAAGTAATCTGTACAATTTTTACAATATTCATTTACCTTTTTTCAATATCTTTTCTTTAACAAAAATGTGTATTCAGAGTATTTAAAAACCATTCCATGAAAACGATAAGTAAATTTTAATTAATTTAATCATATTAAGCTTTCTCACAATCACGAATTTCACGAACCAGTAATTTTGCATTAAAAAGGATTTATAAACAAAATACAATTAAATTATTTCGATAACGTTCTTTTAATGTATTTAATGGGAATAATATATAAATAAAATGTATGGAATTGTATAACGGTTTAATTTGTACTGAAATGTTCGCTACATTTTAGTTTTGGTTTACGTGACTCATTTGTTGAGGCAAATAGGTGCGGTTGCAACCGCGCGGGCCGTGCCTGGTGGTCACATGGCACTCTGGACGGTTACACAGAAAGTCCAGAAAAAAAACTAATACACGGTCTATTACTTGATTAGTTTTCTTTAAAATGTTAGTCAATGGAGCGAAAAAAAAAACATTATTATCTTGAATAATTAGTTCTCATTCGACGGTTCACTAACATTCACAGGACGCTTCACAAGTACCTTGAAAGCACAATGTGTGTATGTAACTGTAGGTCTAAAAGATTCACTGAAAACAAAATCATTCTCGATAAATAGGTAAAAGAAAGAAATTTAAAGCATTTTTTTATGTAAAGAGCGTCTGAGCTTCTTGAAGCTTTCTTCGTGGCAATAGCATTTCAAAACCGCTCACTGAGAGTCAATAGTAATGTAGTCTAACGTTACTGAAGCAAGATTTAGGCCAGCGGATAATAAAAACATGATGATTTTGTTGGATTTTTTTTAACCATAGTATTCCTCAAAAGCGTAAACAAAACAACAAGAAAAAATACAATATTAAATTTGTTTACTATAGTAATGCAATAGTACGGTAAATTAAATTGAACATTAATTTTCAAATGAGAAGTCCTTTTTTTTAAATTACGTTTTGTGCGAAGTTGACCTTTTTAAATAAATTTATTGTTAGAATTGTAACAAAACGCAACGGCCTGTCATTAATGATATTAAAATAAATAAATTTCACGGAATATGTTCGGAATAGCTCATAATGCGGTTTTGTTGAACATAAGTGTGCAATTTGATACAATTAATTAGTTTTATTTTGAAATCTGTTTTTCGTACTGTTTTGATGATCACATAAAACCTTAATACTTGATAAATGTCTGTGTACACATATTCAATGAAAAAATGTAAATACTTAGTGGTTTCATAGGTTTACGCGAATGTTACATTGAAATGAAACTACTTTTACGGATTTTATCGCGGTTTAATTTTAGATTTTAGTTAAAACTATAATTTAAAATATCGAGAAAATGTTTTTATATGTACCTAGATATATCAAGAGCAAATGGCATATTCAATCAAAAGAAAATAACACCAAATTAACACAAGCAAAAGTTACACCAAAAACAACCGGAAAATTAATTCAAGAGAGTTTAAAATTTACATTAATTTCACGGTTCGTAATTTATGTATTTGTCCAATGAATTGCAAACAATATTTATAGCACACTAGCGAAATTAAGTACCTAATTAAGCAAATAATCAGAATTGTTTTCATTCCATTTTATGAGCTTCGGCAAACACTTCAATCATGAACTATAGAGGTTGGAGGCTAGTAACACTAATGAGGGACTTAATTAGCGTATGACTATCGACCTATTGACTGTTTCGTATAGTCAAAGTATGGAAAAGTGGACTTTATTCAGTTTTTAATCCAGTTCTTTTGAATATCAATGATATTTTGGATCCTATTAATTAATGCAGCGTTTTAAAGTGCTTGGAAAAGAGAAAACTTGAAATAAAAACTGGATTTTGATGTTGATTTCTTAAAAAAATCTTAAATAAAAGAAACTTAAGAACCGACTTACTAGCTAAACTACCTTAAATCGAATTTGAATAACAAAACCACAAAACAGCGAAAGAAAACTCAATTTGAACTCTACATTTCTGATGAAAAATAACTTCTTCGCTAATCGCAGTAGCTACTTACTGTACTACGACTTTCGAACAATGTATAACATTTTAAACTGCATTTTTATTCAGCATTCGTTTATCTTCTCTTTACGTATTATGATAAAGAAGTTGATATTCCCCATCGGGAACATACGATGCACGGTGACCACTTAGGATCGGGTGTTCTCTGCTCGCTTTTATAGCACCTTTGCATAACTATGATATTATCTTCAAGATACTTCGAAGAAAAAATAAGGACTCCTTGTCTTGTAGGATAAATATTCAATTTTATAAGTTACGTGAAGAGTTAGGTTGTTTCTCATTTTGGAGTTTATTATCGAACCAATCATTTACCTGTTTTCAGTTATAAAGTGCTGCAGTCAGTGTGCAGAAATCGATAATCGTATTTGTATCGAAGTGTCACAATAAAAAATTAACGATGCTGTCGAAATGTCATAATTCGTAAAAATAACGATATTTTTGATTTAAAATCGATAAAACTTTTAGAGATAGTTTTTGAAATTCGAACACAGTTGACTTTTGATTTGACGCAATTTTATGTACATGACAGCAAAGCAATGATCAGAAAATTGAGTTTGATATTGTGTTCAATAGATACATAATATTATCACGTGTCAAAAGTTTTTCAGATTTAAAAGGAGTTAGTACAAGAACTTCAGATCTGTCTTAAAAAGTCCTATAAATTTCATTATTTAGTTCTTTTGATCTTTTACGTTCTTAAGAAAGATTTTCCTATAGAAACTCAAGATTGCGAATAAAAAAGTTTGTTTTGTACATGTAAATTGCACTGAGCAAGATGAATAGATCGCTTTCCACTATAGATTTTACCTCGGAGTTTAGAATTGCAGTTGGAATAAATAGCTGAAGAAATGTAGAGAGAAATTCAGACTTCATTGAAAACGACTTTTGTATACCGACAATCCGAACTGTTAGTTTCCATTGACTAATAAAAATATACTTTTTCCTTGTGTCAATAGAACAAATTATGTATTTATTTGAAGAAGATGGGTATAGTAGTAATGAAGGAATAGATCTAAGATTTGATAAACAAAAATATATACTTCGTTTTCAGTCAAAACACAGACTAGCTTCACATTCGTCAATGCATTTCAAAAGCATGAACAATAAAAGGCCTGGAATCTCCAACTAAAAGATACGTGCATATTCATCAATCATACTCAAAACTGTGAAGTGTATGACGAATGCGTTGAGAGAGAATGAGTTAAGAAACTAGAAACGCTTGCAAAATCCAGTTTTCAGAGGATGTTATATAGGCTTTAAGAATTTAACGGATCCGACTTTTTTGGGGTATTGAATCCAACAAGTTAAAACTTAACATTATTTCATAGCTTTCATATATCATGAGCCGTTAAAGGTATTTCAAATGTTCGATAATTATGTTTCTTTTTAAGGTCATAATTTCTTTCGTGATAAATAAGTGGTTGGTGCCCTCACCGTCTTGACTTAGCTTTATTTGTCCCCTAAACTTTTTTTTTAGGTTATAACAAAATCCCTGCTTGTTTATCGAAATTATACTCATAAATATTAAATTAGCTTTGGACTTCTTTTCCGGGTTCAAAAACCTAATGACTTCAACCCACGCCGAAGTCACATCTGTCTTTCCTACTGAAAATATCCCAGGTTCCTACAACTGCCTACGCCAGAGCCACGGGATCGCTCAACTCAACATTGAACTTTTCTATTAAACTCCTACAATATTTATTCGTATCACCTTAAGTTCTGCAAAGGACGAACCAGACGCGGGTGTCACTTACAAAGTCGAAATAACATCGTTACAACAAAAAGGAGAACTAATGGACACTTCTTCCTTAAAAAGAAGGCAATTTTGAGGAAAGTGTTTGTAATTACGTCGTAGAGTGGCCAAGTTTTATTTTTATTATGCTTTTGTTTTACGGTTCATTATTTAAATTTATTGTTGTATGTATATCTTCGTTTCGTTTAAATGAACGATTATCTGTGACCTACACTTCTACATTTAAATTTAAAATGGATGTTCCATAGCCATTCTCTACTATTACTTTACTAATATTTGAAATTGAAAAGAGTAGACGAAAAATACAAAATATTATGAATCTGACTTCCTTAATGCCTCTATTTATAAGGTAGAGCAGTAATAACAATAAACAAAACAAAAGAAGTCCAAGAATGTCCACCAAAGGAAATAAAACCAAAAATACCTGAAACCACGGTGCCGCAGCAAGTAAAGCACCCCTCTATAAGATAGAAGACAATACATTCGATCTCCATAATGGCAACCGCATAGAAAGCCTATAGGTTCGATAAATATCATTGTAATCCGGATCTCGATATATTTGATGGATTCCGTCGACCCCACTCACTATACCAGGCCTACTATTGTGTTATCGAGAATTCACTATGTAGGCTTTTGTTTTGGTTGACTATATCTTCTTTCTTTTTTTATATATACAAGCTTTTCTTCGCGCCTTGGCCTGCGTGGTTGTCGGTAACATAGATTAGTATAGTTTTATGTGTGTTTTTAAGGTCAAGTCCTTCAATATCCCAAGCGTAAGAGAGAATTCTTTGTACTGATAAATGAACGATTGTTTTCTTTGCACGCCTCATAGTTATAGTTCTTCTACACCCGAAATATTATTATATTGTTCTATTGTTCTTTGAGTCTGTATCTATCCCTAAATAACGTTACCATATTTAAAAACACATTTTACCAACATGTAGAGCATACGAAATTATGTTTAAATAACATGTCGCTGCTCTGAAGTGTAAAGGGATGTCAAAACGGGTGCGGCAACGTGTTTTAAAGAAACATTTTATATTATACACGTAGCATGGTTCAGATTTTTTGCAGTATCACGTACACACACTGATACGCACACTTGTACAACGTAGAAAACATTTTTTAAGACAATAAACAAAACTATTATAAATGTAGAAAACGGATAAGTTTAATTAAATTAGGAAAAAAAAATATTAATTTAATACATTATTTTTATGGACGTAAAATTCAGAAAAGTAGCTTAAAATTGGAGTGACAAAAAACAAATTATGAAATAAGCGTACAAAAGAACATAAATTAAGAAGAATTACGCGGCAATTCATAATACGATCTGAATAATTTACACAAAAGATAACATTATATATTTAAGTACGACATTTGAGGTCTTAATGACGTCATAAAAGTATGCAAAGTATGAAATATCGTCACCAAAATATACGCACAAACGTTCCCTCTATATTATGACACCGCCATACAAACGACCAATCAACTTCATACCAGAAAAAGTGAAAC
This sequence comes from Trichoplusia ni, assembly GCF_003590095.1. Classification (NCBI taxonomy): domain Eukaryota; kingdom Metazoa; phylum Arthropoda; class Insecta; order Lepidoptera; family Noctuidae; genus Trichoplusia; species Trichoplusia ni. The sequence continues at coordinate 4,671,619 of NC_039496.1, forward strand.
ACAGGAAATATACAAAATTATTCTTCAAGCGTTAGGCGAATAAAAAAATTAGGTCCTTAAAAAAGCCGTCTGTCGCATCAGAAATAAGGCAAAGTGTTTGCAATTACATGGACAAATGACCCAAGATGAGTAAAACTCGCTTATAAATAAAATACAGAGAAATACTGGCCAAGCGTTTTACTGAGAGTAGCGAACGCCGTTTTTCACTTTTATGTAACAAGTTAATTTAACCTCTTTAGGTGGGCGAGTTTTTTTGCAGTGCAGTGTAAATATGACTGGTACACGTCTGTCGTCCGTGCATGAAAATTTATCTCAATGGAACTAAATTGTGATTATAATTCGTGTTACTTTCAAATGGAGTAGATGTATTGCATTTAATTTAATGTTAAGTTTTTTTTGCGTATGATGTGATATTTAATTAGCAGGTAATTTAAAATGTGTGAAAAATATTTCAGGATTTAGCTTACATTTTTAATAGAGAGAAATATATGTTAAAAAACATCAAAACAACTAGCTGAAGTGAAATTGTCAAAGTAACTAAAATTATCACGCGCCCTTGTTAAAATACTAAAAAAGTCGGTCAAGTACTAGGATTTGTATCTCGAGATTTCCGTAAAGAAGGCTAAAAAAAACATTTTAAAAAGTACAGTAGTAAAGACGTCACCTGCGAAAATTCAAACTGTATAGCTATTAAGGTTCATGGGTTGTATCTGACGACAGACAGAGGGACGGACGGAGAGAACCCTTTGTAAAAGAGTATACTAGAAAGTCTAACAATCCTGTATTCACACCAGGACATTTGAAAGGCAACTAAAGTAAGCATTAACGATTATATCAGACAGTGTATAATATCAAAGATCTCGTCAAAGTGTAGTTCAAACTTGAGATAACAAGGATAGTTTGACAAAAGTCTCGAGATTTTCCACGTAATAAACTAAAATGTAGGTAATGTAACAAACTTCTGAATAAACTTCTTGGTATTTACCTATAACTGAAAATGTAAATAGTTAAATATTTGTGTTTCATCCTGACCTAAAAAATTCTAGCTATATTTTTCAGTTCTAAAATCTTTATTTGCTTTTCCCGAATAAAATCCTTTGCTTGTATATTTTTTTGTAAAATTTTATTGAATCCATTTCATGAAACAAACTAGAAATGTTCGGAATACATTTTATTTATCCCAAAAAACACATGGATTGCTAGCATACTCATAGAGTATCAATTACAGAGTTTGACGTTGGATCAAGTGTCGCATACGTTCAAAAGGAACTATATTTGAAAATTCCTTTGGTTTTGAATAACATTGGAAACGAAACGAAATAAAAAAAACATAAAGTCAACTTGAGAAATACGGCCATTACTTTTTTGAGTCCATTCCGTTAGCAGTTAAACTTTTAAGGAATGTAATACATTTTCTGGGTATCGTCGCTACCTGAATCGAGTTAGAATAAGCCTCCAGTAATATAAATTCCACACAAATTCCTTTCGGAACTTTTTTCCTTGAGAGCAAAAATGTTTTAAATAAAGAAAGAACTTCACGGATTGATGTTGTCCTGGTACTTGGGAGTTCTTGAGAGTTAGTAAAACGTTTTTTTAATGAATACTGTCAGTTACGTAAACGATAAACTAAATTATGAATTACAAGGTTTTTTGCTTGAATTTTAAATTTATATTATTTTACCTACGTAGAGATACTGTCCACTGTCCTCATGCATTTAACCATGTTCTGACATTCTCAAGGTGGCAGACATTATAAAGTATTACGTAATAGATCGCATCACGTCCTCACAAAAAAACGTATTTATCTGATTGAATAAAAAACATTGAAAAAGAAAATGGCACAATCGCTCAAACAGACGACGAGCTTAAAAATAATTCCGCTAATTTATTTTTTTCCATCTTCAACAAAATTTAGGGCAACCCATTATCTTCATATTCCTCCAAGCTTCCGCGTCAGCAATTCAAAATTAAATGTTTAAATTACGTCATTATTGTTTTATACACTTTCTCCAGTAAATCCTTCTAAAATTATCACGGTCACGCGTTCCCGTCGGTTTTGCAGCGAACGGCAAAACGCTGAGGGCGTCAGAAAAACAAAAATAAAACTTTTAATTTCATAATGGAACTAAGCAGAGAACTGTGAGACGGGCTTTGTGGAGACTAGGGGGATAGACCACAGCTCACATACGGGCAAGTAGACGTATAGTTGACGGCATTTGATTTGTATTTGATACAGGATTTTATTGTTAATGAATTGGAGCAATTTACGACTTGGCAATTTCGTCAGTGCCTATTCGCTGCATCGTAATTTCGTTGTTGCAATATGGTCGGTGTAAGAATACGAATGTGAGAATGACAAATATCCAAATATTTCTTCTCTCAATCGTTAAAACTGAGTCCTGTACAAATATGTGACTGTCTGGATAGACATAGATATGCGTGTGACTTGAATGATGAAGGCCCCTGTAACAAAGGGATTAGATTTAAGAACAATTTAATAACAAAGATAATTAACCGCGATCCTTGTGTTTAGTATTTTATCATTATAGCAGAAACAGAAATACATCATCAGATTCGGCCTGGTGTTAAACAAACAGACAGATGGGCAAACAGCAATAGGGTTCCGTTTTTACTCTTTAGATAGGGAATATCCACGACCACTAACCATTAGTATCTTTCAGTATATGTGTATGTATATGTATAAGTACATATGTATATCCGATTCACTCTCTAGTTATGCCTCTTGCTCAAAAAAATCCTACACCAATTTTTTGGAAGAAGTTTCTTGCTACACGGAGCTTTTCCTTAAAACGAACATGACGTGTACGGCAGATTAAACATCGATTTATCCAACTTCATTCAGCCCTAAATAGTAGGACCACATGACATTTATCCCATAAGATCCAAGATTACGTTAACCATAATAAATCTTTCTCCGATGACAACTTTACCATACGCAAAGAGTTTTTCATACATTTTCCCTTCTATTAATAAACGTGACGGACATGTGTCGCAAATGAGATCCAAATAATCTTCCAAAAATGGTGGGAAGCGGTAATACTTTGAGAACTTGCTGATTTTGGGATTGAAGGTCTCTTTTCCCTAATACGAGTATACTTGATATGAACTGAATATGGGCTATTTAACACCTGTGCTTGCCATTCCATCATCTGATATTCATGTTATTTGCAAATCTGTGAAGGGACCTCGGGTATTTTTGTCCTAAACAGGTCGGTAAAATTTTTGAAAGGTTGCAGTGTAGATATTCAGAGAAAAAAACAAATAAAATTAAACTCTGAATAGACCAATTAACAAATCATTTTTTGTGCTATCGGACGAAATAAGAATAAGTGTCGCAAATACAAGAGTTTTGTATTTATCATATCTCAATCCAGATATCAGAAACAAACTGCATAAAACGACAATCCACAATAAATCAAACGGTTATTAAAACACGATAAAAAATAAACGTCGTATTAAAGGTAACGGGTTTTATGTAGTGTTCAATAGCAGCGGCCATATTGGAAATCGAAATACAAACGATAGGGAGCTATCAATGCGAAGTTAAACGGAAGGTGCATTAGAGGAATTGAATGTGATGGCGGTGTCCGCTTTCAGGCCAACTCAATTAATTGATTGAGTTTATACAGTCACAGACAGAATTATGCTTTAAAAATATGGTACTATTTTTGTTCGGATTGCTTTAGTATTTTTTATCCAATTTTTGGTATTAAAACTGCAATCAAATTTAATGTAACTTTTTTTTTCATTCAGTTATAGTATATATTCAGTTATAGTATAGGTATTCTATTTCACTTTTTATGATTAGGTTTTTGGAATACGTTCGTACGTGCGTTCTAATTAATTTTACATACGTAGAATTTATGCATTGGACTTTGTATATTCAATTTGCAAGAAGTTTCGAAAATACATTACCTGTAATCGGACCTTAAGATACAAAAATTCTAAGAACGATCCAATTATATTTGGAAGTTTAATGAGATTTTCATTACAAAATATGTCTAAATGTATTTACTAAGCTCCATAATCAAATAAATGTATTAAATAGTATCGGATTTTGATTTCACGAATTTGATGATATTTTATCGAAACCCAAATTGTTACAACAATTTTGTCACCAAGTGTAGGCACACTGTACAATCACACGAAAAAATAAAAATCTCCTAACAGAAATTTTCATAGGGGTTATCGCGCCGTGTGTTCATACCTGTATATTTGGCGTAAGCAATTAGGTTAATTTCTCTTTTCATAAGGCTCAATGTACACAGGTTTGGCAGAGTCAATAGGTGGAACAAAGCGACCAATATTTGTTTTTCAGCTCTTTGGTGCCTATTGTATGATATTGTTGTTTATTCAATTGTTTTGGTATTCGGTTATCAGATTAAATCTTTTTTATAAAGGTTTTCGGGTCAAATATTCTAAAAACCGGCTGCATAAAGTATCTTTTTTCTGTCTGGGAGTCTTCTGCTGACACCTTAATGTTTGTGGTACCTTTGCGACTTTATCTAGTGAGGGCGTCGTTTAAAAATACAAATTAATAATAATAATATTCCACAACTTTCACACAACGCCATCTAGTCTCAAACTAAGCAGAGTTTGTATTATGAGTACAAATGATCGTACGCATCACACAAACATTTGTCCTGGGTGGGAATCGAATCCGGTTTAGCAGTCATCGACACTAACCACTAGACCAACAGGCCCGGCGAATTCTCGAAGTCAATTTTATGTGATATTTATCTGTTAATTTGGATTTATATAAATATTTGTTTCATTGGACAAAATGTATCATACCTTACGGTCTATAAAACTCAAGCATAAAAAAACAGTTATTTATTCTGCTTCAACCAACACAATAAAAGTTCAATATAGTAATTGAATAATACAAGTTTCTCGTAATAAATACTCTTTTGAGATAATAATTTAAAAGTTAACAAAAGGTATAATTTATTATTCATCCCGGTTCGAATAAAATGAGTACCGAGAATTAAATTATGTTTAAATTACAATGTTCATTGTTCAATGGTTCCAGGAGTGCAAATATCAACAATTGTTTGCATTTTACATTGACAAAGTAAATATCCAATATTATTTAAACAGACATTTAATTTATGATATTTTAATGGTGTTTTCGTACAAACTAAATACATTTTTTTAATCAAATGGACTAATAGCCAAAGTAAACAAAATAGTGGTTTAAAAATAATTCACAAATAGTAGTCTCGTCTCAAATAGACACTCTTCTTCAAAATATCATTTTTGCCAGAAATTCTTTACAGATATTTTTTTTACTGATTATCTTCTTTGCCGCTGTAACAACAATTACGAAAATAAAGGTCGTGGTTAAGCAACGGGTGTAGTTAAACTCATAAATTTGTCACCCTATCTTGTATCTGGTTTTTATTAGCATATTTGTGCTTCGTCGCGATTCCAACTTGCACGCGACTAGGTTTTCCTTAACTAAAACGTCACTCAAAACTTAAACATATTTGCTGTAGGCAGTAATAGAGGTATACATGTTACCATGTACACGGAAGTATCCCTCACAGGCATACGTATTGACTAATGACCAATTACGTTAATAGAGTACCTAGTCTGACTAATATTTCAGTCATGACGTACGCTCCTAACATTATATACAGTGCCTAAACACCTGATAGCCAAATAGATCATGAATTACGAAGATTAGTTTGAAATATTGACACAATACCTAATAATATAGATGGGCTGTATTAGCGATTAGATTGAGATGACTTAGCAGTGCGTAAATGGGATCTAGTTAGCTCGGAGTAACCTATTGCGTTAGGAGCGAGAAGCGATCTTGAATTATGATGATTGGCAGTAATCCAATTTGCTTAGGGTCTTTGTATATGAGGAAACGCAAATGTCTAATAAGAGGAGGATAAAGGCGACAACGTTTGCCTATGTATTGCCGGACACCTACAGTTGTGGACGGCAGTAATCGCCTAGATTCTAAAGTTGTGGGATATAATAAAAAAAACCTTTACAAAACGCCATCTAGTCTCAGACAACTGATAAACATACTTATATATTACTAAATATATGACATATTATAGACAAATTACACCCATACTCCGTGTTCATCACACAAACATTTTTCCTGGGTGGGAACCGAACCCACGACCTTTGGTGTAGCATTAAAGGCAACTAAGCACTTTAAACCAACAGGCTCTTATTGGAGAATAGCGTTACCTCGTGTCCGAAAGACCTTAATGTGTGTGAGCTATTTGAATCGGGGAAACCGATTGATGCTGTCACAGAAAACGATGTTGACTTATGGTGATTAGCAGCAATCCAGTTATCTTAATGATAGTGTGCGACAAGTACTGAATAAATTAATTAGATTTGATTGGAAGAAGTAGTCGAATATAAACATAATGGGAAAGGTCAGAGTGAGGGACTCGGATCATAGGGTAGGAAATGAAAGAATTATAAAAATAATAAGAATATAAAATTAAAAGTAAAATCAAAGGCAAAATTGGATTCTGGATATTGGATCAGATGAGCCCTTGATTAAAGACTTGGGAATGTCTATGTCCAACAGTGGACCGCGATTTGACTAATTGATTCATAAAGCAAAAAAATAATTTCATTCTCCTCAACAGGCTAAAGTGAAGTACCATCGTTGTTTTTGTTAAATCCTTGATCCACAACAAATACTTTCACATAAACTTCCAACCTATAACAGAAATCAACATTCCCACTATATAACATAGGTGTCCCTATTTGGAAGTTAGCCAGATCTGGAAGTACTTGCGTGCCCAGTCTAATTCAGTTTGAATGACACTAACATGCCCCATATCGGACACTGATTTGAATTACAATGGAGTTTGTTACCATCTACAACTAACTTCAGAGTTCGAGAGAGTCGGGAATTAAAATGAGACGAGTTTGTAACATTGGGACCCGTCCTCACTTGTTTTCGTTTGGTGATTGATCTAATGTCGCGTTTGTTAGCTTAATGTCTGAGTATCTAAGTAATTTGGTTGGTTCTTTTTTGTCAAATAATCGACATTATTATTTTGTCTGTCAATCGTTTATGGTATAGAAATAGCGTGAAAACGTGTCTGGTCATCAGCATTGATTGATTAAAATTTGCACATAATTTATCGCTGGGCTATACTCAAATCATGATAGAGGAAACAATTTTTCTTCTTCTCCTTTATGTGTCTGTTGTAATTTTTTCCCTTTGTTCTGATTCATTCTGTAGTTTGCTTTATTTACCAGTAATTGTCTTTCAAAGAGCAAACTGCTGAAAACAACTACAAATGACAGTAAGCATCCATTAGCTTACGCCTTATTTAAAAATACTCTATCGACAATTTTTTTCTTAAGGCCCACTTTAATTTTTGTTTTGTTTTTACCTTTTTCTACCACACAAATGATCAAACGTACTGATCAAAACTCTTTCCTTCTCTGTACGGGTTTGCCAAGCACTAGGATATCTACGATCTGATGTTATTCTTTATCCTCGTATGAGTATTACAGAAGAACCGTGAATTAAATTTATTTAGGTTTCATTCAATTTGTAATAACGGTGCTATTCATCCATTGAATATACACACCAAACGAAAATAAGTAAATATTTTTATATCTTCACAGCATTTTTCCTCTGGTTTTATTAATCCGGGTAGATGTGTGTGTATATAATTTATTTAATACATAAACATTTATTCTTCGTTTCATTTGCGACGCTGAATTTCTGGGAGAGCTGTTTTATTAAAAACTTCATAGGTTTCATTTGATTTAGGTGAATTCATCTTATATTCTGGTCCCATACTAAGAAATTCTCAATGGCTATCTTTAGAAAACCTGGAGGTAAATTGTTATCAATAACTAGTTCCTGAATAATGGAACTGTGCTTACTTCATTTCTTATTTCCAAACCTCCTATTGTTGTGGCATTAAAAATAACTATTGTACTTTTTCTGCCAACAGAAATCAACACCTGTGAAAATATCAACTGCCCAGCTATCATGGCGTATAGAAGACAGCCTACACAGTAACAGGCGAACATACATTTAGCGCGGAAAATTGACATACGAACTATAGTGCTTCAGTAATGGGGTTTTAATCCTTTAGTTATCAAATATTAAACCTTACAATTTCAAGTAAAGTCATTACAAAGTTGTTCTTGATCGTTCGTTGGTCACAAAATAGGTGTTACACACTATAACATTGTCGCTATTTAAGCTAATGTACCAAGTAATTGATATTGTGTTCGCTCGAAGAAGCAATCGTTTTAGTGACGGGGTCAGTGATTTTGGTTAATACGATTGTTTAATCGATGAAATATCGATTCTCTAATATAAGATTTGTGTAGGTGGTGACTTTACTACCTTCGACATTAACATACTATATCATTGTCTCTTGAGCTGTTTTCATTATATTAACTGTATTTATGTAGGTGTTCAATAATAAGTACTCACTGGATGGGTCTAAAATGGTCTAGGCTCAGAAGAAATAGCAGCTTAATATGATATACACGGATAGCTCAGTTGTATAGGTGACCATGGCAAATACAATATTTGTGTGATCCACGAATGCTTGTTCTGAGTCTTGACGTCTTTGTGCATGTGACTTGAATTATCGTGGAACGACCCGTGAAACAAGGATTAAATTCCTAAAGTGCTTTAGGACAAAATCTTTGCCGTCAAATTTATTTCCATAAGAAAACTAAACCGGTATAGAAAATACAGCAGATAAAAAGCAAAATATATCATTTGCTGTCATGCCCGAGTAAAAGAAAATTAGAACCTCATTTACTTCCACAAAGTATCGTTCTTATATTATGTACCTAGTTGTTAGCTATTTAGCAAAGGGACACTTAACACATTCTATATATAGACGAGAGTTTTCTGATCTTTGCCGAAGAACAGAATGACCAATTAACAAGTTCGTACAACTTGAGAAAGTTCCACGTTTGAGTGTATATCTTTCCTTTTACAAGTCTAATGGATACTTGATTTATTCCACGGGGAAAAACGTGATAAGATTAAATGTTACATGAAATGGGTTGGACCCGCTGTACGTACGTGTCATTAACTAATTGATTTTGACGGTACACTAGTCTAGCCCACATAACTGAATATATTTCATCAATTCCATTTGGGTATGAAAATTGAGTACTTACTGCTAGTGAATATTTTTAACAGAAGACGAGGAAAATGTTTGTAGTTTAGTAGGTGACGAGATTGGTCTCGTTATTCTAAAAGGAGATATTTTGTAAATGATTTGGTGCAAGTAAATATTAACTCATTGTTTTACTCAAATTGAGATATAAAATAATTTTGAATATCATAATCAATAGTTACTGATTATATAAAAATAATATTTTCTCATACTTTAAAAATAAATGTCATATTTGTATGTTATTGGTGATAGATATAAAATATATAACATATTTTAAAGTTCAAGACACAACTTCCGATACATATACTTCAAACCAACTTCCTACTGCAAATACTTCAAAAAGTATTATCACACTCCCTCGTTCCGGTTGAGACAGACACTCCAACCGCTTTAGTGCAATTACCCGCTAGTAATATGCATCCTGGTCTATTGTCAATGAATGAGGGATCAGATCTCAATAGTGGTTGGGGTGAAGGGAAAGGGATTCCCCTACTAATACGCAAGGTCTGGGAGCTAGTAAATACTTTGTTTACGGTATACGATGGTAAAGGCTGATGCGTGTGGTATGGGATAGATGGAATGGGCGACCGTAAATCAAAATTGACGGAAAAATGGAAGCTACCTCGAGTTTGATAAAGCCGGTGGAGTGTCACATTCGCGACACTCAGTGTTCCGTACAAGGAGGCTAAACGAAACAAATTTGCAACAAATGTTCACCAATCAAATTCATGGCCGCATCAACTACTGCTTAACCTTGTTTTTGTCATTTACAGCGACATCAGAAATGAATCATCTGTGAAAAATCAACTTTCTAGCTATCGCAGTTCGTGAGATACAGCCCGGTCACAAACGAAAAAAAAGCGGAGTCTTAGGTAGGTAATAGAAATTCGTTTTTGCTTTTCGAGTTAAACTAAATTAACATTTTTGTACGGAACGCTAAAAAGGAGTATTTCTTACAACATTTTTTTACGTGTCTTCACAAACACCTTGCTTTTACATTTTTCTGGTATACGATATTCAGGAAGAACCACGATCACCTACAAAGATACTCTTTCTTATCAACGAAGCAACGGCACAACATATAACTTTCACACGAAATACAATCTCTTAATTTTCTTGCGAAAATATATTCTTTATTCTGGTTTACGGACGAAGAATTCCCGAAACCAAGAAAAGGAAAAGCGTTCGACATTTACTTGAGACACGAATTCGTGGCTCTTAGGGCCGTTTTCATAAAAGCGAAGTAGCCTTGGACAAAAAGAAAGTGCTAATTAAAGATATTTTATGAGACTCGTAGTTTCCAAGACAAAAAATACAAAGTAACATTCGTCAACGGCTTAATAATCGTAACTGTAATCTCGAATATATGTCAGCGAGAGCTTAGGGGTTAAGCTGTGAAACATGAGGGGTTAAGCCCTCGAGAAAAATCTCGTTTCTGTTTACGCGTACGTAGGATTGAGACGTAAAATACCCACGAATAAGGGCAAAAATCTGGAATCTCACCTTCAAATATTCCTTCTATATAAGTATTGCAGAATATCTTTCGATACATAGAAAATGTTTTTCCCTTCTATCGGCGCCGAGCCTTTGATGCGCGACTGAATTCAATTAGCGAGATTGATTCAATACAATAGTCGTTTTATTTCATATTGAAAAGAAGATTCGTTTCGCAAGAAACAGTGGTAATTAATCGAAGTAAAGTCAAAGTTTCTTTGTTGAGTAACTTTTAATTTGTAAATGAAAAAGAAATTTAGAGTACGAACAAATAGAAGTGGATGAAAATGGGGCAAACATTTTATTATTGTTACCATTTCAGTAATACACATTGTATCAACCCTATAATTAGCCATTAGGGTTGGAACACGCAAGCCGAACAATATTCACAAAGCACGGCTTCCAAAATAGTTACCACATTGTTCGTATATTTTGTAGCGCAGCAAATTCATGTTAAATGCAATTCACACATCAGTGACAACGTTTTGCGGATCCAGTACAAGTCCGTTTGCATCAACCCAGTGGAAATGGTGGAAATAATGAAAGGTTGTAGTGAAACTTCGTTTCATAGCAACTTACCGAGTTATTCTTTTGCAACAAGTTAACACAAGTTTTTGTGTCGGTACAGAACGATCTGTACGTGGCTTAATAAAAACTTTAAGAGTCCTCGTTTTATTTAAAAACTTTCACCCCTTTATGAGAAAGGTAGCTTTCTAAACATTCTATATTTAAATTTTCTAGTTCCTGACATCTGAAACTAAAATACTCGAATTCAAAATTCAACGAATAAAAATGGTATTGATATTACAACTCAAAACTTTTACTTCTCTGAAAAACTAAATATATCAAAAAATATACTAAAAATACCTCTAATTCAGATTTAACATAAACAGAACTAGAAACAACAAACTTTGGTAAACCCGATCCGTAGGGATAAAAGTTTTCTGACAAACGCAATGTATCATTCTAGACAGTGATGGCAACAATCCCTTACATCAATTCGACTGTTTGAGTTAGAATTAGCTCACCAACTTCCTTTTATTGTAAGTTTCATTTATCCCTATTAATCGGGATAGCCAGAACCAGCCGAAATCTTAAATCAAGCTGACGCATAGGTAACCGTTGTATCTTTTAAATTCCTAATTGGTTCCTATTTATATTGGTCGGTTGGTGTAGTCTATAAGCCTGCAGCTAAGTTCCAGTGCTTACATAGAGTGAGTGCCTCACACAGTCACGCGGGCATTACAAGCCCTTTAAAAATACTGCTTTTTATACTTTTTGGCTTCTGAATACCCACACAAATGCAGAAGATGTGTCGTTTTTACCTGTAATCGTAGTTACTACGACGCAGTCATCGGACACTAATTATCAACAACAGACCATTTCAAATATAAAAAGATAATTAATTAATGTGATGAGATTACTTCCAGCGTAATTGCCTCTGTAAGTAGGTCACCTATTTGTAGGAATGCGGAGAAATGCATGTATTGGCCTCTAGAGACGAATAAGTTGTTAGGAGATGCGCTCTCAAGGCTGCAAGCACTTTAATCCACTTGAAAATTTACTAGTTAAATATTTGCAATTTAAAGAAAAAACTGACTTCTAAGCTTCTCCTATTATAAAAAGGCTTCAAGACTTTTAATTCCGGAAGACTAAAAATCAGAAAGAAAATCTATCAACTGTCAAAAACTTGCTCACCCCGTTTAGTTCTGAATTAAATAGCCTGTCTTTTAAAAGAGCCAAAAATTTTAATCAATATTTTTGTTTCGTTGTTTTTTTTGCTCGGATAAAAGCCTACCCATTACATTTCAGCACTAGCTTATCAGCAAAACACAATCCTATACAAAAATAAATTTCTATTTCATTCGCACTTACACTAAAATCCAGCAAGGGTTTAGAAAATAGCCTGGATTAAGCCACAACTCTTTTCTTATTCCTTTTTACTTGGATATTTACAATCTACTTAAGATTTTCGCAAAAATCTTGTCTCTAATTCTGGGACAAAGAATCGTTTGTACAAATATCTTAAATTTTATTTTACAGCTTTTTAAATCTAGTTTCAAATCTGTGCCATCTATGGATTAATGAGAAAATCACGTACATAACTTGCTTTGGTAATAAGCATCTATTTCTAAGAAATACATTTTCTGTAGTTGCTTCGGCGAAATAAACATCTAAAGCACCAAAAATACGTTTTTAGATTTGAATAAAAAAAACCTGTTAAAACACAATTCTCGTACCCCAACAGAAAAATTGTCCAAATATGTATATATTATCATGGCCTGATAATGAGATGATTCAGATCATATAAATATGAACTACAGGCACTCACCACGCGATTCTCAATTGTTAATTTCCAGCCAGCATAAAACGGTCAGATTTTCCTGATTCCAGATTGACCTACATGCAAAGACCCTTGAATCCTCAGAAACAATTCGGGAATCCAAATGTACGCATTCGTTTTCAAAGAGTGATTAACCTAATACGTCCCCCACAATGTTTGTGAGCTCGGGGTCCCCTTGTCCAGCCTCTATGCTAATTGTCCGAAGTTTCGCACAAAGGGTGCGAGAAGCTGATCCCACTAGTTTTGTGTTGGAGTTGCGGTTCACTGTCAACCATTTAGTCATTACTGGAGCTAAATAACGTGGAGAGAATTAATTAGGCGATGGATATTGTTAGTGGTGATATATGTAGATTCTGTATGAGATAAACATTCAGAAAAGTATAAATTAGTTCGAAGTTTGCTTATCAATAAGTACATAGGAAAATTCAACAGAATTACTAAAAAATAATTTTATGGCAGGTATCCAAACACTATAAACTTAATTTGAAACTAACAAATTTTTTTTTTTCCAAGACTAATTTTTTCCCAGCTCTGTACCGGGCGGCAGCAAGTACGACTTGCAGTAATATTGATGCGCTAGCGCAGTAACGCTGCAAAGAAAAGGTTCCCAATTGCACATTTTTTATTTTAGCCATACCTAAAACGACATACTAAAAATGTTTTTTATTATCCACGTAGCATAAACGAACCTAAATATTGACTTAAATGAGCCACTTCAACTTTCATACATAAACTTAACCTTATCTTCTACTAGAAACGATCTTCCACAGCTATTTATATCTAACTACGAACTCGCTAACGAAACCATCTCCGATCTTGGTTTGAAACTTGATTATGAAACCGGAATTCTAATTTGAACGTGAGATTTTCATGTTGATGTCATTACCGGTACTTGAGACGCGATCCGTAAAAATAAATCTTCTGTGCGAAAAGTAATGTCTTTTTAATCGGTTTCAAGTTAGGTTTGAGAGAAAATGTTGTTTTTCGTTTTGGGATAAGAACTTTTTTTCTCATCCATAAAAGACCAAAGTAAGGACAAAATTCAAGACATTAGATCTGCTTACAGAAATGTCACATCTATTATTATTAGTTCTAGCATAAAACACCTCGTTTTAATTACTAAATAACTATTTAAACAGTTCTTAGTTCCATATCGATGTGAAAAGAAAATTAGATGCTGAAAAGACTTTCTGTTGCCACCATTTTGAATTCACAAAAGCATTCAGTTTCGGAGCTATCGTACAATTTTGTTTGAAATAAAATCGCCTGGCTCTTTTGCTACAAAGAAAATGCACTCTATTTGATTTTTATTGAAAGTGTTAATGGTCGGTTTATTTATGAAAAGTGGAGACTGTATAAGTCTAGTGTTCCTGCGTTTTCATTTATGGGGCATAAAGACCAAAACGGAAGGACTCAATTGTTGGCGTAATAAATAAAGGAATATACATCGTTTAATGACGGTGGCTAAAAATATACTAAGTATTATAAATGACGTAATTTTATACTTCTGATTTTATGTTGTAAGTGGCAGACTATAAACGTGCTATTCAAGGCACTTATAGGCCCTTGTCTTGACGTGTTAAGAACGGTTGCCGTATTTCTTTTTGATCCTTTGATACGCGAAGGACCATTTTCAACAAAAGTGACTTACAAAGTGTCTTAAGTGTAAATGAGGCAGATTACTACCTAATATTAAGTTAAAATATACTCAAGGTGATACTAGTATTTTTGTTAAACTTTTGCGAGAATTTCGGCAACGTTAAAAAAAATCTTCGCTTCGAATAACCAACGTCACCACTTTTAAGTCATTTTTGTGAACGTAATATGTTTTTTGTTCACAGAAAACACAGAAATGACTTGTAAAAGTACGTATACTTATCTATATCCATATAAGAGGGGATCTCAAAACAGTTTCAACATTTAAATATTAAACTTAATAACTAAAGGATCCAAAACCGTTGACACCCTAATGGATACACAACTACTTAACATAGCGAACTATCTAATAAGGCTTAGAACCGTTTAAGTTTATACTCGAGCAGATGTATTAAGTGGGCTGTTTAATCCAAATTACCCATTCATAACCGGGTGAATTGCTTCAACACTATTGCCCTGAATACTGTAACGCTTACGTAAGCTGACGACACGTTAAGAGCATAAGTGGTAGTTCACACTAGTCGCCACTATTTTGACTATTTGAATATAGTCATTAAAATCATGTAGATGGAGATTTTTTACCTTTAAAAATGCCGTTCATAATGAGATGGAAGTATAGCAGAGAGATATTTATGCGGTAGGACAAAAATGGCAGAGAATAAAACACCCCAAAATGTGGCATTATATTTTTACAACACTATGTCTGCAACACAAAGAACAATTTTACAATCCAACAATCCTGAGTGAAACAAATATTTGCATTGCCCCGGGCCAGTTATTGTATACATACTTCTGTACCGAAACGTATTTCTATTACAGAATTCCATGAAAATCTCTTCGCTTTGGAGACATGAATTCTCCGAACCACGCCATCCCCAGCCCAAAATTAATAACTCGTCCTAAATGCACGATCTGTGACGAGAACGTGAATGAGAAACTTCAATTGCAACAACTCCAAACAACCGTTAACGACGAACTTAATTCGAAACTTCGACCATCCAAAATCCCTATGTTATAGGATCAGTAAGTCAATTTATAGTCATAGAACGGGCCCTATGGCAGTTCGGCACCGTTTATTAGATACTCGTAAACGTGTGAAAACGATCTGACGCACTCTCACATGGAAACGTCGGGCCCAAATTGTCTGGTCTAGAGTTATAGTAGGCGGCCAGATGGCGTAGTCTTTATAGTCCGGCTATGCAATTACCCGCACGTAAAGCCACGCTGTTCTCAAGCACAATCCTTGGAGATAATTTCCTTCGGGATGGTGCTATTGATGAACTTCGAACTCATTTACGAAACCAATTTATTTCACAACATAACCCCTCGAAATAATTAATTTACA
Source organism: Trichoplusia ni (assembly GCF_003590095.1). Lineage (NCBI taxonomy): Eukaryota > Metazoa > Arthropoda > Insecta > Lepidoptera > Noctuidae > Trichoplusia > Trichoplusia ni. The sequence continues at coordinate 4,687,631 of NC_039496.1, forward strand.
TTATTATTAATTGCATGGATGATGAATTGCGAGAACGGATTCATAAAGGTCACTGAACGAAAGAATTAATTAACGAATGTCACAGGTGGGCGACGAATACGAAAAATAATTCATAATTTGAATGTCGTCATGGCTGTTTTCCTTCCTACTGCCAAATTAATTAAGTTTCCGTGGATTCCTTAGAAATAGAACCAAAATAAACATCTATATTCCACTAATGAATGGGTACAATATAACCAATAATTTTCTAATAAAAGATCCCATAAGAAGCATGTTGCGATGGGTATTATCCTGTCATTTCCGATCCTTGATCTTTTCCTGGTAACATTTTTCAAGTAAATTGCTCATTGTTCGTAGGATTGGGCAATAAGCAGACAATTTCCTCTAAAAAAGCCGACCACGATTAATTGAGGAAAGGTTTTGTGATGAAGATGAATTATAAACATGACAATGATAAATTGCGATGTAGATGAATGTCACCTTTTCATTAAGCCTTGGTGATCAATTGGAATACCTAAGCGCCTGTAGCTAGAAGATTATAAATTAAATATTAATTATTTATTATACCATTGTCCCTCTTTGTCTTTGCTTAGGAAGCGTTCGTTCGTAATTAATCCTTTCACAGATTCAAGCTGGCGTCACTGATTTAGTATTTGCTTAATTACTATCGAATCCTTTTTGTGTTTATGTATTCGTCGTTGAATATTTTATTTGTGGAATCGGTTTTGGCTGATGTTGGTTTGATATGAGTTGCCCTATACGACTTGCTATGGTTGTGTTACACCAGTATTGAGGTTTTCATTTATGTATGTATACGATATTATAATATTTTATTCACTTTGTTATTTGCACTTTCTTAAGAATTTTATGACAGCCCCTCACAGCCCGTGAAGAAAAAAACCTAAAAGAAGAATCCAGATTTAAAAAATCGGTATCTAAAATTACTGATCCGAAACCAAACATGCGTAATCTATTTGGTAAATCTTTGCCGATCCGTGGAACCATAAAATATATAGGCCGAACACCGAGACATAAAAATGTTGTTACTCTATATCCAATATCGCAAAGTCGCCGTTCAAATAAATCATTCCGGAAGAAACTACAAACTTTATGGGCACTGAAATAAAAACACAATACAATTATAGGACATCAACAGTGCAACCGAGTTGTGACGCAGCTTTGTCGACTTTCTGCAGTATCGCAAACTTTTGTCACTTACCACGAAGTAGATAATACTTATGGAAACTTTTGTGAAACACGTCCACCGCGCTTTAGAGTCAATGCTGTTTTTGTTCCTTTTTATATCCAGCGTTGGTTGGAAAACTACTGAAGATATAATTAAATGTCAGCCAACAACGGTGACTTATTTAGTGACGTAGATCGATATGGTTACTAAGGATGCTGCCGAAACTCACGTTTTGGGCTGTGCATTACTTAAGGTGACAACCCAATAGCTAATTAAACAGCTGATGTTAACGTAACCGGCTGGACCCGAAGATGTGGTGCTTATGTACTTGTACTGATAGAATCCAGTGAGGTCAAAGTTCTCACTTAGGCTAACTTTAACATACGACTTTCAATACACTGGTAGCCAAATGGTAAATTTCACCACGACAAACCAACTGTGCGCGACGTATCTTGGACTCGATCACCGCGTAGGACAAGGTCAAGGTATCTTTGTGCATGGAACATGTATAAATAATATGTAAACAGACCTTTTATAACCGTTGTTTAAAAATAGACAAATGTATTTAGCACCCTTTATTCAATTGACCCACTTTAAACTTTTTTTTTTTTGTATATAAACTTCTACGAAGTGGGATCACCGATTTACATCAGAATTCTGAAAACCTTTTATACAATTCTATCCAAAGAGCTTTGAGGTAAAATATTTATGGAAACCCAACATTTTCTATTTTAATCCAATGACAAGAAAACGTTTCGAATTTTATTTCCATCGCTGAGACGGTTTAGTCAGTGACTTAAATAACTGTTGCGAAATAAATACAAGTGCATAATGAATGTAAATTTCTCCGTGTAACCTATTTTTACCATTATCCAGCTTATAGGATATTTGTTGAACCAAATCTATTCGGACATTACCAAAAAAAGTATATGCAAAGATATTTCATGTCATATTTGCGCGAGGCGCATCTGATTGGCAGCGATTGTTTAGTATAAAATCTTTAATTTGTGTGACAGTTACACACAAACTTGTAGAAGTATATAAGACCCTGTGTACTTCCTGAGGGTACCCACACATGACGACGTGTTCCAGAGGTGAATTGTCCGCTCTATAGTGAAGGTAGTCTTATAATATTCGATCACACTTCAATAGAATTTTACCTTCAGTAACCACGAACAACCTGATAACTAGTTCAGAAAAAAATTAAAACCTTGCAAAACGGAATGAGTTACAAACTTAAATTAACTTGGAAAGTTTTAAAATTACGTTGAAGTTTTGTTATGCTGTGAAATACCAATAGAAATGCAAAACAAAAATACTTTGAGCATTATTTTGCTACTTTTTTGGTGTTTGAACAAGTTCAGTCGAAATTGTCCAAAGTTTCGGTGTTATAAAATAAATTTTGCTTAGTGTTAGTTGGAGTCGCGATACTGAGGATTCCATACAAATGGTCTGAAAAAAAACGTTTGGAGACAAAAAAAGAGAAATTAAATGAATTTAAAAAAAATTGCCATCTACTAGTAAACTTATGACCGTTACAACTTTGCTAAAAATGGATGCTGTGATTTGCTAGTGTGAAAATTTAAATTGTTTATCAAGGTTTATGAGATATGGCCAAATGACGGACGGATAGGCAGCTCTTATTTGTCGTAGTGTCCGACTAATTTTGGAATCGTTGCTTCTGTTAAGTATGAATTGTCCTCATGAAATTTACGAAAGAAAAATATAAATTGAATAGATCACTAAACACATCGAATTCACTAACGACACAACTTAATACGATTGATAAAAATAAACGATCATAAACATTATTTATTTATCTTGCAATCACATTGACAATATAACATTTCCTGCCTAAAACCATATCATAAAATAAAATTGACCGGATTGTCAAAGGAAAACAAGAAAATCGGGAAGAAGCAACAAAGTACGTCGTTTATACAAAAAGGCCTTAACAAAGCGGTATAGTCAACGAATAGTTCCATTAAATCGAATGAGGGTGTTGATTTCTGGATATAGAAGATCGCGTCCAAGAAGCTATGGTTCAACTGGAAGCCCACATCCATGTATTTAAGTGGTAATGCTATAGTTTTGGAAGTGAGAATCGAGATCTGATGAGCGAATTGAGATTTCGTCTCCACAATCAGTGCCCAAATGATCTTGGCCTTTTGATGAACGTTCAGTCTGATGTTATAGATAAATGTTTGTGTGATTGGCACGATCATTTGTTCTGTCTTGGTGTCTTTTCTTAAAAAAAAACGACTCCTGCATTAAGGAGTTCACAAACATACAATTCACATGCACAAAGACACCCATACGTCGCGACACGACGCGCCCAGAGGTTTTGGGATGGCCGGTAACCTCAACCACTCGGCCATCCGAGCAGTCAGTATCTAAGTATTCAATTATATAGACTAGGTAGCGTTGTTGGAGGAGCTCGTGGCTAAGCTATAACCGCATAAGTGATTCGATCACAGGTTAAGCTATGATTGACGCGGTTGGTCCGTAGATGGGTGACCATCTTTGTCATAACGAGTTGATCCGTGTTTCGGAAGGCACGTTAAATTTGGATCCCGGCTGTTATTACCTACATCTTTGACAGACGTTACAGGTAGTCAGAAGCTTGAAAAAGTCTGACAGCCAGTCTAACCAAGGGGTATCGTGTTGCCCAGGTAACTGGGTTAAGGAGGTCAGATAGGCAGTCGCTCCTTATAAAACACTGGTACTTAGCTGAAACCGGTTGGAACGGTAGCCGACCCCAACATAGTTGGGAAAAGGCTAGGCCAATGATGAGACTAGGTAGCGTTGTTTACAATAATTGTGATTTCGAAAGCAAAGCATCAAACATTTCATCCTTAATTATTTCATTATCGTTCAGGCACGCAAGGAAAGGTCAAATGGATACCTTGAACGGTTTCACACAAGACATTTTCTCTTTAGGTATTTAATCAAAGAATATTGAACCGTTTCACAAAGAGTTAGCATTCAAATTGGAAAACCCTTTGTTTCAATACACATTCCAGTCTTATTGTAAGTTCCTTGGCTTAGATTAGGAGGATTCCTCTCTGGTATCGTAAATAGGAAGCGTGTCGAACATTCATTTATATTAGTGGAATATTGGAAGATATGGGTCAGACGATGTTTTCAATGCACGTAGCATTCAAATAATTGTAATCTTTAACCATGCAAGTATACTCAATTGTTTATTTACTTAAATAAAGTTATATTGAATTATATCTTCGCTGAGTGCTGGGCCACAGCTAGTCTTAAAATATTGACAGAAAAAATTAGTAAAAGAATCTATAACATTTAAAGCAGAACATTATTGGAATAACATTTTATACTGTTAGTCTGTTTAGGAGGACAAAAAGTCTTTTATGTGTGAAATATAAAAAAATATTTAATTGTAAAAAATAAACGCATTATTCGAACTAATAACCAATTCAATTCTATACCAAAAACAAACTCAGCTTTGTATTCTGCAACAAAATATCTAAAAAGCTTTTCGTATATCTGAATAAGCAAATACAATCCTAACCATTACCTAAAATCCGTCTAAATCCTTGCTTCAAAGAAATTTAAACTTTCTTGATTTTATTTCAAAATGTATCAGTTCTTTCAACACTTCTACAGTCTAGTTTTAAAATCGATCAACTTCTAAAAATATTGCATACGAATCCAATCTTGTATTTCATTTCAATAAGTTGTAAACGAATTGTGAAATGAAATAAAATTGATCCATCGATACTCGATATACGTACAATCGTATCGAGTATAATGTACAACAATTTTGGTCTGTAACGATGCGTGCCTTTTCCAATATCTATGAATTAGTTGTTTATAAAAAAAATGTCGAGATGGGCTATCAGGTTTTATTTGTAGATGTTTACATGAGAATGTTATATTATTAAATGATGCAACAATTTACTCACGTAACTACTGGCCCGACTAGTTTCGAACCCAACCGGAGTTCTTAATCATGAGCTGACGCGGCGGGATCGCGGGTCGAACTGATAAATACGTGGGAGTAAACCGTTGCATTATTTAATAAGGAACCATTCTCACGATAGTTACTATATCACATAATATAAGTTTGTTATACACACACCACTAACGGACAGAAATGGAAAACATAGTGATGATTTGAAAACCTGTATTCCAAATTGTCCAGTGTGCCAGTTTTTCATGTATAAAATATAAAACGGCACTGAGACGTACATATATAAGTCGGTATTGTCGGTATTGGTGAAATGAATCGATCGAACGAAATGATCGAAGCATAATTTTTTATTTAACAATAGATTTTTACCTTACTACTTCTATTTATCACGACCCCACCGCCGCGTAAGCTCATGACTAAAACTCTGGTTTAGTCTAAAACTAGCCGAGTGATTCCGATAAATACGCATGAGTGAGCCATTGGTCAAACATGATCAAACATGTCTCAGATGTTACAAGTTTGTTGGAGCTATTTGAAACCTATTTTAAGGTCGTTCAAACATAGCAGGCAGTGCTGCACATAATTTGCTAGTCTAAAAAAGAATGTCTATCCTATTTGAAACCAGACTCAAACCACTTTGACTATCTCAGAGACTCTCTCTTATATAATAAATTCTTATAGTATTAAACAGTAGCCTTGTTTTCACCTACTATTACTTCAGGCAAAGGACAAAGCCTTTCGAATTTCCCCAAATGCGTATACCAGACCAATGATTAATTAACAAGGAAATATGGCCCAAGTTTCATTACCAATAAATAATCCAACGCAATGTGTTTTCTCGTAACCTAATATATTTGCAAAGATAAAAGAAAAAGGCGAATCAAGACGCCATATTTATAGCTGTTATCGTGACCATGTAATAGTTATAAACAAACGAACATAATTGTACGACACGATTTATTAGACGTCTTCTGTTTTCTGGTATCCTGGTACCTACTGCCACTGCTATGTATTGACGAGGTGTTCTTAAAGAAGATTATTCTTCAATTCTCACCTACTCTAACCAAGTGACATGTTGTCAAGTACAATAAATTGTTAACGTTAATAGAATAGTTAAATGCCTGAATGCATTGATTTGACAGGTCTAAGTCACGTGACTTATCAAAACAAAATTCAATTTTCATACATTTGAACGTCATATATTAAAATTAACGCCAAGGCTGTTCAACTTCTTTGTATGCTACAAAGTCAATGTTGTCTTTCACAACAACGCATTACTGAAAATCACAATCCACTTTATCAATTTAAATTTCCCTCCGTCGAATCTGCTTTCAAAATTAAAAGCGTACTCAATAAAAACAAAAAAAGTGCATGAAGCCAGTTTTAAAAATTCCGTAGCAATTTTCATCCATAAAAACATTTTGGCAATAAATTATTCTTTACCTGCAGTTCGTCATGTTTGGGCACTGAATTAAACGCAGTCATTGGAGAGACTCAGATATGCCTGCCGGGTATTTTCAGGAATCATGATTAATTGCTGATTAAACGAAAGCTGGAGAATTGTAGTGCGTTTATTTTATCAAGACCCTTTGCGCAGCCTTCACTGTAACTATTTGAAAGCATTGGTTGGTTGGCTGGAATAACTTGAAGAAGTCTTATATAATCTAAATGTTGTGCTAGCGTTGTGGTTCTATTTATTTAGACTTTAATACGCAGAAAATTTCGCTGGCTATACACGCCAGCCCCTTTACCAAAAAGCTACTGAGATCTCTGACCAAGAAATTGCTAGACTAAAAGTATTAAACACCATTCCTGCATTAAGAAATCATAGTAAGCGCACAGATTACCAATCTGATTTATGTCTGCACAAGCCAATGCCCCAAAGACTAAGTGAAACTTAGCATAGATTCCCTGTACGAGGTGCTTACGTAAATGCTGAAAGCTTGTCCGAATCCATTATTCCGGATGAAGAAGCAAAATATTGAATTATGGAAGAGATTTTGAAAATCGATGTGTGTAAGTGTGAAACATTGCAATAATATATAGCAGAAATGGGTACAGTGCTAGGAAATAATAATGTTTATTGGATCTATAGATACACATTTTTTGCAGGTGTGCCTATTAAAAATTTAATTTCTTATTCTTCAGCCATTTACCAAAACATAAAATTAAATTTACAAAAATATCCACAGAATATTCTTTCATTAAACCCTGAATATTTTCAGTCCGCTTTCATTGTCTTTTTGAACGACTAGAACTGACTACTATAACATAAACTGCCACAACTGTTTCACTGGTAAAATAAACATTCTGCACACGTTTCACGAATCGCCAATACCCATTATTACTTTAACTCAACAATTCACGTCAAAATTCAACCCGAAAAACCCAACAAAAATAATAAAAGTCTCAACATTCGAAATAGGAATGTCAGGGGTGGATAATTTTAGGTTAGTTCTCTTAAAGTTCAATGAAATATTTTATCTGATACGTGGTACGCTTAAAGGACCTTTTTACTGGCAGCGTGCGCACGTGCGACTAACGATTGTTCTTCAGATGCAATATACACGCTAAACTGTGTTTTATTGCATCGTTTGTAAGCCAGATTACAGCCTTTACGATGCACAGTCTTCCTAAATGTTCTTGTGTTACGCCTGTCTATTGAATTGGTCCCAAATGTTGGTTACCTCTGCAAACAGTTTTATCATAACCTTTTGCTAGGTGAATGTTTTTGGTACATTTCATTTGAACATCAGAAATATTGTTTAGACAGAATTTCGAAAACATTTTTAGGCCTTACTTTTTAATTACAGTTTATAAAATCGAAACCGGATCGACAAATCCATGTCCAACATACTTTTATTTCTGAATTACCAAGCTAAAATTCAACTGAAGTTGGAAAATAAATATGTTTTAATTTGCCTCACGTTTAAAGCCTTAGAAAAATAAAAAATAGGTTTTATTCCTGTAAACTTTCTACTGTCTTATATAGAATGCATTGTATGTAATACAGGATCGTCTTGCCGTCACAGTAATTAAAAGGACTCCTAGTTTGGATGCTTTTTCAGCTCCTATTTTGGGCATAATTATCTCATGATATTAGTTTATTTTCTTACTCTGTTACTAGCAGTATATTATCTAACTTCACCGCAGGAGGTCTACTTACGAGGATGTATCGCTGTCCCGGTAATAGAGAACGTCCACAACCCTATTACCAGGACATCCCTGCATATCACAGGACACTCTGCCCGGGTATAAGGTTTCTTGAAGTTTTACAGCAAGCAGAAACAGGTTACGTATTATGTTCGGTTTTACATTCTAACAAATGAAATTTTTACCATGTATTTTTTATTAAATAAATAAATCATCTTATACAATGTGATTTCAATTTCCTAATTTATTGGAGTACTAATCAACAAATGACTATCAAGCTGAGCTGCTTAAGACAAGTGTTTGTGTAATCCACGAAAGCTGGTCTAAGTCTGAGTGCCATATGACTTGACAGTATACGTAGTTTACGCATCAAAAACAAATCCATACTGCCGATAAAAGACACCTCCTCTGCATACATACTACGTTAAAAACGCACGTATAATGAAACAAAAGAACTTACCGACCGGGATAAATCGCAGTGGCATTAGAAAGGAAAAAGGAATATTTCCTTTATACCATCAGTCACGGTAGACCACAACCGTCGCTTCTATATATCAGCGTGCGACAAACTTTGCCGTAGTTGTCTGGTTTTCCTCGCTCGAGTAAAGGGTGACCACTATGCTTCAGTATGTTTTAATGTTGTGGGGTAAGTAGTTAAAACAATTGTACGTCGTATGCGATAGCAGGTTTGATGTTACAACTGTTCATTTCATTGAATGGTGGAACTAGAATATTCCTTGTTGTTAATGTGATTATGAGCAAGATTTTTAAGCCGTATGTATATTTATTCTAATTAAATGCAAAATGCAAAACAAAAGCTTTTGTGAACATGTAATAAAAATGGTATCGGATTTAGGCTCAAAAATAAAATAAAATACAGCGCAGGTAAAGTAACTTATTAGAAAGTAATTCTAAATTTTTAGATGACAAATATTTTATAAACGATATACATATAAAATATGGTTGTTACAATAAACTTGTTCTACATGAACGATATACAAGATTTACTGGAATTTGTGAAAAAAGAGACAAATAGCCTCTGCTAGTTACTAAATCATGTCAAATGCAAGTGGCGTGCTTACTAAATGAAACATAATTTGTAAACAATTCGATATTCAAAGTAGGTGCAATCTTACTGGTAATGCTTGCCTTTGCCAATTTCTCCGAAACCCGCCACTAAAACTTTGGAATAAGTTTGGTTTTATTATTAGTTTACCTCACTGTTGAAGTTTTTATCTTCACTTGAGAACTGGGCCATTGAATACTTTTGTTTGTATAGCTTCCGAGTATTAATAAGTTTTATTCATTTCAATATTTAAACTGTGATATTCTGCTGATGCTGAATTCTTGTATAGCCTAGTGGACAATCAAGCAAAAGGTCTCGAGTTCGATCCTAAGGCTCCCAAAGAAATTTCCGGTGCTATGATACTAGCCCCCAAATCAGTCACGAGATTATGATTAATATTCTGCTTTTAATTAAATGAATTTACTGTCCCAAAGGTTGGAAAACGGGTCTTTCATATAGACAAGAAATGATCGAGAACGAATCACCATCATTGCTCACTAGCAGTTTTGCGATTACAGATTCAATCAAATGAAAAGTAATTTATTTAAATAAGGCTACTAAGTAGCGCTTTTGAATGTCTAATTACATTGGACAGCAATAAGTTCGCCAACTCTTTGCCGCTTCTTAAGTGCTTTTGTTGCAAGAGAAAAAACGGTGCAATAAACTCTCCAGCATAATGCTGTCTCTCTTTGTACAACATGATGAATTCAAGTTACATCAATACAATAACCTTTTGCTGATTAATCAATATCTGTTTCGACTACATAGCATGCCAGAAAAATGTAGGAAAATGAATGCTCTCTAAAAAAATATATTCGTATTTTTTACGACAAACTAGTTTTGCTATAAATTGCGGAGTAAAAAACAATACAGCATTTCCTCTTTTTGATATTCATGCAGTGTTTTGTTTTAGTTGCACATACATACTTTACACGAAATGTATGAAGTGTAAACGAACATAGGGGGAGATAGGTGCTATGATTAAGCGTTCTATGCAAAAGAACTCGGATTAAATTCTGCTTGTAAAGCTTAAGCAAAAGTATTTCGTGTATATTGTATCTAGTGAAATATTTCAAAAAAGCATTCCAGATGACGCACTTAACCGTTGCAACAATTAAATATGAGTCAACCTCACGCAAATTACAAAAAAAATACAGTGAAATGCTCACAACATTCATATATTTTAAAGGAGTTTGAAAAATCACCGAAAATATAGGTATTTATTAGGTTCTACGACGAAGGTATAACAGTCTCCCATAGACCATAGCCAAAGAAGTGAATTAACTTGTGACTGCCGCCTAGGTTCAGTAGCGGATCTCGATAGTCTGAGTTGAATGATACCGCCATAAAACTTGTAGACGTTCATACTCGTTTAGACGAAAGCAATGGCAGAGGATATGACGTTCCTTAATAACCCTTGAAGAGTCTATTTATCTTAACCAGTCTACTAATTAACCCCATCAAACAAAAAAAGGGAAATCCTGAATAAATTTCCAGTAACTTTGAACTATCCCCCAGCTCTTACTCGACAATGCTGGCAATTAGGAAGCCAAATAATTACCATTAAATTACTAAGAACCAAACTTAGCTGAGTCTTTTATTTTTGAACTGTTTAATTCAAACGTTAGCAAAAAGCGCAAATTACCTAAAATAAATCTTGGCAAGAATATTCATCGTGAATTACGAACGAACGTTAATTTATTCGATGCTGTTATCTTTGAGCAATTAACAGAGTTTTTTAAGGAAATCACTGGTGTTCTAGAAAGGTTGGGCCTCGTTAATCTTGCTTTGTCATCACTCTGTCCGACTGTCCGTTACAGAAAATTATTTGGAAGTAAATTCGGAGGGAAATGTCTTCCCAACTCGTTTTGGACCGTCTTTAACGATGCTGGTACATCTTGATGACAGCTACTGTTTGGACCTATCAGGTATTTGCAGTTTCTATGCAATGTCATTGCGACTTTCGGGTCGTTTGAGTTCACCAGTATTTTTTTTGTTAATGTGAGTGAAAAAAAAGCTGTGAGTTAAAAACGTGATTTAAAACCTAGACAAAATTGGCGAAAATTTTGTAATTTATGACCGTCATAACTGTTGCTTCAATTCGATTTTTAGTATTTGATATTATAGCATCAATTGAAATACATCATCTGTGAAATTTTCATTTGATTGTTAGATTTTGAGACAATAGTGCCGGGGTAAGAAAGTACTACTGCCATCACACGTTGCACCAATCCGAATACCGAAATTTCTAATCCTAAAAAGAGCAAAAACCGCGACCAGAATGATGAAGTTAAAAACCCATTGTATTGCAACCTGAACGAGATTAAGTGTCGCTTTTGAAGCCACAACACTCGTGTCAATACCCCAAACACAATAAATAATGGGGTGTCAAAAACTTCATCGCGTGTATTATTTGTTAATGTCAAACACATACCGAACTGCCATCATTCAGATTTGTAGAGCCTTTTTACTTGCCAGCATTCACTACTTTCAACGTGAAATTTTTCTACGAGATTTTTTTGACACTCAATGCATTTCGACCATTCTTGGCAATTTTGTTTTGAAAGTAGACTTATTTAAGAAAGACTGAGCCTAAAGAGAACTTATAGCACTTTTAGTAGATAACAAAATAAAATAAAACTGTATAAACGATTAAAAACTTTATTTTTCCAACGTATTAATTTGTTATTTTTCAGAAATATACGTTGCAGATGACCCAGTTCGTTTGTTTTTCAATTAAATTATTTATAAAACATTTATAAACCATACCCACTGAGATCCAGACTTGTAGGCGAACTTCCAATTCTTTTGATTTTATTTGATTGATAATAAACTATTACTTATTATTATTATTTCTTACCACGGCTGGATGGATAGACTCGGAGCCAAAAAACATTAAGGAAATTATGGGTAGTTTCCTCTAATACCAGGCCCAAAAAAGACTTTTAATTAAATCTATGCCGTAATTTATTTCCCAGACCCAAACGTCTACAGCGTGATTTCCCCACACCCAAAGCTTTCTCGAATGCGTATAAACCTTCAACCACAATGGAGACATTCAAATACTTCTTTATTTAGGTCAAGAGTAAACTGGTACGGAATCTAGTCCACAATTTGCATAACTGTAAGCATTTAATTAACCTTATTGTTGATTAACAGACCTCCGAAGTACAAACGTGGTTAATTTATCTTAATTAGAGCTGTTTTTTTGCTGTTTGTTATGAATTGGTCATTTATTGAAGAATTGTAGAGTTTGTAAACTCTTTCGGTGTTTTACTTTCGTTTGTTTTAAGATTTTAAATATTCTTGAATTGTTTAGTTTAATTTGTGGGGTCAATACTAATTAGTTTTTTTTTTTTTTTTAATGAAATTTAAGATTTTTCATATTTAGACATTTTTATGGCCAACTAACCAAATTTAATAACATTTTTATAAAATTTGGTTCGTTGTCCATGATGGTTACCTACCTTTGGGCTACCAGTTATGTAAAACAACAAACATTTCGTGAGCAGAGCAGAAAAGCATTATTTCTAATTATTTTGATGTCGTGAGGGAGAGACATCACAGAACCTTTATTTCCTACCTTAATGTAACGTTGACGGTTCTCTGTAAAATGTCTTTTCAGTGAAAACGCGAGCTTTGTGGGGCGTTTGATATAATTTCGTTAAATTAATAACATATTTTATATTTTTCAAAAATAAATGTAAAAAAACACTTTTCTATAACAAAAAACATGGGCATGCCATTTGGTCCTTCGTAAAATCTCTTTGGACAAATCAACTCTAACGAATTGTTGTGTATTTACTGAAAAAAACATCATTTATTTTAAGACTGAGACTAATATTATCAAAATACAATATAATGTATGTGAAATCGATGACAAGAAAAAAATAGCTTTCGACCAAAATATTAATATTAAGAAACATGGTTGACCAAATCACTAAAAAAGGTTGTCGACCGCTGCCCCAAGCCATGGGTCCCCAACCTTTTCTTTTCGACCGAAACATTTCAGCTGTCAAAATAACAATACTTATTATGATTAATTTGACACTTTTGAATGGGGGAAACTTGCTCATGCCTTCGTTATTCGCGGGAGATTCCCATTTGACTTCATTACGAACAAGTTTGAAGTTCCCAAGTTAATTACGGAGCTTACTAAGCCGTACTGTTTGTGTGTAAATGTGTATAAATATAGGTACTTGTAACTCGAGTAAACTTGTAAAGTGTTTGATGATGTTTCGTGTATTACATGTGGCGTTTTGTGTATTTTTAGTAGATTTTTGAAGAAATCTCTCGAAAACTTAAGAATACACACAGTAACGCGCATGTAATTTTATTCTTTCTATGCTGAGTACACAATACGAGCTTTGCTTAGTTTGAGACTAGATGTTGTTGTGAGAAAGTTATGGAATATTGTTATTTCTATCAGCATGCAAAATGTTAGGCAAAAGAAAAATACTGCTTACTAAAAATCTAACTGTTTTTTGTTGTCTAGCTACAAAAATTGGTATTAGAAATAATACTAAGCAATATATAATTTTACATCGCTCAAAATCTAAACTGAACCCAATTTATACGAAATCAAACTTCAATTAAAATTTCCATTAATATTTAGAGGAAAATTGTGAACTGGTGATACTGTCATTATGAACCCTTAAACAGAAATGGAAATCGGAATTTTGAATTCCGTAAAGTTAGGATTCCAATTTCAAAACTTAAAACAATTATGAGTTCGTAACTTTGTACGTACGAATTCGATATAGGCAGTATTTTAAATAACTTAAAATTTAGAACTGGAGTTCGTTAAAACTAATTACCTAAAAAATATATAAAAATATTTCAATCAAAGCTAGATAATTGAGATGTCAAACTAAATTACTAGTGATCAAAAACAGCGGAAATTAATATTTTAATGAAGATATATTTTATTCAACATTCTGTAGAGCTTGTAAATACCGAATTTTTTTCTGTTTCAAATATACCTACTGATTTTACAAATTATGAGTAACGTTGGTTGGTTTTTAGTACATTTAGAGGGTCAGAAACATTATTAAAAGATTTGACAAATATAGAATACTAGCTGTTGCCCGCGACTTCGTCCACGTGGTTAGAATTTTCCCCATTTTCCATTGTATCTTCGCTCCTATTAGTCGCAGCGTGATGTTATATAGCCTATAGCCTTCCTCGATAAATGGTCTATTCAACACAAAAAGAATTTTTCAAATCGAACCAGTGGTTCCCGAGATTAGCGCGTTCAAACAAACAAACAAACAAACAAACTCTTCAGCTTTATATATTAGTATAGATGAGGTGATACTAACGGAGTGTGAAAGTAAGCTTATAATATCAACTTGGGAAGTCCGTAAATGATTAAAATATAATGGAAAATAAATCTTCTATTAGAAACATCTATGTCTACAAAATGTTTACTAGTTTCGCTAACGATCACTAATGCTATAATTATATACAACCTCTGCAATTAAACCTCCATTTTAAAACCTATTAATTTACTATTAAGAGTGATTAGCAACATAGGTCCGAAAATGTACAGTCTATTTACTGAAACCGACAATTTAAAATAGTTTAAATACTTCCATCAATCCCATATACTATAAGTTTTCAATTCGACTCTTAGCGTCGTTGAAGCGAGATGCCACTAAGCTCCAAGTATCTCTATCTCTTTCTCGCAATAGCAATAGTCCTGTTTTAAAGCTCGTAGTATACGCAATGATCCCTTTCTATTTTCGCATGTAATTGTTTCCTCATTACTGCATCAATTAAAACAAAACAGCCTAAATTATTAGCGAAGTTTATTGTTAACTTAAAATTTAGTGGCCCATAAATTATACGCAATTTGTTAGCATAATTGCATATTAGTGTTGCCCTGTTACATTTTATCTGCTGTAATATTATTCACTAAGTGTTTTAAGCGCTCATTAGTTGTAATTAAAGCGTGATATTTGGCTTTTATATTACACACATGGTATAGTTAAAATATAATGAGTGGATAATATTACCTCCCAGACTTAAAGCAAACATTTTTGTATCACAACGCCTGTCCCATGCGGGAATCCGACCAGAAATACACAGGCACACGTTGGCGTAGTGACAATGTTTTTTTTCTACTTATTTTCAATCAAACAAAAATAATGGGGAATAAATATAAAAAAGCTACTTAGTATTTTTAAGATTCCCTAACAAAATGTTACAGCTAGGAATTGAATAATTCACAGATAATGAATGAACGAATGCAGAAAAAGGAACTACCTACTAAGGTAGAGCTACCAATAGTTAAGCAACGGTTGATCCAGTCTTAAATTTGATGGATTTCTTTTTTTTGTATTGCTTTGCATTTTTTTACAGAATCTTTAGAATCGGTAGCCGAACTCACATTTGACCGTTTGTCAGACTGCTAAATCGTTTCCCGAAACAGTAAAAACAAAGAAGACTTTTCTGTTCCCCAGTATTTTCGTAACTGCCTTCGTTTCACTTGCAATTCTGGACTGAAAATAAATGTCTCTGTACCGTACCCTTGACGGCGACGTGAGAAACAAATGACCACAGTTTATTTACTGAGAGCCTACTACCACCTTTTAAAGTAATATGGTTGAAATTGTGGAAGCAAGATAGCGCACTGCACTTATAGTCTCGTCCCTCTTGCACAGTTGGAATCATTTGACTGTAAGAGGGCTTGGTTCCTCAGGGTATTAGACGTCGTGGAAATTATTTAGGAATATAAACGAGGTGCTTTTGTGTTCCGTCATTGAATTTTGTCTGCCAGTGTTTGTTAAATGAAAACACCGGTGAAGTACGAGTCAGAATCAAAATGAGGGTACAAATAAGCTTGAAAAGAGCTTACAAGTTTAATATTAACCACCCTTGCTCAACCGCGATTTTTATTTTTGAACATGCTGATTGTTTAAAAAACAATTATTGTCTTCCTGTTTCAGATGACAGAGCATGCTGACAGACGAAAGTACAGACGGAGATTTATGGCAACACTGCTGCACTGGTTCAATTTCTAAAGCCCAATGATTCCTAATCTCATTGGTCTCTCTTATCTATATTCCGCTATCACTCTTATAATAACGTGTAACAACGTAAAGAATCACGTATTAATTCAAATTGCTCACAAATATCCGAATATCAGATAACTTTTTCCCCGCTACCCCGGAAACGAGCAATAATGTACCCAATCTATGTTATCTAAATAGCCAACGATCTTAACCACAATGAAAGGTAGTAAAGGAATATTACTATCATGATGATATTTCTTCAAGATCATTTGTGATCTGACCTTCTTAACCTGAATACTTCATGGTGCCCTTTGGGGTAAGAGGTGCCATTTTTTTTACCGAAGATTAGCGTTGTTTATTATGTTTTTTTTTTTAAGAACACTATTTATAAATGTACATGAAGTAAGTTTGTCAATATGAAAGCATCAGAATGCATGCCAATGCATTTAGGAAGTCAGTAAAATTTTATGATTCACAAGGTTTAAAGAAATCTGTCTATCCGGAAGGCCGTATGTCTGTCACAAGGCAAGGCTGTTCTCATGAACTGTAGATGAACTAGGGTAACTAGACAGTGGACATATTCACAAATCTTGATGGGTGATGGGTTTCCATTTTCTGTTGAAAAATTATTTGGATTTAGCCTATTTGTACGAGACCGTCAGTGTAATGCAACAACTTAACTAAAACTGGACCGATATTAACTAAGCTTTTTTCATTATTTATTTTATAACAGAACTAAAAACAATAATTAAAACGAAATATACTAAAATAACTATTTCTGAATCTCAACCAGAAACAGCAACATCACTACTTATTTGTGACCATCAATATAAAATTAAGCACATATTGGTCAACCGGAATTATATAATGTTCACAGGACTAATAGGAATTCCATGAAACAACACTTAAGACAATCATGGCTTTCAATTTAATTTAAGGTATCATGAAACTGTATAGAGATTCAATTGTGATAGCAGGATTTTGGTATCCTTATTTGCAGTAACTTTCGTGATATACCATTATTATGTAACTGATGCAACGGTTTTCTCACGCATCCTATCCGTACGACTCCTTTATCAGGAGCTAACGCTGATTATTTCTAAAGAAATATGCAGTCTGTTAATCCCTCTGTGACGCTATTTCGGACTTGGACAACTAGACAGTTTTGATTAAATTAGCTTTAACGTTGAACTTATATTTGTCACTGGACTCCACCTAAACGGCTGGACCGATATGAATGTCATTTATGATTTTTTTATGCGTTTGGGTGGCGCCCTGGATGATGTAGATTCAGACATTTTCAAGGCAAAACGAAGTTTGCCACAACTAGTTGCTTCTTACAAAGTTTAATAATATATAATTAACAATATTCATCAGCCTAGCCTTTTCCCAACTATGTTGGGGTCGGCTACCAGTCAAACCAGTTTCAGCTAAGTACCAGTGTTTTACAAGGAGCGACTGCCTATCTGACCTCCTCAACCCAGTTACCTGGGCAACACGATACCCCTTGGTAAGACTGGCCGTCAGACTTTTCAAGCTTCTGACTACCTGTAACGACTGTCAAAGATGTAGGAATAACAGCCGGGACCCACAATTTAACGTGCCTTCCGAAACACGGAGGAACTCGTTATGACAAAGATGGTGACCCATCTACGAACCAACCGCGTCAAGCATAGCTTAGCCTGTGATCGAATCACTTATGCGGTTATAGCTTAGCCACGAGCTCCTCGATATAATTATCAATATTATAGAAAGAAAATGCTTCATAAGTAAATAGGGAACATTAATGGCTTGCTTCCTCTTGTCGCAATTACAAACCATTAAGTATACTTCCGGCATGTTTTCCTGGTATCTTAGACTCAATTTAGAAAGATTAAAAACAGCTGTGACATTGTGTGCTATTGGTGTGTGCATAAATGATATTATTATTCCTAGTCATTCACTTAAGATAACGATAAGATGCGGTAAGAAAACCTTAAAAAGGGTATTCAGTTTTTACCTAGGCAGTAAAACTCACCTTGAACTCTGATTGTTGTTTTTTGCTGTTCGGTATCTGTAGGTTAAAGAATAATAGCTTAATTAGACCGTTTTAATCGTAAAAGTCGAGCGATTCCTTGTGATTTCTGGCAAATCATTGTCAAAATGGTATAAAATACTTTTGTTTGTATATTGCTTTTTTTTCTACATAGAACTTCACAGAAAATTTTACGACTGGCAACTAGTAGTAAACCAGAATCATAAACAAAAATGAACTATTTTACCCTCGTACTACGATCCCACCCGGAAATATTACCCACAACATAAAAAACCCTCTTTGTTATGTTATACTACTTTCAGTAAGTAAGCACTCGCTGTAACAAGATCATTAAGTAGTGTGACTTAAGAACATCGCTCATAAAACCGGTCCCAAGGCTTAAGATATAATAGAACTTTTATAAGATAAGTGCATGAGTACTCGCGGCTAAGTTATAACTGCACAAGTTGATCAATCGCAGGTTAAGCTACGCTTGACACGGTCGGTCGGTAGATGGGTGACCATATTTCTCAAACACGGAGGTGTTTCGTCAGGCACGTTTAATTTTGAGTCCCGGCTGTTATTCCTACTTCTTTGGCAGTCGTTACAGGTAGTCAGAAGATTGAAAGTATGACAACCAGTCTAACTTAAGGGTATCGTGTTGCCCAGGTAACTGGGTTGAGGAGGTCAACGTCCTCTCATAATAGGCTGCCGCTCCTTGTAAAATACTGATAGTAAGTTGAATCCGGTTAGACTTCAAACCCGACCACAAAATATTTGGGAAAAAAGCTAAGATTATTGGATAGGTACGTGAATCCTACAACTAATTTCTTAAGAACAACTGGTTCAGTGGAAGGGAAACAATGCTCTAAGACACTTTCGAAGTTGGAGTTCTGTCTCGCTTTAACAACTGCAACACTCGTCCAATACGACTGACGTAACTTGGCGCTTTGGAAAAGAGATAAAAACTCGTTAGAGAGAGATCTACTTATACATGCAAGTTGTGTGAAACTGAGATAAGGATAGTTGTAGGTCTTTCACGAGGTGCCAAGTTACACTGGCTACCATGTATAGCCTAAACCACTTCAAAGTGGTTTAGATTCCACGCTGATGGTTCTACGTGAGCTGGCAAGTAACCTGCAATACTCCCTAGAGTTAACTTATGCAAGGTAAAGTCTTGAAGTTTGACCGTAGCCGCGTAGTCAGATAATTAGAAGTTCTTTTTTTGCTTTGCATAAAATTACCATTCGTTCTTGAAAAAAATAGTTTTAACTGTCATTTCTGCTAATTTTATTCCAATAAAGAATCATCAATCAAGCAAGTTTTCAAGGAGTATTTTGTATGTTCAATTCATCTCAGTCATTTCTTCTTAAATATTGAGTTCTCAGAAACAAGGAACACCCAGTTAAACATGAACTTTTGGGTCACAAAATGTTTGTCCTTGCACGTATTGCACTCATCGCGCAAAGGAATATTTTTTGCAGAAAGAGTAAATACTACTAGACTATTCGTCCGTGAAAGTAAAAGAAATCGAAAAGAAAAGACAAAAGTAATCCCATTCTAAATTCAAATCGCATAAATCGAGTGGGTCACCTGACTTCGAATGTTCCTCACGAAACCACAAAACGTATTGTATCTAAATGACATGAATCATTTATCCTCACGAAAAATAAAGAATCGAATAAATTGAATTCTGTATACCGCACTAACAAGAATTCTCCACAAAGGCTAAGTTCGGTATGTCAAAAAGAATGCGGTGACGTTCCGTAGTATTCAGAACGCGTTTTTATATTTCGAACGTGGTGGGAATAGAGAATAGACTATCGACGTTCCTTTTTTATACAACTAAGTCTGAATGTCGGCAATCTTAGGGCAAATGCAATTTGGCGTCCCCACTATGAAAATAAAAGGGAAAATGATTTTCTGTTCTGTGCACAGCAAGTTTGATGGATACGTGATATTTTGTTCTTAATGAACAAAAAAATATTTTCGCACATTGTGATCATTTCATTTTCACTCACACCTTTAATTGAACTCTTAAAGTAGCGACTAGCGTCTATTCATCTCTCACATTTGGTCTAGTAATGGAAAAACAGAAAGTTAAAAAAAAGACATATTCACAAAATCTCGTAAAATCCTTTTTGATCTGATATTTGTGCGACCTTGTGTGGTATTCGTTTCTCTAGCTTCGAATTTATACATTACCGTTTTTCTAATATTTCTACCAGTTTCATTAAAAAGAACAAGCAAGATTTAGAATCTCTTTTTTAAACATCTAAAGAATAACCAAAACAAACACGTAAAGGATCTCCTTAAAAATTATCTGTGCGTGCCTCGATTTAATTTTAAAACAGGAACACTTTTTGTCACGGACGGAACGAAAAGTATCTGTTACAATAAAACTAGAACAAAGTCGTTTCACGTACAAACTTCTGAATTATCCTTACAAAAGTCCTTAACACGTAATACGAGCCCAGTTTTTTATCATTTAAAGTTGCTGGTGTACTTACCTGGGCCCCAATTCTGCTAGTTACAACCGCCGATGAATTAATGAAATTTGGCTTAAAATGACAATTTTCGTATTCTCTTAAACATTTTTCTGCACAATAATTGTAAATTCAGCGCGGGATGGTACACTCAAGGTCAATACAATTAACTTCCAATTATTGTATTGGCAAAATGTTTAAGAGAATAGGAATTATTTCAAATTTAATTCAATTGCCATTCATTCATCAGCCGTTGTAAAATAGCAGAATCGGGGCCCTGAAGGTGTATCGTAGAATCTTCTTCAATAAAGAATGACTAGAGTCGCGATCACACTAAATGTATATTCGACGTCTGTGAGATCAGCGTAACCCTGTTTATTATTTTTGTTACATCTTTGCGATATACTCTACGGGTAGTATTTATGCATAGTTTTTTAATAGTAATTCTGACTACCTACAAACTGTTACTCTTTAAGTCTGAAGTCCATCCAAAGGACTAAATCCAAAGGATTGTGTTGTAGGATCATAAACCTCAGTTTTTTATCTTAGTCAAATCTTCTACTTGTTGGATGCAGGTAGCAATGAACCGATCGAGTTGGTGGACGTATAGAGAGGCCTCTGCCCAACAGTGGACAGCTATAGGCTGAGATGGTGATAATGAAATCCTCTATACTAAGGAGGTGATTTAATAAAGAATAATCTATCTCTAAATCTATCTCTGTAGCTACTGAATATTGTTTTACATTTTATATGTCACTGTTAATGCAAAAACTATAACTATTAACCAATATTTGTTATGTTATGGTAATATTTGTGTCGGTCACAGTTCAGTACGGTTAGCCTTCTCAGGTATGTTTCGAACATGCACTATTAATTATCACGTTAAATCTAATTAGGTATTGGCCAGACATGAGTGGTAAACGCATGACAGATAACCTAATTCCTTGTTTATTGGTGTTAGCCCAATGGTCTGGATTAGGTAGGAAAATTTTAAGACAATAATTTCTAAGACAGATAAAAATATGGTTTTAGGCAATGATATCACTTTTTTGTTTTTCTACATAATGACTGTTTGATTCTAGTTAAAAAAAGTTGAAAAACTTCAAAAAGTTAAATTATTTTCAGTCGAAAATACAAATCTCTCCTTTTTAAAGTTGGGTTATGACTCATGCATGATTAATCTTACAAAGTGCTAAGGTTTTATGACCTGAAACAAGTGACTCTCACTTAGTTTGAAGTAATCCATCCTATTTCATGCAAACCATAAAACAAGTGTTAAACTTGATGATTAATATAGTAAAATTGTCAGCTACACTTTGTTGCTACTTCAGGAGCAAATAAATTTAAACCTTATTTCTAGAACGTGAAATCTCAAAATGAGTTTGGCAAGGATATATAGTTTTATGTATTAACATAAATTGAAAGTTTTATTTTGTGGTGGAGTTTAGGAGATACATGCATAATATCTTAGCTTTAAAACTTAGTGAGTTCTGTGCATATCAGTTGTTTATATAATTTAATTTAAAATATACAGTAACTCTATATTTTTACATTAGCACTTACTACCTAAGCCCAGATCTCTTGATAAGAATCTTGGCCTCGAAGCAGAAAATAAACAGGCTGGTGAGAAAAGTATTAAGCAACTTTCAATCTTAATATAACATGGCATAAGAAATACATTTGAAAACCAACAGAAATTTCACTTCTCTAAAAAAACATTTCACTTTAAAAACTGTTAAAATTTAGACATAATAACGAGTCTTGTTATTGTAACATTACATCTAGCCTAGGCAATTACTTTTTTAATTAAAAATAATGTTCTGTTTCAAAAAGCTGCGGTTACGTTCAAGAGTGACAATTTCAAATGAAAGTTTGCGAGTCTGAAAGCTGCTGCGAAACTGGTTGAATAGGCTACAGACCTTTATTTCAGACAACAAAGAGTCTAAACCAATTTTAAGTCAAATCCAAAATTTCTCTTTGCTTTAACGTATACACAAACCCAATATAAACGGTCTAATTGTTTTGTTTAATTTTATTAAGACAATTTTTTTTAAAGACTAATTCTGTGATATTTATTTTGTCACTATCAGGCCTCAATTCTCAAATGTCATTTGTCGTCTCCTGCAAATCACATTGCAAAGACTCATTGTCCGAAGTGATACTAAAATGATTATTCCACTTTTGCATTAAACGCGTTCAATGTTACTACAGCTAAACCAACATCTAAAACTTTACTATTACCTTTTGTATAACTACTACATGTTACAACATAGTAAAGCAAACTAATATTAAAACTTGCTTAGAAATAAACTAAGTGCTACAAAGTCTACTACGATAGCTACGGCGTAGTTGGCAACAATAAATGTAGCGCGTAGCACATAGCTACGAGGATCGAGACAGCTCGTAGTACCCTCCTCAAACTAAGAATTATTGTACGTAAAACGAACATAATTTTCTCACCGAATTTTAGTGGTTTGTAACCTTCAACACGAGTAGATATTTCAGTTACTAACGGGACTAAATATTTTCTTACAAATAATATTTTTATCAATTTTGACAATGTTACATAGGATCTTTGGCTTATATTGAAATGAAATCAAATCAAAATGGAATTATTTCTTCTTTAAGTATGATATATCATCACTTTACATGTCTTTTGAGAACGCTGGAGTCGAAAGCTGGACTAAAATTATATATACGTCGACAACAGTCATATCGAATTTCTACTCGGGCTCGCTAATTGGACTGTGCTTTGTGCAACCTACTCCTCAACAATAAACAGGTAATGTAATATCAAAGGTGCATATGACTCCTTTGTGCAATCACAGCTATGTCTTAGGCCACTAGCTGGCCAGATATCAGTGACAGCAGTATAATAAGCGATCTTCGCTTTTATATCTACGGAATATGGTTCATTTTCATTAATGATGATTAAAACAAAAGATGCATACAGATTTGACTAAATCGAACCTAGTAGAAACTTTAAATGTTGATATTACCAGTTCAAACAAACATTATACGTTACCAAACCTTTACTGTTCTACATTGATAAAAATGAAGGGTCAAAGGGATAGGTTCTAGCCGTAGTGGGAGAGGGTCTACCCAAATGTCTTAAAGTAAAATTACTTTGTTGGTACAAGCGCGACAGCGCAATTTTTTGTTCATTTTAGTTATTAATTCAAAATAATGGCATACAATTAAAAAAAATCGCCAGCCATATGACAGTTTGATGTCGATAACAGCTCTCTTTTTTACATACAAGCGGTAAACTGTAAACCCAAAGAGCTGGTAAACCAGTCTCAAAGTAATTAACATGCCTATTACTCATCCAAAGAACCACACTCTTTGCCTGGCCAAGTAACATAAAGAGAGCCATAAAAAAGCATTACACAAATCCTTGGCGACGTAAAGCTATTTATTTCAAACATCATTTATTATTTTCTTGTGAGTGTACACCACATAATGTATCAACATCGTAAACTTTATGTTCATGGCTGGGTTCTCCCATATCAGGCGTAAGCCGTGTCCGGCGTCATAGCCTACATCAAGACACGGAGTATATGCAATGATAACTTCCATAATTTTTTGCCTAGTTTTTCCCTAACGATGTTGGGATCGGCTTCTAGTCTAACCGATACCCTTAGTCAGACTGATTTTCAGACTTTCTGGCTTCTGCCTAACCTTAACTACTGTTAAAGATGTTTATATAAGCCGGTTTATAATTCACAATTTAACGTCTTTCTGATAAGGTAGGAACTCGGGATGACATAGATCACCTTTCCATGGACCGACTGTATCGAGCGTAGATTAACCTGCGATCGATCAGCTTCTCTACGAGCTTCTCAATGATAACATGGATGAAGTGGAGAATAGTGGTCAACAGTGTAGAAAAATATTCAAGCTCTGTAATTTCATTAAGGAGGAAAGGAGTATAGAGACTATTGCCCTACAGTGAACGAGAAACTACTAGAAAAAATAATTAATAGGCTAGTTCACGGCACCCTTCATTCAAAAACTACTAGCTACATTAAAAATGCCACGCTAACGTCAACTTGTCAGAGACCACAACTCATAACAGTACTATGTTTTATACGGTGATTTGGTGACTATTGTGACGTGGCGTACAACGTAACGCAGTGAGCGTTTATATAACACCACAACGTATCAGGACAGTCCATTCAAAGTTATAGCTCATAATAAAGTGGACGCCAAAGATATTGCATACTTAATTTTATGGTACTAAAGCTAGAAGGATATTTAATATCGTGTGTGAGATTAAAGGCCTACATAAAATGGTCTGTCTGCCAGACGTACATTATTCAGCAGCTCAGCTCATAATTCGAGTGGACGCAAAATGACAAACGCTGTATAGAATACTCCAGGACCATTGACCGATGACCTTATAAAGCAAGGTGGCTCGGGCTAGAAGCGAAAGGTGCAGAACCAGTTGTTAAGGTGCAACTTGGGGGAGGCCTATACTCAACATGCAAGATATCTGATAGGCTTAAGTAAATGCAGATATTATCAAGCATATAGCAATACAGATTTCATTAAAAACTGCGAACCAGTTTTTATCATGCAGAAAATGTAACAATAATATTATTATACATTTTAACAATACTTCCATTCATCACAATATGCAAACAGTGGTAAAAAGGAAAAAACACGGAGATAACACGAATCACAGGTGCGCAAAAATAGGTGATATTTGCTCGAAGAACCTTGAATCAACCTCTATCAATCATAGAACCTCCTTGGTCAGCGGACAATATCGTAGGTAAGGTATACGACCTTTTTCTGATACCTACATTCTTACCATAAGCTCTTGAAGCGGAAATGTTGGTGGTGTGAAAGCGAGACAACGATATAAACTGTGGAGCGTGCTGATTACTTTAAAGCAGCAATATGTTTCTTGAAAAGTATGGTAAATACCTTGATGACAAATGGTTATCATAAACGCCCTAGAAGACGTCCACTCTTTTTCTCCCTAATCTTTTTCATTGAGGTGGATTTTAAAAAATCATATCATGCAGACAGACAATCAATGTGTAAATTGTTTGAAATTATGTGTCATATATAGCTGTCATGATAAACAAAATTTCTTACTTAAAACAGATGTTTTCCTTTAATACAAATCAATTTTCAAGATCAATATGTTTCATAAATGTAAATGCACGACTAAAGGCAAACTCACGGTACAAACAACGCAAATGATTGCGACAAATTATGCAAAACATTTTTAATATACGATACCAATTAGTATAATTGCGAAGCCGAGACCTTCCATTGTAAATTCTGACGTGAAACCCCCAGGCTTTTGAATTATGAATTTGGTACATTTGTAGAAAACAAGAATATCATTGTTTTAACTATTTTCAATTCATCACAATGTAAGTGGTACTCAAAAGTTTTAATGAGCCGTTTTGTGATGAGGATTACGTTGTCATGGCAACCGGTGCCCTCTGGTACAAAGCTGGGATTAAAAAAAAACTCAAAAGCTGTTAATAAACTAGCCGAGTTTGTTTTTATATGCAAGAGAAGCCAAGACAATTAAAATAAAATCGGGAGATATCTGCAGTTGAAATCTGATGGATATTTTTTAAGGCCTTGTGTTTTTGTTGGCCAAATTCTAAAGTTAAAATATTGAAAATATAATCTAGATTATTATTTAGTATTGTATAACATTCATTTATAATTTTTTTACATTTCCGTCGCTGTTTTTGCTTATTTCAAAGAGGCCCCTCCTAGAGTATCATAGCACTTAAGGGTTGCAGCTCACGTAATTTTTTACATCTTTATTCTCCCATAAATTCTTAACACACAAAATAAAAACTTAATTTTACAAAAATGAACAGACTTTTTCAAAAGTGGAGAAGTTCATCTCTTGAATTATCATGCATCGGGCACCGAGATAATGATCTCTGCTAATGACACTTCATTAATATTTTTAAAGTTTAAACATTAAACACACGCCTGCATTTTCAACTTAATGCCTTATTTTTTTTCAGTTTGCTCACTTTATGGTCGCTGTCTGTACTTGAACTTTTTGAGTAAGAGTGCTTTTACGGAGGCGAGATGGCGTGTCAGTAAATTATAACTTATATACACCATATGCCCTTTAAAAACCAAAACCTTAAAATAATTCCATGCTTTACAAACATACACCGTGATTTTTTAGTCGTCTTACAAAAGCAGCCCAGTTTCATATATTTTCACAATTCTTTTAAGGCGAAGCAATATTCAGAAATACTCTATTTCATTACTTGAGATTACTGAAGACCTACCAATTTTACAAAAGAATACTTTTAACACCGTGTAAGCGAGATGCCGCTCTATGCAGTGCATAAGTTCATCTCTCTTCCACACTGAGGGTAATATTTCAAGATATGTTGGTAGGCCCCTTGAGCTCCACTTTCGACGCTCGTAAATTAATACGTATTCCGTATCATAAATCTTTTCACGCCTAAAGAAATACTGTATCAATTGATGCCTCGCCGATAAAAGATTTCGCCAAGTGTGTGTCGGATTACTCAGATGGCATCCCCTGCTCGCAGTTTGGGTAAATATGTCTATCGAAAATATCTCTCTCGTATTTTGGTCTTGTACGTTTATAAATAGCTATGTATGTGGTATGTAAATAATGTTTTCTTTGATGTTTCAGAAAAAACACTGTTGACGAAATAACTGTGTAGTACAATTCTCTTACTGAATTTTGAAAGAATTGTCACGTATGAAAAATAAGCATCTAAAATAATCGATCTCCTAGAGTTCATTCCGAACTTCAGGTAATAGCCAAAGACTAAAATGTCAATCAGTCTCAAGTCTGAGTCAATCTCTTGCTGTCCTTATCATCTGAGGTTTAAGGTAGTGACAGATAGACAAGTAAAAAACCGTAAAAGTTACTTACATTTGAGCATAAGAGGGAAAAACAGATTTTAACTCACCCGCCAATTTATAGGATGTAAAATGAAAATCTCAAAGAAAAAGCAATATATTACTGTCGTTATCATTTTTAGGTCAAGAGCAGTGATAGATAGACTGGATAATATAAAATCATCTTAAAGGTTACAACCAGTGTTAACGGGAGATACAGGTTTTTACTCACCCACCATTTTTTCTGCAATCTAGAATCAAAGCGAAAACAGGCTACCGAACGCTACCTCTATCACCAACTAAAATATACCCATACAGATACAATAACATCGGCAAAAATAGCCCAAAAACAGCTTTCCCAGAATCAGAACTGTGTATCTATGTCCCAATCATCGAGTATATTGTATTGTATGGAGTTACCTACGTTGGCAAACAATAATTTTGTACGGAATTTTCCAATAACGGACCGAATGAAGACGTCGCGTGAGGGAATGTGAGATGCCGAGCTATCTGCCATCGATTGAGAAGCTTGATTGCTCCCAGCTTGTAGGAAATTGAAACGGCAATGGACTGCATACCTCTGGTTCACGATCAGGATTTAAATCGCTTTTAGAACTGCGTACGTTTTAAATGCTGATAGAGTGCAGATTTTTATTCGAACGCTAAATTTCAGTTTCGAGGTCAGAGACGTTAAGAGTCTGAGTAAGTATTGGTAAATGTAGAGATGAAAAATTTGGGCGGTAAGCAAAACATCTCATTTTCGACGATCGATTAAAATCACATTGATGGTATTAATAGGAGAGGTGTGGAGCCATTGTATCTTCAACAGGATTGCAGTTCTAATGAATTGCCACGCTTATTAAAGTTTAAAAAATAGACAAATCTTAGTCACAATTTCGAAGTACCACAATTTCATAACCAAAACAGCTAAAAAACATTATCCACATTTTAAATGCAACCACACAACCTCGTACCAAAATAATATCATTTAATTACCCCAATAACATACTAATTAACTTTAACGCAAACGTTTACTGTGTTATAATTAATAGGCAGTTAATATTTATACGTTCAAACAATAATGCTAAAGTAAAAATACATGGACATTCTAATTTAGTGCCGTGCGTGACCAGAATGAATGTTTTGTAGTGTTTTGTTTATTTTTCAAAGGTTATAAACCTATTTTGTATATATGTAAGTATACATTTGTCCAATAGTTAATGATGTTTATCATCATCGTCTTAAAGATCTGAGACAGAATTCCACCCCATTTCCTTTAAAATTGCCGATGAATGAATGGAAATTATATTAAAATTTCACCAAAACAATAATTATAAATTTGGTACGGAGCTGAAATAGCAGAATCGAGGCCTTAGTCACTGTAGCTTTTGCCATCTTTCTCGATTCTGTGCTATTAACTATGATATCACTTCTGCTTTTTCCTTCATCTTTGTCTTTCTAGGTCTTTTATTTCTCTTCAAAATGAGTTGTGGTGAATGAAATGACCTATCATGTTTCCTCGCCTTTTCTCTATGGTGCTATGACGCGATAAAGTGTATGACATTGCATTTCTATAAGTCTCGTAACTTCAATTGTCACTTACATAATTTAACATTCCTTTATGCGATAAAGGTGACTGTATGTATGTTTGATACATGACAAGGTATTGGAGTAAAACTACTTTTTAAACTACACTTCTAGTTGTTTTAAACTGATGCTCCCTATGATTACATAAGGTTGTATCAATTCACTAAAATAATCCATCCCGTCGACTATACATTTAAGTACCTATTAAAAGTTCAATTTTTTTGCTGAATATCGTTTTCAGATCCCAACATAAATAATCCCACAAGTATTTATTAACATTCTTTGAGTCAGCTATGAAAAAATTGTTCTTCAAAGGTTCTGTTCGCATTATTCGCTCTGAAATTTAAAGATACTGTCATAAGCAAGACCGCGGTAAACGGGAATTCATGAATTTGAATACTTAAGGGAATAAATATCTGAGGTTAACATTAAGAGATGGGTATTTTGTCATTAACTCAGAAACGAAGTATTTTATTACTGTTTAGCAGGTTATCTTTATGACGCTATGAGGGTGTTAACTCATAGCATTTGAATGTGTGTTTTTGTTCTAAAAAGCTGAATATAACATACATAGGAGCTACTACCAAAATTATAGACCTATAAAAATTTTGGAAATTATTCAAGATAACATAAATAATTAAATATAAATTTTTATTTTTTAGTTTACCTATCATTCCGATTCGAAAAAATCCTGATATCTTCATTACTACGTAGACGAAATCACGCGCTTCAGCTAGTTTTATACAACTCTACCCTTCTCAAATGTTTAGTTACAGGTTTCTAGCAGTTTCTAGTACACAAGATGCCACTGAATAACAGTATTTAAGTAGGAGAGTCTGTCAGCCAACCGCAAACCAATTACTTACGGAGACCAATACCTACCTACTGTTTAAACAGTTCAATCTTAAGTTTCTCGTCTCTATAACTCCGCAAAATAATATTAAAAGAACATTGACATGAAATAAATACTTCCACCCTAAGTATAATTGTTGACAATTTCAATTTATAATTTGAACTAAAGGAATCATCCTGTATTAAGAAACTAGTCTTGAAATTGTTACAAAAGAACAAGAAATTACACGGTTGAGTCTCATCCCACAAAAGATATCTAGTAATTTAAATATATAAGCGGTTTCATTTTAATATGAATAATTTAAGTTCATGAAAAGGCATGAGCAAGCTTTCCATGTCCATCGTGAATACAAATTTCAACAAAATATTTATTTGGTACAGGCGACAGTTGACATAAATCTGACGTCGGAAAAAGGTAAATTAAAAAGTGAAATGACTACATGGTGTTGTTATATCACAATTTATATGTGTATTTTATTTTGTTCGGAAATGATAAGCTGTATTTCTTGTTAATGATTTATTTATAGTCGTGAATATATAGTCACTTCTGCTTTACGAAGGGTTATTTTTTTATACCATGTATGAAGTTAATCCGTTCGCAAGTATTGTTTCAGTTTCAATCCAACAATGATATAGTTTCGATTGAAAGAAAGAAAACAAAAAATGATTCACAAAAATACATTACTTATCTACTACGTAAACTGGTAACTAAAACCATAAACAGTAACGTTATAGAAAATATTTTTGAGCTCTAAAAGCATTTTTAAACGTCTCTAACATAACAGAATATATCACATACTCAAAGACACACAAATGCTTGTCCTACGCGGAATCCGATCGAGCCCGCAACACGTCGCAGTCAGATTCGGATTTTGAAGAACTTGAATGCTCCACACTACATATCAACACTATAATAAATGAGCTTTTAAAATCTACTAACAAAACAACATCAAAACTCAATAAATCAACCTATTTGAACGTATCAGGTTTACGTGCATCGTGGGCCATTTAAAGCGAACTATAAGTCACAGTTTCTATCTGTCTTTCCGCTCATTTTCCTCCACGGTTTGGCGAGACTCCAAACCGGTATCAACTCTAAATGCTCAAGTAATACTAAAAGCCTTATGTAGCAAATAAATGGCCTCAGGTTCAAAGGTCGCAGTAGTTTAGAATCAATTAAACTAAGCTTAACTGAAAGATTATTGGGAATGTTTTGTTGGTTACCATCCGTGTATATAACCACGTTTTATACTCGGACCACGCTATTTGAGAGATTCAATTTTTAAACAAAAAATACGATTAACTGCTAAATGCACTTACGAATATTTTAAAACCTTGTGTCATGGGAGCTTTCACAATTTAGTCACATGCACCAAGACACCCGTTTTGTTTATAAGATGTCAATGGAAAATATATGATATCCTCTAATGAAACCGATCAAATGCGATTCATATTCGTGACATTGACTACACTGAGGGTTCTGTACAAATAGACTGAAGAATAAAATAGTGTGAAAAAGTACTTTGACGGCACAAATTGATGTCCATATTTATTTAAATATGTATATGTAATAATCGTTGCGTAACGCTGATCAACGATCTATCTATACTCCTTAATCAACAAAAATAAGTAATTTGTGAAATTTCAACTGTCTACCTATACCGATTCATGAGATACCTGGTGACAGTCAGACTGACGATTCTGAACATTCGTACAAAGTTTATATTTCACATCTCTTATATTCCATACAATTTTATTTTCCACCACAAGACGATACATTACCGTGACACCTGTAAGGCAGAATGCATATGAGACGTTTATAAAGCTTCTAGTTTGTGTCGCAGCCTGAAACTAATGGTCGCGGCTCCACAATGACGTGATAAAAGCATGGTGCTTTCATAGTTGCTACCTTTAGTTGTGGTGAATTTTTGTATTTTGTGACTGTCTTTTATTTTTCTAGGCGAGTTTTATTTATGGTAGGATTGAGACTTGTATTTGACTTGTATCTCATATGTGCAAAAAATTAAGATCAAAATTTCAAAACTTGGATTCTTAGAGTATTAAAAAAAAAGGTATTTTTCCAACGTTTTTACATTCTCACTTTTCTTGTTTGTTTGCTTTTGAGGCACTTCCCGATAAGCTAGCAGACTCAAATTTTCAGGGTAGCTCAAAACCCGATTTTTATTCTATTATGAGCCAGTAAACACCACTACCGTAAGTATAGCAATTCACGTTACTACTCAACAATTAAGTGCACTCAATAACATCTCGTAATAGGCAACAAAATACCTCCGAAAACTTCAAATCCTGGCAAACAAATTTCGTCTAAAGATTTCCAAAACATCACTGCTACGAAAACTCTTTGGAAAACGTAAAGCAACATAAAATATATGAAATCCGAACGTACAATCTGAATACGTCAAGTTAAACTGAACGCAAACAGACTTCTCAACGAAAATAACATATGTGACACAAAACATGTTATTTGAAATGAGTGCTATGTGCCTTAGATAACGTAGGGTTTCCGAATAGCGTGACAATTTTGAAATGTTTGTGTTGAAGAAGTGTATCTCTGTGCCTACTTTGTGTGAAGGGAAGATTTGTTTTGATGTGCTTTTGTTTTGTCTATACAAGCGTCTCTACATAGCAATTCTACTTTATATAGGTTTTATGAATCTTTGGTAATATTTTGTTTGGAGTATATTTGGTTTTTTTTCTATGAATTATTTGCCCAAAGTGTAATTGATCGACAGTGTAATAAATATCACCGATTTTCACCGATTTTTTTCAGGATGAAAAGCTTTGTATCAAGAAAATTGTTTTTAAATTACTTTTAACGGGTTTATTTCGAGTTTCAAACTATAAATCTTTCAAAGCCCAAAGATATTTCAGTTCCTACAGAAGATTTAAAATAATATTACGACAAGAAATCATTCGTTCACCTCTACAAAGGTCCTAACCACAATGCCCTGAAATCAAGAAAAAGAAGAACGATAAATTGCCTATGTGTACAATCAACCACACAACCAACATTTCGATGTAAACCTTAAACAAATACCTATAAAGTTCATTTTCGCAAGTAATTTTCAGCACTAACATGAGGTCCATCGTACATATTTGAATTGTTATTCGTCACGCTGTGTTATCGCAGGCGGCACGTCGTTGTCACGTCGAACGCCGTGAAACGGAACGGCCCACGGCACGAGAAATATCAACACGAAACGATATTACATTGTTAAATACAATAGGTACACAATCTACACAATGTTTGTGAAAAGAAGGATAGTGTCTGTCGTGTAGTGGTTAGTGGCTCTGACTGGTACAACGGAGATTCTGGGTTCGATTCCCACTCAGATTTTTTTGTGATGTGATGTTTTGCTTAATTTGAGACTATTATAGATAGCGTTGTGTGACATTTGTATATTGTATATTACTTTACTTTTATTTTATAAATACTTTATTTAAATAATAGCACCAGCTTTTAAACTACTAACACTACCATCTTTTAAAGGCATATTATTATGGTTGTAGAACCGTTTCACCGCAATGCACTGCGTAGAACGGCATCTCTCTTCCGCACAAACAATAATATTACTTGACTATGATATATTTTATTACTAAATTTTAACCTTCATAAGGAAGGCCTCAGCTTACTTTCTTACAAAACTCTATTAAAATAACAGCCTACAGACACATCTTTGTACTTTTGGCAAAAACATAACTATTCCTTAGAACCATAATCATAAACACAAACTAAACAACCTCTAACAAAAAAACACTATCAACATAAAAACATGACCAGTACCCTAGTAATGCATTCACAGCTGGTACTAGCTCCGGAACTGCTGACGGCGGGACCTGACACCAGGAAATAGCGTCACCACCGCCGGACGTGACATCACACCGCCGACGATATTATTATATTATAATAAACCTCTTAGCTAGCTCGTGGACCAGCTATCCATTTCCAATTTCGAACGACTTTCGATCAATTTAGACGGTTACAATTTAGAAGGTATTAGGATTATAATTAATAGTGGGACAATTTGACTTAGAAAAAGTTAGTTTAAAACACTTGAAGCTAAAAAATTGTGTTGTTTAATAAGACTTACAGAATTAAACTTTCTTTTTTTCTTTCCTTCTTTTAAATTAAAGTTCTTTTTAAAAAACGTCGAGATGTTTAAAAATTCCTGACGATAACATTTTTTCTTCAATCTGACTCTTTGTCCTGGACTTTTTGTTCTTCCCTCTAGTAATAAAAATATTAATTTCAACAAAAGTACTGAAACAGTCTACCTTACATAGAAAACTTCTATTAAGACCTCCATAGAGCATTAGTTGTTTAAGCCGATAAGAAACATTGATAGATAAGTTTTAGGCAAATTAGAATTTAAATCAATTTATCTCTGCTTGTATTTTCCATCGTTAGCGTGTTTCAAAGTTTTTATTTTTTAGTATATTTGTGTTTTCAAACGTTTTCAAATGAAAGTATTGCTCCGAAATGAGACTACCGCTTCTAATAACAGTAAAAGAAAGCCAGCCGCTTAAACAACTGGGGCATCACACGAAATAGCCACAGCGCACAAACGTAACACATCGGAACGACCCATTACCGTTAATGCAGCTTTGATTGTGCCGACACCATTAGTCCAAGCCATAGCCCTTTATGAACAAACGAGACACGATACACTACCCATAAGCAGTATGATGCGGCAGAATGAAAGCCCTTCATAATGTATCGAAGTTATAGTTATGGATGTAAAAGGGGAGAATTTTATTGGGATTTTTCATAGGATCATTGCGATAATAATATGAAGAAATAGTTATAGATTTAAACTCGAAAAATACCCAAATGTAACATTCGTGAGCTCAATTTGAGAAAGTTAAGCATAAATAAATTGTAATTTATAAATTTCTTAATAATAGATACGGGCCTTAGATTATCTTTACTAAATTATATTTTAGACTTGAATAAATAAAATATAGATGTTTATTAAGTCCTAAGCAGTGCTCATTTTCCAAAACAGAATTTTCAGACAGCCGCTAAAAGCACAGATCGATATTTAATTAAATAACCAGTCTGTCTTTAAAATACTAAGAATTAATCAAAATTATGGAATCTTATCTTGCTAAAACCTTATTTTGATTCCATAGTTTTCTTTGTCTAGTCTCAAGGTATTACTAGAAGCGACAAAGGGACAGATTTCGCAATAATTAATACTAATTAAACTCTCCTTAGAACTAAATGTCGCAAAGGAATTTCAATTACTCTTTGAAACAGAATTTACATTTGATCATTTCAGAATTCCTAGAATTCCTAAAATTCATCTTGTGAGTCTTGCAATTGTAATTACAAGAGTTAAATACTTTATTCGTTAGAAAGTAAAAAGAGTCAAATATTTGAGGTTTATTTTTTAGTGTCTTAATGCCGGGAAAAGCCTCAGACTGTGTAAAAAATCGGGCTTCACACCATCTCAACTGTCTGTCGTCAAATTATAACAAGTAAAAATGTACCTACGTAGGCAACTTAACTGTAAGAATATCATTAACAACGTGGCTTTTCGATATCTTTCTTGTTTCTATATATAGCAATAATTAAGTCCATTAACCATTTGCGATCACAATAAATCACCTAAGTCCTCACACAGAACAAAGTTTAATGAATTACACGCGCCGCAGAACATTGCATTGAAACGTTCATCCATTCTGACCGGCCTAACTTTACACTGACTAAATGCACAATGCGCTAAGCAATACGAATTCCATTCTATTATTAGGGATATCACCCGACTATCAAACTGCGGCGCCTTACTAATTGTTTCGCTGTAGCCAGTTCTAGTTAAGGTGGACTTTGATAATGGTGCTATTTAAAGTAGCTTAAAATGGTTCAGTTGAAATTTCGGACACTGTCATAGATATTATTGGTTTATGACCGAATGCTGGCCAACCAATGTCCAGATTTTTTTTAATTGGGCATAACTTGAATTTCATTTCTAAATCAATTTTGTACTCTAAAACGTTTTGCCAAACGGTGCGAAAGAATGGAAAACATTATTTTATAGTTGAAATTTTTCAACCGTTACATCTTACCATAAAGCTTATAATTGAAATCACATTATTTTGTCTCGCGACCTTGCTGCCGCGTGAGCTCATAAAAAACTAATCGGACAATCCCGGTAAATACCCTTGAGTAGACTGTTGTATGATTTAAGTATGGAACCATACTGCTCACTGGGACGGTATGACCGTGACTATCCTTCATTCTTCTAATTACATCCTGGCTGGCCTGTTAGAATGAGGAACGGCCACCCGCAGTTGTTAATTTTGTTTAGGGATACACTGGCATCGGCCGCATTGCAGCAAAGATTTTTCAGAGGATATACTTAAAATGAGATTTGCATTTAAGAAGAAACTGAAGTAATTTGTCTTTTTTAAAATACGGAGCATTTAATGTAAAATGTTGTGAGGGAAAAACCCAGAAATTTAAATGAATTCAAGGCACAAAATTATAACTAAAACTACAAAAATTAATGTGCTTACAACCAAATTACATAGGTACTACATGATCTAAATGAAATGTTGAATCAGCCAAAATTTTAGAAAAATCCGTAGTCAACACTGTAACTGCAAACAGATTTGTAAATCACCCTTTATTATTCCATTCGTAACCTTAATATCTCTAATAATATAACCAGGATAGAATAATTGCCCCATAAACAAACACGACTAATAAATCACGTTAAGTGCGTCCTCTATTATCCTAGGCTGGACTCCAGCCAGGTTTTAATGAGACGCCTTAGGCCGCTAGTCTGTACCTTAGTACTGCCAACATTGGCTGCACTCATTGGCTTGTTGGACAAAGGCAGTGCATTCTGTCTAATTCTCGTTGGGTTGGCTCATTGTTGGCAGAGCCTATTAGATATATGTAGTGCATTTGTTTTCTTTGCTGTGCTCCAATTTGGTCCATTGTTGGTCATTTGTTTAAAGATACAGAAATTGACGGTATATTGATGTTTTTGGCTTTCAAGGTGACATTGAATCTTGGAAAATAAAAAGTTTTGTATGAGTTAGGTCTTCTAGAAATTTACTTTTTTATCAGATTGGTCATGTAGCTACAAACAATAACATTCTTTAACATTATCCTTTGGAATTCTAACTCACACTCTATCACATTCAATTTTACTTGCCTAAGCTTTACAACATTCTGTTCTAAGAATCATTACAAAAAAAAGAATCCAGAAAACAAAAGCTAATTTCTCCATTTCAACCTTCCGATACCACTAACCCCTTATCAAACGTAAACAATAAACAATACAATACAAACGTATTTAACAAAAGTATCTAAAGAATCACGAAAGTCCTAACGGGTACTACGGTCTACTCTACTGAAAAGGGTTCCAGCGGAGTTTAAAACTAATACAGCAGTTCTGAACTAGAAGCCTTTGAAATAAAGCGGTCACTGTGATTCAGGTAGTCGCAGTCGGGAACTTTTATCCGTTGATCCTGGCGAGGGTTTGGTAGGCGCTCGTGTGTGTGACTGTTACGTAATGCTGAA
The DNA here is from genome assembly GCF_003590095.1 of Trichoplusia ni. Taxonomy (NCBI): domain Eukaryota; kingdom Metazoa; phylum Arthropoda; class Insecta; order Lepidoptera; family Noctuidae; genus Trichoplusia; species Trichoplusia ni. Next base: position 4,725,359 of record NC_039496.1, read on the forward strand.
GATCCTTGTTAGGATTCCGTAGCTGAAGAGTAAAATAGAAGCCTATGCTGTTGGTCTGCCTTCTGACCGTCTTATATTTAGGTCACCAAGTTGTATCTCATAAATATTAGAACTGGTAGATTGAAAAAATCTAAGAACCCACGTTTTTATATCTCTAGTCTCTCAAATTTTATCAAAATCGGTCCGGAGAAATCTTGAAAATTTCAGCCTGCTAGGTTATCGGAGTGCAAACAAAAAACAAACAAACTAACATACAAGAAAAAAAAATAGTATATAAGAACGTGGAAAATATGCGTGCATAAAAACGTTGCAATAAAATATACCTAAGGTTGTCAACCCAACCGATTTGTTTTTCTTTGGCATAAGTATTTGAGCGGAGTCCTCAGGTCGCAAAGCCGACTCGCACTTGACCGGTTTTATGGTTTTTATGTAGTGAGAAAACTATACCCGAGTTAAATTTACGACCACACCGATAGCAGAGTGGTACAGTTCACCATAGCAATTGCCTATGCGTGACGTGCTGCGGGTTCAATCCCCTATGTCAAATGTGATACATTTGATACATCAATAATAATTGATCTTTTTATATTCAAGCATGTTAAACTAATGGTACTGATAAAACTAGAAGAGGCTATACACAGCGCTTTTTTTATCGACCCGCAGAAAGAAATTAAGTACTTGCGTCGCGGGGTTTGTGACAAACATTCAAGTCATCATCGTCCTAGCCTTTTCCCAACTATGTTGGGGTCGGCTACCAGTCTAACCGTTTTCAGCTAATTACCAGTGTTTTACAAGGAGCGACTGCCTATCTGACCTCCTCAACCCAGTTACCTGGGCAACACGATACCCCTTGGTTAGACTGGTTGTCAGACTTTTTCAAGCTTCTGACTACCTGTAACGACTGTCAAAGATGTAGGAATAACAGCCGGGACCCACAATTTAACGTGCCTTCCGAAACACGGAGGAACTTGTTATGACAAAAATGGTCACCCATCTACGGACCAACCGCGTCAAGCATAGCTTAACTTGTGATCGATTCACTTATGCGGTTATAGCTTAGCCACGCTGAGCCACGAGTGACAAACATTCAAGTCTCATGTACAAATAGGCCTCAACCATTCGGCTATCCTTAAAGTTATTTCTCTTTTATAAGTTTAATAACAGAAACACACAATTAATAGTAAATCGGAAGGTTTAGTTACCAAATCAACCTTGTTCTCTTTGCTATATCAAATACCAGCCGCGCTGTAATCTAATCTTCTTACCAACTTTATAACTTCAGTGTAAACGATAACTTAACAACAACTTTACACTCTATAGTCGTATTAATATTGCTTTATTAGTTACAATATTAATTTTAGGCTTGACTTAATGTCTATAGGGTCAAACGTCTAACTTGTAACTACCGAATTGTAGGCCGTTTTAGGGTTATGTACCCAAACGATAAAAGTGGAATTGTACTTATGAGGGCCCGCTGTCTGTTCCTTTTCTGCTACCAGGATAAATAAAAATTGTTGACAAATAACTTTTAGTCTGCTGGTATGGTAACTTAATTATCTAGAGCGTATATTTGTGACCGGTTTTTATTATTTCGATTCGTCTACATTTCATGTGTTCCTGATCCCAAAAAGAGGCAAAATAACGGTGGCATTATTTACCAATCATAACTGCTGGTAACCAGAATATTTTTTATAGATATTATGAGAAATTAACATAGGTAGTAACCCATCTGGGCTCGAACCTGCGACCATTTGCACACAAATCCATTGACTGAACCTCCGGGCCGCGACCACGACACTCATCTTCTTAAGTATAATTGCAGTTCTTAGAGTAATCTCGGAGGCCGCTAAGAACTCGAATTCGACCCATAAATGGCTATCGGTCGAACATCACATTACAGATAATACTCCCATTTGTGAAGGTGAATGAAATTGCCCGTTGTAATATGTTAGAGACAGCCGTAAAACTGTAGTTTTGTGGGGAGGCATCACTATTTCACCGTAGAAGTTAGTTACCGTTCCAGGGGTGACGACTGGACTGAGTACAATTTTTTTTTTAAGTTAGTGTATTAAGTCCCTCAGTTAGATAATAAAAAATATAAGACACGTATTTTTGTCTTTTTCTAAACAATAAAAAATTACAAAGATAAACTGCTTTAGAGTTTAGGAGAGCAGCTTGTGACGTAATGATATCGAAAATGACCGCTGTAATTTGATGAATCAATGTTTATGAGACAAATTAATAAATAAGTATCCATTATAAACTATTGAGCTACAAGAAGGACACTGAAAAATCTTGTTATCCCTTTACAAAAGAACATTTATTTTGGCTTATGGAAATGGAGTTATTTAACAAACATTAGGTAACTAATACAAATACAAAGTCTTTATTCGTAGAACTAATGTTATATATAATAAGGAATTTTACAGAGGATGTGAGTATTCAAGTCTTTTTTTTCAGTTTTGCCTTTTATAAATAAGTCTAAAGAAATCAGAACATAATATGATAAGGTGCATATATGAACCGAGAAAAATGATTACTTTTGACCCGTCCAGTAATAATATCGATTTTCTTGTAGAAAATTGAACTTTTCTGTTTTTTTCTGAACAGTTTTTCTTCTATATCAAAAGCAAAAACATTTATTAATTTAGAGCGAAAAAAACAATTTTATTCACTAATGGTTGTATAGCTTTAATAAATTATTGCAAAAGTAAAATTTACGAGAGAGACACAATACGAGATCCATAAAACATATTTATTGGTAATATTAATTGTATTTAATGCAACCACTGGAGACTTAACGAGGCGTTAATGAGTGATTACAGTTTACAATAAATATCGGCTCATTTGCGATAATAACAGCATCAATAAAAGGAAATTAAGCTGTTTTTATTGTGTTTTAATTACCCTTTTGAACTATGTATAAATGCACCAGTTTCACAAAACGACCTTAGAAATGTAGAATTAAAGATCTACTTGCCCTTAAGTTAGTTTGCAGTAAGTTATCAAAAGGCGTTTCAAATATATTCGTAGTGATGTTTTTTCGCCATATGTATGATTCATAAAATGGGACCGCGAGTTATATTACGCAGTGTGGGACGTCTCCCGTCACTCATGATCTAAGTGTTGTAAAACCACTACCACGGGTGGTATACGGGCGACATATTCACCATTGCCCATATCATCAGGGCACCAAGATAGGCAAATTTTAAAATCGTTGAAATCGTCTCGGTACCTTTGCATTGAAAGCATTGACACGTTAAAAACATTTCCTCCATGGAGCGGTAGCTATCGACAGCGCATCCATAAATCCACATACACCGTTATCCAATCCCTCACAAAACCGATATAACCAAAAACGTTACCAAAACCGGAATAAACCAAATCGTAATAGCGTAAACAGCAGTAAATCCTCAAACCACACCATTAAATATAATACCGAACTAATCAAAATTACAACGGCGTATAACAAACTAGCTGTTGCCCGCGACTTCGTCCACGTGGTTAGAAGATATAAGTAATGATTTATACCTGCCCTGTTTTTTCCATTGTATCTTCGCTCCTATTAGTCGCACCGTGATGGTATATAGCCTAAAACCTTCCTCGATGAATGGTCTATTCAATACAAAAAAAAAATCAATTTGAAATAGCAGTTCCTCAGATTAGCGCGTTCAAACAAACAAACAAACTCTTCAGCTTTATATATTAGTATAGAAGTATAGATATGATATTCGTATGCGCCGTATATATTACGCTTAGCAATATACCTTAATTTTCCTATTAATTGGAATTTAGTACCATTACCGACGGAGGAATTGCCTCGGTTTCTCTACGAACTGATTTTAGGTCAAGAATTATTGTAATGGCATTTCTAAGTGTCTGAAGTGTGTAGTCGTGGAATGGTGCCGTACGATAGATTTTGTTGGAGTACAGTTGAGTACCGATACTGGGTTAAGGGAATAAAAACTTTTTGGTGGATTTTCTTTTTTTTTTTTTGACGCGACAAGGAGGTAACTGGACGCTACTGCAACGGAAGTCCTTTACGGTAATATAGCGTCGATAGATAATTTGAAAACAAATCGATAAAAAAATGAAAAAGGTTCACTTCGATTGCTTGTCACGGTCACACGCATACGATATTATGAAAGCGAGATAAAGACCGCACTATGTCTAGCGAGATGTTGCTTCTACAATGGTAGCAATCTTACTCTATGAGCTGTGTAAGAGAGGTTTATCGATATTTAGGATGTTGTGAAATTTTCGTCTATTCCTATATTTGTCCGGTTCTAAAAAAGAATACATGCATTAAGGAGACACTTTTTCACTTTTCATTGTTTTTTTATCTACAAAATTGTTCAGATCAGAAAGCGTTTTTCATGAAATATTTCGCTGCTGACTGTAGTTAACAAACGATGTATTCAATGGGATATAAGTATAAAATTTTATGTCCATTGTTAAGTTAAAACCTCTTTAGTCGTTCCACTAACGTTTGTTCTGTTTTATGTGTTTGACGGCACAAGTACTGTTTGTTACAATGCGCTGAAATCAATTTGTTCAGCGGTTGAACATATTCCGTTATAGTGATATATTCTGGCAGGGTTATAATTTTAACAAACTTGATGAAAGTTTAATAGGAATAAATATCGTTATGATCTCGTTAGATAAAAAAGGTCAATCCCAGGTAAGAAGCATAAAATAAACAAAATAAAGACGAATTGAGAAGCTCTTCCCTTTTGAGGTCGGCTAGAGACCGTTCAAGTGCGACTTGGACTAGGGTACGACGCTGAGGATTCGAACACACATTTTAGAAATTTTGGTCGTCCATCACATTTTGTCGAATTAAATTAATTTTATACAGCTAAATTATTAACGTAGCAACCGTTGCTTAGCTTTCAGTTTTTATCGTTTTCTACTATAGCGGCAACAGAAATGTGTAATATTGCGGTTCATGAGATACAGCCTAATGACTGACGGATAAATAGCGGCTTCCTAATAGGGTTCTGTTTGAATCTTTGGGTACAGAACCTTAAAAATATTGAGGTGAGATAATTATATGATAAAACTAAGTATATTATTTTGTAAAAAGTCTCCTCTCCGTTAGCATTACATTTTAAAATCACCACATATAACTTTCTAAAACTCCACCAAATATAAGCAGATAAAACACAAAATTCTGATGTCAAAAATTTAAACACATTCAATTTAATTTATCACGTCCGTTCAAATGCCACATAGCTACGTATTAACCCGTGAAAGAGCCTACAGATAGAGGCTAAATCGTGAGGTTTTACCTCGCATCAAGCCCTAATGAAAATGAAGAGGCGTGAATAACATGGACGACCCTCGTAGGTCAGCCAACTGGCCGAAGTAGGCCACTAAAAGAGGCCTACAACATTCAATGTAAAAGTGAGACAGGGCTATACACAGCGTAGAACGCCATCTTACTTTTACAAACACTACAGACTTACTTGAGGAGATTTCGGTAGACGCAAGCTACGGTCAACAAAACCCTACAAATTTACATATTTTCTACTTTAATTTGTACGTAAATCACTGTTTTGAAACTAGATCCACGATCCCTTTATAATATGTGGTAGGGATTAAAGTGATTAGCGCAATCCGATACAATATTACGATACTATTAGGATTAGTTTGAGACCTGCTTTGCATATTGTAAGCCCAGATTTTAGGATAGATTTTCAACAATCCTTATATAATTGCACGGATTTTGCAATCGGTTCCTCGTACACAGGATTTGAAACTTGGTGTTTATTCCAAACGATAGGTTTACTAACTCATAGGTAATAGAGGAATAGCCGAGTGGTACAAGTCACTACGCCAAACCCAATGAAAGTGACGTGTCGCGAGTACGATCCCCGCGTAGGACAAGCATTTATGTAATCCACGAATGCTTGTGCAGAGTTTAAGTGTCTTGTGCCGCCTGTGTTTTGAACAACGTGAAACTTCCCACGATATTAGTATTAAAATCCTTAGTGCTCCAGTTGCCCCAAAAAAAAAAAGAACAAAGTTATGCTATATTAGAGACAACAGTCGTGAGGGGTTGTAGACTATCATTGGTGCGTGTACAAGTATCCTTAAATATAGTCAAGCGCCAATTATAATCTCTTAAAGCTATAGATCAAATTATTCACCAAAACATTTTCAAATATAAAGTTTCAGGCTTAAATTTTGTATTCGAAAGGTAAGTATCAAAAAAAGATAGATATAAGGAAACAATAGTCTAATAGACACTTGATCGTTATTTTTCAATTCCAGAGCTTTATCCTTAGCTAAATACAGAAGCACTTTTCTACCAGCCTAGTAACAATAAAGTCTAACTCTATATATCAAAAAATAGTACACCTACGCCTAAGCCTAAGCTCTTAACTATTTTCCCCGCATATTTTTTTGGGTACATGTAATCGAAACTAATCCGAAAGCTCGGAACTATATACTCGGTAGCTTTTATTTTGTGAATCGAAAAGAATTGCCTTTTATTTACCGATCATTAAATGTTACATAACTCGAAACGTGACTGGGAACTCCCGATGGTTACATGTTTTTCTCTTATAAGACCAAATGAGATCCGAGGTTAGTTGCCAACCATTCTTAGCGTATAAACACTTGACCCACAAAACAGTCTTCATTTACAGTAATGGGAGCTAAACATTACATGTTGTGTGACGTAATGTGTGAGCAATTTGTTTGTCTTTATGTTCAAAATATGATACGATGTTTTTTGTATCGTGTTTTGATTAAGAAGTTTAGAAACAGTATAGTTCTGATGCAATAGTTTTAAAAATCGGAATAGTGACCTTGAATTTTTATGAATGGATTATCATTGACGACATTGCCAGTGCTAAATATAAGTTACATACACCATTTTAGTATTCACATATGGACTTTCAGCGACTTTGTTTTGAGCGACGATAGGTTATGTTTTCAATAGTCGCAGCTGATTTTATATTTGGTGCCACGTAAGTATGTCATAAGCGTGTAGGAAGGTCTTGGCTGTTTTATTTAAATAAATTCAGTGGAAAACTGAATTATCCTTGCACAAAATTATTTTGCAAGGGCACCATTTTAATTACTGTCGAGTTTTTAATCAAAAGCATATTTTTAACACTTTTCGTGGTCGTTTAATGAGATTTACATGCATCGCTATAGAAACATTTTGGAAACACCTTCCTCTTTTTATTTTTGGGGTAAATTGCCCACCCACGTTGAAGGCACAGCTTGGTGATAAGTTAGACTTCCATCGACTAAAACCACTCCGGGCCCTTTCTACTGCTTAAACAAGAGTCACAGGATGTCCCAATCTGGCTAGCCAAGTCAAGATCTGCGTGAAGATAAGTTTCATGTTATTGAGCGCTAAAAATGATCAAAGCCTTCAACAGACAAGAGACCTCACGTCAATTGTTAAAGAGGAATAGGATTTTAAGTTTTCTTTTCTATAACCATGTAACTATGCATAGGGAAGTTAAGTTAAGTATGCAAGTTTCGATAATCATATAAAATCATTGACGCAAAAGGTCCAAGCAAATTTAAACTTCAGTACACATATTTTGATTTCACTTTAAGAGCTTCATTTTCTGGCTCTATTTTTCTGGTCCTTGCGTAACATTTAGACATTTAATTATCTACATACACCGCCTTGGGCCTGCCTTATAATCCAATTAAACTTAAGGCACCGATACACAGCGAGGCGCATTACAGTCCGATGTTACGGCTCATGTCGCGTGCTTTACAAGGGTTGTCACATATGAAGTTAAATTAAAATATGTACGCAGTTAAATTAGAAAAATTCAACCTCATATATTATTCGAAAATATAAATCATAAGTTAAGGTTAAGTCACCGAGGTCACTGGCAAATCAATAAAACCATTGTTTTTTTTTGGAATGAAGTTTTTCTTATGTCATTTTCTTAAACGCATAAATTATCTATTACCTATAACTTCTATGACTAAGTTTTTGTATCTGTTGAAATCAATCAGGAGTAAATAATATCTAAAACTACTGGTATCTAATTAATCTAATTTATTTATTATTATAAATAACTAATCTAATTTATTTATTTACCTATTTGAAATAATTTATATAGGGACTAAAGCAGACAACCCTATATAATGTTCCTATGGTCTTCAGCATCAAGCGTCTAGTATCAAAACTAGGTATATACATTACATGCAATTAAAACTTGCATTATTTAAGCCGTGGTGTTCAAACTACTTTATAACGACTTAGTATAACAAAAAAACAACCTCATTAACATTTAAATTTAGGTTATTTTACGTGACAGCCCTAAAGAGAGGGGTTAATGAGGATTGCGGAGTAAATAAAATAAATGGCCGTCCTCATCAAACCGCTGCAGAGCATACAATAAAATGTTTTTCAAGAATCGCTACCTGTTGAGCTATTATTATGTAGAATACAGTAGGTAAACGAGGTCAAGTTACAATGGTCGCTAGGTCACGTTAATCTCAATATACGTTAATTCTCAACTGTCAAAATAAAAGATTAGTAAGGAACTGTCTTCACTGTTTGAAACGTCAAGTTGATAATTTGAACAATTAAGTCGGTTTCGGGGTATGTAGAAACAAAAAACACAAAAGCACCCAACAGCCTGAACCAGAGCCTAGGGATCGCTCGTGCTTTCCCTGTGCGACTCTAGTTGTTCACAAAGTTGCCTAAAAACTTACGTCTGTCTTTAAACACGTAAACCAACACAATATCACCTACGTGATATAAACGAACGAGTATGTACGATGTTTACAACACAAGTATATTTGCTTTCCCGCATCACGAACCCAATTCGTCACCTGAACTCGCTCCGTAGATCCCTGACGTCGTCGTAAAACCCCTGTTTCAACCCCTTTTTAAACAAACCCCTTCCCCGCTGTTTGACTTTCATTATTATCAAAATCTTCAGAGCAATTCAACTGTGCCCATCACTCAAACAAAGTATACGAGATACCATCACAATTACGCCAAAATTTTAAAGCCCTATAATTCTTTGGGATTCCGTCGTACAAAATATGAATGAAACTTTACGACGCTACCTGAAAATTGATTACTTTTACAAAAGTAATTAATGTAAGCTACATCATTAGTCCCCAACCTTATTGAACGTGCCGGATTTCATTAATTCCCTTTACGACACACCCTAAGTACGGGCGCCTAGTAAAATATTGCTCCTAAGGTACGATACGATTTACAGGAAATTTTAGGGATGTTGTCCCTTCGGCTAATTTGATACAGCTACATGTTTTGCAGTTGAAATTGACTTTTAAAATTTTTGTACGGCTCTTTGTTTATTCCAAAATTCCTTTTGGAAATGAAAACGACCTTGCCTTTAGGATAATTCTGACTGTAAGTTGGTCAACAAAAGTTTTCTTGCTTAAGCAGTTTCTAAGTTTCACGATGATTAGGTGCGGTTTGTCAGTTTCCACGATCTCAACTGGATACGGGAGATTGGTCTTTGGGGCCGTAGATACAATGAAAATATTTTTTTTCGTTTATAGGTTTAACTGAGGTGGCGTCCGCTAAAAATAAAAATGAAAATACCAATTCTACAACAAAAACTCGTATTTCGGTTGCGACCCACGCAATATAATCAAATTAAACATGTCGCTAAGCTCCAGCGGTAAAAGGCCGCTTTAACCCTTAATTCCCATTTAAAATTCCAATACTTTATTCGGCCGTGTATCGCTAACCCGAGATTGATAAACAAAATGTTATTTGCATCTAGTCCAAATAACAATTTAAATTTCATGATGCCTCGCTTACCTAACAATTTCGTCCGGACAGATTCCTAATCAAATTAAATTTTCATCGCGATTCCTCTTTTGGGTTTGGGCAAAAAATTCGTTACGTTTTTACTACAATTTCGGTTCTTGTCAAGGTTCGGTGGCTAAATTAAAAACCCCACAGCAAAATGTTTTAGCAAAGAACGTTAAATATTCAACGAAACCTTTAAAGTCAAAGCAAATCCGAAAACTTTGGATTTGAAGTTTACGGAACCAAAATATCATGGTGGACTTTTTGTGAAACGGACATTTAAAACTTTGTGGGGTAACTAAATGTTTTTGAATGAACTTTGTATTTTTTTTGGATCTTGCACATGATACTAGGTCACGAAAATGAAATCAGTGCAAAGCATATATTTTCTTTTAAAATATTTAGTTAAAAAGTATTTCATAATATTCTCCCATAAAAATAAGATGACTCATTTTGGCGGTATATTGTAACTACTAATAAAATATAATATGTTAAATCCTGTACTCATATGGTGTGCGATTGAGGATACCTATCACGCTTACTCAAAAGCTCAAAAATCGTATAGGAGTTAAAATTGAGAAGCCTTGACGTCACTTTTTATATCACAAGAATCAGCACCACAATAAAATATTTATTACTTATTGTTTTTCGTCCAAACCTCATTACAAACTACAAAGTTCTCGACTCGTTCTCTACGAGCTTCGTTTTAATATCAGTTCCAACTTTACCGGACTTCTTCTCTCCTTTTTCAACTTTCAAGTCCAAATAAATATCACCTTGGAAATCCATCTTGTGATATGGAGTCGCCCATATAACTTTGCTTCGGTATCGAAGTAACTTTGAAGTATGATACGGATTGTAGAGCGCAAAATTCTTCTTTCGAAGTTCTGTTTTTGATAAGATTGTATTATGAAACTCTGTTTTGACATAGAGTTAGATAGCTGTTTCCTTTTTAATTATAACCGAAATAAGAGCTAAATTTTACTTAAACCATGTTCTTTTCTTTTTTGCCTTTTGGAGACCTAGTTTTTTTTTTGCATAACTAAACATAGGTCATATAAAGGTCATAGAAATATAAATCTAAGACAGTAATTGCTAAGGTGGGCAATAGGACAATAAACTTTCCCGTCAGCATGATCAGCTTGGAGCAGTGAACCAGCAGTTAAGACTGTCCTGAAAATCTGAGATTGACTCCTTAAAGTCAGAAAACACAGCAACTGTTACCAACTACCTAACATCATTATTTTCCCAAGCTTTAACACTTTACACTCATTAGAATTTGAAGCACGTTTATTGTTTTTCAGTCGCCTTCTATTTTGACACTCCTCGTTAATTTATGATTTCAAGAGGCTCCTGAGCAAATAATTTGCGAAGACTTCCCTAAATTTGTGTATGTTTTTAAGTTTATTAAGGAAATGATGCTCGACGGGCCGGAGCAATTAAGTTGAAGGTTGTTTTAGTCTTAAATTAATTATAGAAGCCTATTTTCATTTTAGCTTGTTCATTAGAATGATAGTTCTTGTTTCACTGCCGAAATTAAAATTAAATTATTCCTTTCGTTCGTCGCAGGTTTGACAAAATATTTGAGTCACATGCACAAAGACACCCAGACTTGTGGATCACACAAATGCTTGTCCTAAGCCGGGATAAAACCCGCGACGCGTCGTATGTGTGAAAATTTTAACTGTCTAGCTATCAAGACATGTTGCCTTGTTACTTATTGATGAGCAGACCTTAAGCTATGACTAATTAATAGAGTTAACTTCTTACCCTGTACTTATGGAACCCAAAAAAAGTCTGAGACAATATAGTCTGATAAATTGTTAATGAACAATATCTTACGCATAATTTGTTTCGAAAGAGCAGAAAACAAACCTTTAAAGACATAATTTACTCTGACGTGAAATTAGTCAGGATTCCTCAGCGCAGCTTCAATATTATTTTCAATACGTCATGAATAAATTTTCGAATTAAAAACCCTAGCCCTTCGCTACCCTTGGGAAAGGGTTCAAGAAAATTTTGATTAAAACTCCGCTCTTATTCAAGAAATTGTGAATAATGGGAACAAAGAAATTCGAGTCACGACTTTGGTCCTGAGTGACGTTTGCTGACATTCATTTTAGTCCACAAAACGTTAAAAATATTGTCACGCCTTTTTTCTAGAAATGAGCGTGAATTTTTTTGTTTGTCTCACATTTCGGTGATAGCTGAATTGGAATGGAAAACTATTTAATAAAAGAGAGTTTTGTTTTTAATAGTTAGGGTTCAAATTTTTATTACACGAGTCGGAGTTGTTTAAGGATTGATATCTGTACTAATGTATAACGCTGAAGAGTTTGTTGGTTTAACGCGCAAATCTCAGTAACTTCTAAAAATTCTTTTTGTATTGAATAGACCATTCATCGCGGAAGGTTTTAGGGTATGGTATATAGCCTAAAACCTTCAGTGATCACGATTGCATGCATTGATCAACATGCTGCAACTAATAGGAGCGAAGATATAATGAAAAATGTGGAAACAACAGGGCAGGTATAAAGCATAATTTATATCTTCTCACCACGCGGACGAAGTCGCGGGCAACAGCTAGTGAATAATAATATGATGACATAAATAAACAAATGTAGCATTTTAATCCGTGGGTCCAGGTTTTGAATCAACGAATCATAAGCAGGACAGTAGTGGACTTTAGATATCTGGCGTCTTTCAAACTTTAGCTAACCTATAAAACCTTTTTTCTCGTTTCACCTACTTTAGTTCCTACTTCACTCTACCTTTGTGCTTGAATTTTAATCCAGAGTGTTTCAGAACGTCAAAGAGCTCTTTTTCGTTCAATATCCTTCAATTAATTTGGCCTTTTGACGCTGCACAATGCACATGCTTTATAAACTGCGGTGTTAATACTTTGAACCTTTTGAAACTTACGTAAAGAATTTCACTTAACTTTAGTATACTTAATGTTAGTTAATAAATAGTGTACCTTAACGAAAAGCTAAACCGGGATAAAAAATCGTTTAATATATTTTATAATTATTAGACAACTCTACAATTTATTTCGCTTAAATAATTATTATTTTATTGATCTTTGAAAATTTTATTATTTCCGTATGTAGTCCTTAAATAACAACATTTCTACAACTTTTACACGACAACATCTATTACCAAAACGCACACATAGATATACAACCTCTTTCATTTACTCCTATTTAAGCTCGTAAACATGTCTATTTGTTTACCACTTCCTTATCGTAAACAAAAGAGGTTTATGTTCATCAGGTCTTGTTACACTATAAACAACTTTGCGGTATCTTTCTCAGAATCTTAAGTCACTGAGTCAAAGTCACAAGAGGGGTGAGATCGCAAGACATTTGAAAGGAATCCATGCCTTTCATCCAAGTGAAAATGTCGGAAAAACATAGTTAAAGGACTTTGTCAGTTTGAATGCCACTTGATGCGTATTTTTGAGTCATAATCCTTGGATTGATAACTGATTTGTTTAATAATCATTAGTTATTTGGCGCAACTCGGGGCAGGGTATGTCCCATGCAGTGGAAGGTGGAATTTCATCATCATTTTTTCTTAATTTGTTCTAAAAAAATTACCGTCTAAAGTAAGATAAGAGAAAACTAAATAAAGAAGAGAAATACGTCTGTCAAGCAGGTAGCAGTACCTACGTGTGGTGAAATTTACAACAATTTTAGTGGTCTCAATTAAGAACATATTTTTTATTTGAAAACTTTTTTAAATAATAAATAATGTATTTTTCGTATATTAAAAAAAAACGACTGCGCACAAATGATATCATAAACCTTTTTTTATGTCTTTATTACGACGAAATAAACGCCAAAAATATCTTCGTAAATACTGTCAATCAGAAAAACTTATTACGGTTTTTGAGAAATGAGTCTTTTAGGACATTCTGTCACTCTCTACAACAGCTATCAAGGTCATTTAGAGAAACAATTTTCAGGGATCGCGCACATTAGTGGTTAAGGCGAGGTAGCTATGACATTTGGCTACCCATGCCACTTCTATTGTGTGACTGCACAGTCACACAATAGAAGTGGCAGCTCACTAAATAAGGGACCAATTACCTGTCTTTGACACTTTAATGTCATCGTGACATTTCCTCAATATAATCGTGACGCGCTGAACCGCGTGACTGCTGTACACAACCTCAGGCAAGGCTTCATAGTAAGTAAGATTATTAACCTTTGTCCTTGAGAACACTTGAACGAATGTTTGGTATCCACTTACACAATGTACAAATCAATACAACAACTCGAACACAGGTTAATTAAGTAATTGGTTGTCTGTTTAATCAGAAACAGATACCTCCAATAATTAAGCTTTCGTCTACCTATACTTCTGAATATTCTTCTGCTTCATATACCTGCGAATATCACTCAAGGCATAATGGAATGGTGCGTAAAAACAAAAGAAGTTAGTCATTGCCTTTCATAAAGAGTGGAGATTACTAGAAGGTATTGAAGTTGCTTCGACGTAGCTTTTTTATTCTGAGTTATCATGGCGTCTTTATTACTTTTAAGTCAAATGATAAGGACATACGACATCACAATTGTTATCGTATAATAGTTTCATTCTTGAGTACCAGTAAATCACTGGTAAAGGAAAAACATCGTGTGAGAACTTTTACCGAAATCTTTGAGCGCCGTCAAAGAGAAGAAAAATCTGTCGACCCCAGTAACCAAGCAAACTAATCAAATCTTATGATATCCCTCCCAAAACACTCTCTAATCAATCTTAAAAGAATTAAATTTGTTTCAAAACTTTTGACTCCGCTTCTAAAAAGAACAATTTGTTACGAACCGTCACTCATTTTAATATAGAAAATTCATTTTAAAAATGCCACCTTCTCAAAATACATCTATAAGTTTTAAGTCTAACCTGATTAGAACCATCCAAATGGAATTTTTGTATGGTCTTATCATTTTTGTAAATCACTTCACATAAACAGGTCACTTTCATACATTGAACGAATTGACCAGTATTAATGGGTGTCCAAATGTTAGTTATCAAAGGAGTTTTGTATACGGACATGAACGGTACTGTGACATATAGGATGCTTTTGATCAAAGGCATTTTTTCAATTTGAATGTCGCATGTCGGTGAAAATCACCGACGTCCAAATTGCAAAAGCCACGCGACAGCGTTATTGACATAAAAATATGAGATTTTCTTTGTGGAAATGACATTTTTGAGAGCGATATCCCACCCGCGTTGGTTTTGGATTGTCAGTATGGAATATCGGTAAGTTCTATAATTCCCTGTTCAGTACATTCAAATTGCATTTATAGATTTATATTGATTTGGGTGTATAGGTATATTCTGCTGTCGTTTCTTGTAATGTAAACTCAAAGTGGCTAAGAAGTTTGTAGCTAAGTGCTGTTGACTACAAACAGTGTCTAGTAGCAAATTGCTTCATCTAGCTAAGAATGATTATTCACCTAAATACGCATGATCGAACGAAACGCGACTTCGTTTCGTTCAAACGAGGCAAACAACCCTGAAACTTTACGTCAGTAAACTTGAAAGAAGTACTCTGACTACGAATATCTGAAGTAAATACTTTTGATTTTAAATGTCATACTTAAATGTTTACAAGTTGTCTGTCTAGTTCTGCGATAAATAGATAGATAGAATACTCTTTATAGTACACCATAAGGAAAAACAAATTAGGACAATACAAACAGATGTGATGAGTATGATGAGAATATTTTTTGGAAACTTTTTTGAGATCTTCCAACTTGACTCCAAACGGTTCTAAGTCACGTCAAAGAAAGTTCGTTTTTGACTAAAAACTCTTTTGTTCTGTGTCACACATCTCTGACGATGATCTTTCCATCCCGCCACCGAACCCTCTGTGTACGGTACGATAACAGCTATAATAGTCAGGTGTACAAACTAGGCATTTCACAAAATAAATCTTATTGTTATAAAGCTGAAGAGTTCTCTCCCGCTAACTCTTCGCTAATCTTAGGAACTACAAGTCCGAAATCCTTTAAGTGATAGATAGTCCATTCACTAAGGAAGGCTATCGGATATTTTGATATACAATTTGCTAAATAGTAGCATAAATCAAAAACTCGCGGAACAACCAGTCTATTGATAGTTTTGTGTTTTATCACAAAATTGGAATTGACGACGGTGACAAAAAAGCAAAGTTATTCGAAAAAGGAAAGTGTCAAAATCATGTCAACCTCCACGGTCGGAAATACAACAGTGTCGCAGAAAATAACAATAAAGAGATCCCCTCCACTAGGATCCTCGCATTTTTATTGTAAATGTTAAGTATTATTTAGGACAAGGTAAGGCCCGTCATTATGCCAAAACAGATCATTGTTATATTTCATATGAAACATGGTGTCACTTTCGTAAATGGTACTTTCGCATTGCGGGAGTCGGGAAAAGAATGGAATCTAATTTCTTATTCAAAATATTAGGGAATTCTTTTGTTTTTTTTTATTGCGGTAATGCTTATAAATGCACATTTTTTGTTATTTTTACTTCATGCTGTCTTTTTTTCCTACTCATGACACCTTAAAGATTTCAATTGAAAATTTCAAAAATTGTCTTTGTATGTCTATCAACGGATTTGTAAGCACGAGGTTTGAAGCCAATGCGGGCTAGTAAATTAATGGCAAAATCAAAGTTATAATGTGTAATGTTACTTTATTATTTATTCTACTAATAAATAATAATAATAAATAAATGCGGACAACATCACAAACATTGTTCTGAACCCAAAGTAAGTTGCTAAAGCACTTGTGTTATGGAATTCAGATACAACGAAGGTACCACAAACACCCAGACCCGAGACAATGTAGAAATGTGAATTTTTACATTGACCCGACCGGGGATCGAACCCGGGACCTCAGAGCTAGCGGCACCTCGAAACCGGTGCGTACGCCACTCAACCACGGAGGTCGTCAAATATTATACTATACGACATACTATACTGACAAATTCTAATTACTTACAAACGGGGCAGGAAAACATCATTCGGAATAACTAAATAATGTAACGGTTTACTCACGCGTATTTATCGGGGGTGCCCCGACTAGCTTCGGACCCAACCGGAGTCCTTAATCATGAGCTGACGCGGCGGGATCGCGAGTCGAACTGACCTGGAGTTCGAATGAATCAGTCTCACGATAGTTATCATTAGGAATACCTGGATTCCAAATGTTAGAATCAGAAACTAACCTGCAGTAATATAGCGTCGTGATCAATGCTCAATCCTTCCATATATGGGACGAGTTCTGTGAGCAGCTGTGGATCGTATTTAGGCTGCCAATATTAGGTATTACGATTTTTAATGTAACTTTCTGAATTGTTCGCATCATATATTCATTATATATTTTTTTTGTATTCCACAATGTGTTGAAGGTGTTACAGAATAGTTTTAAAGCTATGTACATTATTCTAAGACATAAATTGAACCTGTACCGTTACTTTTCAATCGTTAAACAGTGAAGGACCACATCAAAATCCACTATCAAAATAAAACCTACAGCCACCCCTATTCATCAAACTAGATTGACTCACGACAGACAATGTTATCGTTGTGTAGTGGATAATGGTGTTGTTTCTGATGCCCTTGTTCCGGAGATATTACGTCACATGAAGCTGACACGTTATACGCTAGACAATTAGGTGACTTCAATTTACCGTGCAGATAAGCTCAGTTGTGTAGCGGTTTTGAAAGCCAGCATATGTTGGTAGATTTTAGCACAGTTTTGACTTGTCTTGACACGTTTTAAACTGATGATTTTCGGCATTGCTGATGTTTATAGGGTTTATCCAACTTGTGTACTGGGCATTTTTAAAGTCACTGCTTGATCAAACTAATGTCAGATCATAAAATGCTTTTGTTTTTCAGTCGAAAACCGAATTTCACATGAACCACTGCTATGACAGTTCTGTCAATCCGGGTCAGTCAGATGCTGGTGCAAACGAGATGCCGCTACATTGAGAGTGCGCTATCTCTTTTCTACATAACCAATAATCCTACTCAGAATAGGAACATTACAGATATTTGTTAAATTATTTCATTGAATATTCTTTGACATTTTTTTGTATCAAAACGAGATCGACATGTGTCAGCCATCAAATAATGAAAAGCTCTCATTTTCATTTCCAGTAATTTGATTGTTTCTGTTTTCAGTTTCAGGATGAAAAGTGGACGTTATTGGCGAGTACCTACGGTAGGTAAATTTAATTCAAACGGAATAAACTTCACAGGTGCGGAAATCATTATGAACGAATTCTGAATAAAAATACGCACAAGAAAGTTTTTTATCAAAAAATATAGGTTCAGTTTCACAGAGAAAGGTTTACCAAAAACTGAAAATTGATATTTCAGCAAACCATCGCCTCCCGTTCCCCACATTGTTCTTGACAGGATTTCAAGCAAAACTTTAACAGCGAGTTTTTTTCAACTGACAAAAAATAAAAGTCCGTTACCTTGGAGGGCGGAATGTTACAGACAGATAGCGTAGAGTTATCCACGAAAGCCTCCTTTGCCTCGCAACCGACCTCGGATTCCGCAGATCAGATCTCTAATCCCTTCCTAATTTACTTTTAAGGTGTTCTCTTATAACGGCCATAACTTATCCAGCATTACCTGCTTCGGGAAAGAACTCTTTTCTCCTCAATTTGAGTATATAAAGTATGGTAAGGTTAGATAAAGTCAACTTTTAGGAAGTAGAGCTCCAAAAATTTGTAATCTAAATATAAAATATGTTTTAGGTCAAGTTCGATAAGCCAAAAAGTACTTCCGTGCGTAGGTACTTATGTCAATAATTTCAATTGTAGGTACCTATTGTTTTCAATGCTTGACCTTTTTGATTCTTCAGGACTGGATATCGTGCTTTTAAAAAAAATTGTTTGTGAATTCAGCCAGAAAAGTGTTCGGTTTTTCACCAAAAAAAAAGTTGATATAACTCAATACTCTTCATACTACTTACGAGGTTTCGAAATTGGAATACGCGAATTGATTTGATAGCTGTCCGGATTTTACCGGGTTTCAAAGAATAGTTTTACGGAGTTTAGGATTACACATACAGCGAAATTTTGTTTCGAAAAATAAGTTTTAGACCAGTATTTTTGCAAGAAATTCGAACGCACAGAAGACTCCTTTGTTTATACTTTCAATATTAATTTCAATATTGGTACAGATATGGAAAAACTGACGCTGTGAAGAAATCACGCGCTATTGCACAATTGGAATAATGTGATAGAAAGTTGCCTTGTCAATTACATTTTTGACAATAATATATGTTAAATTGAGAATAAAGTTTGTGCGTCAGAATGTGATTAATTATTATTGGAAAAAAAAACCTAGATCGTTCTCATTTGCTACAATTCCTTTTAAAAGGTCTGCGTCGTTTTATTGCAGTTTCTGAAGCATAATATTTATGGCTAATAACATTAGCGATGTAGAGAGCCATTGTAACTGATTTATTGTTATTGTACCAAACACATTACTCTTCAAGGAGTTTGTTATGGCAAAATCTTCTATTTTATGTAATCATTACGAATCGCTTATTTTAAAAGTCTTACGGAACATTAGATAGTGGACTGTGATAGATACCATTGAAGAACTTTTCCGCCGAGCTACCGATAAGCAGGACTATAACGAGCTGATCGCTAACCTTCACCAATTGTTTTGCACAACATTAACAATGGTTTTAGAGTTACGACTACGTATTGAGCCTACAGAACAGACTGCCAGTAAAATCAACCTTAATTATGAGCTTTAACGCCTATAATACTGATGCAGCTTTAGGACAACAATGTGTATGTGTTACTTCCTTACATTTTCTTCTACGTGAAAGTGACAATAAGAATTGTGCGACCTTTCAGTAATCGGCCAATATCGCTCAGAATTGGACATCGAAGGGGTTTTTCTCAACAAAAGATTATTCAATTTTGCAGTCTACTTTAATAGTACTGCAGTCTACTTGTTAAAGTTGTATGTTGAATATAAATTTCGAAGGGATATTAAAAGCTAAAAGATTCGATCGTCGTGCTAATTCGTCAAATTACATCAAAATAATGAGATGTCGATGGCCCTAATTAGTTTAATGATTGCCGTGTCTACGGGCTAAGTGGTTAATTAAGGCATAGGTTTATGTGGTCCTACTGGCCAGTGACGCCCCTGAGGTCATTAATAGTCCCTCAGGAGTCAGAACTGATGTAAATGCAATGATATGTACGATGACCCTAATGTATGGTAGCTAATGATGACACATTTAACATCCTTAAGGATTTTGTTATCCATACATTCCTTCGTCTGTCTGCCAAGTTCCTTATTGTCAGGAACAAGAAAAGGTTTAAATATCGAAGGCCACCGTCCCTTAAAGTGAACGATTTTTTTTTATCAATCAAAACATAGGAAGATGCATTCCGCAAATTTTTGACACTAGAAGCAGAATCAAAATCTATAGGATACTTGCCGTGAACTGAGAATTTTAAAATTTGGTATGAAATAGTCTTACGTTTTATAATCGTCATATCATCTTAAATAGGGTTGATGATATTCTTCGCGTGTCATGGATATGTAGATATCTTTAGTTTAGTAGGTCATAATTTTATCAAATTACAGTGATTGGAACTTACGCGCTTTTAATTATCTAACTACGGGATTAAATAGATTTTCACTTTCCATACCCAGTCATCATCCGTATCATACATTATCAAAACAAAATTCAAAACGACAGTTAGGTACTTAAATAACCATTCTAAATAAATAAATCTGTATCACCCACCTACAACAAAAAAACAACACCATAACTCTTCGATACGAAGGAATCCATCTTGTTTATTTGCAAATAGTGGATGTAAATCGTTGCTTGTAAAAGTTGTGATTACATATTGTTATTATAATCAGGGGACGGAGTATATCGATTGACCTACTTTAAGTGGTCGTCACTTCGACTTCGACAGACGACTGTCATGGGTGCCGATGGTAATTTGAGTGGAATACGGTCTTTTGACGTTATGTATACTGGTAATATTGGAATATGCTCTTTTCGTGTTTTATACAGTGTATAAGTTTAAGCAATTTCGTACACTTTTAAAATAAGGTATTGTCTGTAGCTGTAATCTCGTGCACCAGCCAGCCGGGCGCCGTATGCTCCACCACGGGTGCACTCCATGATCCTTTACGGCAATTCGACACAACCTGAGATAGATCAACCACAGGACCCACGTTTATACATGCCTTCCTAATCATGGAATTATATTTCTAAAAGGCACATTCGAAAATTCGTTGCGTGCCTTGGGATCGAACTCCTGCAGTCCAACCAGTAGGCTATAACAATATCTAACTCTACTCTCCCACATTACTGCTGATGCTCGTCCTAATAAACAGTATAAAATGAACTGTCGGCAGGGAATACCGCTATTAGCTCTTCCACAACGGATTGATGATCGCAGGGCACCTAATTGCCACACGGGGGAATATGCCGAACTTGCTGCCGAACCCTTGCTTTTTACGACACTTAGGTAGCCGACAGGGAAAACAAGGGTTGCGGTCGATATTCATATAGAAATAAACGAAATTATGTCGGTCATGGGTAGGTATTTGCATATGTGCTCGAAAATTTTCTGAAATTCCCACATGTTAAGGATGTAATTTACAATGCAATTTGGAATGCCACCCTTCCACATATATCTTATGACTCTTGTATTTTAGCTGTGCTCCTTCTGCATTCTAGAATCAATGATAAGGTACTTACTGCTTTTATTCGACCAGCCCGACTCATAGGCAATCTTTGTCGTTGTCTGGTAGGTACCCTTTGCAAGGACCAAACTTTGCAAGGATCACAAGTCGCTGAATGACCACCTCCCCTCAGCGGTATAAATGACCAAAATAAGTAACGACAAAAGTGTAAACAAAATACAAATGACCGATTTATAAAACTTGGTAACTTTACTTTTAGTTTATTTCATTTTCACCAAAACTTAAACTGATAATGAAGTAAAGTCGCAAGCGGTATCTTATTTGAAAAACATAAAACTAATTATTTCTACCTGGTAGCAAAAAAAACTTTTAAGCTAAAAACCTTTTCGGTATAATAAACCATGAGCGTCTTTGAATAAACACCAGTCTCCTACACTAAAGAGAAGGCCAATCACTGTTTACAATAAAATATAAGTAGAGCCTTCAAAGTTTCAATGGTCTCTAACTAAATAACGTAAAAAGCGTCTTCAAAGCAGAATATTTTTACCGGCAATCTATCTTAGCTAAGTGCCCTAGAATAATAATGAACGAACTACAAAGTTGTTTCTCATCGCGCTTTGAAAAATTCTTATAAAAGTTGTGATGTAAATGAAGGTACCTATGAGGTAGGGATGATGACTGCATATAAATATTTTTGCAGTAATAACAAACGTGAATTTTTGCCGTTTAATTTACAACAATAAATGGCTTTAAAGCTTAGGAGAGGACACTCGTGAAATGGATACACAGAAGTGATATCAAAGTTCCATTCACTGTAATTCAATCAATTTATGTTTTTGGGGACGTGTCGAAAATGCATATCTAATATGTCGGACATGTCATAAAAACAAAATGTCGTCATCCCTCTTGTTCATAATGTTTAGGTGAGTACATTACCTAATCTCTTTAACAGTATTTATTTAACAGTATATTGTTAGGTACTCACACAATGGTATCCATTAATCGGATACAAACTAGTTTGTATCTACTTATCAGCTTTAAGACCTGGCAACCCAAAGTGTAATGTCACCCTTAAAAGAATAACAATAATCAAAAGTAACACTTCATTTAGAACTCTAATTCGATTTAGACCAACAAAACGGTTCAGTTCACCCCACAAAGGGTTTAGACCAGTGTTAATGAACCCCACTAAAGCTTGTTCACTGGGTCTAATGTCAAAGTTTGGGTGTACCTACAAACTCAATGCTTGGCAAGTTCGCAACAAAGTTTAGCACTTATCATGAAAACCGAGGCTCGACCTACTGGGATTAAAAGGTCTTAAGTTTCATGGAACCACGTTCCTTTGTTTTGGATTTTTCAATCAATACTAGGAGCACTGTCGTTGAATGTGTACGAGGGCAGGCTATATTTAGCCTATATGGATAGCAGTGGTTGAGATCACCCCGCCAAACGCGGCCTGCGATGTGTCGCAGATTCAATGCACGACTACCAACTTGTTCTGTGTCTTTGTGCATGTTATTGAATGTTTGTAAAACCCTTCGGGACACAACGGTTAAAACCCTTAGGTATTGCAGTCTTTATTAAAGAAAATTAGGGGCATTAAACTGTTTCAATCGTGCGTGTACTTACTCCTTTTTTTATGATAGGAAGACTAATAATAAACCAAGATTGCTATAATTTAATCATTGTCTTTAGCGGGAAACTGAAGTAATTAATATGAGGATCGATTGACGTTTAAAATTGCTCGCTTTGTTTAACATAATTGTGTAAATTCTAAGTGACTAACGTCTTTAAAAATAAATACTTAGGTATTTAAGCACCATGTACTAAGTTTGTAAACGTGAATATTTACGAAATATTATTCTTCGACATCATTTTGAGCCACCATCACTCTTTTGTTTCGCTTCCAATCTAATGGCCGATACTTTGACATTTAGGTAAAAATGCTCGGATTAGACTGGCACTGGTAATGACTTCTTAATGAGGCCCGACAAAAGGCTCCACAGGAACAATATTTACGCACATTTATAATGAGGGGTAAGAACTCGCCCCCTAAGGCTACCACCAGTTTTTAGTAGTAGGATCGGCGGAAGGAGGAAGGGAGACGGTGTACTACCGGACGTAGCGCCGCGCGCCGTCTCTTTCCTTTAGTGAAACTGTAACAGGTCGTGGTAGAGTCTGCAACCACTTTGCAATCCAACTTCGCATATTTCATTTTAATGTGAACGGCAAGGGCTTGCCACCCCGCAATTACAATCCCACCATTAAGTTTTTCATTATTCGCCAACTCTTGCAATTTACTTAATAGGTAATTAAATCAAACGAGGGTAGTTTTATTTAACATTTAATTGTACATAAGTACCTAACTACAGATGTCATATTACGTAGAAGCTTAATAAAATAACTGGAGTTACATTCACGAAATTATTTATGATATGATAAAACGAGCAGATTTTAAAATGCAATATTCGTTGATCGACTGTCGACACTGGTCTTTATAACGCCATATGGAATTGTGACGTCACATTTTTCTTTGCGGTACTGCAAAAGGTGGATACTGCTGTACGTTCAGATTTAGCCTTCAGACAAGTAGGTACGTCTTAAGGTGGTATTAGGAAAGATGATCAACAGTCGATGTTCAAATACCGCCTAAGTAACATTTGACTTTAAGAGATCGATTGTGATATAATTTTAAAACGAGTACTTTCATTAAAACGTGCATTAAAACCACACAACATTACTGTAATAAGTATAATACCGTCTTCAGTAAAGAAGCGTCTAGTCAAATAAATTAAATAAAAAAATACTTTTCAACTATAAAAATCGATAAGTCTAAAAATATCACTTAATTACAAATCGTTATTGGTGTTTCTTTTTTCTGTTGATATTCGAGGCTTAAAAAAGTACAAAATAATTTTGAATTTCATAATATTTATCGTTTGTTCGTTCACTATATAGCAACTTAGTTGAAAATTTCGCAGTTTAAAATGAGGAATGAAAATAATCTTTCAGTATGAAGTACTTGTGAGTTTATTTGAGTACATGAAACTGTTAATACATAAGAACATTTCTAAAGTACCCTCAGTCCTAAGTAAACTGCGAAATCAGTTTTATGAACTAAAACGAGTACAAATGTAGTTTCTACATTTAGCATGCATACATGTATTATTAATTACTATTATACGTTGAGGAAGCTGGGAATGCGTTAGGGTACAAAAACGCATGTGTAATTGACTTTACTCCATTGAAAAATGAGTTTCTACCTGCCTTATTGTTCACATCGAAGTTCGTAGGTAACATAATTCTCAATACACTATACACGATAACTTAACCTAGCACGACAACTACAGACAAATGATTACAAACATTTTTAGAAAATAATAATAATAATATAGAACCTACCTAATAATCACGAGTAGACCATTTATACAAAAACTTTTTTTTTACTTTTTTTTTAAGTATGATCATAATCACTTACGTCAGTGATAAAATAAAGCACCGTCAAATTATCTAATTAACGATAAATAATATAATAAATGCTGGGTACAATAAAAGGCAAAACACTTCGCAAACCCTGAAACACACAATACATATTTTAAAATCACATAACGCTATGCTACGGGAAGACCAGGCAAATAATATCGGGCAAGCGAAGGATGTATACAAACGCAGGGTAATAACAAAACAGTGTTTAATAGTGCAATGGGCTCGTGTGATCTCGACCCTTCAAAAATTCAATAACTATAGCCTAATTACAACGTATTCGTGTCAAAATATGTGAAGCAGATAATACACCTGTCAAATATCAAATGAATGATATGAGCCATTCGCGAATGATATGAGTCATTCATTCATACATTCAACAGCGCAAACACATAACATTAGTGAATAGCTTTGCGTGTATCTACACTAGGTGCTCGGGATAGGGCGGGTAAATAAATGGCGGACATACTAAAACGAAGCAAATAACACAACAAACCAAACGGAAAAAGTGCATCACGTCAATAATAGAAAAAACATACCTACAATTTTTTATTTTTTCGTTTTTTTTTCTTATCTTTCGTGTAATCTCTAAAAAATGCATTCTATTTTACAGATTATAAGATGATACGTGCGAGTTTTGGAACAGTCCCACGCCCGCGCTGGCCGCGGCCGTTTGAGTATTCCAACGCTCCGGATGCCTCGAGTAAGACACATCCGAAATCTATTCAAATAACAGGTACCAGCTGACATGAATTACGCACTTTCAGCAAAGAAAAATATGTCAAAACACTACTAACATTTTTTCGACTTGCGACTAGTTAAATCAACTCTACTTGACCATTCATCGATTAGTTGTCGTTTTTTGTTATAAAACCTCGATTAGTTCGTCCACGAATGCACTATGTTTTAGTATTATACCCCTATCTATCATCCATCAGACACCGTGCTATTGGTTACAGTACACACTTTTACCTTCTATCAGTTAACTTTCTCGTAATCATATAGCCTGTATATGAAAAGGAAAGTCAATCACAATCGATGTGTAGCCGCCGAAACAGTTACACCTCTACTCGATTATTTATTCGATATTATTTAATCGAGTTTTAGTTTATCGATATTTCAGGTTTTCCGATCGAAGGTTGACTGTGTCGTCGACTACTCAAGCAGCTTAAATACATTTCACATGTAGCGTAACACATTGTTTTCAATAATTCCCTACAGATTTTATTACCTTAAATTTTAGCCAATTCTATAAATTAAATTTTTAATTTTGAATTTCGATTCGATGACAGGATGTCTCCCGAAGAGTTTACTAAATGTGTTAATGAAACGTTTTGATATGAGACGTGACGACCCTGATATGTAGAATAAAACTGATCTACTTTATCTAAAACACTAGATGTATTAACCTCCAGAACTTGTATCAACCACCGACAAGCTACGATGTGTCAATGTTACGGAGCAGTGAGCAAATGGAATGATCATTGAGCGATCAATAGTCTTATTAATCCATACAACTAAGTTGGAATAATATGACTAATTGTTCCATTCGTTTGCTGCTCTGTGTTACGTGAAGAAATGGAAGTATAATTGTAATAGTTTATAAGTAAAATGAGGGTATGTTTTCAAGGATGTTTCACGTCTCTGGTGTGGAGTGTTGCCTGCCTGTTGGCTCGTTCTGGTACTGGACAATGGTATCTAGAGTTGACACACTGTTTTCTGTCATCGCGTGGTCTCAGGGCAGCTATTCTTCAGCGCCAGCGTCTTCAGCGATTGTTTCGCCCGCTTTCTCTTGGGAAATGTTTTGACCTGGAAATTATAGTAATAATAATAGTAAAACTTGACTTACTACATTTTATTGAAGTGATATTAACATTATACCGGTCGAACAAATTTCATAAACAGTATTTGATAAACAGAGCAAGTTAGATACTATTAGTAACGGCTTGCCATACAACAAAAAGCGGATGACGTAGCACGGCGGTTCAGGTTAAGAGCCTGTGAGGATCATCGAGTGTCTATGACTATTACCCTTTTTTCTTTTTTTTTGGCGGGGGAATCCTCATGGACACCCACTCCCTCGGGGGAGGAAATGGGTAGTGTCAGACTTTTACTGACTAAACCTGAACCGCCGTGCTACGTCATCCGCGTTTTTGTGTCGGTGTATGGCAATGCGTTGCAATCCTTCGTACACATGACTGAAGTTTATAACTTACCCTTTTTCGCTGATGAAAGTATGCACTTCTTGCAGCTTATGAAGAAAAAGGAGACACGTTAGAGTTAGGCGTGGAGGGCATGAGGTCCATCGTCTTGCACACCCAGCCCGCGATGTCAACCTTCTCCGCGTCAGCCTTGCGGATCCATTCGTGGTTCTAGAATATTAGAAATATATTTGTAGTTCGGGTGTATGAGGTTGTCGATACGTTTCTTTTTCAGTTTTTCACAGCTAGGAAGCGGGAAAGGTTAAGCTATACGAGGGTTGCGTAATATTATTCTTTAACTTTCAAAAAGTAGCCAAGTGACTAATTGGCCTTGAAACATATTTGTAGTTCGAGTGTATGCAGTAGCTTGTTGCGACGTTTTTTTTAAACCTAGAGCACTTAGGAAGCGGAAGAGTGAGATCTTGAGACATACGGGGGTTACATAATATGATTCTTTAACTTTCAAAAAGTGTCCAAGTGGTCAATTATCCAAATGTCCTAGCTTGAATGAAAGGAGTTTTATTGAATTAATTCAAATACATCATATATGTCAAAAAATAATAATCAAACAAAATACAAGTAAAGTAAATATGTCCACATGGTATGTTCAATATTAATCGGTTACAATAACACCTCAGGTTTAGATGCAGCACTTTGTATTCATGCAACATTGAGCACTGATGCTTTATTTATATTCAATTAGCCCAGTTTTCACTAGACTACATAAGAAGAAAGGATTGTTTTTCGAAACTTATTCTGTATTTCAGTAAACGGAATAGTCTTTACCGCGGTCGGGTGCTTTGTTTTAAACAATAAATTATTACAAAAACATTAGTAAATAGCAGACCATCAGCGTCTTCAAGTCAGCCCGTTCGTCTGGGTTCTTCTTGAGGCAGCGGTCCACGAAGTCCTTGAACTCATCGGAGAAGATCCCGGCCGGCAGCTTCGGGGGCGGCTCGTTCACGATGTAGTCGAGGAGCTCGAATATCGCCATCGGACGCGGGGAGTTTGGCGCCTGGATGACGTCAACAGTTTTGCGATAGAGAATTTAGGTTGAAGGTAAAAAATATGTTGTGCATGTTTACGATGGTCTGGTATACATTAGTTATGAGAGTCCGGCTCACAGACTTGACCGGTTGATAGTCAGAGTTTCGAAATTGGTTCCGTACAAAACGACTTAAAAATTACTGCTCATTTAGTACTTTGTAGTTTGAGAATTAATATAATATGTATAGCTAGACTAGCTTGTATAATATGTATCATGTTAATCAAAATATTTTCAAACTTCATTAACAAAAAATGTTAGTTGCCGGAAGTTAATTTCAGACTCGGATAAAGATCTCACACTGCAATTCCGTATAGGCGTTTTTTTTTTGCTATTCTATCCCACTGTATAGAGAAGACCCAACTACTCTTGTTCTCTAACCAAATACTCTTACTAACATAAAAGATTAAACAGACAAACCTGCCCAGGAGAATGATCCTCATTCTGTCCTCCGAATATCGCCGCCAAGGTCTTCGCGTCAGGCGGCGGGATTGGATACATGCCTATCGCCATCTCCACGAGCGAGAGACCTAGGGACCATATATCTGATTGCACAGAGTAATGGGTCCCTTGGAGTCGCTCCGGCTGTAAACAATATCAACGGTAAGACAATAGACGCCCACTTTTCTTCTTTTCTATAATAATTGTAATGTCCTGATCGGTTTTGGTCGCGGAGGCTAATGCCAATAGACGAGAGCCAGCTGCGCAAGACGTTTTATAGGGCACAAGAGTCTACGTAAATACAGATGCACTCCTGTTCCCTTACTCCCGTAGACCGATGGGACGGTAAGCAGACAGGACAAGAGAGAGACCATGGCAGGACCAAAAGTTTAAATTCATTTCGAAACACTGGATATAAAAATTAAAATTGATTATTTTTGAGTTATTATGCAGATTGCGGTATTTACTTTTAAAATAAATATCGCAATAAATAAGAAAACTACCATACAATTATATTAGATCCAATAAAATATGGCAGAAATCAGATCCACTCCATATCCACAATATCACGTAGCAGTATATCATATCACGTAGTATACCTACACGAAAAATTTCAGCTCAATCGAGAACCGCGGTTCAAATTGCACTAGCAATTTTGATAGCAAAGGAAAAAGAGGAGAAAAATTAAATAAAAGCTCATTTAGTGTTTACAACAATACTTACAGACATATAACTCCTAGTTCCCACAAAGGAGTTAGCCATGGAATCAATCAGCTGTCCCGATACACCGAAATCGCAGATCTTGATCTCGCCGTTGCTGTTCACGAGAATATTGGACGGTTTGACGTCGCGATGCATGATCGCGTGCTTGTCGCGCAAATAGCTCAATCCTTTTAAGACAGCTGATGTTATTGTTCCTAGAAATAATTGGGTTAAGTTAGATTACAATTTTTGATATAAAAAGAACGGCTCAGAACTAAATAATTTAGTACTTGTGTAGCTTGGGGCTTTAAAACATTGTAGTCACATGCACACATTGGACAAAGATTCAGGACTGCAATTCTTGAATCAGACAAATGCTTTTCCTACGCGGGGATCAGACTCACGAGACTTCCCGCACCAAGGCTTGCGTTGCAACTTCAACCAGCTAGCTATCCGTGCAGGAATTAATAAAATCTATTTAAAAAATGCTTAGTCATCGTCGTTCATCCCGATTTGTGTGCATCCACATATGTTTAAGTCTGGATCTGTTTGCGAATTCGATTTGAGTACCCCATCTAACATTAAGATTCCTTACTTGGGTACCTATAGGCTGTTTCGAAAAGACAAATAAGGTTTCGAAATTTTCAATTAACTGGTACCTATTAGTTTACAGGTTCAAATCTGGTTTGGATTGGACGTAACTAATATAAGTCAAAAACTGATTAAGACTTGACTATACCGTCCACTTCAGGCTTTTTGATTACGCTACTAAATTAAATTTATTCCTGCCAGTCGCTTAAAGAGCATTCGTTTGATAAAAGCAGTATTTGCATTGCATAATGATGGTATAAACTGCACTTAATAGATAAAGAACTCGTACAAAACAAATAAACATTCATTGAAAAACATTAAGATAACGAATTATGCAGTCCTTGGTATTTTTGCAATGTGACCCCTACTTTTGCATTGAATTAGGTCTTTGAGCAATGAATACTTCATAAAATCTCAAAGCGAATGCATCATTATCAAACACTTTCCTACAATTATTATACCATGGTACTATCACAATAGATAAGATACCTTTCTAAATAAGATCAATTACCAAAAAATTCAAACATTTTTCATTACCTTATACTTTATATCTCATGAATGTAGATATTATTAGTAATGATAATTAATTATGATGTCATTTACTGTTGTCAATCTTATACAATAGAAGTACTCATAGATAAAAGGTAATCCTTCATGTGAATATTAATTTGTGAGAACATTAAGTTTTCTCACATAATATCCTTTTAAGGTAACTACACTGAGAAATATGAAAACTCTGCCGACGTATTTATAGTCTGTAGGTTCTCCATTTTTCTAGATACTTAAAAAGGTAAACAATATCGATGCGTATTTAATACAAATACCTACATGTAAATGAATAAATGACTAATATATCTCGGGGAATAATTTAATTTAGCAATATTTAATATTTACTAAGATTACTGACCTCTTTTCTATAGACGTATGAATAGACAGTTATTTTTAAAATTAAGGTGCAGAACAAATTGAAAGATTAGGCACGGCACAATATCACGTTTTTGTGCGAACGATTCGCACAAAATCGGGATCGTGTCACCTCATATGTATAATTAGTTTCTGAGAATAAAACATGTTATATGTGAACGGCAGTAGTTTATTAAATATGTAAAATTTTAATTACAGATAAAGAATCATACTATCTGGGAGACTGCTGATTTCAATTCTTCAAGTGGAATATAAATACAACTGAACAAAAACCACATACCTAATATGGATTCAGGAATCCTGCCAGCCTTCTTAAGGATCAAATCAAGCGATCCACCATCCATGTACTCCATACAGATGGAAATCTCCCCGTCGCTGTAGAACGCTCCATAGAAACCGACGATGTGGGCGAAGTTACACTCGTGCAGTACTTTCAACTCCCTTATAATCTGTTTCTTTATGGCCGGCTTTACTTCCAGGTGGATAAGCTTTCGAGCCATTATGAGCCCAGTGGACTTGTGGCGGACTTTCATTACGACGCCTCCGTTGCCTTGACCTAGAAATTTTAAAGGGATCGGTATTGAATTTGAGGTTTATATCAGATTATATATCGATATAGTCAGTCTGAACAGCCTTGCTTCTGAGTGGAGGTTTTTTCACCTTCAGTGAAACAATAAATTTGCACTTAAATCCAATACCTTTTAAGTTACAACTCTTATAAACGTAGAATAGGAATAGGTAGAAGTTTTTCAAAATATTCCATATGTAACAAAGCGAAGATATTTCAACGCGTTGGGTCCGAAACTAGTCGACCTACCCGAAAACATATGAAAGAGTAAACTGCAGTGACAAATAATCACTAATATTTACATGAAAACAAAGACCTGCTAAACTACTTCTATCGAAGGGAAACAACAAATGCCACTTGTGATGACAGGAAATTCCTGTTTGTCTTATAAAACCAGCCTAAACTAAAACAATAGAGATGAATAAGCATGTTGTTTCTCTTGCAGTATACAAATTTTAATAAGATAATACTAAATCTAGGTAATATAGTAATACAGTTATCTGAACAGTGGCAGGAAGCAGGTTTTAATATCATTGTTAAAACACCAAAATATTGTAGATATTATAGTTATGACATTTTTAATCATTAAAGTAAATGTTCTATTCCCAATTTTTTTGAATAAAATATCATAGGATAGTAAAATATAACAACAAATGTAATTTTTTACGAAAACCCAGTCGAAAGTCCACACAATGCGAGTTAGCCAATTAATTACTGCAACAGTTATTCAGATTAAGCTGGCAGGATGAGCTGATACGCATGAGGACTAGTTAGAGCTGGAATAAAGTCTTCACAAGAATATAAACTTGAAAAAATCTAAAAATGAAGGGTGGTTAGAGCTAGCTCTGTATAAAGTGTTCATAAGGATACAAACAATAAAAACAACACATACCCAACTCCCCCAGTTTCTCAAAATCATCATCGCTGAGTTCTCCGATCTTCTCCTTCTGACAGAGGAACACTTCTATCCTGCGCCTCTGAGTGTCATCCATTTCTATTTGCTCCAGCCTCTCTGTCAAAGCCTCAATACTGGTCTTGGACTTCCCAGCTAAGCCCTGCCGCCTTTGAAATTGCAAGAATGATTAAAAATGGAACTAGTAATTCACAGGAAAACTACAAAGGTTTAAATACTGAATGTGCTCTATGCTATAGTTCCCACCTTCCTACAGTATTGTGTGAATGTGTTTCATGGACTGTCATTGTTACTTATAAAACATATATTGTACATATTAATATACCTATTTTGAACAGGAAACCGATTGTTTTGTTATACCTATACAAAATACGAGCTATTTAAGTTGATATATCAAAAAAATTACCAACACAAAAAAAGGCAAATGATTCATTGCTAGGTGACAAAGTAAAGGTTGTTTTGTAAATTATGAATAGAATTACATAGTGCACTTTTTCTAGGACTGCAGGCTTTTTCCTAAACGCCTGCAATCCTAGAAAAAGTGTTAAAACAAGCACAAGAAGACTGGCTTTAGTAAAATCTTTTGTACTTGTAAGATAAAAATGCTAATGATTTAAAAAAGTGTAATTATCATAATTAATGTTTTTGTCTATATTTGTTATTTCAAGATATATGGAATAATTTCAACTTTAATATGGACAAAGTCAAGACATTGGTTTTTACAGTACCCATGTGTCATCATTACATGAAACTGAGCAAAACATTTTAAAATAATAAATCTAGCATAAACAATAAAAAAAACAACGCTGATTAGACACTGGCCATACATCCACATGTGTCAAGCTATAGTCAAATGCTATTGTAAATAAAAATGTTTGTTTTACTTACTCGGTAGCAGTGGCAGACTTCAGCTGTGGTGTCATGTTGGATGGTGTTATGGCTGGAGCCTGATCAATTGACCCTGGTGGCAGGGTCAGGTTCAACTTATTTTTAGACATTTTACTCATCTTGGACAAGTAGGTTTACTGCTTAACCCATGAAACTATCTTGTTTTGTTCGATGGTGGCTAAAACATTCAATTTCATTTCATTGTACTGGCAACATCTTTATTTCTTCTACACTGTGCATATAAAAAATTACGTAGGTTTTTTTTATTGTATCTAACAAGGATGTTTATTTTATGCTTTAAAGTTTTTTAAGGTCAGAAACTAGGTACCATGGTTTAAGCATAATGATAATGATTAAGCCTAGTCAAGGTATCCAAATAACATAAATATTGCATTGCAGTTTTATCATAAACTTACAAAAATGCGTAGTCGTATCCTTTTTTCAATTTATCACACATTTTTGTTACATTATAAAAACATTATGAAAGCTAACGTAACGAATTATTAAATAATAATTAATGACATTTAACGTAGACTTGTAATAACAAAATTTAAACACAGTACAATAAATTCGAATCATTAACAAAAACAACTTCACGATTATTCAGAACGAGATATTTCGACAGCATTATACGCACAATCTGGTCGACTTCGATCAGTAAGTAACTTACTGCAAATACCATTCCAAATACGGTAAAAAATAAAAGTAATTGACACTGCACTAAGCTCTGAGTCAGGGTGAATTATCAGGGTGTAGACGACAAAAATGTACAATCCAACTTACCGAAATAAGATCTCGAACACTGTGTCACTTCATTGCTAAGAAATAGAAATGAGCGCTATCAAATTATAATAAAAATGTTGTAAAAAAATAAAAACAACGTTCAATAAATTAATTATCAACGATCGGAAAACGTTATAGAAAATCGGAAAACGAACTCATACAGATTACGGCTGATATCATTTTGACAGATTACTTTTTTAATGTAGTGGCTATTTGATTATGCAGGTTTGGATGCTTTGTCTTTTTACCTATTGGGTAGACTTACTCCCTTTCATATTTAACACAATGCACTGCGTTGAGATCGTTCTTTTACTTTTTACTTTAGTTTACTCAATAATATATTTAAAAAGTATATTTCAATAGATACATATAATAGTTTATGCTTAATTAAAGACGTAATTGCGTTTTCTGAAAGAACAAAATTTTATTAATATTTCATTACAAAAGTTACTACAAAAACATACAATATTTATTACAGAATAACTTACCTGAAAGAACAAAAAACAACATTTATAGCCTTTACTTCTAAGAAATGATAATATTATATTATAATGTATATTCTTTATATTATATAAGAAATAATTTACTAAAAAGACAAACTGACTCTTCTTCTTAAAATTCAAAAATGACATCGACAAAAAAACAAATAAATAAAAGAGGTGGAATAACACTGTCGTGGCCAGTGATATTCCTTACATCTCCCACCCTCGGAGAGAACATCATTACCATGATGGTTCGGTCAAGAGCTACTCCTCACTGGCGTTAACTTTGTTATATGATAGAAGTTCGACTCCGCCTTCTTATGTCCGACATCAACTTCATAGATGGAATTTGAAATCTTCCTTATTATTTTACATGGGCCAATCCTTAACTCATCCATTTTCTTCCTATTAAGCCGGTTCCCATTTTCTACATATACTCTATCACCCACTTTAAATGTATATTCTTCTCTTTTTAGATCGTATTTTTTTTTATTATAGTTGTGAGACTTTATTGTATTTTCAAATGCTAGTTCTCTGTCTTCCTTGAGATCTTCTACTATGCATCTTTTTTTTAATTCCAGTGGCAAAATATCCATTTTCTCTCCTTCTAAAAGATATTTTGGGGCAAACTTAGTAACTGTATGCTCTGTTTCGTTATATTTTTCCACACATTTTT
Source organism: Trichoplusia ni (assembly GCF_003590095.1). Taxonomy (NCBI): domain Eukaryota; kingdom Metazoa; phylum Arthropoda; class Insecta; order Lepidoptera; family Noctuidae; genus Trichoplusia; species Trichoplusia ni. Next base: position 4,760,541 of record NC_039496.1, read on the forward strand.
GTGCAATAGTTGTCCATGCTATTTTCTTGTCCCCTTCATTTATTTTACATCTTATTCTATTGATTAAAGTTTGGTTCAGCCTTTCATTAAGACCATTTGAAAATGGCGCGTCCACAGCAGTAAATACAATTATTATGTTTTCTTTTTTCAAGTAATCTTTAAATTCTTTGGAATTTATTCCAGGATATTGGTCTGTTAATAACATATTTACAGTATAGTTTTGTGTCACTTTTTCCATCAACTTGATAAAATCATTAGAGTTCTGACTTTTTGATGTCAAAATGAATGCATACCGTGTAAAATGATCAACCAAGAGATGTAAATATTTTTTCGTAGACCTTGATCCTCCAAAACCTCCAATTGTGTCAATGGATACAATTTCAAAAGGGCGTGTTGCGGGACCCAAATGTGACATCAAACCAAATTTTGGATTCCTTCTTGATTTGTTTTTAGTACAAATATCACATTCATCACAGAGTTTCTTAATATTTGTGATGATATTCTTTGCTGTATAGAAAGGAGTTATTTTATTTATCATTTGGGTTCTACCAATGTGGCAATACACATTATGGACATTTTTTATTAGAGTTTTGCTAAATGCTTCTGATAGTATTATTTTCTTTCTTCTTTTATTCGTTTTGTAATAAATGTTATTTTCCAGTATAAACTTTGATTTTTCGTCTTGTAAATTTAGATTTGTGTCTTGGTCCTTTTTTATATCTTGCATGGTTATTAGGTTTACAACTTTAAAAAAATCTTCAGTATTGTCATTAGGTTCTAAGACTGGATTTCTACTTAAACAATCAGCTTCTTGATTCGATTGTCCCGGATTATATTTTACCTTAAAATTGTATTGGGATAGGTAATATATCAAATCGCCCAGTTCCTCATCAGTTCTAGACTTAATGTTAAGATTTTCTAGTGGTTTATGATCTGAATATACGATAAATTCTTTATTCATTAGCCAGTGTTGCCAATATTTTAAAGCTTCCTTAATTGCCAAGCATTCCAAATATATTGCTTTTTTTTTCTTTTCGGTGTCGGTCAATTTCTTTGAGAAATAAGCTACAGGTTTATTTATACCATTTTCATCTTCCTGTTTTAACACAGCTCCCAATCCTTGAATGCTAGCATCAGTGTATATTTTTATTGGTTGTTCTGGGTCAAATATTTTTAGAATTGGTTTCGAGCATAGTAAATCTTTTATTTTATCAAACGATTTTTGGCATTCTTTGGTCCATAAAAATTTAACATCTTTCCGTAACAGATTGTGTAATGGTTCCAAGATAATTGCAATGTGTGGTATAAATTTATGATAAAAATTCACTTTTCCTAGGAACTGGCGTATATTTTTCTTTGTTTCTGGAATAGGAAAGTTCCTGACAGCTGTTAAATAATCCTTGAGAGGTGTAACTGAATTCTTTCTTATTATATGTCCCAAATACTTTGCATGATTATTTGCAAAAGTGCATTTCGAAAATTTTAGTCTAAATCCTTCTGATATTATTGCGTCAAGTAGTTTTGATATATGTATTATGTGTTCCTCGAAATTTTTAGAAAAAACCAAGATATCATCTATGAAATTCATTGCAAAATCTGAGAGATTATATTTTCTTATTATATTTCTCAATATTCTTTGGAAAATAGCTGGAGCCGTCTTTAAACCAAATGGGAGGCATGTCCACTGAAAATGACCTTCTTGCGTGACGAAAGCTGTCTTATATCTATCTTGAATTCTCAATGGAATGGACCAAAATGCTGAATTTATATCAAAGGTAGAAAAATATTCACAGTCAACAGTCTTTACAATCAAGTCTTCAATCAACGGGAACGGCTGTGACTGTGGAACAACTATTTTATTTAGTTCCCGGAAATCAATACATAGTCTTGATCTTTTCCCATCTTCTTTCTTGTACGCTAAGGTGACCGGAGCAGCAAAAGGACTATATGACTCTTCAATTAAGTTTTTCTTCAATAGTTTTGATATTTGATTTTCAATTTCCTTTCTATCTTCAGCTGTGCATCTGTATGGGCGCTTGTAGCAGTATTGATCTACTGTCAAGTCTATGTGAGCCTCATAGCCTCGTACTGTACCAACGTCGTATTTGTCTTTGGCGAAGACTGATTTGTATTTGTCTATTAATTTATCAATTTCAGTTTGTTTACTTAAGTCTAAGTTGTTTACTGAAATTTCAAATTCTTTTAAATTAATATGTTCATTGAAGTTTATTTCACATTCATTTAAACAGTTAATTTCTTGTTCATTTTTGTCACCCAGTACATCGGGAATTTCGACATTCATAATATTTTCACAGTATTTATTTCTGTTATCCTCTTCATTTTGTTTTTTTTCTTCTGTCTCTGAATTATGACATTGTATGATATTTAATTTTTCATCTTGTTTTAATCTAAATTTTTTGATACAATCCAAACCAATGAGAAAATCATAGTGAAAATTTTCATTATCTATCACAAAAATATTCATTTCTTTTTCAATATCATATATTTTTATTTTTAATGTTACCATACCTTTTGTTTTTTTATCACCATTAATAGTTTTTAAGTTTGCTGTTTGTTTATTAATTGTATCTTCTTCGTTTTTCCGTATTTTCAATAACTTTGCATTAATTAACGACACATTTGAACCAGAGTCATATATTGCGGTAACTTTTAAAGTGTCATTTAATAATAACTTTAGTTTTATTAATGGTGATACTTCTAGTTTTTTGGATTCTCTTCATTAAGTTCAACTTCTAATTCAGAATTATTCACACTTTTCACGGCATATTTTTGATTCTTCGCATTAAACCAGCAGTTTTCCTCAGGATGAAATCGTTTTCCTTTTTTCTCATTGACACAAATTGGGCACGGTTTTTTTTCTTCATTTCTTTTTGTTTTTATGTCAGAGTACAAGTGGTTCTTTTTTTCATTTTTGTTCCTCCCAACCAGATGTTCTAATTTGCCTATCTCATTGTAGAGATCTTCAGTTTGATGCAATGTCTCTCTGTCAATTTTGTCACTCAGATAATTAGGCAGGCCTACGGAAATGAGGTCTATAAGAGTACCTGTATCAATCGTCTTCCTAACTTCTAATAACAATTTTTCTTTTTTTAGTGCATACTCAAGCAATGAGCCTGTTTGATATTTAAATCCCAGAGCATATCTGATCGGCGACCAACCTTTGTTTCCGAATGTTTCACAGAAGTTCTTTTCCCATTTCATCCACTCTGATTCTATTGTAAATTTCATTAACATACAGCTGTACCAGTTTACACTTGGATACTCTAAAAATTGTTTTAAAATTTCGATTTTTTTCTGATCTTCATCAATATGAAAACGCTCACATTCTTTGTTGAATTCCTTAATCCATTGATGAGCATTTGAGTTTTTGCCGGTAAATTTTTCAAGCACAAAGTCTTTTGCAATTTTTCCTAAATTTCGAGTTTCGTTTTTTTTTTGCTTATCATCGAGTAATGTTTCTAAAAGTTTTTCCAGTGTTTTATTTGAGCTTTCAATGAATGGTTTTGGGTCATTTGTGTTCTCATCAATCTCTTCGAGGTAAAAATCCTTAAACTGCATATTTTGTTCTTCGTCTAAATATACTCTTGATATTTCATTAGTCAAACTTATCCAAATTTTCCTTTTTTGATGTCTTTTATTCAAGGTTTTTTTTATCTTAGCATAGTAAGATGTATTTGTTATGACTTGGTGTAAATTAGCAGGTTGATATTCGTCCGGTACACCAAAAGTTAGACCACCTGGTGTTCCTATCGAGGTAATGCAAATGATGTTTGTATAAATTCCAGGGTCCAGGTGAACGAATAATAACACCACACTCACTATTAACGAACTTATAATGACATATAGTAATACTGACGATTCACAAAAAAATAAAAATTTACAAAAATATATATAGTTTTACATGTAACGAAACCATAGCGCGATCTAAATCGATCCCAACGCCATCTATGGAGGCTTGGGTCAAACCTTTTTACAATAAATGTTGAAATATATTTAAAAATGCAATTGATCGCGCTACGGCTTCGTATACAACGTTGAACATACCGCCCACCAAGGACATATTGCTCAATGTCCTTCTACACCGCCCACCGTGCTCAATAAATTTTAATTGAAGCTGATGTAGAATAACTAACAAACAAATTATATTTCCATAAACAACAAAAAATAAATAAGTTTTACTCAAACTTCCAATTCCTTGACAGCAAATAAACTTAATCCATGCTAAATAAAATAACTAAAAATGGCACTTTATGACATTTATCAGCGCTTATAACTAAACTACTACCGGCAAAATGCATAGTTTAGATGTAGGTCTCTTCATGGTTGCTGATTGAGTACGGATTGTGACTACACGAGTAATACCGTCTGTCCCAGGATGTTTTTGAACAATCCTACCTAACAACCACTTTCCTGGAGGCATATTATCCTCCTTTACTAATACTATACTACCCAAAGAGGGTTCCGGAGTTTTGTAAGACCATCTATATCGCTGTAAGAATTGGTGAAGATAGTCGTGCGACCACCTTCTCCAGAAGTCCCGCATCATCTTCTGACAGAGTTGCCACCGCTTCAAATTGGTAATATTCGTTGTGCTCTCGTAACTTGCATCTGGCGGCACAACTGGTGACTCCCCTAACAAGAAATGACCAGGTGTCAAAACTGACATCTTGTCCTGATCTTCTACGTAGGACAATGGCCTTGAATTGAGGCATGCCTCAATTTGAGCCAACACCGTTGCCATTTCCTCGTACGTTAACGTAGAATTGCCAATGACTCTTTTTAGATGATGCTTAGTGGACTTTATACCTGCCTCCCATAAGCCACCGAAATTAGGTGCATGAGGAGGAATAAAGTGACACTCCGTACCATTATTCGCAAGCTCACGTGCTGCTCCCACAAAATTTGTGGCATTATCACTGTATAGTTCAGCGCACCTGCCACGTCTTGCCACAAATCTCTTGAACGCAGCTAGGAAACCCTTTGTGCTTAGCTCACTAACTGCCTCCAAATGCACCGCTCTAGTGGACATGCACACAAATAAGGCGATGTACCCCTTGTAGGATTTATTACCTCGACCTTTGGATACTCTTATGTTTATAGGTCCAGCGTAGTCTACTCCGCTGCAGAGAAACGGTTTGCTAGGGGTGACTCGTGCTGAAGGCAACTGTCCCATTAGTTGCGTTCTAACCTTTGAGTTATATCGAATACATTTAACACAAGCCCTTACAAATTTTTTAACCAATAGTTTAACTCCTAATATCCAATACTTGGCTCGCAAATACGTCAACATCATTTGAGGTCCACCATGCATAGTTTTCGCATGCGCCTCGGCAATTAAAAGATTCGTCAAAAAAGACTCCTTCGGTATCAAAATGGGATGAATCCGGTCATAATTCAGTTGCGCCATTTCCAACCGTCCTCCAACTCTTATAATTCCTTTCGAATCAAGAAATATGTTTAACGACTTAAGACTTCCTTTCTCACACATCTCATTCTTTCTTAACTCTTCTAATGTGTTACTTAATCCTTCTTCTTGACTTTTCCTTATACAGACTTCTAATGCTTCATCTAATTCTTGTTTAGTCAGATGATTTGACCTCATACTCTGTCTGTTTACCTTTAAAAACCTACGAATATAAGCTACTACACGAATCATTCTTTGCAGTGTTGAAAATCGATTCCAAAAAGTCACATCCAACGTACACGAATTAACCTTAACTTCTTCTAATCGAGTCATTAGGTGTTTTGGTTTTTTATACTCTAATACTTGCTGTCTTAAGAAATCCGGGCCTCGCCACCATATCGTCATGGACTGGAGTTCAACCGATGAAACGCCGCGAGATGCACAATCTGCGGGATTGTGTTTTGTTGACACATGAGACCAGTGATGTGTGTCCAAAATACTTAAAATATCAGAAACACGGTTAGCCACGAACGTTTTCCAACGACTAGGGTGGCTGCTGAGCCAAGCTAGCACTACTTCACTGTCTGTCCATGCGTGCCAGTCAAGCTTTTGGACACCCAATACTTCTCCTACTTCAGCCATCAATTTGGCTAGAAGAACAGCCCCACAAAGTTCTAGTCGAGGAATGGACACTTGTTTAATGGGTGCAACCTTCGTTTTTGCTGTTACTAAAGAAATATGAACATTCCCTTCTTTGTCCACAACCCTCAAATAAACCACCGCGGCGTACGCCATTTTTGAGGCATCAGAAAAACCATGTAATTCGGTAATCGTGTTTTTATCTTCATGGTGCATCCATCGCGGAATCCTAATATTCATCAAGGAAGTTAAACTACTATGGTAAGTCAACCATTCTTGCAATAAGTTACTTGGAATTGCTTGATCCCATTCCATTCCTGCTAGCCATAATTTTTGAATAAATATCTTAGCTTGAACGATACTAGGTGCCAACCAACCTAAAGGGTCAAACAATCTCGAAATCTCCGAAATAACCTTTCTTTTTGTTACAGGTGCTGCCAGCGCTCGAAATTCCACAGTGTACTGAAAGACATCTTCGTTCGAGTTCCAGGTAAGTCCCAAGATTTTGGTAATACTGTCTATTTTTATTTTTAATTCCTCTGTGGTTCCTTTTCTATCCATAATTTTATTTAATAGTTTTTGACTGTTACTCTTCCATTTTTGTAATGGAAAACCTCCTTTTATTAATATTTCCTTTAGTTTAGTGTATATCTTGAAACAGTCTTCTATATTTTCAGCTCCTGTCATTACATCATCCATGTAGAAGTCTTCTAAAATTATCTTAGACATTCCAGGTTCAGCACAACATTCATCGTAAGAGAGCTGTTGAAGACCCCGTATAGCCAGAAATGGAGTCGACTCAGTAAAGAAGGTAACAGTTTTCAATTGATATTTATTAATTTCTTTTTCAGGATCATCGCGCCAGAGAATACCTTGTAGTATTGTATCATTCTTGTGTCCCAGAACTTGACGATACATTTTCACAATGTCTGCTACAAACCATATGTGATGCGTTCTCCATCGTATAATTGTATGGCGGAGATCTGCCTGCAAGGTAGGGCCTACTAACATGTTGTCATTCAGTGACATTCCCTTCGATCCTTTGCAGGAGGCATCGAATACGACGCGAACCTTTGATGTTTCTTTATCCTCCCGGACAACGGCGTGGTGAGGTAAGTAGATTGCCTTTTCATTATTATAATCTACTTCTGGTACTTTTGTCATGTGATTCAACTGTAAATACTCTTTTATTACTTTCCCATATTCTTCTTTAAGTTTTTCGTTTTTCTTAAATTTTACTTCCAACCCTTTGAATCTTTTTTCAGCAATGCTCCTGGTCTCACCAACCGCACAAGTCGGGTCCACATTACGCAATGGTAGTCTTACAATGTATCTACCATTACTGTCGCGTTCCGTCGTAGCTGCAAATAACTTCACGCATTTATTTTCTTCCTCCGTAAGCATTTTCTTTCTAGGAGGTTCTGCTTCCAGTTCATATATTTTTTTAAGCATGTCATCTTCTACAAGATTTGAATGCATAACGGTAATGTGTGATGAATTTATTGTCTGGTCGACGTCAAAGGTACCTGACAATATCCACCCTAATTTAGTATTCTGAGCTAATAATGACCCAGTTATATTCTTTTTAATACCCTCCTGGATGACCTGGCTGTAGACTTCAGCACCTAATAAAACATCAATTTTATTAGGCCTGTAATATTCTGGATCAGCCAAGTCATCATCAGTCAAATCTACCCATTCTACCCTGACTACCTTTGCAGCTGGGAGAACAGTTGAGACCGACTTCAGGACGAATGCATTAACCCTAATGACGACACTGGGGTCTATTCTAGACCTCAATGTGAGAGTCACACTGGACTTGGCCGTAGCACTCTTGTCCCCACCTACACCTATCACAACTTGCTTTGAAGGTGTTTTATCTAATCCCAAATACTGGACTGTAGATTCTGTCACAAACGAACCTTGTGATCCTTGATCGAGTAAAGCCCTAACCACCCTATATGAACCGTCTTTCGACTCCGCTTTGATCAAAGCGGTAGTTAATAAAACCGTTTTACGGCTAGTCCCTGTCGAAAGACACGATACCATTGGCTTGCTCGATCCCTCCGCTTGCGCGGTCACTACAGTATTACAATTTTTAATCTCATCCTTCGCTGACGTTGAAGCGACTGATGATAATTCCTCGTGAATCGTACTCTCATCTTCACCAATATTGGACCCAGATGCACCGCTTGGGTGCAGCAAAGAATGGTGGCGGTGTCTACACACCTGGCACTTAAGAGTGTTTTTACAATTTTTTGCAGAGTGGTTGTTGAGTAAACAAACGAAACACAAGTTATTTTCTAGCGCAAACATACGTCGCGCTTCATTCGATTCTTTACGAAATTTCGGACAATAATTAATCTTATGATCAGCTGAGCAAAATGTACATGATAACAGGCCTTTTTCTTTTAGTAAATGAAATGAATGCGTCCCTTTTGGTTGTGGATGTTTTGGCTGTTTATTATTCTCAATATATTCCTTGTCTAACTGTTCCAAACCCCTAAAGCGACTATACAAATATTGTGAAAATTCTTCAAATGTTGGTAGCTCGTCCCTTGAGTCCGAGGCCACCTTCAATTCCCACGCCCTTCTAGTCTCCTTATCTAATTTTGAACTAATTATATGAATAACAATCAGATCCCATGAAGACACATCCACACCTAGATTTTTTATTGCCTCTAAACAGTCTGACGTAGTACTTATTATTTTTTTTATTTCATAAGCCGATTCCGAAACTAAATTCTTTTGGCTAAGCATACGTTTTAAAATGCCATTGGCTAAAAACCGTTTATTATTGTACATATCGTCCAACTTTTTCCAGGCAATTTCATAACAATCAGATGACATTTTAATATTTCGCAATAGCTGCTCAGCCTCTCCTGTCAGGTGTCCTCGAAGATAATAAAACCTTTGGGCATCATCTAGGGCCTTGTTTTCATGTACAAGCCCTAAAAACAAGTCCCTAAAAGTCTGCCACTCCGTATATTTCCCAGAGAACATCGGGATTTTTATTTCAGGCAACTTAAATCGTGTACCTGAATTTCCACCTGATACCACAACACTTTGGTTATTCGAACTTAATTTAGTTAACATCTCTTTTAATTCAGTCTTATAATCTACATACAACTCTTCTACATCGTCATATATTGCATTCTTGTGGTAGTTCGAACTATACAAATCTGATCTTTTGACTTGACTTATAATTTTAGTATGAGTGTCCGAGAATAATCTCCATTGTTGCTCTAAGTTATCAAGCCTAGTCTCTACATAAGCAACCGATAATCGCTCTTTTGGCGATTTCTTAAAATTAGACTTAGCTTTTAACATTATAGCTCTAATGTCTTCTTGCAGATCGCTAAAAGCTTCCATTTTATTTAGTAAAAAATGTAAACAATTATTTGAAATACAAGAAAACAAATTAAAATTATTTTGAAATTTTACAAGTCTTAGAATTCAGACCGAAATCGGGCATAAGTTCCCCGTCGAACTACTTCTAACTTAAAACTATTACAAGTCCTGAATTACTGCTAACTGCGATATTACAAGTTCAAAATTTCCAAGTTTCAATTTTCTATTTATTGTTGACTTCTTCTTCGCGATAATGAATAATTTAAAGTACTCACGGCTTTACTTCAAACCAATATTATTCACTATCACGATACACCACCATATAAGTGGCGCCCCCTGCCGGCACCGCGCCCGCTGCTTGTTGCACTGCCACTGCACCTCCCTTGCGCCTTCCTCCGGCTGCTGCTGCTCACGAGTCGGCTGCACCACGCCTGACTCCCGGCTGCTGCACCGGTTCCACCTTCAGCTCCTGGGCCCTCTCTCCAGGGGTCCACTGAAGAGGCTGCTCTGGACAGCAATCCACTGTCCAGTAATGACGCTAGGGGTGGTAGTCTCTTCCACCACCGGAGACTACCAAAAAACACTCGCGACCAATCCGGCTCGAAGGACCATGTATAAATTCCAGGGTCCAGGTGAACGAATAATAACACCACACTCACTATTAACGAACTTATAATGACATATAGTAATACTGACGATTCACAAAAAAATAAAAATTTACAAAAATATATATAGTTTTACATGTAACGAAACCATAGCGCGATCTAAATCGATCCCAACGCCATCTATGGAGGCTTGGGTCAAACCTTTTTACAATAAATGTTGAAATATATTTAAAAATGCAATTGATCGCGCTACGGCTTCGTATACAACGTTGAACAGTTAGATTTTCCATCGGCTGCTGTTTTCACACAAAAATCAAATCTTAATTTCTCCATATTTAACTGTTGTAAGTATTTGTATTGCGAAAATGTTGTTTTATAATAGTTTATGCTTAATTAAAGACGTAATTGCGTTTTCTGAAAGAACAAAATTTTATTAATATTTCATTACAAAAGTTACTACAAAAACATACAATATTTATTACAGAATAACTTACCTGAAAGAACAAAAAACAACATTTATAGCCTTTACTTCTAAGAAATGATAATATTATATTATAATGTATATTCTTTATATTATATAAGAAATAATTTACTAAAAAGACAAACTGACTCTTCTTCTTAAAATTCAAAAATGACATCGACAAAAAAACAAATAAATAAAAGAGGTGGAATAACACTGTCGTGGCCAGTGATATTCCTTACATACATAATGGTACCTGCCTAAGAATGTTACCCGATTTTTTTAATAAGTACTTTGGGACGGGAGGCATTTTCATGATTTAAGTTCGTGTTTTATAGAAATAAAATTACTGCTCTATACAAACCCCTTTTCAACTTTCTAATCCATCAGTGCTTGTCTCGTAAGAGAGCTAAAGGATTAAACTTAGTAGTTAAAAATAAAATAAGTAAATGATAAAAATCAATATTTTAATTAATAAATCTATAACATACATACTATTGTCCATAAGCAAAATTAACTGATATTTACATCTACACATTTTAATAGGATAACATATCTTACGAATTACTTTATTATCACTAATTATTATTTGTATTTAACTATCAGTCTATGATTTGATCGCACCATCATAGAATTAAAATAATATTAAGAACAGAATAGATTGCAAAAAAGGCACTTTGTATAGATTAATTGTTTGCTCTTTTTAATGATGAATCGTCTATTATGACATAATACTCAACTATGAAAATAAATGTTTCAGAGCAATTATGTGCTATGCCTGAGTAAGTACAAAAAAAAAAGATCATCAGATAGACACATCAGTAAAAAACAATTTTACTAACAAGATCCTGTTGCTATTTTTTGTGTCAATAACTTATTTTGTTCAAAAACATTAAAGAATATATGAGATTAGGAAACAAGACTTAAGTAAAGCCAATAGCCAACTTACACTTAATAAATATTGAACTTATGAATAAACCTACGCAAAAATTGACATAAGAATGTACAGTAAATTACGTAGATTTTAATTTCGTCAAAAACAAGTTAATACCCGGCTGATTTTTCTTAACTTCTGGAACATTCTTTTTAGTTTCTGATTTAGGCGTTTTTTCTTTGTCATCTGCCTTAGGTTTTTTCTTTTTATCACTCTTAGGGCTTTTTTGTTTGGGCTCACTGTCTTTTGTTTCTTTTTGTGGCTTCTTCTTCTTAACTTTTTTCTTTTCCGTTTCTTCAGGCTCATTGGCTGGTTGGAGTAAAGGCGTTGGGTCATTCATAATCATCGCCATCTTGGAAAAGTAATTCCAGAGTGCGTCAACGCATTTCTCAGGTTTCCCGCCGTCGGCCGTCTCCCAAAGTAACCCGTACATTCTGGGCTTTAGCTTTTCCGTGGGTTTCTTCATTTCAGACTCAAATTCGTTTTCTAAATGCTTCAGTCTTTGTTGTTGAGTCTCGGGGGAAAGTGATAATACGTCGTCTTCATCCATAGTTGCTTCCTGCGAAGCAAATAATTTTCATTTTGATATTTTTGTGAAAAAATGCAGAAATAAATGTGAGTCACAGTCCTCAGACACGAAGATGTGAAGTAACCACTTACTTATTCCAAATGGTTATTTTTTTGCAGTTACTTCCAATAGATTCAAGAATTAAAGAGGGTCAAAATCGCGCCCAAAGAAGTCGGTTACAAACAAACATACAGGTGAAGCTAATAAAAAGCGTGTAAAAAGAAAGATGAAAGTAGATACGGCTCGTATACCAAGTTGTTTCTACAGGCGAGGCGCTTATTTTCCCGAAAATTAATTGCTACGGGGTATTATAGAGGTTCACGAACGAACCTTTACATATTTTGAACAACCAGCCTTTTTTTCAGGTTATTCTGAACCGGCAATAAGATCGATGTACTCGAAAAAAAACTTTATTCTAACTTAAAATAACATGGATCCTCAACAACGCAAGTCGGGCATACCCCTTGTTGCGGACGGTTACACTATGAGATGTAAAACGGCATAGCTATCTAAACTACCCTACCTAAAAAGAGGTTGTAAGCAATCAATCAATACAAAAAGTAGAATATATATATTATAGATACGTAGTAGAACATAGAATGTAGACGGAAGTGTTACGAACCTCATCACTGAGATAACCGTGCGGCACGAACACGACGTTGTCGACCTCGTACTCGTCGGCGTCCTGATCGTCGTCGCTGCCGGCAGCGCTACCGTCGATACTCTCGCCTTCTTGCTCCTCCTCCCATTCCTCGTCACTGTCCGCTTCGTAGTCCACTTGTTTCTAGAATATCCAAGAAATTGTTCAATCAAAGGACTAAAAGACAACTAAACTAAGAAGTTTTCATAGGGACAGAACCTAAATCCGAAATGGTAATCTTAAATTACGCACTTGGAGTCAAAACCGCTTTATTTTAAAGACTTCATATCCAGAAACTTCCCTAAACTTTTCGTGTGTACACTGTATACAGTTTTTTTTTGTAGAAAACTAGCTGTCTCAGCAAGCGTTGTTTTGCCATACAAATTAGTTCCAGGGAATAAAAAAAAATGCAATGATTGTTGTCTAATTCTCAAACTAACCCAATACGCACACAAAATTTTGTGTGAATTAGTCGAGCCATTCCGAAAGAATTCAATTTCGTATACCGCGACACGAAAATTGTATCATACATTAGTTGTAAGAAATGATGAGTTCAAATTATAAACTTTTTAGTCATTGTACATACCTCATCCTGCCCAAAGGGTCGTCTTGGTTTGACACTGGCACTCTTCTTGCGCCACGTGCCCCAGTAAGGCGGGCGTCTGTTCTCATGGAAACTGAGAAGCTTAGGTCTCAATTTCTCGCGCTGGACTGATTCACAAGACAATATTTCACCAGCTCCATCTATTGATGGTAATTCATCCTCTGAAAAGAAAAATAAACACCTTATTATGCTATTTGCAATTGACGATCGCGTAACCGAATTGATCTTCTTTGTGTAAGTTTTTAAATCAAATTTATGCTTGCAGGCAGACAGAGGAGTAAAAAAAGATTTGTGTAGCTCTGTCTGCAAATTCCTGATATTAACATTACGAAGATAAGGGTTTTCTTATAAATTGTATTAGCCAGAGCTAGCTCAAGATCATTATGGCCAGAAGTTAAATATAATAGTAAAAAAGAACTTACCAACAACCATAACATCATCATCATCGTCTTTATCACTCAATGGCCAAGTCTTTCCACTGCTCAAAGGCTTACTTGTCCCATCCTTCAGACACTTTAAATACAGACAATTCTTAGCCACATTCTGCTTCTCTATATAGTTAACTAAATCCTCTTTTCTATTGTCACTTAAATTGGTCCTTACTAATGGAGCTAATCTCATATCACTTTTGATCATGAAGTTTGAGAGCATATTTGTCTTACTGATACAAGCAACTGGGGTGTGGTCTTTTTCATTCTTCTGTTTAGGAACAAAAAAGTTAACAAATGCTTCTGCCGCTTTCTTTTTCTTAAGTTCTTGCTCTTGCTTCTCAATTTCTAAAGCCTCTTGCTTTTTACGCTTTTCTTCATCCCGAGCTTCCTTTTCTTTTTTCTTCTGTTCTTCCTTTTCTTCTCTTTCTTTACGCTTCTGTTCTTCTTTTTCCTCTCTTTGCTCTGAAAATTATTAAAAAAGTTTTATTACTAAAAAAATACTTAAAGAATTATGGCGTGTTTAGTTGACGCGTAGGCTTTTGCCCATATGCAGAGAATACTTTTTGATATTAAAAATTTTCATAATTTATAACCTAAAAGGAGCATTTCCCTAATTTAAGTTAAAAATCAGATTTTTATGAGTACCAAAATAAAAATTAACTTACTTTTCTCTAACTCCTTCTGCCTCTCCTTTTCCTCTTTCTCCTTTCTCTTCTGTTCTTCTTTCTCTTCCTTCTCTCTCTTCTTAGCCTCTTCTTTTTCCTCTTTTTCACGTTTTCGCTGATCTTCCTTCTCTTGACGTATTCTAGCTCTTTCTTCTTTTTCTTCTTGTTTCTTCTTATCCCTTTCCTGCTTTTCTTTTTCACGCTCCTCTCTCTTCTTTGCTGACTCTAACTTCTTTTGAGCCTGTAAGTGTAAAATAAATATATGGTGTCACAGAGATTAATCAAAACTTATAAGGTGTGATTGTGACATTTTAATCTCAGGAATAATTTAACTAATTTTAGAAATTTCATTATTGGGAAGGGTCAAGGCTAAATTTACAAGAAAATACCACCCAACAAACTAAGCACAGGTCACCAATTATAAAAGTATATTGGTTGAAAGTTACTCCATAAAGTAAAAACAATCAAAATTGCTTTAACTGACCCAATTTAAACATATTTTTTTATATTCATTGTATTTATTATATACAAGACATTTACAGGACTAGATTTTAAAGTCAACTTTCAGTTAGTTACTTTCTAGCAAGAAGATAGATAATACACTAGATTTGGTAGTAAATTGTAAGTATCAGTAAATTTTTTTTTAATTTTGATTCATACAAAGCTTAATTAGTTTATAAAACATATTTTTTTGCATCATGGCTAGGCTTGAGTTTCATTTTAACCTGTTATACAAATGAATAATACTTGAAACTGAATTTTAGTATTTTTAGTATAGACAATGTTGTACCTGTTTTGGTGTTAAATTGATAGAAGACGTAGACTCGTTGAGCGACACATCTCCCTGACTGGTAGTCACCGATGAACTTCTACTAGTCTTAGCCTGTTTTGGAGTGCTTGGAGCCGATGCTACAGAATCATTCAGCTTTGTACTCGGAGAACCTTTTGAGTTATTATTTTGTTCCGCTTTAGCAATATTACGGGCACTACGTTTTGGGGTTATTTTTTCAGTGGTTTTAGAGTCTGGTTTTTTTATTGGTGACGTACCACTCTTATTGTCGTTTGATTCATCCGATGAAGTTTTATCATCTTTTTCAGGTTGTTCCTTGTCTGTGGGGGCTTCAATTACTTTCGACTCAACATCTTCTGCGTTATTTGATTCATCTGTTATTAATGTAACAGTATTTGTTTCCTCCTCTTCACTCAATTGTGTTTTGCTTGGTGGTTGTTCATCCTCAGTTTTTTCTGTATCACTACTGGTACCATTTGTTTGTGATGCAGGCACTTCATCTACTTCCATCATTTCGCAGTCAGGTTCTTTGTTATCAGCACTCTCGGCACCACTTTCGACTTCCACTGCTCCATTTGTTACACTTTTTGTTTTCTTTTTGCTATTTTTTTTCTTCCTAGACTTCTGAATCTTCTTTTTCCAAGCAGTGTCCACCAATTTCACAAACGGGTTCATAGATTTTTCCTCTTTTTGAGCATCAACAGGCCCCTTGCTGTCATCGTCACTAATCACGATTGAATGCTCAATTAAGTCATTTTCTTTACTGATTTTACCAACTTTTGTTACAGATTCCGTTTCAGGAGCTGAAAGCTTGCGCTTTCTAGTCTGTGGAGCATCTGGCTTAGGTGAGACATCGCTAATAAGCTTGAATGGAAGTCTAGCTTGCTTCAACTTCTTTTTCGATGGTGTTATTTCTGTATTCTCTGGCGACTTACTAGTTTTCATTGTTAATTACCTTAAATATACTATTTATGAACATTAAGATATAAGTTGTCTACTAAAAATGCCTAATAACAACTTAAAATAAATATACAACACACTGAACAAATCACGATGAACTTTTTTTGACAGACGTGAATAAACGCGGGAGATTTCGATGCGTTCAAAACTTAAAACAGTTTCAAGCAACACACAGCGTCTGTACCGATTTGAAAAAAAATGAAATATAGTGTTCGAAAACGAAATACTGCAAAACTGTTATTATTGGTTACTCGTTAAGCTTTTAACATGCTAAATAAGTTTTTTGACTCCTCGTAAATCATTTAAACGACTATACCTTTAAAATATGTTTTATTAGTTACCTCTAAATTTATACTAAAGTAGGTATGTGGTATGTTTTGAACGGTACAGTTCACACAATGGCGTCGAACCGTTTCGTTTCACTTACGGTTATTAGGGTTATTAATATTTTGTCATCGACGCGGATGGAAGTAGCTACTGGACCAATTCAAAGTTTATTTTGACACATAAAAAAGTTATCGATCAAGTTTTAGTAATTTATTAAGGGCTTAAAACTACACTGTTTTGAGTATGGCGACGCATCCATAGCCAATCACAGCGCACCATTTTAAGGTTGCGTCGACGAGACTCTAACCATGCTAAATGCATAAAAATATGCGTCTGGCGTATGACGACACTCCTTAAGCACCTACAATTTCACTCAACAGCACTTTCGTTTTTTCTTTTCTTTCCTAGATACCATATTATTTGATTGCTTCGCCAGATTAGTTAGCGAGACTTTACAAAGTTCGCAAGAGCAAAGAGAAAAGCTAACTTCGTTAGCAACGTTTACTACGGGCACCCCGCGGTTCTGGTGAGGTTTAGCCTTTACGCCTCGATTTAGTGCGTAGCTAACAAACATTTTAAGGCAAACAGCAAAAAAATAGCTACATCTAAGTATAATTTTTTTAGGGGCTTCGTTAAATTATTGCCTTTGACTAGCTAGAACACTGACGGAAGGGTCAGCTTCTCTTGCTCATAGTAGGTACGTATTTTGTTAGCTCTTAAGTCTCGGTCAATGTTGCATGAGGCAGAATACTTACAAATTGTTAGGTAGCATGCACAGTAGGTACCTAAGGTTCATTTTAACTTTTTATTTATTTATTTTTTCTGTTTTTTTTTTTCTTTAATTGTTAGTATTATTTCTTGTAACATCGAAAATAAATTTTGTACAAAATTGTAGCAGATGCGTGATTAGGAAATAGGTAGTAATATCTACATGAGTAGGCACATAATGCATATAAAGGTTCAATTTAATAGGTAACATTAAATACATTGGTTTTTCCCGCAATTTGATTTCCAATCCTCTAGAGTTTTAATTAATGAATTAATTTTATAACTGATTTGTAGAAAATTTGTGATCTCTTAAAAAAGGCGCACATGCCGTGTAGCTTAAATCCTCTTTTCTTGTTTTCTTTTAAATCTTTTAATTTTGAAATAGTGATTTTGTTTTTCATTGAACTTCACTTCATTCCATTTTTATTAGAGTCATCACCCCATCATGCGTAAAAAATCTACATAAAAAAATAACAGTTTTTCTATTCAAAATGGTTAAAGGAGCGTTAAAATTTGAATTCAGAGATGTATCATCAGTCTTCCAAAAAATACGGGAGTTCATATTGGGGGGCAAATATAAGTTTCACAATCGATTTCCGTCGGTGATATCACCACGGTCTATTCCGCGCCCCGAAATTCCTAAGGGGCCTGAGCTCAAATATGACCGGTGGTACACGAAACGGCATGTGCTGGACGCTGTGAAATCTCCCGTTATCGTACCGGTTGCTGAAGGAAGCCTCAAGGGAACAGGATTCCCTTGCGTTATGAAGTCAGATGCAGTGAGTAATTTAATTTTTATAGGATTTTGATCGTTTTTTGTTTTTGAATAGATTCGTCTCGAACCAAGGCTTTGACGGCTTTAACGGACCGTAGAATGTTGATCTTTGCTTTTTTGATGTTGTTTTTAGGGTGTGTTTAAAACAAAGCAACAATAGTTTTTTCTATTGAACTGTAGGCTCTTGAAAACCCCATCCGTTTCTACGCAACCGTTGAGTTGGACCAAAGTTTTTAGTTGGTAGTCCTCTGTAAGTAACATACATCATGAATATAAAATGTTTATTTGAATGCACTAATCTCTGTAACCACTGGTCCGGTTTCAAGAATTCTTTTAATGTTAGATAGCCCATTTATTGAGGAAGTCTATAGTTGTGATAATCTTCTATGGTTAATGGAAACAAGTATTAAGTTTCAAACAGTTGTTTATACTTTATTTAATTTCATTCAATATCTACCTCACTGTTTTAATATGACTCTGCAGCAAATTAATGTGGTTTGATTGGAAGAAATGCTATCATGTTTTATCGTAGCCACGCGGGCGAAGTCCTTATTCAATACATTTATGCAAACTACGCTTTTGGCGCACTTACAGTACGAGAGACTACAAAACCAACTTAAGATTCTGTTAACATGTAGTCGCCATGAGAAAAATACATTTTTTTATTCACAGGTGGCATTTAACTGTCCTCCATCGGCGGGCTCGCCATGGTTGCTCGATGGCCACTGTTACTACGAGTTCGTAACTATGACGTCGGGTTCCCCTCAGCAACCCAATAATCCCTGTGACGACCAGCAACAACAGCAGCAGCAACAACAGCAGCAGCAGCAACAGCAGAACAGAAACCAACAATGCCCCGATAATAGGCAACAACAACAAAATCAGAATCAGAACCAGCAATCCAACCCGTGCAGGCAAAACCCTCAGCAAGGTTGCCAATAATGAGTGCATTCAAAGTGAGGACCTATCGTAGCCACGTCTTAATGTAAGATTGAGTCATTGTGGAAGAGAGAGGCGTCGAACTATGTCTATGGTGCCATGCCTCTCTCCCTCAACGGCTTCTCTTACTTTGAGACTTGGCGGTGGGCCACTTTTCTAAGCACGGTGTTGTGCCACCGACTTACTTGCGAGGTGGCATTTTATTCCAACATTGAATGACAGTTTGAACTGAAAGTTTTCTAATCATAAAATCTAACAGTACTTATAATAACTTCTCTACTGAATTTGACACTATAACAGCGTGAAACATAAAACTGCTGTTTAAATTGATATATAAATTCTTGATTTATATTAGTGTATTGGTATATTACATCATGTTGTAGAGACTGAAATATGAATTAAATTGTCATCATAAAAAGATCAAACCATGTTTTCTTTTGCTTACTAGGAATATCTTTATTGTCTTAGTTTATCACCTTGTATTTTAGGGATACAATACATATCTACATACGTTGTTAAATCTAGGAATTTAAAGGACTGATGACGGTTAACTGGTAAATAAGGTTTATAGTAAAATCATTAAAAAGTGAAATCTTTACGAAGAACATTTTTTTTCTACAGAATTCCTACTCTACATAGTATACAAATGACACCGAAGCACAATTTAGTTACTAGAAGTTTAGTCTCTGAGTCTGTGCATAATCTCAGCAACGGCTGATGCGATTTGCGAGAAAATCATTATTTTCCATAAGTTCTCTTATTTTTACTTACTTTGTGCAATTTTTTTCTTGCAACTAAATGCCTAGGTATACCTAGTCGCTGGAACTTAATCGTCCGTCCCTTTACTTCCCCTATTCGTTAAGTGATGAGGCTATAAATAGGCAACGTAAATAAGGGGGACGGTGGTTTAACATGCACAGACATGCATGCATAAATGAAAGTTAATGTGTGAAGATTACCTGCATAATGGCTCCTTTAATCAACGTCCAAGCGAATGGGGATATGTTGGAATTAGTTTTTCAGGATCTCAAGAAATGTTTGTATTCCGTCAATATGAGCAGTTTTGAAAAGAGAATGAACAGGAAAATTGGCAAGCCCAGTCATTTGAAAACAGATTTTTTTTTTAATGGGCCTGTGCTTTGTGCGCAGGTTTTGACTTCTTCACCGGAATTATTGGCGCGACAAGTCTCCAGCCAGAGCAAAGATAAAAACTAATTACTATTAAGGAGAATGTAATTTTTTAGAAGTAAAAAGCTTGAAAGCAATGCTAAAACTAAAATAATTTTTAAAATTTTTGTCTCTCTGTCTGTGCGAGTTGGAGGTCATCTCACATAATATATGTAGACTTGAGATGAACTCCGAATCGATTATCCGGTTCAATTGCGCTTTCTATGACATATTATGGTAAGCCACATAGCATTGATATTACACATAATAATATTATACTGGTTAGATACATCACAAACCCCGTAGGTGTAGGTACGGCAGCAATATCGAAAATGTAACACAAATACAGGGGGTGCTTAACCTGCAACAAAAACAAATGCTCGTTAAATCACAAACAAAATCTTAAAAGCATTCTTGTTTACATTACGTTGGAAACAAATCAACACAGCTACAACTGACAGCGACTGTACTTCAGTTACTTTGTGTACTTTGACAACAGACGCTTTATACAGTAGCGGTAAGTGATTGGTTGCTTTCGAGCTGTACACGAGTGTACTTGTAGTCAAGTCAAAGTAAATATAAAATCAACGGTGACTTCGCATCTATAAAAATGTTTTTAGCCGTCAGCTGTGTTGTTGGAAAATATTAGACAGGTATTGGTTTCTTTTTTTGATTGCAAAAATATTATTTAGGTAAAGTGAATTAGGAGTATGTACCTAATTTGTGGACTGGTCGAATAAGCTCACAAGGCCTATTATGCATGATATGGTCACCTGTAATTAAGGAAGCACAAGAACTCTGTAACTTATTTTTCTCTTGTATAGCATGTAAGGTATATTCTTTGTTGGTGATCCAAATGGTTGTTTGGTTTTATTAAATTCTCATATTAAAATGACACTAAAAAACACGATCTCATTGTTTCCAACCCCTTTTATTTAAAAATCTGAACAGTAAATATTTCGAAAGAAGGTTTTTTTCTGATGACGCAGGAAGCAATTAGCAGAGTTCCCTGAAAATGGAAGCTATGACATGAATTGGGAAATTAAATTACCGAGCGACGGTAACTGTGTTACTTACCATCGGTCGGGACCAGGGACCTACCTCACAAAGTAAGGCTGTTGCAACTGTGAGAGTGAGATGGTGCTATACACAATGTAAAGTTGTGTCTCTTTTTAACAAATACAACAGTCCCAGTTCATGAGGTCGTGGTGGGGTTCAGGATTCGTTACCAAACAAGGCACTTCTTTTTGTATTATTTTGAATGGTTACCGTATTAAGGTTTCGGAAGCAGAAAGTCAGTTACTCAGAGTAGGTACTCAATTAATTACTCTTGTAAAACATATTTGAAAGTGATGGGGTCCTGATGAAGGATTTTTTACCTATCTCATCAGCGCTAAAAATATACCTGTAACATTTTCTCGTTTAAATAGTAAATTAAATACTCAAGGTGAAGACCATTGTTTTTCTGAAACAAACAAAACAAAAATAGAACTTAATGTGCATAAAATGAAAATTACGACGAAATTGTTGGCTTCAAAAGAGTTTTGCAACATAACAAGAATCTTTATAGCTGTTTAATTCCAAAGTATTTATGAAGTGCTGTTTTCGTAATTAACGATTTATTAATGACTATTTTTAAGGTAAATTAATAACAATAAATATCTGGCCATAAGATTCTGTGTTACTACTAAATACTTCTTTAATATGCTGAATGCTTCATCACCATACACATATTTATTTAGTGTTGCCAAATTAGCCAATGAGAAAACAAATAAAACCCAAAACATCACTAGACAAGTATCAAGCACTGATTTACTTTTCAAAACAATTCTCATACTTATTCCAAAACATGGCGTCTCGACTGTCAAATGTTCTTTTTGCAATTGTAATCTAGTTGGCACAGAATCGAATTCGTTTGGTATTCGTGTTTATGCTCCAGCCATGAGAATATTCAATCAATGAAGATTTTCTGGAAGAACAGTTACATTACTTATGTATGAAGTTAGGTTCCGTATAACATTTTGTGAAGGCGACATTTTTACATGGAGGGTCTCCGATGTGATCCTGCTATCACTTCTTTAGGAAGCATTCTTGCAGATGTGAAGAAGTGTGATGGAGCATTTCACCGCGTGGCGTCTCTATACCATGGGCACTTAGTTCTTTCTTAGATTGGGTAAAAGGATGCGTCAAATGAAATTTTTAGCGAATTTAATAAGAATACCCCTAAAAAACCCCTGGGCCAATATAGATAATTTTATTTTTTAAAGATAGTTGTCACACTGGATTGGCACATTGACTTGCAACCAGCTTTAAAGAAGATCCATGCGGGACGAAGAAAATATAGAGAAATAGCCACTACATTAAGGCTCAGTATTCCATATTGTAATGTGTGCTGTAAAGATACGGAACCGAGGCCTAAGTCCGTCTCTATCATTCCCAAGTTTCTTTTACGAGTGTTTTGATATCTGTTTTATGTTTGGTCGTCTTGGTTATGTGTGACCTTTATACCACTATATGATCGGCTGTATCGCTGAATGATAGCATAATTTAGGATTTCTTTGCTGTTGGTGAAGATGTGTGTGTATTTATGAGGTGGGATATTTAGAAGTTTGTTTTATGGTGTGTGTAAATCAAGTTATTTTCAAACACTTTACTATATTTTAAGATAGCATATAGGTTGATTATTCGTTTTTTTGGAAATAGTTAGAACCAGCCAAGTAGGAGTCAGGTCGCTAGTCTAAGGGATCCGGGATGTGGGGACATAAAATAAAAATGGTACTTACCTGGGAAAAACTGAAATGAGGTTCCATATAGTTTTTCATTATGGGCATATTTCCTTTGAATTAAGATACCATCCGGTGAAAGCATCAGTATTCTTCCAATAAATACATAGTTTACTGTGTATTCAGAGGTAGATATCACGCTTTTATTGATACAAAGTATAAATCTCATCAAAGGAGATAAGAAGAAAGAAAAATGGAATATAAGTCTACCGTGTACGCTCTACCTACTATTGTGTACGATCAAAGGCAAGGAATAATCTATCAAGATGAAGACATATCAATGAAAAAGAATGTTAATAGAATAGGGAGATAACGTCTTTCTTCAAATATTTTCAACCAATGGTACGTTGACCAGAAATGGTTCAGGTAGCCAATTTATAGACGTTCGCATAAAAGACAAACTCATATCAAACAAAATATGCACTAATGTAATGCAGCATCGAGATTGCCTTTCTGGTAACAGTATTTAAACTTTTTTTTTCTCTCTTACCCACTATGCCACACTGCTGGGCAAAGGGTCCCCCAAATTCTTCCACGATTCTCTATTCTGGGCTTCATGGAACCAGCCATTTAAACTGAATATAAAAAAAATGCTGAACAAATATTATCTTTCATATTTTTCCACAAGAATGGTTTCCATGAAAACGTTATGAGCAGGTAAATCCGATGTTCCTACGCTACGTAGACAGAAAATACATTTTTGATATGATCATGAAGCGTAAACACCTGTCTCGTCGAGATCAGGTCCGACATTATTCACTCTGAATAAAGAAACAAGTAAAACTATATATATTTAAACTTTAATAAACGCTACATGTTCTCAGATAATTTATGATGTCGAAACTTTCGTAATTGTTCCGAAAATAAAAGTGTTTAATTGATATCTGTTTGTTAAACTCCTGCAAGTCGTAAAATTGTTTTACGACTAATTAAACATCTGCATTTCGTCGTCTTCTTTGAAGAACGTCTGTCTAACATAATCTGTCAGTTTGTTCTTCGGACCAAAATGCAAAATTACCAAATAGAAAGTGTTAAAATGCTTGAAATGTTACTACTTATGCTCAATTTTTTCTTCTAAGTGAACATAATATCTGTATGCTTATTACTTAATGATAATTTATTGCCTTGAGTTTCCGTATAATGGCAGATAATATGATCGATTGAGCTGCATATTACACGACACGGGTCATCCATTTAACCTGTACATTTTACCTCAAGATCGGTCATAGGTTGCGTTTATGATTAGTGCTAATCTGTCGAGCGCAGTAAGTACGTGAGCCGCTCCGTCCGTCGGCGCATGATCGAGCATCCAGTCGCCGTCGCCCGGCGTCAGTACCTCCGCCGCCCTCACCGACGCCACACGCATCTCGCTCACCGTTTCGCCCACTCTGGGAACATCACTAATAATGACTGACACCACCCCCGAAAAGGTGTCCCCGAACAAGTGAAGGGCGATAACCCTCCGTTCTAAAGTTATGGCCGGATCGCGCGTTCTATTCGCGAACGATTTAAAATCCGACAGTTTATAGTGGTTTTATTTGTTTGTGTGAAACGGACGTTTAGTAGGATTGCAGCGGAAACAACGATCCTCGAAATAATAAATTTTAAAGGAGAATATATTACTATTCAAAATGATACAAGACAGCGAAAACTTGGCACTGCCCGAGCGAATTGCCGCTTTCAAGAGCGACCCGGAGAAAGTTCGGGAGGCCACTGAATTTGTAGACCAACTGATACAGCAAGCAAAGAAAGAGGCTGAACTTAAACAAAAAGAGAAAGACAGAAGTAAATTCGTAAGTATCAATGTATATTTATCCCCGTAAGGAAACGAAATAAATGGAATTGATAGGGCGGTAAGTGTTAAAAGTGGCGTAGTGCTGCTGTAGATGCAACATTTGGCTTCTTCCAAATAGCAATGCTATTCCATCAATTCAAGTTTTTTTAGAACACATCAAACTTAAGGAACAATATATTTTTGCATGCTTTTCATAATATTTACGACGAGAATAGACAGTTTCATCTCTTACACTGAGCCACCTAGTTTAAACGATATTTTAATCGATACAGCTTCACGACCTCGGCATCGATGCTAGATATACCTATAAAACACGGCGAGGTATACACAACCTCTTGTCCAAATAGGTAAAAGTTAAATGAGTTTATCGTGCCTTCCATTACGAAGTCATAAATGTCCGTCGAAATATTTTTATAATGGCTTTCTTCCTTAATATCCCTTCTAGAGTCTCCGTCATATGGACTCTTATCTCTTCATCTTATCATTGTTTATTCTCCACTATGAAGTAATGTTTTGGTGAAACTGTATTGATGGTTATGAGATTAGAATGACCAATCGGCTTACGTTTATCTGATAAATATTTTGAAGTACGTATTATGCAGCGGGTCGGAGTTTGATCGATTTTCGTTGTTTCGATGGGAATAGCTATTAGTAACCTGTAAACGATGTTTATCATCATAAATAACCGATGATCTCTTTTTTTCTGCCTAAAAATTAGTACCAGAATAAAACCTGAAACATATTTGTTCTGATAACAAAGCAATACCCTATCTTTAGCACGATATTGTTCAGAAAACACCGTTATTCTTTATATACGTTCCCTAATATCCCTAAGTGCTCAGTGAAAGACGGTTTTTATATACTTTTATCTTCAATTTCCTTTTATTACTGATGTTCTTTAGAGGTAGCTAAAGTAGTAGCAGATTTTATAAAAACCTTATTGTTATTGTATCTGCTATAGACTCTCTTAATAGTTTCTACATTGCTTTGTAAGGCTGCGTGACTTTTGCCATTATACACACATTGACGATTATTTTAGTATTAGTGCACATTTCGCATTGCAATTTTTAGCTGATATTGTTGTTCATTTTTTGTCTTCACTTGCTGCAATCACAATTACTTGATATTTTACACAATCAACTAATCAGCGTAGCCTTGCTGTGTTTTTTGATACAACGAAATGATTTTATATGTCAGATTGGGTAGGTTAATTCATGCATTTAAAAAATGCACTATTCTCTATAAGATGGCGAACATTCTTGCAAATTGAATCGTTTCATAACTTGCAAGCTTATGCATTAATAAGATTTATATTGCTGTTATGTTGTCCTTTTAATCATATTGTTAATGTGAATTTCTTTGTTTTAGGAATCACAAGATGCCGGTTCGGGTAAGTTACAATTTCGTTTCTTTAAAATATGATTGGTTATTTACGTTCCTGTATACTGTGATCCAAATAAAACAATTGTTAACGTCAATACAAAATAAACCGCTCAAATGTATAGAAATTACATAACGTTTAGATAAATTACGTGTCTTAGTACTGCCATCTTCTGTGAGAGATTTCTTTTAAAGTAAAATATTGTAGAAATGGCAAGACTTTGACAGACGCGACATTTTTTTAATTCTGTTTCGATCGATAGATTATTACACGATTGGAATACTGATCGTAATGGTTATTCCAAAACTCTTTCATAACTCTTTTAATGTATGCCTATTTACGAAATAGGTGACTGAAATGAAAGTAACTTACGAATGACATGGAAAATAGACGTTGCCTCCATATAAATCATGGAACGATGTCACGCGACGCGTCGACTTGCTGTTAGGAATTATATTATACTCCAGACAGCTCTGAACAGTTTAGTGCTCAGATTATTGACTGTTCAAACATTGCTCTATTTTCCCACGTTTTTATACACTGACTTTTTTTGTTTGTTTGTCGTTTCGACGATTTTACTAAATAACATCTGCAATTATTAGTAAGACATTTTTCAACCCGTTATTATTTTTATTTAAAGTTATTTGCATATTGACTAGATAATGTTTTAATCCGGTAAATTAAAGCTGTCATATTCTAGGTGGTGTCACGTTATTCTTGTGTAGATGTGGTGTCAAGATAAGGATAACTCCATCAGGCGGTTAAAAAATAATGTTTTTTAAGTAACGAAATAAAATAGATATGATAGCCATTAGATAATCCAAAAAATAAGTCAATTTCGTCTCAACAAAAAATATTTCCAAAGATAAAGTGCTTTAATATCTAGAAGAGAGGCTCGTGACATAACGATTTCGTAAAATTACACCCTATCGTGACGTCATGCGTAAGCTCCATGCATTGTAATTATCATCATCGCTATTTTGTGAGCTATATAATATACACCCGTAGTATTATAATATAACCGGTTTATGACGTCTAAACTCTCGAAAACGACCATAAAATAAAATTTCGGTGTTCGTACGACGAGAGGGTATATTTCTGGAGTAGGGGGACGCACGAAGGGAGTGCTTTATTCTATTTAAGGGTCCCTAATGTCTGTCTCAATTAAAAGGTCTGAAAAGGGGCGACCTGAGTGAAATAAATTGGTTTGATATTTCCGCTAGTATTGATTTAGAAAAAGGTAGAGTTTGGAAGATGCGTACAAGAATATTTTACGAGATGGGAAAACACTTTCCAAAATAATATATGAATGTTTGTATTCCTGCGAAATATTGGGCCCATACCATAGGTATCAACCGCTAACGTATCCGCATGCAGGCCAATAATAAGACTAGGTATAAATCCATAAGTTAATAAAAGAAGTTCGAGAACGCAATTTTCCCCACACAATTTTTACAACGCTCCTCTGAAAACTCTTGATAATTAAACTTCATTTTATTATACACGATAAATATCCACGATACCTATTTTATTATCTTAACAGCAATAATTAATATTCATTATTTCGAGAGCATACTTATCACAAATTATCGGCTAGGGACGTATTTACTTTGAAGAATGGGAATTATTAATCTCTTCTAAATGGAGTACTTAATTCATTTTAAAATAGAGTTCAAATTTAGTATACGAATATACGAATAACTATCACCACATCTTAGAGAAAAACTGTTACTATTGCAGAAGCGAGATAGCACTATTTGTGACTAAGTTGTAACTGCATAAGTGAGTCGATCACAGCTTAAGCTACGCTCAATGCAGCTGTAGATAGGTGACCATCTTTATCATAACGAGTTTTACTGTGTTTCGGAAGGTACGCTAAATTGTGGATCCTGGCTATTAATAATTCGTCATTGACAGTCGTTACAGGTAGTCAGAAGCTTTAAAGTCTGAAAAAAGTCAGATCAGTACTTAGCTGAATCTGGTTAGGCTGGAAGCAGACCTCAACATAGTTGGGAAAAGGCTAAGCCGATGTGATAGCACTACACGCGATGTAGAGCGGCGTCTCTTTCCCACAATTGCAACACATTTTTAAGGTGACGATATAACCCAGCCCGTGTAGTTCCCTACCTAGCTGTACTTTACATAACAAGCCGGAAACATCACTTCTAGTTAGTTCACTGTTTGCATACTCAGGTAAAGTTATAATTTAACTGCACTGAAACTGTTACTAACAACCGAACTCCGTACGAAACACATTACTTTGAGTATGTAGGACTGGTATTGTTACTATGTAGAGCTGCGCTTGTTTTATACTGACAAATACATTGAATATGGCTGTTTGTTACACTCTGGCATGAATGTCATGACTGCAAATTATTGAAGGCGATATACAGGGTGTCCCAAAACTCAACGTTAAGCCGAAACGGGGTGACAGAATTGATCATAACCATCACGGGAAAAATCTGAAAAAAAATCTATCCCATGCAGTTTAAAAATTATGGGCATTTTAAGAAAAACCTAGAAATTTGATCAAACTGTACCATTTTTCGGTTATTGTGGTTATTCTTTTTTATTTTTGTTCATCTCATCATTTTGCCTTAAAATTAAGAACCTACCTAGAGATTGTGCGAATTAAAAACATTTTAACTGAGTAAAATCTGATAGCAAAAATCGGGTTACTTGAGGTTTTAATTTTTTTACTCTTTTCTATTGTATGGAACTAACAAGTATCGTACCATTTTAGAATTCTGATTAAATGCGCCAACTTTGAATGCTACTTGCCAAGGCACTCTAGTACATTTTTTTTATAGGAGGGCCTGTCAAAGTCGACGAATCTTGAAAATTTTAAATTCGTAGTTTAACAAATAGTCTCAATTCTCGGAAACTTGAGGCAATTGTGTCATTATTTTTTATTGGGATTCTAGAAATGTTATTTAGGATTACGTTTCCAAAGTTCAAATGAACAAAAATAAAAAAGAATAACCACAATAACCGAAAAATGGTACAGCTTGATCAAATTTCTAGGTTTTTCTTAAAATACCCATAATTTTTAAACTGCATGGGATAGATTTTTTTTCAGATTTTTCTCGTGATGGTTATGATCAATTCTGTCACCCCGTTTCAGCTTAACGTTGAGTTTTGGGACACCCTGTATATGTCTTTCATCGTAAGTAGTCACTAAATAAAGTGATCAATACAATAAGTTACTGATTAAATGGAATATAGGTGGAGAATCTGCGGTAGGAAGACTTTTTCGCAGCAGTTTCGCAGTTTTGAAAGACTCACACCCATCTATGATATCCTACGAGTATTATGAGAGCAATGATTTCACAATATTGCCAACCGAATATTGAACTTGCGTTAAATCTTAAATATTTTCGGAAAAAATGAGGTATGCTTATGGGAATGAAAATGTTCTAGAAAATATTCTTCATTAAAAGCGATTACATTTTTCGTCTAGTCATCTTTTTTGGGAGTCACCTATTCCATCAGATTCGACGTAATTGGATATTTTTATATCGCTTTTTGTACGACATGATAAAGATTTTCAGAGTTTCTACGATATATTAAAGATTTTCTTTACGACCTTAGACACATAGAGAGTGGTCTATGCTCAGCGGTTGACTTTGGGGTTATAAACAACTAGACAGTTGAACTTTACACAAATGATGCATTTCTGCTACAGTATAAAAGTAATCACTGAAAATAAAGATCAAGGTTAAGCAACTTTTGATACGGTCATAAAATTCTTGAGAATGCTATTTCCAATAGAGTTGTACGGAACCCTCATAGTTTCAAGCCCGACTCGTAGTTGACCGGTTTTATAAGCAGTATTTAGCATACCCAATAATTAAATCCTTGAAACAAATGTGTTATGTCTCAAATACGTACAGGCAAGGAAAACTTTATAAAAATATTTTATTCATGCCGCGTTCCATATGCGGCGCATTGCCTGTGTAAACAGATACAGGGAAACTCATTTAACTTTTTATTTACGGAGTTAACAAGGTAAGGAGAGTATTGTTCCTAGTATAGTAGGCTTTAATAATGATTTATGAATTAATGTAGAGTCATACAATGATTGAACGAGAGAGTATGGTATCACGACTTAAAATAAGTAATAACATTATGAAGAAGAAGTAGAAGAAGAAGGTGTAGAGCGGCATCTCTTTTCCATTAACATGGCCTGGAGTGGCATCTCTTCCGACCCCAGTAATAATAATATTTCAAAACGTGGTGGCATGATCCTAGAACGGATTTAGATAGGAATAATGACTCTGATGTGTCTTCGATGTTCCCAAATAATGTTAAGAAGTTAAGCATTAGAACTAGCCGATCGAAAACAGATACCGGAATAATAAATAATATAATATCAGAACTGGAAAGGTCATTTACAGTTATCAAAAAATATATATTCTATTTTATTTTCTTCAAAGTCCTATTTCGTACATCCTGAAAGCACGTCAAATAAATTAATTTGTCTGTCACTGTCATCTCTCTGAAAAACAAAAAAACCGTAGACCAGATGTGTTATAGCCCTAACAGACATTTTAGTCGTTAAACTTTAATAATGTAACTCGTTTATCCAAGCTTATAATACGAACTTCTAAAAGTAAGGTCCCAGGTGGCTCGTAGGGTTGCCACTTCGAAAAGGCGAAGTCGGTGGTTTAACGAGTCGACTGTCTGTCGCTACGATAAAACTATTGTTATCGGAATTGGATTTTGATTGAAATTTTAGATTGGTTGGCCGAACAGCTGCTGTTGAAATCCCTGAAAAGTTATTTTACAAGATTTTTCAGACCGATTCGACTGAAATACTGGAATAGCAATGAATACTGTTTAACAAATAATTATATGTGATGATAATCTTGAAATCTGTCGTTTCAACAAGCGTTTACTCTAATTTACCAGCTGAAATGTGTGAAGATGACATTTCATTTCGCTAAGTTCCATTAGGGGATGAGAACAATGCTTACGAATGAAATATGTCGTTTGTCTAAAAGGCAGTTGAAATTCGCTGCAAGTAGTTATAGTTATCAGTACTGGCGCTGAAATTTCAGTGGAATTTATCCCACAAGAAGTTTTAATATCGTACAAACACACTTAAGAACCTAAAAAAATCTAACAGTTAATACGCGTGTCACTAGTCTAATTTACTGACAGAAAAATATGCGTAAGGAAGCCGTTACTTTAAAATTTTATCCATTGGAAATTCTTTCCCGAAAACAGACAATCATTTTTCTAATATAATATCTGTGACAGCCCTACACTCCAGGATTTTATTATAGATGTAGTACTAAATGTAGGTAGGTTTGAACGGAAACAATTCATCTCCGCGCTGACAATTGTTTCCTCCGCGTGTCGAACATAACATTACGAGGACATATTCTGGATTTAAATTATTGCTTTGTATCTTTTACTCACTTATTTAAGTACAATTTTGAGTCTTATTTGGTGTGATTTCGGAATTCAATGAAAAATATTGCTCTACTTTAGTTGATGCGCCGTATAATGATCGTGTCAGTTCTCATATTCGTTGTAAATTTCTTTCAAGTAATCAAAAATTTATTAATCCGATTTCATTTCCTTTATGAACTACTTAATTCGATATTTTTATATTGTTGATGGAAAGCGCTTGAATGTGTGAAGATGAAAGTATAGATACTTATTGTCATTTCCATACTTTATTTGTAGAAATGTTACTTGGCTATCGTCGTTGTTGTTATCCGTATTGATAGTTAGCGAGAATGTTTGAATAACAATTAGATGCTATATGCGAAGTTGTTTTATTTTCTGACGTGAAAGATTTAAATGTTTGAACATTTGCGTTGATATTATCATCTAAAATGTTAATGAAGCGTATTTATATACGAAAAACATTTCAATCATATTTACATAAAAGAGTAAAAAAAAACACAGTGTCTTCTATCATACAATGTTAGGATCCCAATTGCTTTAAAGAAACATACCTAATTTAAACCTTATCTAAAGGGCTTAAGTATTCAATTCTAACATTTAAATTTAGCTTCTATATATTCTTTAGAGTTATATTTATGAATGTAGATAGGTATACATATTGTGTCGAGTGCCTCAGAAGTTTGCCTTGGGGATTTAGGTTAGCTAAGTACTTCAAATACGGATATCAAAGCCCGTTTATCCTGAAGGTTTAGGGGTTAATCCTTATTTATGAAGGATCTCTTTTACAACAGATTAATGGTAAACTATTTAATTTTGGCAATAGGGATGTTTTTTTTACTAAGTTGGCAATGGCAGAACTGAACAAGATGCAATCAGTAATTTTGTTCTAGATTTTTCTTTCATGTGTCATATATTTATTTAAGATTAGTTTTTCAAAACGAAACTTTAAAATTGGAAAGAATTATAATTGCAAATAAGTACACCTATAAATAATTAGTAAATATAATACATTACGTTAATAACCATCCAATAAAACACAGTGCGCTATTAAAAACTAATTATAGATAACGGCTTACCTACCATACGTTCTATTACGACGGTATACTATAGATTTTTAACGAACACTTATAAAAATTGAGATAGGATCTATACCTTTTAATCTAATAAAAGTCTTATATGCCAGCACGTATATTTTACGGCGCTTTCAGTGGCCTGAATCCGTCTACGAAAGCAAATCTTACAATTGAGGAAAAGAGATGGTGCTTTACGATGTAGTGTGCTGTCTTGCTTCCACGGATGGAAGAGTCTTTAAAAGGTGGTAGGTGGTAGGAAGCTATTCAAGTGAATAGAGTAGAAATGTTAGTTCTTTGGCAGCCTTTTATGATGATACTAACTTTCATACTTTCGTACCGTGACTCTACCTTTTGTTTTTTAATAAATATTTCCTATTTGATTAATGACCGAATTGTGATCATAAGACGTGGTTTATGGAGTTCTTTATAGAGCAATCGGGATTTTATTTTAGTTAAATGATTGAATGAGGGTCTTTTAAGTCCATGCGATTAATAAGCGGCGAATTCTTGAAGTTATAATCGTAAATGGGTGTTATTTTCGCAAGGAGAAGATTAATTATTTTCATTTATGGGATGAGTTGATGGAAAAAGATTCATTTTTTTTTAAAGGCGCATTCCGGGGCATAGTTCCAAAATGCGAAAGCCGCTTTCGCATTTATAATATTAGTTTATTTCTGGATGGATAGATTTTAATCCGATACCCAATATAATGCCTCCAGCCTGTCCAATATAATTACCCAATAATTGATGCATGGTAATTACTGGGATTGCCTTGTTCGTCGTTTATTAGGGACAAAGGGGTAATTATGGTAATTTTGATTCAAATACTGTCATAGTATAGAATGTTGAACTAAATAGTTTTGTAAATTAAACTTTCAGTATGAATTTTTGTTTATTATATAGGAGTCGTAATTTTTATCTATCAATGTTCCGAACACCGGGACACTAAGTCGCACACAGTTTTCTTTCAAAACAACCTTTAGAAAGACAGAAGTTCTGACTAGTAGTCCAAGTTAACGTTGTTTTGCAATAGTTCAAAAAAATAAATATCTCGGACCTGTCCAATATGTACACAATATTCGTCGTTGCTAAAAACAAGTTCAAGAGATTTATATCAGGAAACGCCTAAGCTATTACATTGAATGCTTATAAAACCAGTCTAGCTTTTAAATAAAAAGGTGCTCCAAGCTTTTCCTAAGGCTTTCAAGTGGATTGCTTTCCTTGGTTTTCCCGGGATAAAACACAGTCAATTCTTATTCAAATCGATTGGATCGTATATACTAACTACAAAACTTTACCCGAGGGAGTTGCATTTATTCCGCAATCTTGCATCTGTATTATTTCCATTTTCAAGGTTTTTTTGCTATTGCAAGGTGAGATGGCGCGCTACTCCACCCGTAGTGGTGTCTCTCTTTAATAACTTCAACAGATCTTTTGCTAAAAGAAGAGGAATTTGACATGACCTTTTGTAAATCTCCTGTTTTTTCAGAAAAATGTTCTTCTGCTTCTCGGGTAACATAGAGTGCACCTAGTTGATAGAAGCTATTAGAGCGTCCGATGTAACGTGACGCTTCGGAAAAGAGATTAAAATTTGTCAGAGCAAGACCAAATTATACAAGCTTGTTATGTGAAACGGAGACAGCTATATTTTTAACCTCTTTCCTGACGAGCCAAGTTACACTGGCTTCACTGTACATAATCTAAGGTTCAGTCCTTCTACCTTTACCGTTTAGTCATGTCGTACGGCGTACATTGTATTTCAACCACATTGTATGAACATTGTCTGGTGTTTAACGATGTACACGTCACAATAGCCGCCACCCGCTAATGGCGACTGATTGTCATACAACAATGGCAATATCAGCTATGACTGGCTATTGAAATTTCTACATGTATGATCAGCAACAAGAGTAATGTTTATAAATTGCCTTGATTGTTTAACATTTATTATTATCTATAACAGCCTATATACGTTCCTACTTCCGAACACAGGCCTTGTTCTATATAGGGAAGATTTGAACTGCGGGTTGGTGATTTCAGATCCAATATTTGGAATCCAAGTTTCCTCAAGATATTTTCCTTCACCGTTAGTCAGTGGCGTCTTAGAACAATTAAGAAAGTACATATAATTTTGTACAAGTCACATTGGTACATTGCCTGCACTAATATTTCCTTCCCTAGTTCTAATAATAGTGATTGTCTTGGACTCTGATAATGGCCATGGCCTTTTATCGCTGTCTGTTTTATTCTGTCGCTTACATTCCTACGTCATAACGTATTTTTATACTTTTTGATAAGAATCACCATTATTCAATTAAACAATAAAAACTAGCACCGAAAGTGGATGAAATTTTGTTGTACGTAATAAATATACATTAAAAAATAAATAATTTAAGAATTAATGTATTTTATGATTAATAGCGTGTAAAATAAAACTACCTCTTTAGAAATGCAATTTAAAAGGAGGAAAATTGTTAAGTAAATCTATTAGTCCGTGTACTTCTATTGTTATAGCACGTACACACGCAGAGTTGTTAGCCCTATGATATTGGATCTCACGACAATTATTACATAAACATCCGCCTTTAAAGAATTGGATCCAATGATGCAGTGGATTACCTATAGAGAGAAATAATCATTTTAAAACTACATAAGTGAACACTAACTTTTCTTGTTAACTATTATTATTGAAATATTGATTGATTAATTAATTTATTGAAATAATTACAGAAATTCCTTTAAAACTCAGTGATCTTACTAATAACTGATAAGACTATTGCTATTGCTGAAGTGAGACAGGGCATTACTCAGTGTAGAGCGGTGTCCCCCTTTCATAACTGCTTTCTTTGAGAGAGTTTTAAACTAATCCTACTGATATTTGAAAGTTCTTATCTATAAGAATGGATGTACGGATGTTTGTAACTCTTTCTCGCAAAAACAACTGAACGGATTTGGTCAAAACTTGGTAGACGGACAGTTAATAGTTAACTATCCCGGCTTTATGTGCCCATTGGTTTTCGATTTGATTCGCCAATACCTACAAAATAATTAAGACGCTTCTATTCATACTCGAGAACAAAAAATAATATAATCAATAAGCCCATTTATTCTATTTCATTCACTTACCTACTCCAGCAAGTGAAGCTCATGAAGCATACATACAAATAAGATTTATCTAAACAATACCAATGTAAAAAGCACCCTATTAAGAGTAACGAAAGTACATAATACAATGTCACGGATATCTCCCGGACTCGTACTTTCCACTACACGGGTTTTCACACTTCATTTACCATATCCCTTCGGATTTCAACTGATTTTGCTCCAACTCAGACTTACAAGAGTCTTATTCTTTATTCAGGAAATTCGTTCACTCATTACTTGTACCACTGATTCTATTGTTAAGATTTTATCTATTCAAATGACTTTATCGGATTGGACCAAGACTTCTATGCATAGATTTGTGTGTACGTGGCGTAAGTTCGATATGACCTATATCCTACTACTATTATAAAGGCGAAAGTTCGTAAGTGTGGATGTATGGATGTTTGTTACTCTTTCACGTAAAAACCACTGAATGGATTTGAATGAAACTTTACCACAATATAGCTTATACATCAGAATAACACATAGGCTACAATTTTTGAGGTTTCTAATGTGAGGTCGTAAAAAAACACTTTTTTTGCGCTTACATTACAAACGCTGACTGAATCCTACAAGATAGATAGAAGGCAGGTATAAATTATAACTTATATCTTCTAACCACGCGGACGAAGTCGCGGGCAACAGCTAGTTTTTTAATAATTAAGCCCATAACTAAGGCCATAACTGACAAATTGAAGAAGGAAAATATCAGAAGGCAACCTGAATTCCAAACATTGTAATCTCGAATCGCAAACCTAAGTACAGTCAGCGCCAAAAGTCGTTGAACAGAATCAACTTTACAAAACAGCTGTTCACACTAAAATGCCATAAGTTATAGTCGCAACTGGGAAACAAAATAGAATGTACACCAGAAATTTACAAAAGTCGTTAAACACGAGTATTTCAAAAGTATCTGTGCACTAGTATTCCTAATGTCGCTGAACATCATTCTATCAAAAGTCACTAAACAGCAGAAAAAACAAAATTAGGCTAACAAAGTATATTTTTAATGTTGCCGTGACTGTGTTAATGTACCTACTTTTGACGCTTATGTTGTTGAGCTACTTTTGGGACAGTGCTTGCTGTATCTATATCAATACAATTTATAACTTTAAAAATGCTGGACCGATTTTGATACAATTTGAATGGAGTGACATTTAAAAACATGGATATTTAGAATTTTTAATCCATTATTTTTTTGTAAAATATTAAAATAATATAAAAAATATATTTTTAATTAAATTTATTATTTCACATATTTAATTTATTACTTTTAATAATTCCAATGAAAATATTTTAGATATTGTTAACGAAACCTTCTTCTCAAAGTGAAACCTCCTTCAAGATCCTTAGTGAAACCTCTTTCGAACCTGGGATTTGACAAGCAGTCCGCTATAAAAGACGGAGCGCCCTTAGCAACGCCCAATCGTTAACAATATCTAAAATATTTTCATTGGAATTATTAAAAGTAATAAATTAAATATGTGAAATAATAAATTTAATTAAAAATATATTTTTTATATTATTTTAATATTTTACAAAAAAATAATGGATTAAAAATTCTAAATATCCATGTTTTTAAATGTCACTCCATTCAAATTGTATCAAAATCGGTCCAGCATTTTTATAGTTATAAATTGTATTGATATAGATACAGCAAGCACTGTCCCAAAAGTAGCTCAACAACATAAGCGTCAAAAGTAGGTACATTAACACAGTCACGGCAACATTAAAAATATACTTTGTTAGCCTAATTTTGTTTTTTCTGCTGTTTAGTGACTTTTGATAGAATGATGTTCAGCGACATTAGGAATACTAGTGCACAGATACTTTTGAAATACTCGTGTTTAGCGACTTTTGTAAATTTTCTGGTGTACATTCTATTTTGTTTCCCAGTTGCGACTATAACTTATGGCATTTTATTGTGAACAGCTGTTTTGTAAAGTTGATTCTGTTCATCGACTTTTGGCGCTGACTGTACAATAACCGCCTTAATGTGAAGAGGCCAGCTGTGACCAACAGTGAGAAGTATAATGACTATCTCTCCGTATCTCACTAGGCAGTATCCCACGTACCGTTAAAGATAGGCAGTTGAAATTTTCACTGATTTTTTGATGACATACTGATACAAGAAGATTGAAAGATTGAATAGAAATTGCTAGAAATAAAATTTGAGCCATTTTTTATATTTTGAAGCTCATTATTACGGAATCCTTAATGTCGCAAGTCGGACAAAAATTTGACCAGTTTTATTTTTAGCTTAGAGTCTTCTTCGACGGATCTCTCTCTCACAATATAGTCAAATATGAAAGGGGGTCTGTTGTATAATAAACAATAGTTAAGTAAGTCTTATCGCATTGGTCTATTAGATAACCATCATGGTTCAAGGATGTCCTGAAATAGATGCTTCAGTATTCATATTGTATAATACAATGTTTTGCACTGAACATTGTTGTTTTCTATTATAATGTAAAACTTACAATGTATTACGAGGTGGTTTATGAGTAGCGATTTTCTGATGTTTATCGTATAATTTATGGAAAAGGTTGCGAAGAAAATAGTTTTGTTTAAAAATATAGGTCATTCTCTTTTTTTTTCTTTGATCACTGTTTGTTCTCTCATCTTTTAGAAATTTTGTATTTATTTATTTATTTAATCCTTATAAGCTTCAATTGGATGCTCACTTTTGGGCACTGTTCGTCTTGGTTCACGTTTTTAACCCTTGTCGCAAAAAAGGGATGATAGTTTGACCGCTCAGTGTGTTTGTTTTAGTACCGTCGTTCCTAAACGATTGAAACGATTTGGATGCAGTTTCCATGCCGAGGATTTTAAGATCAATATTTTTCATTTTAAGCTTATTCCTTATGTAAAAAAATATCTGCGTAGGTCGACATGATTTTTCTTTAACGGAACTATTTATATTTTGACTGACAACACAACTTTATTCCTCTACAACTTTCTTAAGTGATTGCTATTTGTTAAGGTAAGTTTCGACATAAAATAATTATTTACGAAGTTAGTTTTACCTCTGGCCTTTTAGAAAGGCCGCACGTCCGCCCACCGGGACTTGGTACAGACTACAGTTTTCCTTTAATTTGATTTCACCTTTAGATGAAGTGACTTGAATTTAATAAAATATATTTTATGTATTCGAAGACGTGTTTGATGTGTCTTAGAATACATAATATGTGTAGTTCTCATTTTGATAATACTAAATCACAATGCTTGGAGGTTTTATCTTTGTTTTATTCTCACGGAGAAATGAACTAAAATTATTGTTTTTTTTTCTTCAAAACAAACAACTTTGGAGTTTAATCCTTATATCGTGGGAGCTTTCACAAACATTGAAATCACATGTAGAGAGATATCCACACTCAGGATTCGTGGGGATCGCAACCGCGAAACGTCGCGCACAGAGGATTTTGCGTGGTGAGCTTAACCACTTGGCTGTCCGTGCAATCCATTGTTTTGCCAATAGAGAGATAAATCTTTAAGAATTTGGCGGAACAAAAGAGAGAATAAAGCTAACGGTTTTATGTTTCTACATCAATCTACATTTATTCTAATTGAGCCCGGCGTGTTTCCCAGTTTCCGTGGACTTATGCGATCAAATATCCTGTGCTAAACTTGACCATAGTATACCTACCTCTATGTGTTATTTTCATCAAAATATAGGTTTAGTAATTTTTTTTATGTTGGAAAACGGTTACTCGCGCTTATTTATTGGGATAGACCACTTGGAACCTATAGGTGTTCTTAATCATGAATTTACGCGACGGTGGGGTCGCTAGCTCATTTACCACGACAGAATCGCCAAAACTCGCAACTAGATAATCATGAATACTTTTCACTTAATTGATTATACTATTTATTAGACAAAGATAAAAAATCATGTATCTAACCACACAATTATTCTAGATTTTGAATATTAAACGTGTATATCCAATCTGTCCACTTTGATTTAGTTCTGTAAAATCGGAGAGGGTTTACCTGCCTTTACGAATAAGTAATACGTTTCTCTGTCTCGGTCCATGTAAAGCCGTGGTTCCACACCTGAGCTGTCTACATTGGATTGCAGGCCCATCGGGATTTGAGAACGGGATACAGTGCACCTGTGTCAGTCGTGTTTGTACGTATACATATGTATTTGTTGAGAAGTTATTTTGTGATGTATGAAACTGTTCGCGGTCTGAAAATTTTGTATTTCTGAAGGCTGAATACTTGAACGTGAATATGTTTTAATACGCATGATGTCTCTTTTACTTTAAGTCTTAAAGAAGCTACAAAAAGATAGGCAACCTTCACAGATTTTCAGAAAAAACGAACTTAAAATGTTACTGTTTAAACATAGTAAGTTATATTTATGTACTTTGGTTACACTAAATTTGTCTACTGATTTATGAAAATTAAATGTTATTTGTAGCAAAAGTAATTATTGTTTTGACGGTAATGTCCCACGCAATTTCAAAAAACATGATGTTTATAAATTTGTTTCGTCGTCTGTGAAATGCAATGTCCATTACACAGCTATTTTGTCGTTGTAATTAATTATGTTGATTACTGTAATGAGTGCAAAATACGAACTAATTAATTCGTTAATTTAAATGTAATAGGTTCGTGGAAATTGGCTCGTACAATAATGTTATAATTTCTGAAAACAGTTTAAATAAACGATATTAAATAGGTGGATTCAATCCTATACGGTAACTCAATACTCAATGGTTTAGTCTGCCGCTACACCTTCAAAATATTGTTATTACAGTAAATATTCTAATCGTGTATAGAGTATAGGACATTCTCAATCATTATAAGACACCTCTGACAAACGATGTAGGACCATCACGAGGACACCTGGATTCCAAATATTGGAACCTAAAAGCAGTGAGCTGTGCTCAATGCACAAAGATTGCCTATAGTCCCTATAGGCCTATGTTCAGAACAGGACGTATATATTATAGCCTCATGTTGTAAGTTTTTAGTATCTTAGTATCTAATTGTTACTTCTTCGCCCCAATTCTGCTATTTAAAATGGCCGATGAATGAATGAAATTTGGCTTAAAATGACAGTTTTCGTTTTATCTTAACCATTTTTCTACACAATAATTGGAAATTCAGTGTGGGACGCTAAACTCAAGGTCAATACAATTAAGTTTTAATTATTGTTTTGGCATAATGCTTAGGAGAATAGGAATAATTTCAAGTTTAATTCAATTGCCATTATTCATCGGCAATTGTAAAATAGCAGAATCGGGGCCCTGTTTGCGAACGTCAGGCAAAGGTTTAACTTATTATGTTGCTATGTTGACACTCTTGTCAAGAGATTTACAAGTATTACATGTATAGGTGACATAATATGTACTTAAGATAAGGTTATCAATGAAGTGCACGAGTACGTAACTGCTGTGAGACCTGGGGTAAGATACTTTAGTACTTAGCTCGGAACTTAAAAGATATATTAACCATATAAATTGTATTTGTGACATAAATAGCTCATTGAATACATAATGTAGATAAGGTATAGATAAATAACCGCTCAAGTGCGAGTCAGAATTGCAACATCAAAAGTACCGTTCAAAGAGGCTGAACCAAGAAAACTAAAATGGTCACCTGTCAAATTGATGACTTTAATAACCCTTGTTTAGCTTCGATATTTATCTTAGCATTTTTTATTAAAGCGGCTCCAGAAATACATCATCTGTTAGAATTTCAAATGTAGCTAGCTGTTACGGTTCCAGAGTTTGGTGACAGGTGGACAGAATTTTTATCCCTTGGGTAGGGCACGGTAAACTCTTTCAAATGTACGAAAAAGACATTTCTGTAAGATGAGCCTATTCTACATTCGAGCGATCCTAATAATTAACAAAATTAGAAATATAATTTCTTACATTTTTTTTACTTAATGGTATCCGGTTAGACTTCAAGCTCAACAAAGTTAGGAAAAGGCAAGGAAGACGATGATGATGATTAGAAGTATCATTCGACTAAGGAATCCAATACCCGTAATATAAGCCTATTACACCAACATCAACAGGTACCACAAATTAGTTCTATCAGGCATTAAGTTCTATGCTAACATGCATTTGACAACGTCCGACCCATGTTACGAGGGGAGGTTCCCCTTCATACATAACACGGTTCACATCCTTAGTTAGGGAGATATGTTTACTTACCTTTACGTATTTACATACAAACATGTTTAGTATGATGTAGAAAGTATTATCGGTGAAAGTCGCTTCGATTGAAGGATAAAATGAGAAAAGGGAATTCAATGTTAACGCTGATTGAAACTCTATTTTATGCGCGATTTTCGACAACACTGTTATCCGAGTGTTTGAGGTCACCATGCCAAACTCAGTGTGCGCGACGTGACGCAGGTTCTATCCCCGATCATTACATAAGGTAGTAAGGTTTGCACATAATGGTAATGTATTGTAAATGACACTTAGACACTGGATATAAATTTCTGTTGTGTCTTTCTGGTCTCTTTTTTGACATTGTATTAATTGCGGTCAATTTCAGTAGTAGGTGGATTCTAATACCAATATTGCATGAACTTTTCTTTAAAGTAATATTACCTACCTCTAGACATATTTACCTACCAAGAGTACACTCTACAGAAAATGTTTAAGATGTCCGACGCGCAATTTTCCAGGAAACCATTACGTACTGATTAAAAAGAAAATTCTAGAGAAACTGCTTGGCTTTTAATTAACTGGTATAATTAGTTTCTTTTAAAAGGTTTTTAAAAATAAATTTATGTTTTACTTTAAAATATTTTTTTCTTAAGTGCGTTCTTGAATGTTTTTTGCAACCTTTGCTCTATGAAATCTCTAAATTGATTAATAAAAAGTGCCTTCTTAGTTTTTCTGCATCAGTATAAAAATTAAATGTATTAAAATACAAGTATTCAGCAAATAAGATAGATGATATCACTTTTTCATGACTTTTTTTAAGCTAGCTGGAGTATAAATTTCTTAACTGGCTACCCTAAGAAGATTTCAATCTAAGTCGAATTCTGATAGGCTTAAGTTCACCATCGTCTTTCGGGAAGTCAACCTTAGGTCGCCATGTAACCTTGTCATTCTCATATGGACTTCGTGAGTTATTAGATTTATCGTATAGAATTTTATCTGTTTTAAGAGTAGGCCCAAACATGGAGATCTCTAATAGTCTATTGTATCAACAAAAACGCATAGCAGACGTCATAGTTAACTAGCTGAAGTAATTAACATGCACAGGCCATTTTAAAGGCAATTATACTCATTGTTATTATCACCACAATGCTAACGAGTTGAGCCTTTACTATGAACTCTTAAAGTAAAATGTAATTGTGAAAGTAATACAAAGAAAAGAGACGGAACTATTCGAGCTGTAGTGCGCTGTCCCGCTTCCACAATACCAAAAGTCCAATATTAGATATCGTGGTAGAGGCAGTGGTCATTGAAATAACTTAGTTGTTTAGTTAACTTGCGAAGATTAATGGTAATGTTTTGCTAATTTGTTAAGCTATTACTGTTAAAGATAAATGAACCGTCTTAAGAAGGAAAACCTCTTAACCCAGTTTAACTTATATGCTTATACGTATTATAAGGAATTAGTTGTTGATACAGATCTTAAGGTACCTTTTTTGGAGTGAATAGAGATAGTTTTCCCC
This sequence comes from Trichoplusia ni, assembly GCF_003590095.1. NCBI lineage: Eukaryota > Metazoa > Arthropoda > Insecta > Lepidoptera > Noctuidae > Trichoplusia > Trichoplusia ni. The sequence goes on from NC_039496.1 coordinate 4,803,837, forward strand.
TAACCTTCACGACTCGCATTACCAATAAACTATAATTTATTTTCTATTTTTTAGTTCCAATTTTTACTGTCATCGGTCCTCAATAAGTCTACTATGTTTGAATGAAATCTGACCGTTCTGATGTGGGTGAAAATCAAGTCCAAAGGAGTCGGCTACGAGCAAATATACATATAAGTAGGTGAAGCTAACAAAAGCGTTATAAACACCCTTTATTAAGCCGAAGTCTCTAGCGGTAGCTGAATACTAGCCACTACAAAACAAATAAAAGTTGATAAATTGAACGTCAGTGCCACTTAGCGGAACTCTGTTACTCTCGCTAAATTGCAATTGCGTTTCCGTCTTATAATAGAAAAAAGAAAAGCATTTGTGGTTAGCTTAGCGCCTTTTGTTATAATCTATAGGTATTTGTTTGTCGGTATATTATGTTTTTATAGCTAAATAGTTGATTAATCTACTAACATTACAAATACGAAAATAACTATTTTTGGCAAAATTGGACATAGGCTACTTTTTCGCGTGATAGCAAATGATAACAAGACATTTTAAACCGCATAAATTTATATAAAATGTTTGTGTGTCTTTATTCTTAAAGCCAAGCCATTTTTATTCCCCGACCTCAAACAATAGAAAACACTTATATTTCTTTCTCACTTCACCTTGAACATAAGTCGCCACAAAAACTGAAAGAAATTGTTAAGATTGTCTACAATTTATCTCGCTTTTCCGTATAAGAAACTGTCCAGAGGCCTCTCTACCACCTCTCAGAGTGTAGTTAGTAATAAGACTGTACTAGTTGTGGAAGCGAGATGGAGCATTCCATTGTGTAGAGCGGCATCTCTTTCTCTCCCGAAACAATCTTACTTTAAGAGCTTGTAGGCCCACTCTAAGACTATAATAGACTATTATACAATGAGAACAGATGATTGTGGGTGGGTTCTATTTTCAGTCAAGGATATCATGCCTATTATTAACTTGTTATGTTGTTAATTTTACTAGTCTCTGTTATTGGAAAATCGTCCTTGGAGTCCTGGACAAAAGAGTTATTAAAAAATATTTTTTTGATAGTTTTGATTGATTTAAATACCTAATAATACCCGCTTATTAATGGGCATAAGCCTCTTTCCATATAGAGAAGGTTTGAACGTGGATCACCACGCTAGCTCACTGCGGGTTGGCGATTTTAGATTTTTATTTAAGATTTTTCCCATGTTTTCCTTGACGTTTGATCAGTGGCGGTTCACAGTTTGTCAGCTTTACTGCGTTGGAGATCGAACCTGCACTTTCTAGCATAATTCCGTAAAGAAGTAAGGAAACTACAACTTCAATTTTGAAGTACTCCATCAACTTTAGTGAATGAAAATCTCGAATGAATTTTCACGTTCCTGTTGAAATGTGTATCCAACTTCGTACCTGTTCTGTAGTTGCAATTTCAGTCTGCGGTCAGACTGAGAATGCCGACAGCGGTTAAAAAGGGACGGAGAGGGATGATAGATAGACTCTATCGATCTTGTAAACAGCCAAACATGTGTGCATTGAATCTAAGGAATTGCAATTTAGAACTCTATAACCAAGTTCGTAACGGTAATTTTACTCTATCATGTTAATAACAGAAAAAAAGAAGTGTGCAGTGGCTCTCCTTTTAGGGTCTGCACGTCTTATTCATTGCAATTTAGAGTCATATTCACAAAATCTTTTGAGTTTATTTTACTTTGTCACGCTCAAGATTTGAGTTTGGAAGGAACTCTTAGCGTCTGCCTTTGTCGAAATAATTGGAGCTTCAAGCTCTACAACTGATTGGGTAAATTTTATTTTACTTTTGCACGAAGTAAACAGAAACCAATATATATGTAGAACTTTATGTCGTTTCGTTGATGTCCTTAATGAATATGCTACAATTATAAACCCACTTTGTCCAGTTTATTCTATGAATCACTGTGGTCGGTTTACAGATAAATGAGTATGTCCTCTAAGACTACGGTATAACGTAGGATAAACAAAGGTTAAATGACTTCTAACTTATTTTTTGTTATCATTTAAGGTCTTATGAAAAAAAATATTGAAGACTCCAAATTGCTGTCATTGGTGTTTTAGATTTTGACAAATTACAGGTATAGAAAAATATTAATAAAAACAAAAGTATATACATAAAGATTTCGTTGGTATATTTTGTATTTATTAAAATAAAATACTTATAAAAAAATTGGTTTCAGAGGAAGATGTGTAAACGATTTAAGTGAAAATAAAATACACAGAATAATTTGTACACATATAAATTGTTTTGTCTGTACCTAGCAAAGGTAATTAAAAAGTAAAATTGTCGCAAAAATGTATAAGCATAGGTATCTTATAAAATAACAAATAGCACACAAAATAATCCTGTCACAATGGCGGTCTCGAATATCAAAGTTTCCAAAGGTGATTGTTTTCTAAAGCAAAATATTCTCGCGTGACAAAATTTAATAAAGTTAGAACAAAATTACGAGAAACAGCTTATACTTTACAACAAAAGCTTTCATTCCTTTGCTATTTCTGTTTCAGTAGAAAAAGTTTTGTCTTTATAACCTTTAACATTTGAAAGAACGACACAGTTTTCTAATCCTATAGTTATGAGTTTTAAACTAAAAGTGTGTAAGTGAAAGACAAAATGGAAACACTCGCAATGATGATGATGATGATGCTATCCCTTATCAGGGACATAGGGCTCGCAGAAGATTGTTCTACTCTTTTCGATCTTAAGCAGCATTCGATGTCTCTCCAGCCTAAACCAGTTGAGGCAGCCTCCTTCTCAACTGAACGCCTCCAAGTGGTACGGGGCGAACCGGCCGTCTCTTCCCATAGGCTTGTTACGTCAGACCGTGTTTGGACGGATGGTTGTCTGGTCTCCTCATTACATGCCCAATCCAGCGCCACTTCCTCAGTCGTATCTCTTAGCTCGCTTTACGCTGTCCGCTGTCGCTCTGATTAATGCCAAAGGTCTGAGCCCCAGCAGAGGCACATTTATAAGCTGTGATATGACTATAATACGTTGGTAAATAACTAAAATATAATACACAATAGTTTTAATGAACAGTTTATTTCTGCAGTGATTTATAAGAATTCCAATAAGTGGAACATAAGACCGCTAAGATTTCATTACATTTTCTCTAACAATTTATCAAATACTGTTAGCGAGCAAGTTAATTAGAAATCTCGAGTTACTTTCATTTTCTCTTATCGATAAGTCGATCGAATTAGTGCTGTAGTATTAGTTTGTTGTGTAAATACTTGGCGCTGTTTACCTTAACATTAGTTGTAAGCTCGTCATAATTATTTCAATCTAAAATAAATTTATTTGGTTTTCTACGTCAAGATTCAGATATTTTAAAGGTGGTTTAAAAATTTTCAACTTAATGGACCTTTTCGGGAATAAAAAATATTCCCGAAAAGGTCCATTAAATGTTAGAATATTAAATTATAATTAAATAAAAATAATTATCTATGACTTATTAAAATCAAGACGGAATTTAAAAAGAACAAAAGTAAATAAATTATAATTCCGCTCGCTTTCATTATTCGTATAATAATCTGTATTTCAAAGGGTTCACAAATGGCGATTATAAATATTTGAAATTCAAATACAACCGTATTTCTAATGAGCCATTAATAACTCAATGACGTGCCTGGCACGAATGCCTTATAATTATAAAGAAAGAAAAATTCTAATTCGAAATCCAAATGAATAAATAAGAACGCAATTTCATTAAAATTCCTTCTCATCAAGATTTGAATTCAGAAGCGTTGCATATTATTACTTTTTCACAAGCTGTTTGTTGCCGTTTCTTACGGCCTTATCATTATTTGCATATTCAGAGATAACCATCTTTGTTTACGGCTCATAATTTTAGACTGGCTGGCTTCTGCATAAGTAAGACGAGTTCTTGCGTGGATAACTGAAAGAGTGGTACAGAATTTCGTTTATAATAAATGAAATAAACATTTAATTCAGGTCGTTCACTCATAAACTAGGTGTAGTCTCTACATTTGCTTCTAAATTGGTTTTTTTTTTCAATATTTTTTACAGACGTCATTATCTATTCAAATGGAAACCTTCATTGTCCTCTTTTGTTTAAAAAATTCACTTTTTTAGTGACTGTTTTAAAATTATAGATTTTATATTACGATTGAAGCACATGCTGAATTGACGAACAAAATACACAAATAAATACAATATAATATGTACTAATTATCAGGATAAATTCCAATAGTCCGTATAGACCGATTTTACGAACACAATCGTATTCCGAACCATACCTACTCCTTTCACTTCAACTCATATTCCTAATCATCTTCCCAATTCAAGAGACTAATAGGGTTGTCCAAAGCCCCAACAAATTATGCATCGAATTTGAGGGAGGTACGGTTGGGTGCTCAAATCGATATCCCTTCACCGTTATCGCGACAAAGTCTAGGCATGCGGCTATATGTTCCACTTTGTGATATTGAGAACTGAGGATATTGCAGGCAGACATGCTAGGGCTGCCTATATTTAGATTGTTACGTCTATATTGTTCGTTTTTTGTTTTTATATGAAAAGCTGGGGAAGTGCCGTTCGATAATATAAAGCGTGTTATTTTTTGCGTGGGATGAAAATGTATTTCGGTATACGTTGTTGATTTTTCGCATGAAATCGTTCGAAATTTGAAATGTTTTTCGTTGCCGTATGACTGGTTATATAAAATAATACTAACTGTTCCCAGCGACTTCGTCCGCGTGGTTGGAAGATATAATTATGATTTATACCTGCCCTGTTTTTGCCACACTGTACTGCCACATTTTCCATTGTATCTACGCTCCTATTAGATTAGATTTGAAAGTAGTAGTAAGTTATTGTATTAAAACGTCCGAGTAATGTTTAATAACACAAGTCTATTCATAGAACGACAGCTGTTAAAACATTGCTTAACGGGATGATAACTAAGCAAGTCGCATTGAATAACAAGGGAGCAAAAAACTAGGTAATAATTTTCAATGAAATCTCACATAATTTACCCACATCAAAATACCTGAACACGCCAATACGTCATGTGATAATCCCAAATGAAAAAAAAGTTCTCGTACATATCGAAGGAGTAAATATGTAAAAAGAAATCGAAATTCGTTCAATCGCGAAAGCACTACACAACCAAATTCAATCTACACACGATATTTGATTTGTCATATCCATCCATATCGGTGTTGAAAGACAGAAAGGTAGAGATACCTTTAGGTAAATCCCTAGAGTAATTAAGTCGGGACAATCAAGAAGCAAAGATAATTACATTGAGAGATAATCTAGTTGTAATACTCTGGAATGTTTGATGGCCCAATTGATGAAGCTAAGTTCGGATGGGATAAAGGTCGTGGTTACGCCACGCCGCTTGAGCAGACGAGATAATTAGTTCACTAGATTCGATTTACGGGGTATTCGGAGTGTCATCAGGAAATTCTATTATCCTGTATTATGGTGGTTGATATGGAAGAGGTAAATAATGTTCCATAGCCAATATCATAGGGATAATGTAAATATAAGTATATAGTGTTACGGTGTAATAAATTGTACTCCTCCGAAACAGCTCAAATGATTGAATTTGTATACATCGATATACAGGTAGGTTTGAGAATAGGACAATGTCTATTTTTCATAGCCCATTTTTTACATACTAGTTTTTATTTATCTTTGTCGTTCCGGTTGAATTTTTGCAACTCAGTTTTGAGGCACTTCCCGATAAGCCAGCAGGCTGAAATTTTCATGGTAGCTTCAAACCCTATGAAAACGCAATTAACAACTATGAAAACGGCTGAACCCATTTTAGTAAAATTTGAATGGAGTGATATTTAAAAACGTGCTTTTTAGATTATTCAAATCGATTAATTATTTTATTCCATAGAACTAATTCGTATGACAAAACAACGTTTGCTGGGACAACTAGTTTCTTAGAGATAGGCCTAGACAGTAGACATTTATGTATAGTGCGCGAAAATAGCATTGATCGATGTGAATGTGTATCTAGTTAGACTATTTGCTTAATTAAAATGCCATGCTTGATGTAGAAGGAAGGTTTAACGTTATCAATTACGCTCTGTTCACTGTTTTAATTAATAGGTACGTGTCAAATTATTTTAAAATTAATTTTTGTGTGTTTTTAGTTTGTAGGTTGTTGATAAAATATATTTTGATGTGATTTTATGTGTAGAAACGAACGAAACAAAAAACAAGTACTCCGAGAAACACATAAAGTGATACAACATTTGGTATTTTATTGCAATTGTTACAATTATAATGTATTTATATCAAACTCTATTTTCTTGTTATCAAATACAAACTTTGTTGTGTTGGTGTTTTAGATAATCCTCTAAAGAATTATAAAACCCGCAAATAATTCAACAGTTAAAGAAAAATCTCCGGCAGACAAGAATAGGCTATGTAAAGAATGTACGAAGCTATTTTAAAAACTAAACAATACAGATCTGCGAGTAAACAAAGCCGAAGATACTATCTATTTGAAACCATTGTTAGGGTTTCGTACTCAAAGAGTAAAAACGGAACATTATAACTATGTGCCCTTTTTTTTGTTAAGGCGGAGCTTGGACACAATCTCCCTCGGGGGAGGAAATGGGTAGTGTCAGACTTTTACTGACTAAACCTGAACCGCCGTGTTACGTCATCCGCGTTTTGGTGTCGGTGTATGGCAATGCGTTGCAATCCTTCACACACCGACATATCTATGCGCTTTACCCTATTCGTCTGTTATTCTGTATCCCATGAACCGTAATAGCTAGACCCTTAAAATTTTCAACGATGATATTATTCTTTTTGCTTATACACCAACAAGTACTAAAAATAAAAGCCTATGTTGAGCTACAAATCTCTCGGTCGTAATTCGATGAGTGACCAATTGAATTTGAGAGATATAAGTTATGATTTATATCCACCCTGTTTTTTTCCACATTTTCCATTGTATCTTTGCTCCTATTAGTACAACCAAGTAAAACTTTCCTCGATGAATGGAATATTTAACTCAAAAATATTTTTTCAAATTGAACCAGTAGTCCCTGAGATTAACGCGTTCAAACAAACAAACTCTTCAGCTTTATATATTAGTATAGATTAGTACAGAACTCTAGGCGTCGCGAGTTTATCTTTACCACGTTTTTATAAAGTCACTTTCTTGTTTGTTTGTCGCTCTGGTTGGATTTTTGCAATTCAATTTTGAGGCACTTTCCAATAAGCTAGTAGGCTATAATTTTCAGGGTAGCTTCAAACCCAATGACAATGCAATTCACAACTATAGCAACTGTCAAAATCAACTTTAAAAACGTGGTATTTTGATTATTAGAAATACAGTTGCCCCGCATCGATACATACAATTTTCTTCAAAGAAGTCAATTCTGAAGATCGCAATACTCCGATACTCGTTAGCTTGAGTCTTCAAATAAGGCAGTGGTTGGCTAAAGACTAATTCGTAGGAAATTGAAAAATTGGTTTGCTTTGTGTACCTATATAGATTTAAGGATTTTTATAAGTTCGATATTTGTTACTTTTCTGTTGGCTTTACAGTTATTGTCGTTGTTATGCCGTAGTTCTCTAAATAAAGGCATAAAAATATTGTGTTTTAAAATGCCTATAACTAAATATTTATTTTAATTAACAATAAATACTTTAATTTGTATTACAGTTTATGTTAGATGAATCAATTTAGTGCCAAAATACTTCAAAAATCATTCAACATTAAATAAGCTTTTTCAAATCTATCTGACTCGCAACTTTAGTCTACACAAAATACGGTAACTCAATGTTACCGTAACTAAAACCACAATATCAAGATATACCATATTATAACATCCTGTAACTGGTGCAGGGGAACGCAAAATGTTTTCCCCCGTTTTGAATAACATGCTCTATGCATTATACTAGCTCCTTTCTTGGAGTAATTGGACGATCGTGTTATACCGACGATGTTGTGCGAGTAAGCTAAAATATCGATACCTGAAATTATAATCGCGAAATTCGAGATCTTTTTTGTGTAACTCACAAAATGAAGACGACATTGAAAGAGCCGAATATCGATTATTTACTTATCGATTAATTGGAAGTAAGGGTAGAAGGTTTTATTGAAACGCAATCGTCTTTTTTATATCGATACAACTTGTAAATGAAGACATAATTTGAATGGAGAATAAAAGTAGCAATCGATAGGAACTTGTAAAAATGTTGTAGCTTCTAAATTGTTTGAATCACGCTTCATGTTTATTTATAGGGAATGCTACTTTCAGTTACGATAACCATCGGTATTCCATAACGGAACAGACTATTATATGAAGTCACGAATACAGACGGCACTTTTTGGGAATTCCTCATATTATTAAATAGTTACACGTATTTAATAGCCGAACGTCTCTATGAAGTGCTTTTTGGATCATATTTCGCATGAATGACCATTTACGTCACACAGAGTAATTTGGGAACGGGATTCAATTAGATATCCGACAAACGGGTTCTCAGAAATACTTGGAATGATTTCCACATGGATTCAGACCTCGTAAAGTTATAATATTCACTTGCTTAGGATTTTGAAGGACATGATCGATGGCTATTTTTCGAGATGACAAGTCTTGAAAATCGGAGGTCTTAGTAAAACCTTTCTCTACTGCGTTTTCTTCATTTATGATCTGATTTTGGTTGGTAGGAGTAACAACCATTGGGATCCCGAAATCTATTGCTTCAGAAGCTAATAGTAGGTTTTCCGTTTAACATGAAGACATAGTTCTTCTGGGCTGACTACAATTCCTTAATCCTTAGTTACAATTAAGTATAATGACCAAATGAATCAAAGAGAATGATGGCCAAAGGCTTCATTTATAGGTCTGTTGTTTTCAGAATAACATCAGCACTTACGTTACTAGTTGGAAAACTCCACAGAAAATTTTTCTTATTCAAACATTTTCAAGACACAGCATCATCACTATATCCAGAACAATCTATTTTTTGATATGATTAAACACGAAGATGCACGTTATTTGGTGTCCTAACCCGTATCGTATTTCTAAATAACGGTCCGATTGATTTTCTTAAAGATATCCAATATGGCGGTTTTCAATATTCGGTGAGGTCCTTGTGAGCATCGATCCAAAGCTAATATATACGACGCTTTTCTTCGAACCGTCCAGAATTCTTTTTGCAGATTGTACGAAGTAAATATTATTTGTATTTTCACTTGAAATGTTAGAGTTCATTTTGTTGTGATATTGTGAATCTGTTTCCCGGATTATAATTTGAGAAGTTTCTGATTAATATTTTGATGACAAACAGTCAAACAGTTTGTTATTCGTGTTGTGATTATGTGTCTTTGACATATAATATCAAAATTATATTAATATACTACAAAAAAGGGATGTAGGGTATGTTGTCTTCAGAAATAGAGAAATAGATAAGAGAGAGTAAGCAGTGCACTCAAATATGTTTCCCCTCATATTGACGATGATGACATGTTGTAAAGAGGGATGTAGCTATTGAATTGGGCGTTTCATATTCCTTGTAATAATATACGGATAAGGCAAATGTAAAATTGATAAATGTAGATCAAGCAATAAGAACGTTCCTTTTAGCAGTTTGTGGTACACTTATATACTAGTAAAGAGTAGATTAACTTGCTAAAATATATCTTATGTAATTAATACAATGGCAACGTTTATTTATAGAGTTCTTATTACACATGTACATACATCTGTCTTTGGCAAAACTTCACTTTCTTCTTCATGTGACAAATAGCAATGGGATCATAATTCAGTGGCAAACGGAGTTTCTGTCCAATGAAATAATGAGAATTTCCCAACACAAGTGATCCATTGTAACTCGTGACTTCAAAGGGCAGCAAAATGCGACCTCTTTTAGCAACGGCTGGACCAAACGCTCCATTGAACAAAGATTTCTCTTTTTCATTTAATAGCCTCAATAGCCTGCAATGAAACAAACATTCTGCTTCTATAGATCATATTTCCTCAACCTTCTCTAACGATTTCTTCTCCCTCTTTACTTGTTAGCCTGTAATATAAGTCGTTTACATTGAAACATGACAGAAAATTTCAAAGATATGAATTTTCTTTATTAAATCGATAAAATACCCATGATTACTAAGCACCGTTTATCGTAAAGTATAGGCATTAAAGAAATTGCCTAGTATGTAAGTAATAAGGGACGTTGATGCAATATTGATCAAAGTCATTGAATGTCACGGACATTAAACGAAGGTTGCTGTAAAATATTGATTTTGTAACTGAACTGAGTTTTCTTTGTTCGCAAGATGTAAGCCTTGTCCAGTAAAAAGTTTAGATATTTAAATCCTTGGACACGGTAGTTTAGCTTTACCTGTCCCTAAAGTATAACATTTAAAGATCCGAAAACCGTAATGTTCTAATGGGAGTATTTAGGGAAAATAGTTATTTTAGTTGTTTAATGAATCCGAAGGCTAATTTGAATGATGTTTCATTCTTGGAGTAAGTCAGTACATTCAACAAGAAATTTACGATCCGATATGACATATGACGAGCCATGATTTCAAACAATGACTCACTGATAGGAAACAAAAGCGCAGTTTTAGACCAGTTCCCACTCATAAATTAGTAGTCCTTAATATACTAGTATGAAAAGAATTAAAGTGCTATGAAATTACTTTTATAAATGCAGAGAATAAATTAAAATGATTGTGGGACGAAAATTGAATTCGCGTTTGTAACGGTCTAAACGAATTCCCCGGCAGAAACCTTTTCAAATTGTAATTTATTTTTTTAATTATTCCTTTTTCGTTCTTTATTTAATTCAGTCATATTTTATCTTGATAATAAACTCTGGTTCCAGACCGTTTTATGCTTAGGTCTTAGAAAGTTTTTGTGTTTTAATAAAACTTTTTATGAGACAAAGTTCTTTGCGTTTATTATACCTATAGAGTTTAGGTTGTGTTAGCTTAGTAGCTGCAGACTTTCTTTTGTTTTTCTTTTAGGTTTTACTGAAAGTTAAATCGATGTTCAGGTATTACAGCGGAATTACATTTAAAGATAATGTTTTACAGTACAAGACTGAAAGAAATTACCTTAGGTTAGGTGCACTATTTATAGGAACAACGATAAATAATTTAAATGGGAGGACTATTTTCACAGTAACATGAAAGTATATTTAAAAGTAACAGTATATATTTAACCCTTCCATTCGTGTTACGTAATTGTATACCACGTTAAATAAATCAACATGTCGACTATCCATTCACGAAGTAATTTACATCGTTTTTTATAAACAATGGTTTGTTTCAATTTGATTGGGTACAGCGAGTTTTTGTATTTTATCACTTTTTTGCATGATCCATTTTCCCTTTGATGTTCGATGCATTGGTTGAATTTCGTTTAGGCATTCCTGTTTTATTTTTGTGAGAGTATTGTTATGGTATCAAATTGTTTTCAGCATAAAAACTGCAACAATACATTATAGCGTTTAGTCAGTAAATGGTTCCGTCAATGGATACATATTTTCTAATAATATTTACCAACTATCATTTTTTGTACGTAAATACCGCAAAAGCATGCTTAATCGTCCCCAAAAGGTATTAGTTGACATTAGTTTTGATGTTGAATCTTCATTTAAAAGCGACAATACAAATTATATTATCTGTACGTATCAATATCAAATATAAGGAAATATCTACAGTAATACGGAAACTACTAGACTCAAAACCAAAAGTGCTTCAAAATTTTAATTGAAAAAAGAAGAAACTTTTAGTGCCATGCAATATAACAGACATTTCCAGTCGTAGTGTGAATCGTTTCACGTCATCGCTAGTTTAAAACCGAGCCTGTTTTTTGGACAGCAGTTTGTGGACTTTCATGTCATGAATATCCAGTTTCAAAAACTTTATTGTAAGCCACACTAGAGGCTTGAAATTTTCATACGGAAATTAAATTTTGTTCAACGTGTTGATGTTTTTAAATCTGTATGTTTGAGACTGTGTTATGTGGAATGCGTTGCCTGAATGCGTTGCATTTTGAAATTTAAATTTTAATAGTTTTTAAATATTTTTACTGGCTGATCATTTTTTACATAATTTGCCTTATTGTAACGGATATAATTTTCGTTTACCTTCCATCTGAAGTTTTTTTGATTTTGATTCGAAACATATGTTTTTTAGATAAATAACCAATCGTAAAAAGTCAACTGTATTCCTAAATGGAACATAGTTTCATTTAACTTTAGTGCCTCCAACAAGAACGTAGATTTATTATTGCAATCTGAAGTAATAGAGCGTTAAACAATTACCAACCATTTGTTTTATTGCAGACCAAGTGACTAACGCTTAACTTTAATTGGTGTCCACTTGTCCAGCATATACTTCGCTGCATATCGATTGCGTTGGAACTGCATCAAACTTTTCTTCTGAAAATTCTCATACATGAAATCTGCATTTGCTACTTTCAACATTGTATCTGGAACTGAATAGATAACCTCTGATTTCGATAGACTGTGATAGTCTAAAAAACCGGCTCTTGGTCGGCTATGGCGTAAATTCAAATCCTTGAAAATCTAGTATCTTTACTCAATAAATTCGTTAAAACACGATATTAAATTGACCATAACAAATGTCACAGTCACGAAATTTGATATTTGCTTTGTTGTCAAAAGTCAGTCGAGGCAAGTTTGAAACGCTTGTCTTGGCGCTCTGCTTTCATTAATTGAACAAGATCGAAGTTCGCGAAAAGCCTTTTAACTTTGATCTGACTGACACTCTTCAGAATGGTGTCAGTCAACAGTAATTTGATGTTTTCAGTGGATTTTCATAAAGTTTCTGTTGATTTTCTATGAGGGCCCCTAAGCCCTATGAAAGTTGATACTTGAAACATGATTTTGGCAGTGAATTTCGGTGATACATTATGAAAATGACCATTTGAAAATATGGTCAGTTTTGTATAGCATAGATATTACTATATACAATAGTACATAACTGACTTTTACATTTTAGAAAGGAAAGATAAATGAGCCATAATTAATTAACGTACATAAACATCAATAAAAGTTATAATATTTCCAAATGACAAAACTGCTTTAAACTTCAAGTTTCCACTTGAAACGGCGCTCAGACTTCAGAAAATAGAATAATAAACAGATACGTATGTAAGTCGGTGGAGTTCGTCCGTTCCTTTGCAAAAGTCCTCATTAATATTAATGAAAGTGGTGAAAAGGTATGTAATTTAGTAAAGGGACGATATGACCCGGTTTCTCTGAAAGATTCTCACAGTGTTGACTCTTACGCTTTGAATAATGTTTACAACATTGTAAAGTTACGTTCTGGTTTTGTTATTTTATGTGGGGTTTGGGTGTTAGAAGTATTCTTTTTATTTTAAAATATGAAGAAGGCTGATTGTAACATCAGAATGCACACTATTTACACATGCATAAACTACATATTTAATTATAGGACCCATTAAACTGTAAATTTATATCCGTGGTGCCTGATAACTGAGCCTAACTCAGTTGTCAATCTCTTTTCTTTGCTAAAACTAGCTATTTCTTCTTTTGTCTCCCGCTTGCTATGGAGGGAAGTGGAACATTTTTTCTTACTCCTCCTCTTTACTATTTCTGATTAATTTCGTTGCGGGTTCCAAGGCAGTTAATTGTTCCCCCTGGGACACACCGAACTTAAGTGTTTCGGTGGTTTTCGTTGGTTTCATTGTAGATCCTGGCTTACAGGAGTTGCAATGACGGGCATGTGTGGCGGGCTAGAAAAAAAAAAAAAACTACATATTTACCATTTCACAAGTGCATTCGTATTGGACAAAAAACAAGACATCACTAGAAGCTAGCTTTATATATTATACTGAAACACCATTGACAAAATGTAAAGCAAAACATCTTTAAAAACCATGGATCAAAAATTTATATATAGGAGTTTCACAGCCATAATTATATTACTGTAAGGCGTGGCAACGAGCAAGCGTGGTTATCAATGCTCAAACCTTCATATACCCTTTTAATGATGAAACGACAGACAATACTTTCGTTATCCAGGGCCATACTAACAATTACGCACATTGTCACGTTGGCTATTCTCCAAAGAGTCTTCGGGGACCAAAGGTGTGACTATCCCAGTGTAGGTGTGTTGCATACCGAAAGCGATTACGCTGTAGCCCCAGGAGGCTAGTGTGCCGAGAACAAGCAGGTTCAAATCGATTTCGATTAGGAATCGTGAAAGGTTTTCCTAAGAAATCGAGATTAATTTGTGCTAACGATTGTAGGAATTTATTGTAAGTAATAGCAGTTGTGCTTCCTTGTTTAACGTATAACATTAATTACCTAAAAGGATTCGTTACAATACATGTAGAACTAGTTAATCCCCGAGATATTTTTGTATTATTTGTCACCTTAATCTAACTTCAAGCCTTTGTTGTGTTTATCATAGGACAGGGTGTCATGTATGTCACCTGAAATTCCCAAATTATTTCGTTAGAACTTTACCTTAATAACACTGCCTCTAGGCTTCCATTTTCCGCCCAGTTATTATGGATGTGACGACAAAATGTATGAATCCTATTCATGACGGGTGTGTCATAAATTTGATCCAGTGTAACTCCATTGTTCAACGTCAACTGCCCAAATAAATTCTGTCTAACATTTTTGTTAAAGTTAATAATACTACTCATATGACATAGCTCAGAGCTTTCAATAGATTCTAACTATACGAATCCTTATCCCAAAATAGGATAAGTTGAAATGGAAAAGGAGAATACTAATAATAGTTTAAATCCACCACAGAAACTCAAAGAAGTTAATAATATTGTCAGTGTTAATTTTAACATCGTGTATAGTAAGAAATATGGAACACTAGATAAATATGCTAATGCACTCACAATGTATGGAACTGTAAAAATTAACGGTAGGAATGGTCACGATTTTAGATAAATTGACAATAACTATTTATTAGCAGAATGTATAGCTTTGTTTGCTGAGTAACAGTACTTGTTGCTACAGCAAACGTGGTATTTTGAAAAAGATATTAAGTTACAACCTATTCCTTAATTCAAAAAATTGAGCATGAAAATAGTGATCGATGAAATAAAAATTTGATCGATGAATATTATGGTGTTATTGTTTTTACATTAAAAACTTGATATTGACTAGAACTCTTAGCCGATAAAAAAAATTACGGATGTTTGAATCTAATAGATTAGCTTACAATATCTACACTCTATAGGGGACTTCGAAAACGTGTCTGAATTTGTCATAATCTAAGATTGTTATTGCACAGTCCTTGTTCTGAACGTTGCAACCTTCTTCAGAATTACCGCTTTCAAACCTCAAACATTTAAAACGAAAGGCTTCAAAACACTCGTTTACCCCTAATCTCTTGTATTAAGCATCTTAATTACCACTAAGTCTTTTAATCTCGGTATTAAAGTGCGTTTCGCTTCAAAGCGTGGTTGACTCACAAAGGCTGAATGACGTCACATGGCTGGCGTGTACATCAACCGTTCTGCAAACGTGGCTTGTTTGAGTAACGCTCAGATGATTTAGTAGTCTACTGGCATTTACTTAAACTAGATCGTAGACTTTGTCTTTCATTTTTTGCATATGCTTTTGTTACATCTATCTTCTACAGAAATCTTACGGGGATGGTTCACGGTAACTTACCCGGATTACCTTGATGTAAACTGACTATGCAGAATCATAGCTACCTATATTGATTACATAATCGACTTTTCTAAAGCTCACATCGTAGAAATTTCACTAACAAAATATTCCAAGTACTTTAACAATTAAAAAAGATGAATATGTGTAGTTTTATTCCCAAAATTCCCATTTTCTATCTTTGGACACCGGCAAAAGTAAATCCATACTGCAAAATATTGGTCACTTCGTAGGCTTATTTATGGCAAAGCGACTTCTCGCGTGTCATTGTTTGATGACGTCACGTGACACAAGCTCGCATTCAGCCGTTACACAAACTACAAACAACGCTTGCATGAGGCTCGGATAATGGTTTCACTTCCAGGAAACTATGTATAGGAACTCGGTTTATAACGTAGTGTGGTATTAAGGCAAAAAGCTATTCGATGCACTGAAATTACAGAAGCAATTATACCAAATGAACTTGATTCTTATGAAACGTTGTTTTTTGTTTTTTTTTTCTATAACCAAGTATGTCTTATAAAGAATACAGAAATGTTTATCCTTTTTAACATTTTTCTATCAGAAGCTTATCTTCCAATTTGAAGATTTTTGCTTGGGATTCGTTATCAAAACATTTCCAAAACCTAGCGCAAAAATACATTTCACTCTATCCCCGTATGATTTATTGACAAAGTCCCGTATATGACGTACGTTACTCATATTAAGAGCTCTGCATTTGACACGAGACAAAGTGGATTGACTTTTCTGCTGACACATCCATTAATATCACCCCTACTATTTGTTACAGGTAATTTGAAGAGGCGACTGGGGCGTGCGCGCGGTTTTGTGCTGCGCATGTTTGATGCTTTATGCAACTGTACGCAAACCGCCGCCGCTGCCGCTCGCACCACGGCTCGAAACAACCCGTTCACTAAGCGTTAACCCGATCACATCTCACTTTGATAAATCTCGTAGTAGGGGTCACGGACCCTCAGATTTCGGTTATTTAATATCGACTTATAAAGGTTGGTTTGGATTAAAAAGATTTGTGGTTTATTGATTTTTCTCTTACAACTTGATTAATTCTCGGTTGGCTCTAGACAGCTTTTTGACAGATAATTGTTTGGAGCGATACAATTATCATTTGTGAGACTAAAATATCAGTTGTATAATATTTAACGTTATCAACGTTTTAATTTACTTTGAATATAATGATATCAAAGATAAAATACATGGCATAGGTAATCCCCTGCATGGTAGGGTAACCAAAGAGGTTGAAGATCGATCATCATACAGATCTAATTTAAGCGTAATCTATATTAGTGTCCTCAATACGTGTTATAAACCCAATATCATAGGTATTAATGTTATGTATAAAACATTTCGATGTCAAAATCAACATAATCTAAATCAGAAAAATCAATTTACTAAGTAGGTATATACAAACGTGATTGTCGTGTTACCAAAGATATTTAGACAGTATATATGTGATTAATTAAAATACCGTCATCATATCCACGGATTTGTAATTGGAAAACCCTTATTCATAAAAAATATAACGTTCGTTAATTAAATGTAACCCAATACCGAGTGAGGGATGAAATCGTGTGAGGTGTGCAAATAATGATGTGGGTGTAAAGTATTTTGGGCAACGGCGAAAATTAAACGTGAGTATTATAGACTGTCCCCGTATCAGACGGGGATGTATTACAAGTGGAGTGGAATGAAGATAAGGCAATAAATTCAAGGCTCTAAACCAATTTCTTCTCATATCAAAATGAAGGCCGAATTTTTTTTGCCATTCTACGACGACGGAAGAAACTGAATATGGATCTTTACACAAAAGTATTGCGTGATAGTTTGTAAGAAAGCATGTAGGAATGCAGGGTTAAAGACCATCATAATATCCAGCACCAACTTAAAACAAAGAAGGTTTCAAAATGACTTTTCTCAATCCTTTAAATACAGAAAACCAAAGAAAACTCTGTCCACAGTTGGACACAGCTTATGTCGACTTATGAATAAGGGATCTTGAATGCATATTTCTATTGGCATATTCTTATAATATTATCTGGTGTTCCCAAAGTAGTACTTTCTAAATACAAGTAGAGGACCTATTAATTTCCTAATTAAACCTTAGTCTTCCTAGTCTCCAAAACGGTGTAACATGGTGTTATGTGATTGGTGTTAATACGCTTATAGACATAAGGTGTACTTTAGTAATACATATAATATTAATATCTGGATAAATGTATGTACTGTAAAGTTTAATGCATTTTTCGATGTCTCTATTTACGAAGACGCGTGGATTTTTAAGTAATGCTCGTTGAAAATAGTTCGGTTTAGTGGAGAATTGAAGCGATTTTTGTTGCTATCAATTTTTATATTTTGTAATGCTGTGCGGTTAATCTCTACCATCTCAAGTCTCTATCATGTCCTAATCGTCGGACAATTTTCACAACAACAAAAAAAGGTTTATTTTGTTATTTAGGGATTGTGCAACAAGAGGTACTTACAATCATTCATGACATACATGTGCATATAAATGTGTTCGTCGATTATTTCGTTCAAGCATTTCATACAAAAATATAGCGTGCAAGATCGACGCGTTTTCGTAATTTTATAAAAACTATACGTAGATACGAGTCTATACTCCATGTATAAACTATTTATAACTATAATCTTCGATGTTTTTTTTTCTAAAATTGATATTGTACCACTTTATTTTAGGAACAAAAATATAATTATGTACCTACATATATCGAATGTATTTTTACCTGTCATACCTATAAGTATATAACTTTTGTACGTCTATAAAATATAAATTATTTATACCTATATTAAATATTTTATACCTACTATCTACTACGAAAGGAATTTGATAATGTCTGTACTGGGAATTGAGTTTTTACTGATCTGGAATTTTATGCAATGAAATTTTGACTTCGATAATAGCATGGAATAATTTTATGACCATTTTTTTGCTGCAATTATATATATAATAATAAAAACACAAGCACAAACGAAAGCGCAAATAAGTCTTACTTTTGTAATTAAGTGTATTTATTATTCAATAGTTTTATAAAAAATAAATTTTCTTAATTGTTTAGATTATAATCTGTGTCTCAAAACGTGGCTATCCCTCTTTTCTATAGGAATTAAATTAAAAAAAAACGTAGTAATGAAACCTCGAAAATATGAGAGAAGCATACACACTTATGTAAGTACATTGTAAAATATATTTTACAAGATGGATGAATAAAAAATTTAATATATTTTCTGTGTAAAGTTTCAGTAGTTGATGTTCACAATTAAATTAAGTGTTTAAAGATAAATGTTCAATGTGATATCCTGCCTGTAACCTTACTTCTGGTGTGATTCTACAGATAACTTCTTCTAAAAAAATAAAATGATTTTATAATGTATTTTTTGTTTTATTTTTATAACGTGGAACTTACTTCTACCTCTTCAAGCAAGACTGTTACGAGTATTGAAAAGAGATGGCGCATAACACGGTGTTAGGTGTAGAGCAATGTATCTCTTCGACAGCTACAAAACTCATCCTTTAAAAGTGATGGTGGACCATCTGCAACTTGTACTTATCATAAATGTTAAAAATGACTGGAGGCGTCTTGCACAGTCTCGGCCATTAACTCTGCTATCATAGCCTCCTTGAAGATTACTAGCATCCTTCAAGACTTAATTGCTGACGATTTCCACAAGAAAACCTAACATAAGTTTTCCTAGGCCTATCAGCATGGACATGTATTATATAGGCTGGTATTATTATTTAGCATTGTTTCAGTTTGCCATGAAGGTAAATTAAATCATGTAAAGTAACTTGCTTTAAATAATCTCGAATTTTTACAGGGTTCAGTTGCGCTTTGGGACTATAGGTGAGTAAGTACGACGTCAAAACTGCATTCCATTAAAGGTAATAAAAAAATCTCTGGAAAATACAAGTCCTGCACAAGAGTAGAGTTATTAGAAAATTAAAAGTACGTAAAGTAGCATTACTTCAGTAAATGGAGCTACTTTCTATTTAATTCAAGCTGACACATTTAGACTTGTATTTACCTAGGCACCAATTACCTAGCTATCTTTGCTAGGAACACCATAAATCAAGACAGATAAGCGTCTTTATGGCGAAAACTAGCCATTAATAGTCAGCCTTGTTTACTGCTCAGCCATAAATAACAGCACGTAACGAGTCGTAGGTGTATTAACGTCCAGTTTAACTTGTGACTATGGGGCAGAACAAATGATGATGGAAAATGCGTAAATGTATGGAAATAAAGCTTTGCGACATGTTGGTTGTTGGTGGGCCCCCTTTTTCCGGATGGGAAATCATGCAATGACTCATCGCGCTTTGGGTTGAAAGGAAGGAATTGTAAGACGTTTACTGACTGAAACTGGCATAGCTGACATAGCCACATCTCTCAGGCGCGCGTGGAAACCGAACGGCATGGGAAGAAGTTCATCTCAAGCTTAACCTGTTAAATAATGTTGCAGTAGTGAAGGTGAGATAGAGCACAAGTAGACAAGACAGCATCTCTTTTCCACAATCGTAGACACCCGTGAAAGATATATAAATAAATAAATGCGGACAACATCACATACATTGTTCTGAACCCAAAGTAAGTTGCTAAAGCACTTGTGTTATGGAATTCAGATACAACGAAGGTACCACAAACACCCAGACCCGAGACAATGTTAATTTTTACATTGACCCGACCGGGGATCGAACCCGGGACCTCAGAGCTAGCGACACCTTGAAACCGGTGCGTACGCCACTCGACCACGGAGGTCGTCGAAAGTGGTACAACCTCATTTTAGACCCTATTTTATGACCAACTAAATCGTTTATTAAACGACACAGCTAGGATAACATAGTACCTAGTCTGGCTTTGTAGTTTACGTCGCAGAACAATATAATTCCTACCTTTACCCTTTACCTAGGTTGTGAACTGAAACTAAAGCAGTTTCAAAATATAAACTGACGTTAACTAAGTAGGAAGGTGGGGTAAGACGGGGACCTTAAGGTATTTCATAAATAAAACCCATCTTTTTTAATTGCACAACGTAGGAACTTTTATTAATTAAATAATCAGTCTTTCTTCTTTTAATAACAATCAGTCAAAACAAAAAAAAATAAGTTCTTCTCATAAAAATATAAACTTTTAAAAAATAACTGAATCACCCCATCTTACCCCACCTATAGGGTAAGATGGGGTATACCCCTGGGGTAAGATGGGGTATAGACTATTTAAGCGCCGTCATCTTCACAAACCGGGCAGATATGTTCAGCTTCGTCATCGCTGTCTTCCACTCCTGCACAGACACAATGCGCTCACTTGCCTCAAGTACGATAAGTGATACAAGTATGATAATCGGAATACAAGCCGCGACAGTATAGACATTCTGTATCTTCTTCTTCTGTGCCTTTTCGCTTTTTCGGTTTTTCAAGTTCTCTTTATTGTTATTTTTGTCATTTACTTTTTGTTTGTTACATGTGGTTTTAGTTTCTACCTATTTTAGTTTTCCTCTCATTCTTTTTTATATAGAAAAGCAGTAATAATAGCTGCTTTTCCCCTTCTTCGAACTTGTCTTGGTCTTTTTTCGGCGAATCGCGAATAAGGCATTAACTTTTTCGGGCTAACCAGATGGAATGCATCATTATCTATATAATCATTTACTGTTGCCTGCTTGAGACATGAGGTTGAAGCAGTTGGTGGAGGTGGAGAGTTTGCTAAATGATTTACGGCGGTGTAGCCATTTAAGCATCAGGAAATGACAACATTACTGTTTTTGGAACTGTACTATAAAAAAATAGTTAATGTTGAATGCAATCTCAATACAAACTGAATAACAACTCAGCGGATAAGATCGGGTACCTACCCCGTCTTGCCCCACATAAGTGTCCCATCTTTCCCAAACTGGACTTAAAAGTTGTATTGAATTTTTAGAGGTTATAAATCAAAAGAAACCGGCATGAATTAATGAGTTTACAATAGTAAAATAAATACAAATTAACAAAAAAAATATGTCACACATTATGTTTATCATACATTATAACAGTCATGCACTTTATATGCTTCAATAATTAGATAAAACCACTTCAAATTTTAAAAATGTACTTACCATGAAGAATCGTGCGCTCCTTCGAACAAACTTTTTGCGACTCTAACAAGTACTGATAAATACGACTAGATGGCGTCAAAATAACTTTTCAATTAATACTGTATTATATATTTTTGGAGGGTCCCCATCTTACCTCGCTACCCCGTCTTACCCCACCTTCCCATAACTTTGAGTCGGGAAATTGTCCTCGTAACTACTAAAGTTTGTTATTTACAATCATATTTCAACTGGAGACCGTCTGATACTAAGGTAGAGTCACTATTTATTCGAAAATAAGTAAGATTTCTCATGTACCTAAAATTTTTTTGCTTACCAGTGATTGGCCTGTCACACTGACATTATACCATTATTAGTTAGGTAATTATAATAATTTAGACATATAGACACTTAACTATGTAAACGAAATCTATTATATTTCAAGGTGCGAGGTTTTTTTACCAATGGTCTTAGTATGAATGAAGACAAATTAAAAAGTGGAAGAACTATCAATAGATTCACACTGCTTCTTTTGTCTAAAATAAAAATGCGTCTACATTTCCTATTGCTCTATCGCACACATCTACGGGCACAGCTTTTCCCACAATGCTGGAAATTGTTATATTGACACACCTATGCTTATACTGAAGTGAAATACGAATTATTATTATGAAAAGGAAGTAGGTGTTGAAGTCAGCCGGAGTCCTACACCCCATTGATTCTTGCACATTGGGAAGGTATGTTCTTTTGTACACGTTATGGAAGGCAATAAAGCTATTGATTGATTGATTGATTGATTTATTAATTCGTTATTGCAATAGTAGGTATTTACTTTAGATAGTGTTCCGTGGATCTTTAAATAAATATATACTTTTAGGACGCGTTTTGTTTTAATACTGATTTTTTATAAAAAAAGCACACAAAGATTGTTTACCATTTTTAAGAACGTAAACAAATTGAGTATAATTAAGAAGTAATTGATTTGTATTGTGTGGCGTTGTTTACAGAAGGAAGTGGAATGAAGAGTATGCAATGATTTCTCTTCCAAAAAATGCTGAGTTGAAGTCTGGGAAAACGGTAGGTAACCTTACCTTACAGTATTGATTACACACTAATAATAATAATATTAGAAAAAGTTATTGATACCAAAACCACCTTTGTATAGAACCTTTTTGATACCATACTTATTCGCTTATGTAGTTACCTACTATTTCTATGATTGCGGTTATCAATGAAGCCAGTAGCCGAACACAACAATATTCTCTATCAATAAGCGATCAACTAATTAATTTCCTCGTACAAATAACTGTGTAACAACCATGTTAATTATAATTATTGATCCGTCATACCTGCGGGGCAACACAGGATGTTTTCCGTAGAATAACTTCACTAGGTCAACTCGAAACTCGGCGCTATCAGCCGGTACAAATAGGTCAAGCTGTGAGGTAAAGGTTTATTTTGCCTCGCCTATCAACGATATGCCGACAGGTCAACCTAATTATGCCTTGTAGAAGCTAATATTGGTCTGCATGGTAGGTTATATTTGAGATTTTTGTGTGTTTCTTTATGAAGATTTTTCCAGCTTTAGCATCATATTATTCACTTAAAGAAAACCTCTAGTTATTGCTACACTATAGTTCCAAAAAAAAAAATAACTTAAGCGTTTAGGGAGTTAAGGCACTTAGGTTGCAGCTGAACCTCGAAAGATGAAACCTTCGATATAAAAAAACACTGATGTTTCAGTACATAAGTGGAGTAAGAAAATAATTTCTAGCAGTACTTCTGGGAGTTCCAAGACCAAAAATAAACAAAGACCGTTAATAGACATTTATTCGACTCTATCATCGAGGAAATGAAAATTGACGCGGGAAATTGTTCGTATTAAATAGAAAACAAATTTAGTTTATGCCAAGGCTTTTTTCATCATCCTAGTGAGCAAGTGAACAGTACTGGACATATACCTCTTCTAAGCTGATATGCTATTAGCCTGGAGGCCTACGACGTGAACATATAACGACATCACACTCTTCGAACATAATAACAAGATTGGACAAAAGCGGCGTTGACCACAATTTAAGTTGAACCTATTAAGTACATACCGATGTAGCTTTTTGATTTCTAGTTGAGTATATCCTAAAAATGGTCTAAAATAACATCGTAAACAAGTCTACGGAGATAGCTACTTCGGAGATTTTTGTGAAAATTTAGGTCAGCTTAGTCTCAGATAAATCAGCTAAGGGTGGCAGCTACAAAATTTTATTCTGAATAAGAAATTACTAAGGATAAATTTAGTAATTTTTATTGTTTTTTTTCAAGTTTTGGTAAAAATACTCTGTAAGTAAGTACTTGGAAATTTTATGGCCTATAGGACTAGAAACACATAGGGTTGCACAGACTTGTAGCCTAAGTTTATTAAACGGATTTGGTTTTTTGATTTTACATATGCGGTTTATTTAGCGGTTAGCATTATGATTAAGGATTCCGGTTTACGTGTGAGTAATTCCGAAATACATGTGAGTAAACAATTGCAACAAACAATTTTATTGTCTACATTTTGTGAAGACCCTAATACACACATATTGCGAGAAAAATGATGCGCTGCCAACGTATTGAATAATTTATGTTTCTATCATCCCGGCGTTCAATATGTATGGTAAGAGCTTAGTGCGGTATTATTAAAACATTGTTTGAAGTGGATTTACAGGTTGGAGGTCAAGATGGAATTTATTTTATTCGGGATACAGTTATATGTAAAATATATTACAATCACAGAAATAAGTAAGTAGGTAGTTGAAGACATGAGATTTTCCACTTCGGTTTTACATATGGCTTTTATAAACCAATTGTTTTGGGCCCGTTTTTCCCGGGGAACACCATATTATGGCCTTTTTTCACCCAGGGGAATGTGGAGAGGGGTGCCGTAATCCGACCGGCTAAAACCACTAGTCCGGAGTTCTTCATCCTTCCCTTATATGTACCTGTAACCACGGAAACCCGATGCAAAATAAGTATTTACTGTTGTAACAGTTTGTCCCTTGGGCCAATCTGATCCCTAGATGAGAAGTACTTTACTTAAATTTATCTGTTCTTCTAATCTACCTGTAGGTATAAAAGTAAGTATACAATTTCAAATTATCTATAGATCGTACTAATGTCCTACAGGGTGATGAAAATGTGGCAATTGAAAAACTTACTAAGTACGATCTACCTACTCAGTACCTAAGTGAATGTTTTTTTCTGCTGGCTAAATTCATTTGAAGTATTAAAGTACTTACCCTTGAAGTACGTATGCTTAACGGCGAAGAGTACCGTATCTACCACATCCGCAACAGTTGCCTATAATTATATTTATGGTACCTATCGCCTATAATAATATATTGTGGTCGACACCGCTTGGTCAGCGCTCGACCGAACAGCCCGTTAATTGAGCTGTCACAAGCAGGGATGTTAATGGGTATAAACTTCGCTCGTTTTAAATTAAATTTGTTCATCGACTGCATATAAAATTCACTTGTTTACTAAATTAAAATGTATTCAGTGATTGCAAATTGCTTTTTGTTTTACTTTATTTTTGTGTTTAAGTTCTCTTTGAACTCGGTGTTATGTAGTTTTATGAGCAGGTACATTAATAGGCTTGTATTTTTTTTCTAGGTTACGATACTACGACCTTTTCAGAACTAAACCACAGATTACTAAATAGTTACTACGTAAACTAAACCCTACTTCTAAAGCTTCGCTATTTGTCTTCTGAAAGGTGAAAGTTGGTAAGTGTAAGCTAGACAGTTAAAATTTTCTTGCCGCTGTAACATCAAATAGGATGCTAGGTTGGGCCACGGTTGGTACGGTCATGCTTTTGATGGGTGAGTTTTTCTTTACCCTATGAGTGCGGGAACCCCAATGTCGCGGGTCGCACTCGCACTTGACTTTTTTTCTTCCTCAAGAGGGGTACTACGCTGCCTCTAATTACATTTGGTATTCATTAATTTAGTCAAAGCAAGAATTTAGTTCTAAAATACACATCAGAATTTAGTAAATCCTGTGCGATGTTAGGCGTTTTTCATATAGTCCTGTTTAGTCACTTTACCCAGAGACAGGGTTGCTAAAACCCAGTGGACTAAGTAGTTAATAATTTTTTTGTAAGCAAATACATTGCAAAATTTAACACCTAAGGGTAAAATTAGACCAACATTGAGATGGAAGCTAGTGGCAAACTGAGGTATCGTAATTGCGTAGTGCTTACTGTCTTAGGTGACCTAATTGTGACTCGTAATAGGTACTATCCTGTCCATATCCCTATTAAACCTAAGTATAAGTCCCGTCTTTCGTCTATTCATCAATTGGAGTTGAATATAACGATGCCGCTTTGAAATAAAAATTTAGTACAGTACGAATTTTAAAGGAACAAAAAATACAAGTCACACAGATCTGTGATTTATTCCATGTGGCAACCATTCTCATCGAGCGCCATCTAGAATTCTATATCTTAAACGAATTTACTGAGATTACCGCCATCTATGAAAGGGTGTTGGTAAAATGTGACTTCTAACAAATTTGCTGCTAAAAGTGTAGATGGCGTAACTTCTGAACATCCCATTATTCTATGAAAATAAATAAAACAAACGGGAAAGGGAACCTGTTATAATGGTTTCATTTATTTAATAAAATATTAAATAAAACTTAATTAATTCATAAACTATTTTTAAAATTAAGTGTAACACCACACGGGTGACTGTGCGCCTACTCTAATAGAGTAAGAGCCCGTGGACCACAGACCTAAGTTTTTTTATAAATGCTGAAACTTTGTCAGCGTTTGCTACCAACATAGGTAAGAACAATGGTCGATTATGGAGTTTGGGTCATGGTGGCTTTGTGCAGATAAACGGTACTAAAGGTGCCAAAAGTATCGATCTAACTACTTTAAGTTATAAAGCGCCAGTTTTCGTTAATACCTAAATATAATTTCGATATAATTAAAAATCACGCTATTCATTGCCAGACACTTAGCATAGTGGCAATCCATTGCCAGGCACCTTTAATGTTCATAACATTGTATTTTAACAGTGATAGTATAAAAGCTGTATTTTTATATAAATACTTGGGTAATAGGTACATGATGTTTTCACATTAGCCAGACACTTGATAGTTCCAACCCCTTACCTGGCAACGCAAAGTGTAATAAAGTAACATTAAAGCATTATTTAAAACAAAAACCTTGTTTTTATTTGAAGCACTTGAAGCCCGGCAACTTTTGACCTGCAGGCAATTACAGTAAATCTTAGCATATTGATGATAAAAAAGCTTAATTGAACATGTTTATACTAGTCGCAACTTGTTACAAGGGTTGGGACACAGCTCCTACAATAATGCCCATTCTCCTTTGTCACGGTCCAAAACTGCGTTCCTATTTAGGATTTTGAAAATTAATGTATCCACAATAAAACAAAGAAAATAATTAAAATTAGTTTTATTTACACTTGATGCTTACTTTCTATGCTTTTTATAATTTGGGGAACGATCTCTATCTCTCTTCTTCTTCTTTCCTTTACGTTTTTTATCAATATCTCTTTTACCTTCTGGGCTTTTCTTTCGGGAGTCATCTGAACTACTGTGGCGTCTCCTACTCTTCGATTTATGTTTCCTTCGACTCCTATCGTCATCAGAAAGAGAGCTGAGGGAATCGTTGCTACTGTACCTCTTTTTGTCTTTTTTCTTTTTCCGACTTGACCTTTCCTCACTGCTTGAGGAGTTTCTTCTACTTCTTACTTTGTCTACGCTCCTTCCATTTGATGATCTATCGTCTCTTTGCTTTCTGTAATCGTCATTACTTCTTGACCTTTCATCTTTTGTATTGATTTCATTACTTCTTTGACTTGACGAACTCCTTTCTTCTTGTTTTGAGGACTTTTGAGGGTTTCTATCTTGCTTTTTATATGCTTCGTATGAATCTGCGTCTAAAATTTTAGTGGAAGGTTATGTGTTAGGAATATTTGAGAATTAACAATGATTGTCCAAGCGTTGAAACTTACACGCCATTCAAGAGGCAGGATTTGTATAACAGAATCTGAAGTCGTTAGTTACGTCTTCAATCGTATCTGAAAGAAAGGAATTTACTGAAATTTACGTGAATAATAATAAATTGTAAAATACTTGCAAGTTGCAATACTTGGACAATATACAAACAGTTTTAATTTTCATGATAAGAGAGGCGTATTGATGATAGGAAGTTGTATACTTACTTATGACTTTGGATTCCTTATCATATTCCGCTTTTGTGACTGCATGCATCATAAATTCACTGAGGCTGACGGATTCCTTCTTCACAGGTATTTCTACCATGACACGACCATTATCTTCATCTAAGCTTACAACCTGTAATTATAGATTAAATTGCGTTTGAATTCTCTCATTAATATTTGACAGTTTTACAGGTTTAGAGGGAAGCCACTGGGCAAATGGGGGATTTTTTGGCCTAAAACTAGCACATAGTACCATGTTAAAACTGTTAAAATACACTTTACAACAAGAGCATGCTGGCAGTAAAGTATTCTATTTTTCCTTGTTTACTTCCTTGCTAATGATGACTTGTTTCAGTCTTTTCTATTTTCATGCTTTGCTTATAGCTATGGGAGTTGCCTATTGAGGTGATCTTAGTAGCTATGTTTATTTGTATTATACAAGACTAGCTTTTCGCCCTCGGCTTCGTGCGCGTCGAGATTGGTTATATCGCAATTCCAAAAGAACTCTTCAAAAGTCCGGGATAAAAACTATCCTATGTTCTTTCTCAAGCTCAACTTTATATCTGTACCAAATTTCATTAAAATCTGTTTAGTGGTTTAGACATGAAAGCGTAACAGGCAGACAGACAGTAAGACAGACAGAGTTACTTTCGCATTTATAATATTAGCAGGGATTTTTTACAACCGTTTACTTCAATGGTTGCTATTTGGTACAGAAAATAATCTTTAACAAAAATATAAAAAACATATCTTACCTTTCCATAATAACCACTGAACTTCCCTGATGTTATTTTCACAAAGGAGTTCTTCAGTATAGCTAATTCTTCTTCCTTATTGTCTTTAGATTGTTTCTTCTGATACTTTTTGATAACTTTGTCAGCTCCCAATCCCAAACCCTTTGGACGGAGTTCAGGCTGCTTGAATTTAGATCTGTAATGCATTACTTAAAGTTTAAAGTTGGAAAAGGAAATAATGAGAATAACTTATTGACTTAATTTGCGACTTTAATATTCCTAGCTTCATTTGTGTTTTGATGTTTACATATAAGTTGAAATATGAAGTGACAGTATAAGACGTAGAAGTATAAACAATATACAATTCTTTTTTAGATTCCTCAACTTGTGCTACAATAATTATACTAGCAATGAATAAACATGTTGCAAATCTGAAAACGTGTCTCATAATGACCAAAAGCTATTAGAGATACAAAACAATATTTTTTTCAATATGCATAGTGAAACATACCCGTCTTTGCCTGGTGTCCACCCCATGCCTCGGAGCATAGCCATTCCAAATTGTTGAATAGGTACAGCATCATAATCATCCAAGGTGGACTGAAATGTCATAAAAAGCAATATGAGAAGAGTAAGTACAAGTTCAAATGCAGGCAAGTATTAAACTTACATTTCAATATGAATATTTATTGGTTAAACATAGGTACATGTATTTTCTTAATAATCCCAAGAGCACAGATGTTTTAACAGAGGCTGTAACAGTTTGAAATCTCCAATGTACAAGAAGTTAGTTTGATTAATATTAATGTTCAAAAATTCCCATCTAGAGGTAAAGAAGGCAGTAGAACATTATTTATTACATTTAAAAATCCAACAATATGCCACAAAAATAACTTAAGAATGCCAGATAATGAGTGTGAATTTTCAAAGACAGCAATAATGCCATTAATACTCCACACAATAATTAATCTGAGAGGTATATCCACTCTCATTTAATACAGACAGGATACTGAACAGTAACCAAACAGTTATTTATCAAAGGCACTTAAGAGCGCACCCTGACCCACTTACGTGGTGCCAGTTAGAGAGTTGGTACATTCCGACAACCCCTAAATTATTCATAGTTCTATATTTACACTACAAATATCTTAATTTATTGCAATAAAAACAAACAAAGTTCTAACAAACGGCTTCGGAAAGTATAAAGGTAGTTTTACCTCTTTCTCTCCAGACATAACAGGCTTTGCAGGTGTTGGAATAGCAAGACTCTCCGGCGTTTCCACTTTAATATGACCTTTAGCTTCTTGCATCAACTCCCTAACAGCCATTTGATCGAGGGTCTCATTATCATCAGTCTTTTCAACCTTTACAACCACCTCTTCTTTGATTTCTGGTTCTTCTATCGCTTTCTCAACTTTTTCAGCAATCTGTTGTAACCTCTCTGCAGTAATTAGTGTGTTTGGTTTCATGGGTATCACTAACGGCTCGTTAACTGTTTCGATTTCACCCCTGGAAAAATAAATGTAAAGGTCTTGACATTGCATATGTATAAACGTTAGTTTTCTAATAAAAATAATAGATTTTCTAACAAAATACTGTCTTAGTCAGGTCAACATCAGTTATAGAATATAAATTCAAGTGATTAGAGGTTTATAAATACTGAAACGCCGAGCCTATAATAAAATATAGCTACAACACAAGTAATTTCGAGGTTAGATTTTTTATAATACAACAGACGCTTACCCAACAACTTTGATAGATTTCTCTTCTACACATTCTATATATTCTCTCTTTTCTTCATTTACAACTGGAATCAAAGGTTTATCAACCTTTTTGCTTTTAAAAAATCCAAAGGATATTTTTTTGCCTTCCATTTTGTTCCACGTTCATTAATTTAATATTTTTATAAATGTCGTAGTTCGGATACTAAATGATTTTCTTAAGCTACGTAAATGTACTTTGTTGATTGTGTTGAAAAGTCCAATTTAATAAAATTAAACACACAATTTAACTTCGCGTCATTGAATTGACAGCAGAATTATTATCAAATTATCAATATCAATGCTTGACGTACAAACAAAAACGCACGAATGAATGTCATAGAAGGTGAAAGTCTATGATATATCAAAAGCTGGTAAAACTGACAGTTTGGTTTTTACCGTTTTGATATCAAGCATTTTAACCTCAAGTACCTTGTACTAAGACTTGGTATATTTGTTTCTCTTATTTACTGTTTGCATTTTCTGCATATATTAAAATATGAGCTAACTATTATCTTCTTGCTAAACAATTCTTGCTTACCTCAATATTTTTCATTGATTTTTTAGTTTTTTGTTAAAGCGTTTGAAAGAGAAATCTGGTCTTATAAAAATTACCCGCCAATGAAAGAAACAAAATACCGCTGATGTCTGATTTAAAAATATCTAATTCCCCCTCTGACGTTTGGATTAAAATTGATTTATTTAAGTATTTACTCAAACCAATAATAAACGTCTTCTGAGTGTTGTGGGACCAATATGTTATTTTTTTTAAGTACGATAGGATGTTACAAAATCAAATGATCCTAACATTCATAAATTTACCCGTAAATTCTTTTTTTTCGTCAAAACAATATTCCAAAAACGATTTCTATCGCCTATTTTGAATGGAGTAACTTATCTCGTACATTCCTTACTGTCTAGCTTCTCCTACAGACGATTTAGAACGTTAACGATTCTATCACCTCATAATAAACTAGATAAAAAAAAAACATCGTGACAAGATTGTCTATTTTGCTAGCTCGTTATGTTTCTTCCTTGCTCCACCAAGCAAGCGTTGAGCAGCGACGAGCAATGAACAAAACAAATGAAATATTTTCGCGACAATACCGACATAAATTGGACTGGGCGAATGCTTTGTGCAGGCTGCGATTTATTTGCTATAGAAATAGGACAATACGTTTTTATACCGTTAGTTACTTAGCTCGAATAAAGTATATTGCCGTTTTTTTTCAGTGTTTATGTTACCTTACGAGTGAATTCAAGACGACGTGTTTCGAGAGCACCTATTTTAATAATAATTTGTAAAAAAAGGATTTATTTTGTTTTACAGGATGCATATTTTACGTTTTACCCTATAAGAAATCAATGTCTGGTCATTTTTGCTAAAGGTGGATTTATTATTGTCAACAAATAAAATAAAAGATTTTATCACCTCCATATAAAATTGTAATTTACATACCAAGTATTATTCAACGAGCTAAAGAAACACTCCCGGCGGTATAAAAGCTTTGTTCTCGCGTAACTAAATGTGTTGGTTAAAAGCATTGCAAAGGTACATTAAGTAATGACGGCTTGCATGTTTGCTCAGACGACACAATCTCTTAATTGACTGAAGCGCCCTCTAGGCCAACCTGTGAATGGAAAAATATGTGTTCCATTATTCACGGCTGACGCTTGGGTACATGCATTACAGAACAGTTTGAGTAACGGTTTTGAAAGCAATTTGCATTAATAACGTGGTTGGGGGATCATCTCTTACTCAATCTGATGGGATTATTACTGATTGATGTCTTAGGGGCAACCATACACGGATTGTGACTTGTGTAAATAACTGTATGAAGTTGGACTCTTACAGGTGCAGTATTTGGTAGGCCGTATTGTATACTGTACTTGGATCTATGACCTAAAATAGAAACTGGTAAGGACTAGATGCGGAAGGCGAAGGACCGGTTTTGTGGTGCAAATTGGCAGAGGCCGATGTCCAGCAATGGAGGCTGAGTTAATATTTTTACTAGATACCGATCGCTTTGTGTTGTATCAAACTGTTAAAAGCGATTGCTGATTGATTTATCGGGCTTGAATAACCGACAAATGGTCTGTCTTAGTTTTGATATTACGCAAACCAGACCTATTAAACCAGATTTATATATCAGAATCAGTGAAAATGGAATAACTCGACCTACCAGAATAAAAACTTTTTTGTAGGTGACTTGTTGTCACGGATATTTGATTTTCTGTGTGAGCGATTTTAATATCTGTCCCAGTTATTGTACTTGGTCCAAAATGTTTTTTCGCACCTGCCAGTTTTAAAACATGTTTCCTATTTTTGTGAAAATAATAAATAAATGCGGACAACATCTCATACATTGTTCTGAACCCAAAGTAAGTTGCTAAAGCACTTGTGTTATGGAATTCAGATACAACGAAGGTACCACAAACACCCAGACCTGAGACAATGTAGAAATGTGAATTTTTACATTGACTCGACCGGGGATCGAACCTGGGACCTCAGAGCTAGCGAGACCTTGAAACCGGTGCGTACGCCACTCGACCACGGAGGTCGTCATAATGTGCATTGAGGACTGGACGTAAACAAAAACGTGGAGTAAAAAGAGTTGGAATTTATCTAAGTATAGGTAATTAGTTTGAAAGAAAGACTAGAAAGTGTTTAAAATACCTAAGAATATTAAACAGTTTATGTTCATCTTACATTTGCCTATAAATTTTAATTTTGGTACACACCCAACCCATTTTATTCATTGCAAAGTTTTTTTTATTCAAAATGTGTGCTTTTAATTCACAAAAACAAGTTTCAAAATAGTTTATAAATTATATTATTTGCAAGAATTTCTTATCGATTGAAATTTCATATAGTACAAGGCCTGGCGTGTCCACTCATAGTTTACATAATATTTTGTATCAAGCATAGCGTTATCAACGAAATATCATGGCGAGCTTTCCGTCAGGAAATTACAACTTTAGTACAGTTAATACATCACAATTAAATTAATAGTCTGCCGTTTAGTTTCGAGTTGAACGCAATTACCGAGAACTTGGTTAGATAGGGCCAGAGATGGGCTAGGGACCAAAGGACCAGCAAATATCTCAACGGTTATGAATATTCACCGGGTCTCGGCTGCCCCTGAAAGGAATAAGTACCTAACTCGAGTTTACCATCCGTGTTTTAATTAGTTACTCCTGGCTATCGAATTGAAACTGTTTGGGGAGCTGATTGCTTTGTTGCGAGATTCAAAGTTGAGACAACTATTGACTCTGCTCAAGTTTGGTTTGAAGAGGTGAAAATAACAACAATTTTGATCTTTGATAATAATTAATTAAGTTCTTGGAATTTTGTGCTTTACGACGTGTTTCGGTAAGCTTGGAAGAATTTTGATCCACTTCTGTATATGAAAACAAACAACTGTCTACGAGGAATCCAAATTAATCTAAGTATTTCAAAACTGATCTAGTCGCGGCGTGATTAAACAAGCAAGATCATAAAAAATACAACTAGGTTTTTTACTCTTGATTTGTTTTACTTAACCAGCAGTGATAGTTTAATAATATACCATTAAACTGCCAAGATACAGTTTGTTGGTTAAAATCCCTGCTTACCAATGTCTTCTCAATTCCATGTGCATATTCATGTAATCAAATAATGATCACTTGTAGAAACGGTAAAGAAATACATCGTGATTAAGTTGGAGTATTTTCAACAGCATGTTAAGCTTTATCAGAAAAAGAGCACACCGATTTTGTGGAGTTTGTTTCTTCCTCACATCTAGATCACTGAAGAAGCGGTGAAGGGTGGGCGAAACGGGGAGCTGTCTAAATAAAACTGACGTACAAAAAGTGCTACTTTGAATAAATGGATTTTGATTTAAGAGACCTAGGGGCGGTTTAAAAATTGCCATCAGGTTGTAACTCAATTTAACTAAAATAGGAACTTGCTAAATTAGCTTAAACCATGAGGAAACTTTACGATCCACTTGCAAATTAATATAATTAAAATGCTTGTTGATCAAGCTAAGGCAAAGGATACATAATCCACCTATCCAAAGCAAAAACAGCCATATAGCTGCACTTTTGTAGGTTTTTCTCAAATAATGGATTAGTTGTCCCCCACGACACCTTAGGGAAAATATCCAGTAATCTACTATAAGCCCGAGAACACACACATGTCCTGTCAAGTGGCAGACAGAAATGTGCGTCACAAAATAAGAACATAGAGTCACCTTTTCAGAATTGCGTGGGGATGTACGGAAAACGTGACTCTGTAATAATTGCTGTGCGATGTTACATGTTACTCGTAAATTGATAACGTACTCTTAACATAATAATTATGTTAAAAAAAATAGTTAGAAAACCAGATAGTTTGAACACCAGTTTACCTAAGTAATGTCAAAGCCCAAATAATGTGTAATCACTTCGTGTAAAATAGTATGTAGCTACCGTTTTCAAAAAAGACTATCGATTCTCCCAAGAACATGGAGAAGTTTTTTGCAATAGAGCTTAGTTTTGTTTCCAGCTTTGGGAGAGTTATGCAAGATGTGAAAGATGTATTTTTGAACAAACTATTTCACTGCACGGATAGACTAGTGGTTGAGGTGACCAAGCACACCCAATATGCGCGATGTGTTCGATCGTCCCCGCGTAGGACAAACGTTTGTATGATCCACGAAGAGTTGTTCTGCGTCTGCTTGTCTTTGTACATGACTGTGACTTGCATGTTTGTTAAAAACCCCGCGACACAAGAATTAAGATCCTTAGAGTGGGAGTCGTTTTAAAAAAAACACATACGCTACGGAACATTAGCCACGTGATTCCCGCTTGCACCTGTCCGTCCTTTCACAAATGCCCGTATTTTCCGTCCCTCCTAATACTATCTGTAATTCCTCTGAATGCCCGACTCCATTAAATTGATTTTATTGCAGCAAATTGGACTTACGCAACATAAAATTCTTATCTCATCTACGATAAAAAAGGAAGGACTGAAAATATTGTTCGTTCAACAGATTTTTGGTCATTGAATATACATAGATATCTACCTTCATGTTTTTACCACATCTTTCTAATTTAAACGAATTTAGTTTAACCTTTTAAACGCCCTAAGTTCATATTGAAGAAAATGAAGATTGATTCGATTTGTTTCATTTTCTAGACATTTTTGTTATCGCAATGTTGAAAGGAATTTGTTAATTGAAAGTGATCAATTCAAATGGATCACTTTTGCTGTAACATTGAATCAGACGGAGTCTAAGGTATTTTATCATTTCGATTCTATAAAACCATTATCTTCTTGCACTTATTAAACTCACAAAAGGGAACGAAAAAATATTTCTAGATTTCATCGAAGAAGGAGTGGTAAAACAGAAATCGATTGATTAAATAAACATATTTTTACCCTGATATGCTTAAAACCAGTCGACTAATAGAATTGTATCTGAAATTAAATGAACAGATTAACTATGTCCAAATAATGGCATTCAACCAAAAATAGCTACCGAAATTATGACTCGATTTAGAAATTCCCCAGTGTGTCTGGTTTCGGAAAGCGTGGCATTGCCCGTAAATACACCTCAAAATTTGGTGTTGACGTATGTCCCAAAAGTTTAGAGCAATTTCACTGCTATTCACAATTTTAACTAGATTAATTTCATAACGGGTGCCACTTAAAAAAGTTAGCTTCGTTTTGTCGTTCAAATAGCGTTTTAGTAGAGCGATGGGAAATCAAAAATGAAATACCACACTAAGCGTAGTAAACAACTGGGTGTTAGAGTCTGACACGCAAAACATGAGCTAGACAATTTTTAGACATTCTTCATATAGCCACACCAAAATATATGTCAAATGTCAGTACATGAATTGTCATTTGCATAAAACGTGTTTACTTTTTTGCTGCGAAATTATTTTAAACCATTAAATATGAAGACTCCTATTAAGAATGAGGCTAGAAGGCTAATATTCAATATGATTAATAAATTTGATGTGAAAAATAAAGACAATGAACAGATTTTCAATGTAAAAGACCAATGTTTGGTTACAATCTTGGAAGCCATTGGTAAGCACGACACGTTTATCTTGATCCTTTGCTTAATCCTATTACATATTCATATTTGCATAAAACATTTATCTCGTTATCTATGAAAATGTATTCAATGTTTTATATATTTTCGTATTTCTTCAGGAACCGAAAATATAGATGTTAACATTTTTTAAATAATTTTATATTATTTTTTTTTGTTGCAGAATGGAATAATTGTATAGAACACCTCAAACACTAAAAAACGAAAATAATTATGTTGAAAAAGATAACATTCTTGAAACGCAACTGGAAAGTTTTACTATAAATGTAAAAGATGATAGTAGTGATAGTGACGAATCTCTTGAAGTAGTTTTTTAGATTCCGATTTTGATTACGAATCACAATAAATAATGTTATAATAACTACGTTTATTTATTTCTCCTTACAATTGCAGAATGCTTATATACAAAAATGACCCTCCTCATTCTGAGAAGAGGCCCTTGCCCTGCAGTGGGACAGTAATGGGTAGATATTATATACACAAAAATACTATGTTTAAAACGGTTGAGCCATTAAAAATCGTATGATATAAAACAACAATAATATTTGTCCATAATTTATTAATCCATGATGTAAAATCAAATATCAAAATGTATTTTTCTTACTATACACAGTGATACCAGCGCTAGATTTTTTGAATTTGCCGCTTTTTTCCAGGCTCATGTTTCGTATGTCAGACTCTATAGTTTTGTACCTTTTTATCTAACTTCAATCGAATCGCTTTAATACGAATAGTTTTTTTTTTATAACCTGCGCAACGTTCAATTTCGAACTCAATCTACAAGTTGAATATTTAAATAAGCTCTCACTCAGTACTCTTCGATAACCTTAATCACTTCGAAGAAATATTTAAGACAAGA
Organism: Trichoplusia ni; assembly: GCF_003590095.1. Taxonomy (NCBI): domain Eukaryota; kingdom Metazoa; phylum Arthropoda; class Insecta; order Lepidoptera; family Noctuidae; genus Trichoplusia; species Trichoplusia ni. Next base: position 4,841,293 of record NC_039496.1, read on the forward strand.
TGGCGCACTAAAATTGGTGATGTAATCTTTTTAACGATTATTTTGTAATCCCGGGATTCAAGGGACATATAAAATGGGAAATTCATGAATATAATAAGTATTCCACGCATCTTCGCCTTATCAACCATTTCGTACATTTACTCTATAAAGAAAATAAACAGTATAATATTCTGTCCCAAGGCGTAAAATTGACTGCAGGAAAAAGGTGACTCTGAAACTCGTCACTTATGCACGACATCAATTTGTGATCCAAACATTGGCAGCTTTCAAATACAACTTAATAAAGTCGCAAAGGAAGAAGAAAAAGAAATTGCACGGTTTAAAAAACGAATAAAGTATATTTGACGCTGAGGTACTTCTGAGACAGTCGGTTGACGTAGTGATGCGTCTACTAGAGCGGGGCAATCTCATTAAACTGGGAGCGAATAAACAAGATTATTCGCAGGGCACAAGTCTCGTCTCTGCCGAGATTAAGGTCCCGTAGGTCAGTATTTCTAAGTCAATTTCTTTTATGAAGCTTTAGAAAATGTATTACTTTGTCTAAGGGTCCATTTTGGACGAGCTTCGCTCTAAAATACTACCTGCCGTCTGGAAAAAATTCGGGTCGGGTGCGAGAAAATGAAGGCAGACTTGTAGTTGTAAATTGTAATCTTCTTAGTCGCTTGTTAGCAAATATTATTACGTAGATATAAATATGATTACTATAGTTGGCTTTATATTAAATTGATATGTATTTGCGAGGAATGTACTGTACTAATTAATCTTCCATTCAACTTATTGGACTGAAAGATTGAGCAAGATTATCGGGGTAAACTCAAATCTTGAAACAATTATATTATTACCTACATTCCTATTCGGAAAGGAAGTTTCAAACAGCTCAGAATTTTAATTAATAGACATACTTTATTATCTTAGCACGATCTTGCCATACTCCACAAATTAATATTATTTTCTAAGGTATGAGTAAGGTACGAAATAAGATTATAGTTTTCAGCCTTCATTGAAAAGAAGAAGATTAAACCGACATATCTGAGGATTTTGCCAGTGTCCGAGTATGTACTACGGATCGTTCAAAACTTGAACACCGGGTGATACAGCAATCACTTAATAGTGTTGAACCCCTGTGAAGGCGAGTGAACGGTCATCGAGAGCTGATGTTAGGACTACCGATGTCCGCCTCACGCTCAGGACACCGCGCCACTAGTGAGGACTCACATAGTACGAAGGTCTCAAGAAAAGCTTACTACAGAAATGATCCTATGAAGTAAGAAAGATGAGAAGACTCCTCAGTCATTGCAGAACAAAACAATAGCTAAAGATTACATTTTTCCTTATTTAATGTCTTGTAACAAGAATTGAGTTTCCAATAATTTCCTGACCATTCAAGAGAAGCAATATCTCATTTGCTTATTACATTCAGTAAGTAGAGACGAAAGGCACCTTGACTCTCAAAGACTGATGAATATAGCGGTGCATACTGGCAGGTGAATGTCGAATTAAAGATGGATGGTTTGTGTAAAGGATGAGCAATATACGAAGAGTAAATTGATGACTGATAGAACAGGTGAATGGAATGAAGATGCGGATAGATCGCCTGCAATAAATAAAGGGGAAGAGGACAAAATAGGTACTATAAGTGTACACTATGTATCAAGTATACTTATGGCCTGTTGGTCTAGTGGTTAGTGACCCTGACTGCTATACCGGAGGTCGTGGGTTCGATTCCCACCCAGGACAAATGTTTGTGTGATGAGCACGATCATTTGTTCTGTGTCTGGGTGTAATTTATCTATATTATGTATGTATTTAGAAATATATAAGTAAGTTTATCAGTTGTCTGGTTACCATAACACAAGCTCTGCTTAGCTTGGGATCAGATAACCGTGTGTGAGTTGTCCCAAGATTTATATTATATTATATTATATATTTATATATATATATTATACTGCAGTAAGATTAGCAGCGCGAACATTGGGAGGACGTATGGATGTTTATTGCTCTTTTACAAAAAACTACTTAACTGATTTTGATGAATTTTGGCTTGAAATATAAAATACCCATAAAGCAGTGATTTTTTTTGGAAAACCGACTTTTAATTAAATGTTGCAAGGACTTACATATAAATATAAAGTACGTATTTGTTAATATCTTAACCATGCCATTAAGTTCCATGCTTATTGTAAAAACAATGTTACAAATTGCTAATCGATAGTCTAGACCGAGAACATAAAAGTTTTTGATTCGATTTTACGATAAAACGGGAGACACGACGATTTAAATATGAATACCGAAGAAGCTTAAATATTCTTCAATAAAATATCAACGAATAACTGAACAACCACAGAGTTTCACTTACTTAAGTTTTAAGTCTTAAAATCTCACATACATAAAACTGATCTTAAAATCCTTTCTATGTTAGTACGTTGGCTTTGGTGCTCGAATCGTAAAAATGCTTCATTAAAACTTTTATATACTCGACTAAGTTTATAATTCCCTTGTGGTATGCAAGGAGCGTACCACGTCCACTTAAAGTAAGACTGAGGCAGTTTTGGAAACGAAATGGCAAACTACAGCCACGTAGAGCGTCATCTCGCTCCCACACCTGCCAGACTCACTTAAAAAAAGCAGTAACCCCCTAGGGCACAGTTTACATTGAATTTTAGGACTGTATACACTTAAAAAAGTCTTACTTACGTCATGAAAGAGTTTTTAAGCTGTTTTTTTTTTAACTTCGTATGGCAGAGTAAAACATTTGAGTTTGTGGTTTGTTTCTAAAGCTTGTAGTGTGCACTGTGGTTTGAATTTGAAATGAATGAGTAAATTAATATTTTGTAAAATGTTTATTTGAGTTTTAATTTCGTATGGGACTTAAACAGGTTATACATTTTTATATTTCTACCAGCTATTGGTGTTGTTGCTGTCGTTTTCGTTTTTAGGTTGGGAAAGTTGGTGGGTAGAAAGCCTAAGAGCCAAGTTTTATAAATATTTTAAGACATGAATGAAAAAAATCGAATCGAAACTAGGACAAAGATACAAATCTGTAAGTGACCAAATGGGAAGATCAAAGCTTAATCCTTCTTTATAAAAATAAGTTGCTTCGTAACAATAGGACATTTTTGTAGGTTTTGTACAGCCAGATTTATTTTGTTCAGCGGATTATGGGTAACTAAGGATAGAAGAAGAAATGGCAACAAAGCATCGGAATGTGGTCATAAGAATGATAATGTAAACAAAAATACACGTTTAATATACAGTATGTACCTAACTATGTATCCTTAAAAGATAAATACCAGATATGTTGCAAGATATGATGTCACTTGCCAGATATGTTAAAGAAATATTGAGAAAAAACTAGGCCTTCATTATAACATCAAAATATATTTCTTAAGCACAGCTTTCCTTTTGAGGAAATAGAAAGAGAAAAAAGGATAATTTTGTGAAATTTCTTTTAATTAAAAAAAAAAACTTAAGTGTAGTTAGTTAGCTAGTTGTTATTCGTTTTCAGTGCTGCCATAAACAATCTGTAAGATATTATTGAAATTTAATTAAATTGATTAGGTAAAATTCATTTGCTTTTTTCGTTACACTACAACCCCTTACTACTTTAGACCGGTTTCGAATACATACTGTATAGTATATACAGTATGCGCATTTATTAAATAAAATAGCGATAGGGGATCCAATGAACAATATATCTTTTGAGGGTCCTCGTTTCTTTTACAGCGCATTAAGACGTCTGATCTGTTGATGTGAATATACGAATGTTCGAATGATATGGGTTCTTACTATACCCGAGAGGCCGATGCCTTTAAAGTGCCGTAAAACCTGAAACGAAAGAGGTGGAGAAGAACGTTCTATGACTATTTCAGTGCGCCATTTTGGTGAACGGGACTATTGACTACTATTCTGTTTTTAAAATAAGATGCCTTTTGCGATTTGATTAGTATTATATGTATAGCGTTTTGACAACTGGTTTTATTTTTTAAATAGATTTTATTTTCAGTTTAAAGGACAGTGTTTAGGGTTCCGTTCACGAAACTAAATTATATGGCCAAAATTCCGCTTTTTACAATGCTCGATGAATGAATGGAAATAATACTATTCGAATTCGTTGTCTGTCCGTCATACTGACCGTCCCTCCGTCATCAAACTTACCAGGCTGTATCTCATGAACGTTGATAGTGAGGAGATAATAAACAGCTTTTTGTATTATAATCATTATTTGCGCTGCATATATGTGTAGGTACCAAATTTGTCACTCAACCGATTTGTCTTTAATTAGCCTGTTTGTGCGGAACCCTCAGTTTCACGATTCAATGTTGAATTTCGGCATTGTAACTTAACTCGTTCTAAAGATTAATGTGATATTTGACAACTGATCGGGTTTTCAAAGACACGAAACTCATTATTAACAACTAAATAATAAATTTCTTGATTTTTGTCCATAACAAATATAGGTTGACGTTTTGTGACAAACTTAACTTAGTACCTTGGTAAATCCGGTTAGGCTGGAAGCCGACCCCAACAGTGGGACAAGGTTAGGATGATGATAACCTTTGTGACAAAACAACATTACAATATTTTTGCTTGGGGATATACAGATACATTCAAATATACTCCGAGATCACGTTGATATTTGTGTGATTATTATAAAAATTCTACGTCACACATCCATGTCTTTTCGGCTTTTGCCTTCAATAAACTCTTATCTCCAAGGGGCTGTGTTTTAGTGCGAAATAAAATGCGAGTGCAGTTTACGATGGGAATTCAAAGATAGGTTTATTAGAATCTCTACCTAAATTTAGAGTTATCTTTAGGAATCTTCTTTTTCTTTTCTTCTTTCAGGTGGAGCTTGCGCCATGGTTGCAATTAAAAAAATTGGTACATTATATCCAAAATAATATTTAAAAGTTAAGCGTGTACAGTACGCTGTGGTTCCATAAACAGAGGAATCCATGAGAATGCAAGTTAGAGCTCTGTGAAGGCGAGTAGCGAGATTATCCATTGGATTTTGAAATTATTAAATATACTTCGTTAATAAATTCATTATACTATCTACTGACAATTGGTGGCTTTGAGTATTGAAATGATAAATCGAAAATCGGCAGTGACCCAGCGCGAGCGAGGTGATCAATGACCAAACATTTTTCGCCTTGAAGTATATCCCTATACCCTGCATTTTTACTTTCACATTTTCACGTTATAAGTGTAATATACATATCATTTGATAATGTGAAAGGAGAGCCGAATTAAGAGTTCTCAGAATACTTATGTGTATTTGATTTACTGTTCCAGATTCACCAATTGACATCATTTGGTGAAGCTACAACTAACAACTTTGATAAAATTTTCACTTTGACCAGCAGGATGTTATGTAAACATAAACGGACTTTGTGTCAAAGGTATTAACTATAGATACCTATTGAGATACACATAACTACCGGAAATGACAACGTTTATTGAAGCAATATATTTGATGACCATGTTTAGAGCGACTAATATGAGTTCTAGAAGCTCAAGAGGAATATTACGTACAGTGAAGAGTTCGGCCTCGCTTCTACGGCAGAGTTAGTCCTGATTTAGTTTCATAGTATCTTTTGATTACAATCATCATCCTAGCATTTTTAACAACTATGTAGGGGTCGGCTGTCAGGCTAACCCGATGCAGCTAAGTACTAGTGTTTTACTAGGAGCGACTGCCTATCTGACCTCAACCCAGTTACTTGCGGAACACGAAGTCCCGTAGTTAGAATGGTTGTCAGACTTTCTAGCTTCTGACTACCTGTAACGACTGCCAAAGATCTGTAAATAACAGCCGTGGCCCACAATCTCACGTGCCTTCCGAAACATGGAGGAACTTGTTAAGGCATGCATGGTCATCCATCCATGTAGCTTAACCTATGTAGTTGTAACCAACTTGTGTAGTTGTTGTTTGAGTTTGACGAGACTAATAAAGACTAAAAAAATATTGTTTATTTTTAATATTTTCATGGAGAATATTAAATGACAAGTTTGTAGGGACGTCAAACATGAACACTTTAATATATCTCCTCTATAGTGGTTTCTTAGGTTTACGCGAATGTTAGACATTGAAATGAAACTACTTTTACGGATTTTATCGCGGTTTAATTTTAGCCATTATATTAGATTTGACCAACCACAGATCCTCGCTAAAGAATCCAAATTCCTACCTAGGATGTTTCGCGAGGCTATTGAGATTAAAAAACACCCTAATTTCAATAGAGAAGATGGCTGGAAGATATCACCTACTTGGGATCCAATAATAAATAAACTCAAGGCCAAACCCAAGAGCAGCGCTGCAAGACATCAAGACACAGTGAGCTCATACTGCGTAGGTCGGACCACAAATAATTAATTAAAATATGAAGGTAGAACGAGCAACATCTTCTGTCAAGACGAACGCCATCTCAGTCTGCCCGTGACCATGATACCTGCAAAGGTTTCGAAATGTCGGGAACTAAAATCTAAAATTAAACCGCGATAAAATCCGTAAAAGTAGTTTCATTTCAATATCTCCTCTAAATAAACCTGCTTTTTAATTAAGTGCCAAAATGGGTGTTGAAATTGGATGGACCTATCTGTCCAATTTCACACCCTTTCGGGTCAAAATAACTAAATTAAGAAGTTTTTGTCTCTGTGTTCTGAAATGTTTTGGTCTGTTGATTAATGTGTTTAAAGTTCGGCTGTCATTCGGGCTTCCTTTATTTACATACGTGTAAATATATCGTGATTACTTAAATGTGAATAACATCATAAAACAAGTATTCGGACTCGGAACGCTGTGGGTTCTGTCCAAAGATTCTAAAGAAAATAAAATCCAACTCCAACAAAAATCCATCGTCTGTAATTTCAACTATATGATGGTAAAAACGGACGGACAGGTGGAAAGATAAAGTAGCCTTAGTAAAAAGGTTTTCAAATCAAGTAACCAAGATAATTAATTACCATATTTTGAAAGTATTACTATCAATTGTGTTTTTAAACTGTGTGATGTGATAAACAATAATTACACTCGATACATCATCATCATCAGTCAACATTCATTCACTGCTTAATACAGGCCTCCCCAATTCACGCCATCAAGATCTATCTTCCGCTGCTCGCATCCAGCTCCTGCCAGCCATCTTGCGCAGGTCATCACTCCACCGTGAATGAGTACACATTATATTACCTATAGATTATAGTAGGTACCTAATCCTTGAGTTACACAAGCTTAAGAGATTTATTGTCTATATTAAATGTAATGTTCAGTCACAGATCACTAAGCACAGTCTAGTATTTGAGTTGTTTGAGTTACCTTGAGACTTGACACTTGGACGTAGACGTTATAAATTGTACAAGGATTTTATGTTTAGTTACGTTTGTCGAAGTAATAGCTATTTTTCTGTTCATAGACTAATTTGAAATACTTTTTTAGGTGTTTTTTAAACAACTCTTTACTGCAGTAAGTTTTTTAATCCTTGTGGAGTTTTAAAATCACACGAGTCACGTGCACAAACACACTCAGACTCATAATTAATATCCGTGGATCGCACATATGTTTGTCGTATGCTGCCGCGACACGTCGCGCACAGTCGGTTTGACCTGGGCTGGTGACCTACAGGTACCACTCAGGTATCCGTGCAATGAATGCATACAAATTTAATTTAAAGACAATGGATGGGAAGGTTCCACGCCTGTAATAAATGGAGATACTCCAAGGGCAATTAAACTAATATGTCGTAGGTATTTAAATAATCAGTCAAACGATAAGCATGTTTTTCTTAGATAAAACGATTCTCGCAGTAATTCATTTATTCCATGTGTCTCGGTGGGTTTCACAAAAGTCAAATGCACAATACACGTTTAAAATCATAAAAATACATTTCACCATAAAATTTAAAACAGAACAACTTAAAATTCTAGTACATTAAAGAAAATTCTCTATTTAAATAATATCAAGCCATTTCAAGCCACTTTCCACTCGTTATTAGAGTGAAACAGGGTAAATTGTACATTACAAGCAGCAATTCGTCTTTCATTAAAGCTCACCGATGTTGTGTGTGATAAGCAAGAACCCGATGTAATCTGCAGCTGTTTTCCATTCCTAAATAAACAACGTAATAAAGTAACATTAAAATCGTTTCAACTTAATCGTTCTTACAAATACCATCATTGTTACGAAAATATTTATGTCACTCAAATAATTTGTGCAAATTGTATAAGAAAATTTTAATATTTATTTAAGATGTTTGCTTGTTCAAGTTCGCCCAACTTCCTCATTGGAAATAATGTTATCTTGATTCTTAAACGTTTTGTTTCAGCTTTTGATAAATTTCGAGGGTTTCGCATGATTAGGATCTGTGTAATGGTGGTAAATATTTTGTTGTGATATTGTATTTGTTTGCGGTTGTGTTTTGTTTTAATTATACACTTTCATTATAATTATCTGTAAATCCTGTTCATAATATTAGTGGGTCTTCTGTTAACGACTTCATTAAATTTTAGATCCCTGATTTATTTGAATTACAACTTATTTTCGAAGGAATTATTTAAATCTAATGGTTTTAGGCATCGTGATTTGCCTTGGAAATCTGGTTTTAAATATTGTTCAAGACGGCCTATTGCAAATAATATTTAACGAGCACAAATATGAGTAAATAATTTCATCGTTTAATTATACTGCTCATAATTAAACACTCACAATAAGTTGTTTGAATACAAAGCAGTAAACATCAATGAAGACATCAAAACGGTACGATCTCCCAAAGGTTTTATATAAAATTGTTATCGTTATATCCCGAAAACCCTTGAAAAACTTTATAGACGAGCTAAACAAAACAAAATTAATATATAACTTCAAAATTTCAAAATTGAAATGAGATTTTCCTGTCCTACTCACAGCGTTCCTAAGATTTTGCCGTCCAGTTATAAAACAAGTCAAAAACTTTGAAGATTCCATTAGTATTCATTAATTTCATTATGCAATTTGTTCAGAATGAAAAAGCTTTGTTCTAGTCTAAGTATTGAATAAAAATTCATGGCTCTTTTTTTGTTCTCTACATTTTAGTGATTCCTTATCCATTACATAATTTTTCACTTAAAGTTTTCAAGTAGCCAAGTTACAAAATTTCTCATTATACCGCATTACAATGGTATTATTTTGGGGAGACGTGTCATGTCATCCAGGAAATTGGTACGAAATTGTCCACATCATTATGTTCCATTTTTCTTCGCAAGTTCCGGGGAATCGTCGACACAATGGGATTTTTGTGAGCAATATTGTTGTAATATCTCAGGTAATTCGTTAGCTAGTATCAAGGAACAAAGCAATAATAAAAGGTTATTAATGCTACAGAATTATCTGGTCCCGATGTCGTCAATACGTCCGGGGGCAATAAATGGCGACCATATTTCTCTTGGCGAGCAATGAATCCAATTATCGGGCTCTGCGGAGGCGACATGTTAAATGGTCCCCATTGCTTCTCGGGCCGTCCTCTGTCTACGATCCACCTCAATAATGCGAGCATCATTATACCCTCCGCGGATTATCTTCATTTTTAATATTATTAAAGCGTAGGACTCAACAATGGATGGAGGAGTTTTTCTTTTATTCAAATGAGAGGCCATGATTTGCTTTCGGGGAGCGCTATCGACTTATTTAATGATGACAGTTATTAGAGGGAATTATAATTTTTAATGGCTTTTGTACTTAATGGTTAATGTTGGCGTATTTTTTACATAAGTAAGCACTTACAGTTAGGCCTGTTTTATGGACAGTTTAGATTAGATTGTTAGATTATTAGATTTTGTTTGGCCTTGACCTGTATTCTAACTTTCAGACGAGCTTTTTTGTGTCGAAGCAAGAAATTAAAAATAAAAACTACATGAACGTAATTCGCCATACATAATTTAACTATATTAACGCAGCAGTTATTTTGGACACATGTGCTACTCAGCTGCAATAACTCTTCCGTACTCAAACTGGCTCTACTTTCAGCAATATATCCAAACACTTCACCCTAAACCTTACTTATCTTCACAGTTTAAGCAAATTATGTTTCCACAGTTAGGTGGCGTGAGGCTCGTATAGTAGATGGTGAACACCATATATCCCTAGCGCCGGAAATTCGTGTGTACCGTGACAGGTTGAGCTACCTGCGATAGCTAGCAACACGGCAACACCGCAATGTGTGAATTTTCTCACTTCTAGCTATAGTAAAGTTGGGGAAAGGGGGCTGGTATGCAAATTAAGTTAGGTGTCGACTTCGATTTTCGACGTTACTTAAAATTGAGTTGTTAACTGGTGGAAAGGAGTTGAGGATGTCGGATAGGCAGTCGATCAGGAATATCGGTACACTAGGTCAAAATGAAAGTTTATGCCAATATAGTTTGACAAAAAAAAGAAAAAGATTAAAATGACAAAGTAAAACGATTGGACAAATAAGAATAATGGAAGAATTGATGATTGTTGATGGAAAAATGTACTTTTCGGACCCCAGATATAATGGAACAACGGCAGGAAATGATGGCATCCCAACTAATGTTGGGGTACTGGGTTTCATATATTGAAACGTCTAAAGATTTGTAAATAAGGAGTTTTGTGTATAAATCTCCTTATAATAATTTTAACATTGCCGTATTTAAGAGGCTGTTGAACTTCGGATTATTTTCTTTAATACACATGGTTTGAACATCAAATCAAGTTGCGAAAATTATTCCATATGAGAGGAAAATTGAAGAAATAAATCAACGAATTTCTGTTTTCTAATTACACAGGCAGTACGAACCTTAAAGAAATATGGAAACGACTTTCTTTGAAGTTTATCTTCAAATGTTTTGGAGGGCAACAGCAATGACGTTATGCGTAATGAGCTCGATAAATTGGTACGTACGAAATAAACTCATACACGTATTTTGCTTACATTTGAGTATCAAACCGAAAGGGAAGAAATCACACAGATTTCTTCCTCTTAACGAAAATGATATTTCAAAGATTATGTACTGTTTTTTAGGTACCTAATTTTTTTGCTGAATTATATCGGTAGACATCTTGTGAATTCTCTTTGGAATCTAAAATGTTAGATCCGACGAAGATTATTCCTAGATATCAAAGATGCCCGCAAAAGTTTTGGTCTCAAAAGGAGCTTTTGGCCATTAGCTCACAACGACGTCATTAGTCCTCCAAGGCTCAAGGAATTCAATAAATAAAAATATGAGTATATTCGTAGTCTAATAAAAAATAAGAAGCTTAATACATGATCAAGAAGATTTGTAAATCCTGTTAATGAAGCAAAGATTAAATATCCAATATGTAGCGCAATTAGCACTAATCCAGTCACAAATATTGGCCTTAGTTGGCACATTACTGGATTACTGGCCACAAACCAGCCAATGTTGGACACACAAACATGTTCATTACTAGATTGCTATTAAGCGCAAATTTACCTCAAGTAAATCGCTCTGCGTAGCCAGAAGTTCATCAAATTAGTAATATAATTGTATATGCTTGTGTGTGGCCTGTTGAGACCAGAAACCATAGGACCATGAGAAGAGTCGGTGGAGTGTGAATGCGGTACTATGTTATGTGTGTAATGTTTCGAAAATGTTAGTGTAAGCTATGTGAACAATATTATACGATATAAGTATAAATAATTGATGAACGTATGTAGGTAAAATTAATGTTGAATGATAGGGATAAAATTATGAAGTAGTGGTTGAAATGACTGATGTATATATTCTGGTCTGCTATTCTTGGAATATAGGTTTCGTTCAGAAAAAAATAAAAATAGGATCTGAAGTAGATCGTGACCGACTTGTTTTTAAGAAAATAGGAAGGGTAAGGTAAGGTTATTTGGTTTCCTTGTTTGAAATAGTGCTTTTTTATGATTCCCCTTACATTCATAATCTAAAATCTCTGTACAAAATAGTTTGTCTTCTTACATTTAAGTTCCTTTTATCCCCGTGTGGTTAAAACGAATAAGCCGGCTTATATAAAACCTTTGCTCAAGGCATCGAATCGATTTAAGTGAACGCAACCGTTACAATTTGCTTTGACCGTTGCGGCATGCCAGGAGCTTCTTAAGAAGCTTTCCACGGCTATTGCTACTAAAGAAATACGTTCCATTTTTCCATAGCATACTATCTCAGCATATAAATTAATAATGTATCAAAACCATATAAAAATATTTTCTGAATCTGATTTTTGATGATGGTTGAAAATACTCTAAATATAAGAAGTAAGTAGTTCGTTCTTAAAATTAGAAATTACGCAAAAAAGCTAAGAAAAAACTACACGAAAAAGACAAGACAAAATATAATACAAATTAAAACGAGATCCTGTTGGTATAGTTTAGTTTCCAGAAAATTCACAGCATTCCGGGACTTGGGACCGTGCCAGATAAATGACAATAGAAGTAACCAATGGAACTTTTACTGTTTGGATTATAGTGAGCGTAGTGTGCCACTACTTTATAAAACACCTTTTGTTATAAAATTATTGGTCATATTTTAAAAGTCAATTTTCAAGGTACTACGAACGTGTAAGGATTCTTTTTAATTGAAAAAGGTAGAGCAAGCAAGCAAGTTTCCCATTTTTTCGACAGAAGGTTTCAAGTTTATTTTTTCAGATAAAACACATCAATTTACGTGATGTCTTGGCAAAATACTATTTTACACGTATCCTAAGTCATAAAGACAGAAATTCGGGAATATTAGCAGCTAAACCAGGTAATGTAGAGTCGGGAGCGCCGAACTTCAGAACACGTTCGCTGCACTAATGGGCGCATTAAGCCCTAATGTGATGTTAGGCGACAGGTTCAATTCGAGGCCATTCGAGAATTTTCATCGAGGGAATCCGATTGCACTTAACCCTATTTGCGTAGTAAAGAGCATAAGCTGTAATTCTCTGTAACAGCGCACAGGCTGACCTAATGAGGATACGATGGTCGGATGATTGATTTAACGTGTCGAAAAGTATTTAAATTAAGAATATCCCAAGAACAAATTTTCCAAGTATGTATCTAAGTGCAATAAGGAATAAATAAACAAAACATTTTTAACCGTTAATTTTCTGCATCTATTTATTGCTGAGTTTTAGGAAAAGGGATCTACTTGTCCAATGAGGTTTTAATACTTTGTATATAATGCGAAGCGTTAGACCTGAATAACATACTAAAAGATTTTTCCTGAAAAAACAAGAGTAAAATATATCCGGTCATAAATACGACCAAATTGGGTAGCAGTCCTGGTTCAAAATAATGAATCTCGTTCTACCCTTTTGCCCGAAGCTTGCTCATAATTTTATTACCGTCTTATTATCTTTAACGCTGTGTCCTCTGCCTATAAAAAGCCTATCGTAAACAGCCTTTGCTAAAAACATATAACTTTCGTACATCCAAAAGTCAGCACAATGTTCCATTATTTTTACTTGAAATTGTTTTTGGGACTCGTTCGAATCAGTTTCGAAATTGAATAGAGAGCAAAATTATCGACTGGCTTGTTTGACTTACGGTTTCCAATCCGCAGCTAATGCTAGGCGACACAGCCCGAATATTGAGCACCCTCAAGATTTACACTTATCATAAATCATCCCTGAAGCGTATGACGGACCAGTACGGAATTTAATCAAGTAGTTTGTGTAACAAAACACAGGTGCTTCTGAACGTGAACCGCATAGTTGTGAAGGTGCAGCTTGTCGTGTTGCTACTTCGTGTTTCTATTGCTTACTCGAAATTACTGTTCTTGGTTACGTGCTGCGACCTTTATTAAATTAACTTTATAAATAAACATCTAAAATGAATTTAAGTTTTTGATTAGTTTTGGTTTTAGGTTTTGCTAGTCGTTATTATAGAACGTTGCACATTTATGGTTTTTGTAGCCAGTTTCTTTAGCGATTCCTTTTTTTACAAGCGTTAGCACTCATCGAATGGCCGGAATGATTGGTAATGACCATGGTAGTGACGAAGGAGATTTGAGCGATTTAGATTTTCTATAAGAACACGAAATGATGAAAAGGCAAACATTTTAAAATTTGAAAACGTATCTTACGGTATGAATTTTGCCCCAGATTTATTGTCCAAAATATAATACATTCGCGAAGGGGCTTAAAAAATTACAACAACTTAAAGTTTTTACATACAACTGACAGATAAATCTTTTAGCTCACGTTTTAATGTATACTTTAAATTCGCGGAAAGCAGAAAATTAATCCCGCGATATACCAACAAGGGTAAGCATCAAAGAAAGTTTTGATGAGGGTCAATTTTAATGGCGTCCGAAACATAATCCCGATTATAGAAACAGGAGATGTGTTATTACCCCATTATGACGATAAAGTTGTCATCTGATAACGCCTTATGAGCTTAGAGGTCGTTAACAGCTAAGGTTAGTTCCGGGTTGCCGAGATTTCTGAGAGGCCGAGAGATTTACCTTTTGTCCGCATTTGAATTAATTATTCCTATTTTGGGGCCCTTTGGAGTTCACTTTGAAAGAACATTATGTGTTTTGTTTTGAATCCAAAAAATCCACTCTAAATATGATCATCCTTTTAAGAGCAGGTTAAATATTGATATTGTTTTTTTTGCCTTCAGTTAAAAATAATAAATTAAAGTAAATTTTCCGTAGAAACAATGATAACAGGAACAGAAAATAAATAAAGCAAAACATAATCTGCCATTTATTAACAAAAAACATAAGTTCCGAACTCGTATAAAGCTCTTTTTCAAAGCAAACGTGACCTAAAAAGCTACATACAATTTAAAATAATATACAAATTCGATGTTTTGTCCGCAATTACAATGTTAACGAACATTTTGTTTTTATATTTAAATCTAATATCTCTTTTGCCCGCCAAAAATACATACAAATGAAAATGATAAAATATACTCATTTTTTCTTACGCAAACTAGCCTCTGTAGAAAATCTAGACAGAAAACCCAAATTACGCATGCAAGTGTCCAGCCCTAATTCATTTAACTTGTCAAAAACTTAATTTGCATATTTTGTACTAACATACTACACACTACTCCACGTAGGCCTATGACAACGCTTACAATACTCTTGAACGAAAGTCAGATCATGTGTTTGATCAAAAACTAAAAAATAATTTTCTTTCTTTACTTTCGGTCGATTCAGTCCTACGACCTTTGCGTAGTCCAATGGTCAAGCCACTAGACTAATACTTGAAGCTATCATATTTGAGAATAGTGTTAAGAAATTTGCCAAATTTTCGTTTAATGGTTTCATAACCATTTTTCGCAATTTTGATTTTCTGTAGCCTATTTGTACGGCACTCCTACTATCGCAATTCTGGCACTCATTGGACTGGTTTTCAGCTACAGATTATTCAATAAAATATAATTTAAATACGTCCAAAGATTCAAAACTTGCTTTCAAATTATCTCTCATGTCTATACAATAATTGTTTGCTCAATCAGCCCATATAGAAGCGCCATCAACTAAATCATTTTGCTTCAGTGATCCATGATTGTAATATAATAGCATGAGTAATGAGAATCGTGTCTGGGTCGCCATGAGAGACCACTTAAAACAATCCCAGAGTTATGATCGTCAGTTGTTTCAGTGTCCTACAATTGTTCCTAAGATGATGTTCATTTTGCTTCATCCTGTATGTAAAGACATAAGAGAGAGGAGTTATTAATTTTATGGAAATATGCAGGTTTCTTTATAGGCTTTTCTCAGAATATAGAGGTATAAATAATGGGTCAAATATAAAGCACAAATAGTATTGCCCTAAGTACTCTTTCAACTAAAGCGTATCATATTTGATAGTGATTTGACAGTTCTAAACCGTTGAATTCCAATATTTGGATAATTTTAGTTTTGAAAGTTACAAAATACGATTTTGGGATCTTAAGTCTTCCCTTCTATTATAGCTTTGTTAAATACTTATTAGGCTAAGATAATTGCAGTTACCTACGTACGGCATTATTTTACTTTTGAGAACATTTGGGAATACATTCACTACAAATATTATCAAAGAGTTTATTTATTTTCAGGACCTGAATCCAAGAATTTCGATGAAAAACATTAATGACTGTTTATTTTTCATCAAGAACCATCGTCACTTGTGATAAAAAATAAATATTTTTGCAGCTGACACAAAAAAATATCTGACATTTTTTCTTTAACAGAATGTAATTTTGGCTATAAAAATATGAAATGTTAAAACGGCTGGAGTTAAATACGAGCCACCCAATTTGCAAATATAAACGCACTTGTAATTCAAGATAATATTTTAAAAATAATATTGGTTTTAAAATAAATACTGTAGAAGAATAAAATCGGTGTTCAAAACTCAAAACTTTATTACATTTTGTGGGATACGAAGTTAAAGAAATATTGAAAACGGTTAGGAGTAAAAATACACCAGTTTGTTTTAGTGTTGAAGTACCAGTGGCCAGACAGTTACTACGAATTGAGTATCGGTATGTACCGCAGTTAGTTGCAACATTCACGATTTTCCTTTTTTCATTGCGAATTTTACTACTTCCTCGTAAATTGCGGCTGTGTTCTACTCCCATAGTTAAAAGAGGCGATTTGTTTGACTGAAAACGGTTTCTGACCGGTTGATTATCGTAAAAATTTATTTGAAAATTTCAAAAATAAGTCAACGTATGAATTAATGAAGAAATCAATTAGGAAGAAAAATGTTATCAACTTTTTTTCACTCCGATTCGGTTTTTGTCACTTTTCGGTACGCTTGAAGGTAGTAAGAGAATTATTCTGGTCCGAATGCAGGTGAAGTTAAAAAGCTTCAATAAGAGATATCCAATAAACTGCAGCACTACAAATATATACTTACGTATCAGACAAGGTGTGCATTCAAGCGCGAATATAGCTAGTTTCCAAGTCGTTTGCAGTGTCACGTACAAAGATACTAGACAGAACGTGATGTAGGCGTTGTAGAAAGTCGCCCGAGGTGTCTCGAACCATTCGGATTGTGTTAGGACTGCACGCTTCGAACCGGGTGTCAAAGGCACCAGTCTAATAAGCGTGAAGCTCAGCTCGAAGTAGTGTAAGCTGGCTTTGAACTAAATTATTAACGTGACTTTAAACCTTTGTCCAAATATACATTCATTCGTGAACTGTTGCTGAAGCAAAATATGTGTGAACAAAGTTTTGACGCTGTTTAAATTGAACGTAAGGAAAGATTTGGTATTTTTGTTGATTTGAAGGATTGGCCAGGTGACCTATAAGGCTTAAACGAAATGAGTAAGTACTTCTAAAAGCAGGAGGACAAAATATAGAGGAAAATATTTACGTATTTGGACCTTGTATATTAACTTAAGTATTTCATTAAACCCTCATAATCCTCGCTTGGATAAGGTTGTTATTGTTTTCCTTATAGAAAAGTATCTTTGGAATAGATTCAATTAAGCTCCTGTAGGCATAGTCTCAACCAGGATCCTAAGGACCAAAACAAAAAATTGGTCCTTAAGTCCTATTTCGTTGACACTGCTAACATCATTAACAATTCACTCAACATGTTTACGTACATTGTAGACGCTTCCGAGATACAATTTGATAATAGTGTGATATATGTAGAGTGCATTATGTGCGTGAGTTTAATGTTTGATCACAGTACCTGTGTTCAACGCTAATGGGTTTAATAAGATGACGTGATAAACGGCTTGGCGGGTTTGAAATGCTTCATTCATATACATGTAGATTGTAGGTACATTATATTGAATAGAGTGTTCGGGATGTGGAATGTAATTATACGACACCTTTACACCATAAAGATCTTAATGTAAAACAGACGAGAATTGAAGATCAGTTTAAGGTGTTTGGCAAATATATTTAGAAGAAGACAGTTAAGGATGTATGTAGTTTTTGTTAAAGTTCTTAAACCAAGAAGTTCATCATACGTAATTTGCTAACTTAACTCTATCTATGATCCAATACATACGTATCAGAAGATACACCACCTTAATCTCCTGCAACATTTACCGCCTTAAGCCGAACACTAGTTTCCAACTCCCAATTCAGCAACGCAAGCTGAATGCAAGACTAGATTTACACTGAAATACCAACTCCCTGAAGGCGCAACACGAATTTACAATACATCCACTAAATCGAACAACGAATGCCTAACGAGAAACGTTTTCAGGAAATAACTTCCCATCGTAAAGGTCACGGTGACGTGAGAAACAATCTGAAGATTCCTCCGGAGACTTAGTATCGGCTTTTATAGCATCCCCCATACAGCGAATCACAAAGCAATGACCGAGCAGTGAAAAAATATTTTCGGATCCAGCTATTCCCGCGTGTACTTTTTAGACGCATAACGGATTGCGGGAAATGATATTTGCTTTGGGAAAAAGTGTGGTAACGGTATCGACGGTCGTGTGTCATACATAACCTGAAAAATTGGATGGCATGACATAGACATTGTTTGTAGCTTCGCTTGTACAGCTTCGCCTAAATTTTTATGATGGATACCCACAACGCCGTACCTGGAGTGTGCGGTGTAATTTCCTGCCAACACAAATCATATTCAAAAACAAGAGTCGGGTACTGAACTCGGAACAGACATTTTAAGATTAACTCAGATTTATGGCGAAAATTTAGAATGAACGGATCGTTTAGTAAAATTTCAAGATCTGATTAGCTTCCATAACGGCGTTCAAAAATTTTTGTTTCTTAAGAAGAACCTTTAAAGTGGGCTCTCCTGGACAAGATTTATAAGATAAGATTAGAAAAAGTTACTGAGTATAAAATTACTTCATACAACGATTGCGTTGGGGGACTTCAAAGACTTTTTAATTTAGGCTGATATTCATCAAATCGATAACAAATTTCATGCACAATTTGATATGAAACAGAATAAAGTAGAAGCGGTATTTTACGGTATCGGTGCCTTTATTTCTACATTTCAAAAGATTTTAATCATTTGTTCAGTTGTTTTGCTCTAGTTAGATCCATTTTATTTCCCGTGAGTATTGCTTTTACTTAGTTCTCACGAACAGATCATTAGTAGTTTTTTAATGAACATTAATATCAAAGAAACTTATAATAGTTGATTAAAAGTAGAAAAATGAGAAATACCGTTGCAAAAAAAGGGAACATAATTTGTAGGTCACATCGGTCAATTCAGATTTTTTTCCAAACATACAAACCGACAGAAATCAAATATGTCCGATGGCATCCAGAGACGAATGGCGGTCGTAAATAAAATTATAGCCGTTACAGATGATAGAAATGAGGGCCAGAAGTTGTGCGAACTTTAAATCTTTCTTTTACAACCACGATAAGATACGCAACGGCTTTCAGTTTAGGACCCCGGGCCCGAACTTGCCTCAAGTTTACTTTGTGTTTTGAATAAGTTGCTCAGTTCCTCGCGGTTCAGACTTCAGATCTATAGGGACGTATTTGGAACTTCGATCGAAGCTTCCGAACGCCCGAACTGCCTCAGGCTTCGTCCAAGAGAGTACAGGTTCAATAAATTGTATTATTGGCCAAACGTAATTTAGACGAGTGTTTTCTTCCCGAAGTGGAAAACATCTCTGGGGAAGTCGTGTTGTTCCAGGGCGCCAAAGTGAAACGGTGGAATTGAAAAATCAAGCCTGATAGTTCGAATGTACAATCGAGTGTTACAATAAATATACGGCAGTTTTATTTTATGTCCTTTTCCTGTTAAAAATCCATCTGAAAAAGTTTCGAAATTGTATAGAATACAATATTCGGAAAAGAAGCTCTAGTCGTGACAATTAACAATAAATTTGTTGTTTCGTAAGCAGAATATTTTGATTTGATTTTACCGTTTCGTAAATGAGGCCCATAATCAAATAGTTTTTATGACATACGGACTGGCAAACATACACGACGTTTATATACGGGTTATATCTATGCCATTCGATTAAGGAAGCCTAAAAATATGTCATTAAACGACAACGACAAAAAAACATTGCTAGGATTTCATTTGTAAATATTAAAGTAAGTAATTACCCAATAAACGTGATAAAATAATCATCTCCGTCTAATATCACATGAAAGGATGTAACGGTGCTAATACGCATCGTATTATAATAATGCGCCTTATTAGAGCTTACGTTATAGTCTACATTGTACGTCGGATGTAGCCTGTAGGTAATATAGTTGTGTGGGTAATGGTCCTTTTGTACAAACAATACGTATAACGAAATCTTAGAAAATAGAATTTTGTATCTACATCACGGATCATGTTCAGCCTGGTGACAGATGACCAGACACCTGGGCATCACGATACCTCTTAGTTTCAGACTTTCTAGCTTCTGACTACTCTTAACGACTTTCAATGAAGTGTAAATAACATCTGGGACCCATAGTTTATCGTGCCTTCGAACTCTTTATGACATACATCACCCATCTACGGATCGACCTTATCAAGCATAGCTGAACCTGTGTTCGATCAACTTGTGTAGTTGTTTTTTAGCCACGAGCTCCTCCTTTCTTCTGTTACTAATGACCTTTTATCAAAATGACCTAACCTAAAAAATCCATTACAACATCTTTGTATACATATTTCACCTTTATAAATTGTAGTTTGAGAGTAGGCAAATATTTTATTAAAGCTATGAATACTTCGTGTAAAAGTGAACACGCTTGGAATTTTCGCGGTAAACCTAAATTCGCGGTATTTGAGACGACACAGTTATGAAGGACCTTTACAAGGAATTCGAAGGAAAATATTTTATTAGAAAATACATTATCATCTGAAAGTTTTGCTTTGAGAGCAAAAATTTTAAATTTCTTCTTGTTTTACTGAAAATGTTGGAGGTAAATGGTCCTGGTTTCTAGGGTTTCATACCCGATGGGTAAAAACTGGAGCACTATTAGTAACTTTCCCTACATGTCCGTTTGTCCGTTTGCCATCAGGTTGCATCTCATGAACCGGTATAGCTTGATAGATGCAATTTTCAATGATGATGTCTTTCTGTTGCCACTATAACAAAAACATAACAACTTAAAATAAAATTATGGTTAAGTTCCAGAACGTTGGTACGGTTTATAGTCTAGTAAATGAAAGAACAAAAATAAAACTATGCAATAAACCTGGTTCGGCCGACTTCCACCTCTTTGTAAAAGAGAGATACCGCTTTCAATATCATCATAATATTACTTTAAATCTTAGTGGTAGACCCGAGGCATAAGGCTAATTTCAGTTCAAAAATCCATTTTCTAAATGATCACGGTTGAATTTTGTATAAAAATGAACCATGCTCTTAGTTTAAGCAAAATGCAGCTTAAAGCGAAAACAAAATAAACTGCAACAAACCACGCTGACAAAATTTAAAAATACTTTTACAGTAAAAACTTGGTGACATTTTATAAGACGCAATGTTTTAAACAAACTCAGCTTCGTGAAATGAAGTTTTACTTTATAACAAAATGAATCGTCCTTAAGATACTCAGCTCCCACAACTTAATGAAATGATGCCAATCAATTGCTTCTACCGTCGCCGCGATCGAGCTGATATTCGATTCAAGATAAATTCGATCAGCAATTCTATTCGATTATAATCTCTATAGCTTGGTCGATTTAAATTCAAAATGCCGCAGCGAAATTCTCAATTTCATCTGAGTGCAGGTTTAAGAAAAAAGAAATGTGATTATCACGCTGTTTTGGCAAATGGATATTCGGACCCGAGCGGGATGACAGGAGGCTTTTACTATCAAGAAACGAATTGCCACTCAACTATAGTACGGAGTAACTGTATAGGTACTCAGAAACGTAACATATGTGGATCAAAATGTACGAAATACATGCACCGTCAGAGTTCCCGTCTTGTGTATTTGTAAAACAAAGCGGTATGAAGTGGCCAGCTTGCAGTCATGAATAAATGTACGAATTCGTATTACTTGTACGCAGCGCGCCTTACAAAATATCAACTGTTATAAAACTGGAGGGAATAATTTATTATGAAACCTGAAATTGGGATTTGGAATCTTTACGTTCAGGGTTAAACAGTCTTTTCCTATAGATGTCGCAGGTTGCCTTTAGCGTCACGCGTTTTTTCCACGTTTGGAGTTTGACAGAATTACAAAAAACCTTAAAACCTTATTTTTATGTAACAAAAATGAAGGTTATACAGTGAGTTGTCATCTCGTGTCACGTCACTTATCACTAGGGATAGTTTTTTGTTTTTCTGACAAGTGGCGTAACCCCCACTTCCTTGTTTCACCATCTTCGATGTGTTTTATGATTATTTTGTGGTTTGAAATAATAAAAGTAAAATTAAAAATATGTATCAAATATTTTTTAGAAATCTACCTGGCTTACTAATTATCTATTTTTGTTAAACCCTATTGTAAAAGGGGGAATGGCCCCATATCCTCTCATAGTGCGCGGTCTTACTGCGACAATTGAAACAGTCTTAATTCAAGGTTTGACCCGTTGTTGTCCCCTCTTTGATATGCTTTCGGTTTTATTTCTATAGAGAAATTTAAGGTGACTTACGGTATAAAGCTGTAGGCATTTACCTTTTGTATTAGACGACCACTTTTCGCTAAGATGCGCAGTGCTAGATGCAGGTGGGACACATTTAAGCAGCTTTGTTCTATTTCTTGTAAAAGATTTCATATTACGGATATGTGGGACTATAACCAGAATTTATAGCGTGTTAAGCGAAATAAGGATTCCCAGAACACCTGTGTTTTATACATTTTATTGCCTCCATTTATAATTAGGTTTCATTACCTGTTATTTAAAACTCGAATTAACCACAAACACAGTTTATTCGTGTGTTTTTTATAAAGCGGATTTCGGATTTACATCTTGTTTATTTTAATCAAACAATTAGTTTTTGTTTGTTAAACCGCAATTGTATGTTCCCAACGCAGCTAGGTTTTTCATTGTTGTTTATCCAAGCGACGACACGTCATTGTAAACAAATTGACACGTGTGATATTGACAGCTCAGTTATATTCCGAAAGATATTTTTTGTCATATTCACACACTTGTTTTTTTACTGTTCCCTTATGCAAATTGCACAGCTTTAGTTAGGTATACAGTATGTATAACTATGGTAAATGTGATTAGGTACTACATTAGATAACTCAGATGTTATATATTATTCAGAACTTGTAAGCTTATTGCACATAAACGAATTAGTTGTAGCCAGCAGCTTCGGCCGCTACATATCGAAAATGATCGAATGGGAACATAATCAGGATGAAAACTATCCTGTGTTAATTCAGGTTATAAACTGTCTGTGTATCAAACGACCAAATTTGTCCAGTAGTTATTACGATGTAAGATTGATATGATATAAAAGAATAACAAACATCGATCTATCCAAACAAATTTTCACAGTTGTAATATTAGTAGGATTAATTCTAAATGGATTTATTTACTTGATCCATGTTCAACTAACAGAACAATAAAACTGATGACAGACCAACATTTTTAATAATCCGAAAATATACAACACAGCGAACAATAACCTTAAAGCATAGTCCAATAGAAGACAAATTGTAGCCGTCAGCGGTTAGAGCATTTTATTACTACAATGTACCTCAAAGACCCGTATTAGAGGCAAAGTGGTGGTCCTCAGGACCGCAAACCGGCGTTAAGTAACGCACAATGGCGCTTCGGTGACCCACAGAGATCGCTGATTACTTCTGAAAGGGATTTAAAATTAATAAGGGTCGAAGGTCTTTTGAAATAATCGTCATGCTCCTTTTAAGTTTAAATTGATAATTCAATATGGTTAGATAATGCTATAGGATTTTCAAGATGGCTTACTTGTTTATCCGGATTGTGGGAACGAAATTTAATTATTTATTTTGTTGTTACAATTAATGTTTTTGCTTGAAGCTCAGTTAATATAAGTAAATGGCGAAAAGCCATAATTGTACAATTACAGCGCTAACCTGGTTTTCTGACGACAAAAAATGAATTATTATTTTTTTAATTAAAACAAAACTGTCCCCAAAATTGTTATCTATCAAAACTATTTTATCGAAACCTATTTTCAAGTTCCCGGTTCGTCTGCTGTTGCAACGAGGCGATGCCAATCAGCGATGCGGATTCGGCCAGTAATTGGTCCCTCAACATTTCGGAATATTTATAATTTCAAATCAACTCTTAATTGCCGAAGCTACGGAGCTACTCAAATGAATCCTTCTCGTTTATTTGTTGAGAGAGTTATTCTAATTATAGCTCATTTAATATTCACCTTGTTTAATTAGAAAGGCAGCGTAAGGCGAAGATAACAAAATTAATTTTAACAACGTACGGGATGATTATTAATATTGTTTTTAGTGTAATTCGCGTTTGAATATAAAGATGTTGGAATTAGTGACCTTGATAGGTTGAACTTTATTACGATTCTGTTAGGTAGCTATCTTTTGTGCCAATTGGTAGTAAAATGAGTATTTCAGAAGAAGGAATGGGAAGTAGCTTTAGCTTTTTATAGTTATAAAGAGCATAACATTTTTTTGTTACTTAAAGACCTGTATATTTACGAAGTATCTTAATGTCTTTATCTAAGCAACAATTTAGTATGCTTTATTTGCATGGCTCTGAACACAGACCTCTTATATTATTTTACAATGAAATTGAAATGACACCATAGAACTCGGTTCGGTCCTATGTTTGCCCTCGGTTTAGTTCCACCTAGTCCTTACATCCCCATTTGCATTGTTATTGTAGACACCGGAAAAAACAGTTCCACAATGAAACTGAATAAGGTAAAAGATGGTGATCGTTGATGTGTACTGAAAGATAATTGTCTTTTGCATCCCAATTTTCTTTACAGTCGTTCGTAGTTCCTTCCGTATTATTATTATGCTCGCTACCCTATAAGCAAAGAAAAACTTTTGATTAGAACCGAAACATTTCTTTGATGAATAGTTCAGTCATATTTTTTAAGTTTTTTTCTTCTTTATTTCCTCTTTATATTGTTATTGATGTATCTAACAAGTAATAACGAAGGGTTTTTACGAAAAGGTTGAGTATTGTTATGCTATGTATAGGTATACGGTATAAGTCGATTAGTCACGTATATTCGACAGTGACATGATGAGGTATATACCTCGAAATATAAATGTCGCTGTCAGCTTAAAATAGCACTTGAAATATAGTCAATACAATATGAAGTTCGCAAAATTAGACCAATACGTTCTATATCCGAAACCACTCTGGTTGGAAATACAAAATTCTGAGAACTGGCTCTTGGTTTCATTACAAGTATTTTGGTAAAGCGATATTCACCACAATAATATTGACCTTCACTTCTTTAAGAGGTCGATAAATGAATGAATCCTGTTTTCTACTTTACTGATCACTGATTTGATGACCTGATGATTTGAAACCAGTCACCACGCTTAAGGTGTTATTTGAAATACCATTTTTGTGTTGACCTTTCATTGAAGTTGGTTTCAAGTGTCTTGCTACCGCGGCTAAGATGACAGACGTTCGGAGAAACAACAAGAGGTGAGCCTATTGTCGTCCGTCCGAACGTCTTCACGTTTAACTGAACGGGTTCAGTTTTTCCCCTGGGGCACAGAAACCTAAAACATACTTATCAGAGAATCTTGCTCCTTGATTATTCCGCAACGTACACAAGTTACATAAAAGTTGTACATTTCATTCAGACAGTGCTTTCAGGTAATTCTATCCGAATGCATTCACAACCTCGAGTAAGTTTAGTTTAGTACTGTGAATATGTCGGTACAAAGTTTGTTGTAGTTGTAGAAGGGAGATGGTGCTCTATGTCATATCAGGTGTCTCGCTTTAACAATTTTAAGAGTATCGGAAGAAATGGTACGAAATGTCTTATGGTAGAATACTACCAGTACATAACACGGTATGGTATTTGGAGAAAATAAAAGTTTTAGGGGAATGAAAAATTGGAAGAGAGTGAAATGAATTGATAGTGTTAGTTCATGGCTCTGGAAATGGATAAATAGATGCATAGAGAATGTATCCTGCAGTTTACTTAAGGAACGGGTTTTGTTAAAGTTCTGTATCAGTCAATTCAGTCTACTGCTAAAAATAGACCTTTTGTATATTATATCCTAGATTTCGGTTTCTTAACTATGAGTAGTTAAGAAACCGAAATCTAGGATAGTGCTTTTAACCAAACGTTGTCAAGAAATAATTCTATTAACTCAGTAGGTATATTTAATCCTTGTCAAAGGTCAAAAATTAAATAAGAAAATAGAAAGAGGAAAACATTATTCGGTTCCGAATCACAAATGATAATTATAATTTGAAAAATAATATGAACTACGGTGGTTATTGGATATTCGATTTGTTCCCAATTATGAGAAGCATCGATAAATTGCTCGCTAGCGAAGCGTTTCCTTTTCACAATTCTTGCCTCGCTCTTGCGTTTCAATTCACCCGGATGAATATTTGTGAAGCCTTATCTTTGAATGGTCTGGTTCTAAGCAATTTATGAGGTATACATGAGACTATTTGTCCTAAACTGTTTATCAGCTGATATTTGTATTTATTTCTAATATTTGTAGAGCTGCATTTTACCTGGGGCCAATCGCTACATCTTAAACTAATATTATCTTGGGTGTGGAAGAGAGACTTCAACCATAATAACATTACTTTAAGATGTGATGGAAGACCCTCTTGAATACCCAAAAATATTTATGATAATGAATTAATTGGGCCATCACTAAAGTGGCAGAACTGCTTAACAAGCATGAGCCATAACTGTGACTCAAATAAAAAATCAAAATTCATTTCTTCAAATTAGGCTACTAAGTAGCACTTTTTGAAGGTCAGATTACATTGGACAGCACCCAGTTTTGCCCACCTATCATCGCTTCCTAAGTGCTTTTGCTATGAGAGCAGAAACGGTGCAAAAAACTCCCCAGCAGCACGCTCTCATTCCAATTACAAAATTATTATTATTATACAGAACAATAGCAAAATAAGTGTGTAGGGTCAAGGGTCAGCCATCACCTCCCTCTGCACAGTAGCCCAGTGGTTGAGGTCACCACGGCAATACCACTGAGCGCGAGGTGTCGCGGTTTCAATCCATGCGTAAGACAAGCATTACTGTGATCTTGGCACGCTTGTCCAGAGTCTGGGTACCTTTGTGCATATGAATTGAATGTTTGCGACTCAAGAATGAAATTCCTTAATCCGGGAGTCGTTTCTTCAAAACGAAACTATAATAAATATAACAGTAAGGGCTTTTAAAACACTATTTTAAAATTAACTCTACTAATACCTAAAAACATTAAAGAAAAACAAAATATTAAAGCAACATTTGTGAAACTTCGAGTTGGTTCCCAAGCGATCCAATTCTGCGTATTTAATAAGGCACGCAAATAAAATCGGTAGCTTGCCCTTAAGGCAATTGAACATTGTAAACAGATACCTTCCCCTTAACACGTGCACAGGGTTTTTGGAGCGCGAGTAAATTGGCATTTTGTTCTAAATAGACCTTCCTTGTCGGTGATTTTATTGATCTATCAACACTTGAAAAAGGTTGGAAGAAGGGGTGGGATGATCTTTTCCTTTCGTTTAAGGCCCATTGCACTTTTGAATTTCCATGAGAAGAAACGCAGAAGCAAACTAATTAAATATAAGCTCTAGAGTTGTCTTAGAGATTGAAATTAGCTCGGTGAAGAGAGGCTAACGACGTCTTTAAATGACTTTTCATAATTGTGAGTTGTTATTTTTTTGATGACGAATAAAACTTAACATCTATATTTTGTCTGTATGTATGTATTAGCTACTTGTAAATATTATCGTAATTGAAATTTATCAAACTGTATTTTTGTATACAAAAACCCAGAAAACGCAACAATTGAAAAGCTTTTGTCAATGTAGAAAATCGATTTAATCGAGTTTCTTAGAAATAACTGGGAATGTATACATTACATTGGTCCTCGGTTGTTTAAACTACGTGTTCAAACAACCAAGCGATGTAACGTATACTTTTGTAGTTTCTCGTGGAAACGAATTCAATTGAAACGACGACAATACATTATTAACCAGCTAAAGTAAGAAAAAGATGTTAAAAAAATATGTTCTTTTCTTTGTTAATTTATGCTAATACAATTAAGATGTGGCGTTCGTTTGTTTGTATGAACTGAGGTAGAATATTATTATTACACATAATTATATTGTACGTGTATACGTCACTGAAGTTCACCCCAAACGGCTGGACCGATTCGGATGACTTTGTGATGTATTCGTTTCAGTGGCGTCCTAGATGGTTCAGATTCACAAATCAACCAGGCAGCATACATTTCTGCTGGTACTGTTATAAAAATACCTAAATATATGAACCATATTTGCTTGGAATATTAACACTAAGAACAATTTTCAATAAGCTTTTAATATAAAAGACATTCAAATTCATTTCATTACACTTTCGTCACTTGATATTCTAGAAACGTGTAATATTATGCTAACGACAGACGAAGGCCAGTAATTAAGGTAACATGACTTGTTTCAGCTTAGCTCTTGCAAACTTAACAGCTTAATTAGGTAAGATAGCACAAACTTACAAACTCACATACAGCGAGTGTAAGTATGTTGAAAGCGAACTTGGAATGTAAGGATTTTGGTCCTCTTATTCTTTTGTCGATTTGGTTGGTTTTTGTAAGTAAGTTCAGTCTATACTTAGGGTTATACTTAAGGATACGTGAACAACTAAACACTAGATTCGAGAAATACTACAGGTCTTTTAGACCCTGGTTTACATGCTCATTTATAATGACGATTATGGTTAAATGCGACAGGCAAATCAAATAATTTATGTCCCTTTCCAAGTCTTCTGTTGTAGTGTTTAATGAGGATCATGTTGTTTGTCATCTGATAAGAAAAGCAGAGTCATAGCTTCTCTTTTGCCGATCACTAAAGGCCGGATCATTAAACACATAAACTGACTAATTAAAAAAATCTTGCTGATTTTAAAAAGAGTGCGCATGAATAAGGACTTTGAGAGAAAACCCACTAAAAGAAGAGCGGCTCGCAGCAGCCGTAAGAGCAAGTGACAGCGTCAGGGGTTGCTAGAAGTTCCTCCTTTGCCTTTAAAACACTATGAATTTTTCACTCAACTAGATAAGACTCAGAATGATTCGTAATATTTTGACTCATATGAACGCTGCCAGTTGCTTCTCATCCAGTGTCAATTGACCTTGTTGCTAAGAATTCGCGAATTTAGAAAAATAGGTTTGTAAGACGAGAATTTTCCTCAGTAAAGAAATAAAATTAGATATGCCAATATTTATTATAATAAATACGCCCATACATTTTGGTCCCTTGTGTACTAGGCACCGATTTCAGATTATGCCTTCAATACCCCGCCTTTTGTGCCCAAGCCCGGTTATATAGTTTAATTTCCGAAACATGTCTTTCGGGGTTGCCGCAAGAAATATTTACCTAAAAAATATTACATACTGGCATAACTTTGATAAATAGACATGCTGTAAATAGGTTGCTTCTTAAACCTGCCAGTGAAAAATGACAGAGTAATTTGTTAGAAGGTAGGAAATTGAAAAATAGATTGATACGCCTAGAAAGAAAATTCGAATTCACATGGTTTTCTCGGAATCGTGGCTGTTGGCTGGTTCCATTTGCGTAGGAACTTACTTTCTGCTTCAATATTTGTCGTTTTGTGAAATAAGTTAGAGAGGTGACGGTTGGTTTTCTTCGGTGTAGTTGTGGAATATTTTGAATAACATTTTCGAGTATGTATTTCTGTGTTTGTTTTGTAAAATTTTCGTTGTTTTGAAACATAAACAGGTAAATATTGAACTGAATATAAATAACAGAGCTTTGTTGTTATATTATGCATTATTTAAATACATAGATGTATTTGTTTTTTCTAACACGAGCTTTCTGCGGCGAACTTAAACAATCAATGGCTTGAGTGATTTTGGAATCCAGAATCGCTACCCCATAGTGAGAGAATGTGGAATGTTTGTACTTATCTATATGAGAAGCGGACAACCTAGAAGTAATTTGTCTAAGTAATCTCTTACCAAGTTTCACCAACATTGATTCGCCGAATGCAACAAAAAGAGTAGTAACCGCTCTTAATGCCATGTTCGGAGTCCATTGTATACAAAAATATACAGAAAACAAGTGCAAACTATTCATAATTGAACCACGTTTCTGATAAGTCTCGGTCTGGATAACCTATTCGTATCGGCTGGGTCAGGACGTGACGGAATTAGGTCACACATAACGGAGTGCCAGCCTTCACCATTCATCAAGTGTACTAACACTAAATACTCTTTTTATTAGAACCTTCGTTTGCACTACTCAATTTTGATTGTTGTTTTGTCGAATATTTAAATTAAAAATGTTACTCGGTTTTAGGGACTACTTATCATGGGTTTGAATAATATATATTGTTTATATTAATGAAATCTGTTGTTGTTTTGATAGAATTTATTGTTTGCTGACACAAAAACTTTTAATTTATCTATCTATTTTTTTTAACTGTTTAGATTATTGATACAATTATAACATAGCTAGTTTTTGTTCTAAATGGACACCTTTCACTGGATTAAATCTTTGTTAAATGTTAGCTACTCGTAGCAGAGTCAGGAACAAATCAGGATAAAACATACAAAGATACCTTCACTTACAATCCTGGTGTTCACTAAATTTTGGACAGGTACATTCTAGTGCTAAAGCTACTCTCTTTGCCAGTTCAAACACTAAGTAATTAATTCGATTCGGGAGCACAGTAAATCTGATAGCGTTCATGGACTTTTGGCGTCGACTGTACGTAAGAATGAACAAAAACTCTTCACAGTCGCGCCCGGCAAGTATAGCACTTGCCGCCTCATGCAGTTTTGTGCTCCAATGCTATGTTGTAGGTAGAATCGTAAACTAGTCCATTTATAAAATGACTGTAAAATATTTTTACAGTCAAGGCCTGTATGTAGTAAAGTTGAAAGCCTGTGAGTAAGTTAATTCCATAGTAAGAAACGTTTAAAACTCTTTTTAAGGATCTTGGAATATTTATTGATTTGTATCTGTTTTGTATTTGTAATTGTTTCTCTACCAAACGCTCTATTCGTCTTTAGGTCTGTTTCTCGGTCTGTCTGTCTGAAACGAGATAGCAGACAGTTGAAATTTAATGAGATGTGTTACTGCTTAATAGTCAACTACAAGCTATGCAATGTTTCTGAAGAAAGTTTTGATAGGTGACCAATTTTTTTAGTCCGTTTATAAGAAGTCCTCAGAACCCTTTGAATTATACGTCCGACTCGCACTTCAACGCTTTTTAGGGTTCAACCAAACCTGAAACTGTTTGATACATACCTAAAACCTGAAATTTATACATTTGATTTGTCTGCCTACCGATTTATTTGTACAAACCTTCTCTATCGCGAGTCACTGGACCACTTTTATTTTAATAGAACTTTGCTGTATTTTCTCATTGCTGTTTGGAACTACAGCAATTGTCTCTGGAAAGACAATAGGACGTTCAGTTGTACACCACAGTTTGGTCTATATTCGGGTTTGTTACTTTTCATAAAAGATCTTCGTACTAATCTTTTGCTATCATTTACACAGAAGGTTAACAGAAGGATGTTCCATTGCTTAGTAAATCATAGTCATCGAAATATAGAATTATGTGATTTACACAAACGAAAACTATGAATCCAATTTGAAAAAAAAAAACAGTGTTAGATAACCCTTTATTGAAGAAGGCCGTAGAGTGTATACCATCACGCTATAATCAATGGGAGAAAAGCAGTAGTGAAAAATGTTACAGAAACGGACGGATCCTCTGTCAGACCTCCGAAACTATTAATCCGATTTTTTACTTCCTAACTTACATTTTCATAACCATGCGGACGAAGTCACACGCAATGCCTAGTCAAAATATGTAGTTATACATTTTATAATTAAAAGGCGTCCCTAAATACCCCAAAGAGAATACTATTAACATTAAACTAATGTTTCACAAAACTTTATATTTATGTTCATGTTAAATTCCTACGTTTAGTGAACTCTGAAAACATGAAACATTGTTTGCGTAAAAATATCAAGAAGTACATAAAAATGTTAGCATCGCTTTTGACTTTATTTATTCAGCAAGGCGTTGAGTTTCTCAAATGTTTATGTTCCGTTTCTTGAACTATGTATATGTTATATACAATTTTATGTATTTCTACGAATAGTTATAAGAACACTAAAGATGTTTAAAAGCGTATAATTGTTATTTATACGGTTGAAATAAAGCTTTCGAATAAAAACAGCTTAAAATATTATTATCGTTTCGAGCCTTGTATAGTTCAATGTTTGGCCTAGGGTATTATTTTTGTCCTAGCTGTTGCCCCCGACTTCGTCCGCGTGGTTAGAAGATATAAGATAATAATTTTTGAACGGAAGCCCTAGAAGAAAAATATTTTTTCCAGTTTTTGCCACATTTTCCATTGTATCTTCGCTAGTATTAATTGCAGCGTGATGTTATATAGCATAAAACCTTCCTCGATGAATGGTCTATTGAACACAAACATATTTTTTCAATTTGAAATAGTAGTTCCTGAGAAAAGCGCGTTCAAACAAACAAACACACTCTTCAGCTTTATATATTAGTAAGTATAGGTACAGATATAGAGTATAGATTATACGGTCGACTCTATCTCGTCAAACACATTCTATCCATTCCCGCCAACTTTAAACACGTTCCAAATTCAAAAAGCGTTCTTAAATAATAACGACTCTTTTTTTAAATTCTCCTCGCGTTTTTAAACTTTGCCAGTATTGTAACCGGCCGGCTACATTTTATGATGTATTCTTCCGCACCGATGGCCTCCCTATTACGCATATAGGAATATCTATATAGCCTAGTTTTATGCTAACGACTTGATAATATCATTTCCATTATATCGAAGAAGAAGGTAAGGCTATCGCAAGTGCAATATTATCGATCGTTGTATCCTTAGCTAGCTAGATTGAGAGATAGCGTTTTAGATTTAGTTTATGATTGTAAAGTCTGTAACTTTAAATTGAAAACTTAAATAACTTAGATTTAACTTTTGTTTTTAAAATAATATTTAAAGTAGCTAGCACTATAATTCCCCATTTGATTATTCTCTTCGAACTTTTGAAAAAATAAAAAGAACTAGTAAACACATATTGGTTTTTGAGTTTTCAGGGATTTTTATGTTATAATCTTTGTGTCCTTGAACTGACTTTTAAAATAAGCTCCACTCTTTGTTTCAAGTTATTTTTATTTAAGTAGGTAGAGCATTTACACATCGCACCAGTAACTTCATTGACGTAACAACAACATGTCATTCGTATTTTTTATAGTAATTTCTAATCGATAGAATTATCCATTGAAATTATGCGACGATTTACTCACGCGTATTTATCAGAGTTGCCCGACCAGTTTCGGACCCAACCATTGTATTGAACAATGTTATTTGTAATATGGTGGTTCTTTACTATGTTTTTCGTTATGTATAAAATGTTTTTTTTCTAGCCTAAGGCTTTCCCCGAATTCTTGCACGAGTATCTTTTCTGGGCTACATGAATTACATGACTTAAATAAAAATAAATTCTAAAACAACCAATATAATACCGCTAATCCTCAACAAACTACACAGGTGATACTAAACCTAATTCTCTGTTTACCTCACAAAGTGTAAAAGGATAGATCCACCGTGAAATGCTCGTAAATTTCAGCGATAGCGTTTGCCGGCGCTTGATTGAGGAGCTCGAATCTTCAATAGATCGACGCGATAAAATAGTGCGAACAGTCGGGATGACGTCATTGGAGGGGCGGTACCGATAGACGTTGCATTACGTTTGCAAAAAAATGTACATTGATGGTTGAAGTTTGATTCTGTAGTTGGTTTCTATAAATTTTGTATAGAGCTCTTTTTTAAAGAATATCTTCGTGTGTATTGAGTGTATTTAAGTACTATGAACACTTGTTTCAGAATTCTTCACCTGGAACTGGTTTGCTAAATTTATTGATGGTTTTACCGTTCTCGATTCGATCCTGAAATGGTATCCTCAAACCAAACCAAGAATTAGTATTATCTGCGTCGTTAGATGATCGAGTGTAGTGTCGACCGATACCAATATATGAATTTTGGCCAGCGCTTTAAGGTTGTAAGTCGATTTCATTTCGATTAAAACAGTACTTGATTCTGTTGGGAGTAAGCCCACTGGTGTATTAGTAAATATACATTTATACCAAATCTGCTTACTAATAATATTGGGTGGAATAGCAAGTATGGTGAAAATATTGTTTTTTTGCTATCAATTAATTGTAGACGCACTACCAATAAGATACATTTCTTATTTTTCTTTTTACTTTTAAGTATGTTTACATAGATCGTTTTCCAAAACAATTGATGCTCATTTGTTTTCAAGAACCCGCTTTTCTGTTGTGAACTCTTTATTTAAAAGGTTAACAAAATTACCTCCAATTAATGAAGTCTTTGTATAATATCCGGTTCTAATGAAACAGAGCAATAGGGGTTAATATAAAATAAAGGGAAGTTTGCCCTTTGTGCTAACACCATAACAGGGTCACATCGGGCGGTCTCATATCAAATTTAATTAAAAAACCGTAGTCACATTCATATCCCAGCATGTTTATGAACATTTCTGATTATTGCTGTGTACTCGTAAATTCGCTGACGACGGTAACTACGTAGTACGTAACTACCAAAATAAACGCTAACTCTATTTTCCTTCACGAACTGTTAAAACCAAAATAAACTGTTCAAACAACTTCTACTTTGAAATGGACGTATATGATTCACAAACTCCGTTTTATAGAGCATATAACAGCACTTTATGAAACCCAAAACATTTTACAGTTGGGATGCTAACAAATAGTGAATAGTGGGGTTTTATGTTTGTGAGCGGCAAATGGCTATAATTTTTTGAAATTAAATGTCACTGGCTAGTTTTCACATTAAACATTAATGAAACATGTGTTATTCTGAATTGATATGTATGGGTTGACGATTAAAGTTCGTTATTGCGTGGAGTTTACAAAAACACATAGCATATATAGAGTTTGATGTCGTGTACATGGTGATAAAAATACGTATTGTTGAAGTTGTATACCGCTGCCCGTTCTTCTCACTTAATTTTTGAACGTACCGTAACTAATGCTACGCCGTAGGCAACACGCAGCTACAGCGCCAAAGTAACAAAGTACATGACAAAGCTCGCTGACTTACAATGTTTTCGCAGAACTTTGAGTAAATTATTATGTTTGTGCTGTCTCTCGTACCTAATAAGTACACTCGTTTGATTTAGGAATAGATAATAATTAGGGTCTTGTTGGGTGGTGGGACGATCTAAATTCTTAACGCTGGGATGGTTGGCTGTTTCCATGTGGCCGAGCAAGATACAGCATCGTGAATTCATGTTGCATCTGCAATTCTTTGTGGACGCCTGTGCCCAGGTGTGGAATGCAATGGGCTAGATAAAAAAATATTATGGTCCTGAAGAATTTCAAGGATCTGTTTTAAACAGCGAAATAGAGAATCTTATTGTAACGATCTTGTCCACTTCTATTGAATTCTTCTCATAAATGGGTCCTTGTCCTTTTTAGAATAAATTTTCTACAACACTTACTTAATATTAATTCGCGATGCCTCAAGTGCCACTTATAAAGATTTCTGTTTCTATAAATAAATGGAAAAATAATAAATCGAAAGTTTTTGCAGATGTCTACACAAAACTCATTACAAATAGATTCAAAGTCGCTTAAAGTTTAATACGAAAATAAAATCAAAATCCCTCCAATAATCTCAGCATTTGGTAAACAGTAAACCCAAAACTTTGTTATTATAAATTAATCGAGTGTTGAAAATCAATCTGGCAACCCTGAAGCTTCACCTAATACGTTTTGTTCGTATTCGCAAATGTTGCCAGCTTACAAAATAAGGGTCAAAAATTACCTTCGGTCAAGCCATGGAGGCTTTACTAATGTCCTGGGATTCGCACAAAAACCGTAATTTAATTTGAAATATCGCGCGAATTTATACAGGGTGGTACTTTTTGCTCTCTCCAGGCATTGTCATTACATCGTTTAAGTAAACACAATCGAGGGCTTTTGAAATAAAAGGAAACATTCCCCCGATTACATTAAGCATGCGTATTTAATCTTTTGAAATCCACAAACAAAATGTAATTAATTTATAAGGGGATTCTTATATCCCTTGCTTTGAATGTCCTTGAAGCAGAAATATTTGTTTCATAAAAATTTGCAAACGCTTTTCTCTTCAGGGATGATGAGGATGTCCTCTTAAATTTAGATTTGACTTTTAGACGTTGGCGTTGCGCAACAGGGTTGTTGCTCTATATCGTGTAGCGCGCCGTTTCGCTTTCTCAACTGATTCAACGACCTTTGAGCTGGTTGATCGACGGTTCCCAGTTATCAACTTTGAGAACACTATTATTCTAGCCTTTTTTCCGACTATTTTGGGGTCAGCTACTAGTCTAACCATTTTTTTATCTAACCTCCTCAACCCAGTTACCTGGGGAACATGATATTCCTTGGTAAGACTGGTTGTCAGACTTTCCTAGCTTCTGACTACCCGTAACAACTGTCTAAGATAATTATGTAAATAATGGCCAGGACCCACAATATAACATGCCTTCCGATAAACGGAGAACTCGTTTTAACATGAAAATCACCCATCCAAGGACCGACCGCATCAAGCTTAGCTTAACCTGTGATCGATCAACTTGTGCAGTTGTAACATAGTCACGAGCTTCTCTTATTAACTTTGAGAGGAGTGAATATTCCTTAAAAGACAAAATTCGAGTTTGTAAGATGCAATTAGTGTCTAACTTTCTGTGTGCCTGAGTTTTTGAGTTCACTTTACAAATGGCCGTCTGGTACGTGTCTCGTCAATACAGTATTGAGTTACAAACTTTCGTTAATTGTGTTAAGAACTTCTTGTTTGGTAGTTTGTCATCTGTAAGTTTTGAAGCAACTTAAACTTTGTCATGTAACGTACACCGCAACTAGCGAAAGAGGAAAAAAAGGGATTAGAAAAAAAATAACTCTATTTTTTTTTAAGATTTTCAACTAAGACAGGTTTTTTTCTTTTAAAAATGCGGAACCGTAAAGGCATTAAAATTTCAAGCAAGTCCATCTAGTTTCAAGGACTCTACGTCCAACAAAAACTAAGTCATTAAGCCGCTAAAGACATAAATTATGTTTTTAAGAGACCTGTCAAACACAGACATAGGGAATATTGTCTTAAAAGTTTTTGTGGCACTGAACCACACTGAATAAAGTGTAATCATATTGAGACTACTTATTCGTTAATAGCCTGGGCTCAAGACATTCATATGCTGTTATTATTATTATTAAAAAAAACGGCTGAAAAAAACTTTTTTTATAATTTTAAATTTAAATACGGACTTGATTTGACGTAGATTTTAAACTTAAAGTATGTGTGTGTATCTATATTGGTGTGTTTACGTGTTTATGCTGGTGAGTGTGTGTGTGTGTCTGTAGTGTATGGCTTTACATCTTTGTATTTAAGAACTTCAGTTGAAACAAACAGCTCGCTCTTAACTCTTTAAATTAGCAGTATAAGTAAGTTATACTAAGCTCGATGGCATAGTAGTGCAATGACCCTATTCTTAAGATTTTATGCTTATTCCAGAAGAGTTTATTTGTTTAGTTATTGCTGCGAATAAGGTTATTAGTACCAAACAACTTCAGATTGAAAAACTGAATTAGATAAAAGAATTATTCGCAAAAGGCTCCCATTAGTTTGAATAGTTGATAA
Organism: Trichoplusia ni; assembly: GCF_003590095.1. Lineage (NCBI taxonomy): Eukaryota > Metazoa > Arthropoda > Insecta > Lepidoptera > Noctuidae > Trichoplusia > Trichoplusia ni. Next base: position 4,879,024 of record NC_039496.1, read on the forward strand.
ATTATTTATTTGCTAGTTTCTAGGAAAGAAAAATGTGTCTATTACTTTTCAAAGCAGGGGATTTTGTAAACATTCAATGCACAAAAAAAAATGCGGACAACATCACATACATTGTTCTGAACCCAAAGTAGGTTGCTAAAGCACTTGTGTTGAATGTGAATTCAGATACAACGAAGGTACCACAAACACCCAGACCCGAGACAATGTAGAAATGTGAATTTTTACATTGACCCGACAGGGGATCGGCTAGCGATATCTTGAAACCGGTGCGTACGCCACTCGACCACGGAGGACGTCACAAAGAAACTCTTATTCTATGCTTATCACTGAAATCGCTAAATTATCCAAAATCGTCTTGGTTTTCTATCAATCTAACACCATAATACAACAACCAACCCATCTTGAATATTATATTGTTATTAAATAAACAAAGACAATAAAAACTGAATGATTAAAAATATTTCCAAAACATACATAAATTAGTTTTGCATTTAAATCGTAAATGAGATTTATCTAATTTTTTATTCCATTTAATATTTAAAGCGAAATCTGCCCTCAGTGTAATGAATGTAATAAAACAATTTCTAGAATTGCTTATTACGTATTTTCTTGGACTTATGATTGTGGTAACTTATTTTCATACCCAAAGCTTAGGCATCTAGGATAAAACTCAAGCCAAACTAATAACGTTATCTAATTTATTTGCAGACATAAGTAAAACAAATTTTGCTACAAAAAATAGATAAGAAAATTGGTAATGTGCGAGTTGAACTCGCGGCACCACTCGCGCTTGTGACGAATCGCTCTGAATCTTCACCATCACGCTATTTATAGCAAGGATTATTTGACTGTAATGCATGTAGTAGTAATTGCTAATTATATTGTGATACATGTAAGAACTGAAAATACATGGAGTGTGATCTAAAGCTATATTTTATTCAAACCACTGTAACCACCTACCCACCTAATTCTAGATAGGCGATTCCGCCCCTTCAAGTTTGAGAAACTGTCAAATTTGCCAACAAATGTATGATTGTAATAACGGTTTTGTTTTTATCCTTTGGGTTAGTTTACGTTTTAACTCTGAAATGTAAGTGTAAATGTAAATCATCAATCTGCAAGTAAACAAGCGTTGTAAACTATACCTAATAGAGAGGCATTTACAGATTGACATTATTATTATTCTCGAGAAGTTCTAACGTCTATACATTACAAGGTCAAAATACGGGAGCAACAATTAGATCCCGCTAACGGCGTTCACAACACAAAATACATCTACAAACAACACACAAGTAGTATAGTTGTATGCAAGTTGCAGCGCCAGCAAATTTAGTGAGATAATTTACGTCTCCCCCGTGCCTCGTTGTAATCATTTTATTAGCGCTCATCTTACAAAATAACGTCTTTATTGCCATGTTGTTTATTGCGAAGCAGCTGGGATAGTGAAATGTTTAATGCTTTAGTTTAATGCTGTAAGTTTATAGTTTTATGTGGAACTTAATTGTTACGGTGTGTGTCATATCTGATGAGTAATTTACACTCAGTTTATGATATGAGATGTCAGCTGTAACTAATTAGCTAATTGTGTGAAATGATACCATCTATTTGGTTGTTAAGTTCTTTTTCTGTTTTTATTGTGGTGGTTATAATTTACTTATTGATCAAGCGACATAAAAATGTCGTCCTTTCTCTTTGCTTTATAGGAATTCACTTTGCATTAAGGAATTTCATCGTCGTGCCGCGGGGGGTTTAACAAACATTCAAGTCAAGTCAAGTCGTGAAATACACAAATGTTTGTCCTTAGCGGGGATCGAAACCGCGGCTCCTGGCGCTCTGTGTTTGGTCTTCTCAACGTCTCATCTATCTGTGCAGTCAAACTACCCATTTTAAAACGTATCTAAAAAGGTACAAACTAAACTGAACCACAAAAGATTTCTCTTCAACACAGCTCACAAGACAGCAAATTGTTTCAACGTAAACGCGCGACTAACTCACATATTTATCGCTACACTTGCATGCATTTTGTTCTACTTTTCTCGAAGCATTAGAGGCATCTTGTTGTGTACAAGCAAACTGTACTGCAGACAAACTACAAGCCACTTGAGGAAACTTCTTTCAGAACTCTTTTGACGGAATATTTGCTTAAAGTTTTCGTTTGTAAGGATTAACTGGAATTAGAGAGTTATTTGTGTGTGTGCATTTAATTAGTGCTTGATATAGTTGGAGGTATAAGTTAGTTTTTTTTCTCATTACGTTAGATTATGTTCTTAAGTTTCTGTACCTATCCGAAGGTAAAACCAACCTATTGCTAGGGTAATAAAACACAATTTCTGAGCCACCGCTGTTTGTCTGTTTTTCACCAGGGTGTCATGAGCTGTAATAACTACGCAATTGTTTTTTTACACATTATGTTTGTCTTTTCTTAAACGCTATAAGAAAATACCAAAAATAAATAAAGAGGCTTAATGAAGGGTATTTTGGTCATATATTTGTTGAAGGACAAGCTACAGTACTACAATAATCGTCATAAGTAAAGGACAAATAATTTTACAAGGGTTCTAGTAATCATTATTTATTATCAAACCATGATATTGTGGTTTGGTGCAGCGACCATAATAGTATGATAAGGCCAATTGATATCGCACTGGTGAGTCCGCGTAACGTATTTACGAAATTTAATGTATTCGAAAACTTGTGGTTGCCGTGGTGGCCTTGCGGTTTTATTAACGGATTTGTGGACACGAGCTTACTACCTATTGAACCAAAACACAGGCACATATCAATATGAGTATTTCAAAGGTGCCTTTAATTTAGTAGTATTATTTTCTTCTTGATTAACAACAGATGAAGGAAAATATTGAAGAAGAATTTATATTCTAGGTACGGAGTTTTAAAATTGTCAACCGAGTAAGAAAGCATGATGATCTGCTATGGGACATTTATGGGGATCTATAATTATTATGTGATGATCAATGGTTACTTTTTTGTCAATAGTGGCCTACATCTTGGCAGAGGTTAATTCATCCAAGATTCTTTATCTAGAGATACCTAAAATCAGATAACGCGGTTTGCGTTGAAATCATCCCGTCACCGGATATTGAAGTCATCCATTGAATACATAGTCCTAATAAATACTATATTTATAAATAAGATCCATTCATATTATCTTGACATTTAAAACTCTCTAATCCAACTCTACAATTTGATTTCGGGATAAACAGCTAATTAGATAACTTCAAACTAACCCTATTCTATTTGAGTTTTTTAGCTTGCTAGCACATCTTGCTAGTAACGTAACATGTACTCCAACTTCCTTATTAATGCATGCATAGCAACATTGACTCAGAGATCGGTATTCACACATAATGTTCGATACAATGCTTTGCAGTCTGTTCGAAGGCGTTTCACCTATAGGCTCTTTAGATATGCCGACAGTATCGACCTCCAATACATCGCATGGATAACATGTGTTACGTGTTCATAAATTATGTTAACATTCTTGTTAGATTTGATTATTGTTTTAGAGTTATTTTGTTTTAAGAACTTTTTGGTTTAAGACGGTTATCTTATTATTAGACAAAAAAAAAATAGTTTTTTTTTAAATTACCCATAAGCTGGCTGTATCTTTCTCATGCTCGGATGATCGGAGATAACAAAATAGTAATTTCATTAAAACAGCAGCATTTTATCTAATAAATATGAATACTGTTTTCTAATAATTCCTTAGTTTGAAAAACAAAAACAAATTTCTAACTCGCGACAAGCTCTCTCGGTACATATCTATACAAATAATGACCACACTAATTATACCAAAATAAACAATTTACATTTACCTCATAACTGGGTAGATACAACAGTCAGAACAGAGCACGCCAACAACGTCACAACCCAAACAAGCCGCATCTTGTGTTCCCAATCACACAACATTAAACCATAACTGACTGGTATTCAAATTCGCTTGCATATTACACCGTAAACCACACATTGATACCAACAACTTGCGAAAATATACCTTATTGCGAAGATGTTAAAGGTTATTTACGGACAACGGCTGTGTCCCTGTGTGGTGTACTGTATTTACCGCATTGCTGTCTTTAGTATTTCCTCCGGGAATCGCTAAATTATACACTCAAGGGTTTGTAGAATATTAATTGTGATAATTAATTAGGCAACGTATCAAATTCTGTTGATATTGACATTATGATATCAATAATGAGCTAGGGGACCATTGTGTTACAAATGATAATATTTGTTATCCAAACAATACTGTAAGTGTGAAATTAACTCTGTCATTATATGTTACGATTTCAAAGCCATACCGCTGAACTGATTGCAACAAAATTTGGTAATTGAGAATGGATTCAACTCTATCCACCGCTGCCGTTTCAGTTCATGATAAAGAACTTCATTTGGACCGGAATGTAGTCCAATGATCTCGATAAAAAGGCGTGATTTAACAGTACTCTTACAGAGTAGGCTTAACTAAACCAAATTTCTCAAAAAACTTAGTCAACTATAGCTTTGGACCGAAGCAATGGGTGGTTCTCCTCAATTTTTATTTTATTGGCAATAGAAAGACATTTATGAATATTTCAACGTGTATCTGAGCTACAGAGCGACGGTAAACGTAGCCACAGTAATAGGATTCCGATTTTACCTCTCAGGTACCGAATCGTTAAAATTGCGGAGTCGCGAGTAAAAGTTAGTCTAGTATATTTAGTAGTAAAATGTTTAAACTGAAAAACATATACATAGCTAGTAAGGTCATGCTTTTCCCTCGGTATTCAAAGAATTTATAATGGATTACAACAGCTCTCTCACTTCATTCAATCTCGTTGCTGCGCGCTAGTGTGTCGGTGTGTGTTCTTTTACTATTTTTTGACATTGTTACATGACACAGATATTTTTCATAACTTTTATGATAACTCTGTACCTTATACATAAATGTATTTTTTATTTTATTACGTGTGTTATTAATTTAGTCACAATTTCCTAGCTAAAATGTAAATTGTTTTTTTTTCTGTAAGAGTTTCAGAGGATTAGGCGCTATTGGCACAAAGTACAAGTGTTCAGGGTCGTGCTTTTTAAAAACCAATAGAATGAAAAGGAATAAAATCAATTTGCCGCTTTACTTGATAGCTGAGTGGTAACTGGTAAATGGTACATCAATGACCGAGTTTAGTGCCTTTAAGCCGAAATGAGCAACAAAAAGATTTAATTACGAACCAAAATCTATTCCATCATGCAAACAAGTACCCTTTGCTTGTAAGAAGACCAGCCAGAGTCGCGCAGAGCATCGCGGAGAGTCGCGAGGTTCTGACTCTGGCTAAGGTAGTTGAACGGGCCCGGGATGTATTGAGTCAGCAAGAGTCATGGCCTGTACACTAGGGACTATGCCCTAAGTTTATTAGCTTTTTACCTCGGAAGAAAAAAGAAGGCCACCACGACATCTAGTAATACAACTGGAATTATGTCCTAAAAGAAGTCAAGAGAAACTAATAAAAGAGTATTTTTGCTTCATAACTGCAGAGCCCCACTCTGCAGCTATGCAGTCACAGACTGTAATAAGCACAGCAGTGTCATTGCATTTGCGCTCAAATGTCGTTGTACCCCTCAAAACTAGTGTCGCGTTCGCTTCAATTTCCCCGGGAACGATAGTGGACAACGAAAACAACAATTTTTGCAGCAAACTACAATAATAATTCCGTTTTAAAATGTTAGGAGCTGCGTTTTATTTTGTAATACCAACGATTTTGTGTAAAGTGAGAAGCTTGGATCGTTTTATGTAGCGTTTGTATGTTGATACTGGAGTATAAGTTTAGACACGATATTGTTGAAAGCCGGTGCTCGGATAATGTGGAATATAATACTTCAGTTTTTAAGAAGAGTTTACGAGAATTTTAGAGAGGTGAAATCTTAAATAAGTAAGTAAAAAAGAGAGTAGGATACACGTTTCTTGCTGGCTTGAAAATACTCGTATCAAAGAGCAATCTAACGTTTAACTTGCAACTATGTTGAACGTTTGATTGCTTGATTTGATATCAAAGCCATAGAAATATATTTGATATTGTAGCCAAAATGTATTATATTAATTATAGGTCAAATTTATCGCCGTAATGGCTATACATTTCACAACTAAACAGATATGTGTTATATGTTATAATTGTATATGAATATCGCCGAATGAGCGTCGCCAACCTCAGAAATAAAGTCGAATTGGTTGAAATCTGCTAGATGTCACTTTAACTTAAATAAACTACACAGCTAAACATAGTAAGATGTAATTACAAGTCTAATATGTAATTGTAACAACACAGAAACACTTTCTACGCTAAATTAAATAAAACCAATTAAACTAAAAGCTGAGTTTAATCCATGCAAAAAGAATTACAGAATAAGCTAACCTTTTTACAAATACCTTCATTATATTGCAGTAAAACAATAAATTAGTTGAAAATAGCAAAGCGTGAACGGGTGTCGACAATTAATTATGTTAGAATTGTTTTGCCTAATAAACACCAAAGGTTCATAAAAGGGCTCTTTAAAGAGGCGTAGGTACGTAAATAATTAACATTCTGTGACTTTAATCAGTTTGTTTGTAAATAATTTAAGTTATTTTATAAGCCGCTGTGAGTAACCCATATTTAAATGTCACTATCGTTCAGAGAAAACGTCCATTTTGTTGGATATTTCATTTCCTTTTGATACGAAACTTAAATCTGTTATTATCAGACATGAGAGTGTTTTTTTTTATCTTAAACGAATGTCAAATGTCACTTGGTACAATGGAAAGGTGTAGGTTGATACTTGAAAATAGTTTTACCTCAACTTAGGCCTCAAGTTGTAAGAAATATTTCTTATTCAAATTCTTTGTACTGACATAAGAGCTTTGAATGTCATCTAAAAATAACGTCTCAAACAAAAATAAACGTTATATAAACATGGCGTGAAAACAAGGAAGATAAATTTAATATCACATTTCTAGAAATTATGAGAATAGATTACAAATGCTGTTAGTCATGTTTGAGTTGCGCAGACAGAAACTGAAATGTCAGGTTCTTAAAGTTAAATCAAGTATATACCTAAATTTAGAATTTCTATATTTTATAAATATACTTCCCTTCTTAAGTTCGGTATTAATGTGATTCTATAAATAGTAGAGACTTAATTTTTTGTAAATTAAATCGTAATGGACAGCCTTTCACATCTTTTGGAGTGGGTAGAGTCAGACTCTTACTGAATAAACCTGAACTGCCTTGCAAAGTCTCCCACATTTAATTCAACCGCCAGAGTATATACCTATTCATTACTATAGCCATTACTATAAGTTTATAAAGGTGCAAGTTGTCTGTTACGTGTAGGACATAGCGTTCTTGCATAATGATAACAGCCTTAGGTAGTACCGAAGTAAATATATTAAAATAGATTAATGGTGTTGCTTCAAACGTTGTGTAGGAAGTCCTCAGTCACGACGCAGTGATGATCTGCACAAGACAGCTGGCAGGAGTTGGATGCGAGCAGCCGAAGATAGATATCGATGGCGTGCAATTGGGAAGGCCTGTGTCCAGCAGTGGACGAATATCGGTTGATGATAATGATGGTGTAGCTGGATTAAAGGTCTTAGATCTTACTTAAATGGGACTTATTTAAAGAGTTTCTGAGTTTAGTTGTTGTTAAACAAGACGATAACGTTAGTTTCTACTTTTTCTTAAAATTACCACGTTTAGGTATGTATTTGACCGCAACCCCCTCAATGAACATAAAGATTGTCCCGAACGCTCAAGATATATGTACATTAGTGTATGTATGTATCTTTCTTTTATTTAAACTTGAAATAGTTGTGGTAGACGGCCTTCTTTAACCGATATAAGATACAGCTAGTTCCCATAGGAAATCCTTCGTCACTGGTTACCTACATCACTGTTTCTCTCGACAGCTTTTGTTTCTTAAAGTAGCAATTTTACAAAAAGTATACCTACATTTTAAACATCTATTAAGCTTTTTTAAACGCTTTCAAAGAATAAGAAAAGAAAATAACAGAAACGAAATCCGAAATGAAACAGAATTGCAGGCATTTATTATAAGCAGAGCGTAAACACACGCTTTCTCTACGTTAACTACCTCGCGTAGCCACAACTCGTAAATCAACCATGCATTAGAACAAGCAACCTACTAAACTTTGCATCAATTTACTAAACGACCGAAGCCGCGGACAAAAGCCAGTGTCGCAACAAATATCTGCTTTGTCTTCACACAATTTACAAAGGGACAATACAAAAATAAAATTCGCGAACAAAAATGGTCGTAGCACAATACAGTGTTGAGTAATGGTCCCCGTGTGTTTTCTGCGGAACGAAGAACCCGTGTCGGCCAGACAAGGATGGTACTGAATTGATTGCCTGGATGTCACACCTGGAGCTGCGATACAATTTTATCACCTACGTCGCTTGTTCAATATTTTTATACAAGCAGAAGTCGAAAGGAATTGCGTTGCGCCGCTTTGTTCTATTGTGGTTTATTTTTGTTGTTATGTTACAAATACTCGGTAAAGGGTTTGTGGATAAATCCTCTTTTGTATGGATTTATGGTTTACGTAGTTTCTCTGCGTCTTTCTTTTAATATATTTAATTTAATCTCTGTTTTGAATGTTTGATTTTTATATCAACATCACGTTTCCATTTAGGTATATCATATACGGCATATGTCATTTTACATTCCTTAACGTGTTTTCTATGATTATTTTTTGTGATGTCTTTTTTTTTAAATAAGTATATAAATAAATCATTTCATCAGAAATGTAGACGACATTCTCTCCACAGATAACTATATAAACGACTTTTTCAACTGTATAAAACAGGTAATACCTTTAGCCACAGCTCGGCCGGACAATAACGGTTAATGCCGTGTGATCCCCGGATAAACTAGCCGGATAACTAGTTTATCTCCTCTTTCGGGGTTTTCGTACCTTTCTATTAGTATATATTACGTGTAAGTGTGCGTTCTGGCAGTTTGTTTGATGAAACAATTAGTGAGATGGTTCTAAATGTATGGAATGTTTTTTAGTCCAGATCTAGGATAGGAAAATGTCTTCCTCGTTGAAGTTTACGACGGTTGTACGAGTGTTTGTTTAAAAAAAAATACGTGATACTTTATAAATATATTTTTAGAAGGTTTTTTACTTTAGGAATGACACTTTGGGGCAGTGCACCTATACGGAAGACGAACACGGAAAACATTTGAAAAAGAAATGGTTTTGAAGTTAATGTGATTAACAGTATAAGGTTTTTTCATATTAACTTTAGTGTTTACGGCTTTTAGGCAGATTTTTGTATCAGCCTAATATTCATCATAACTATAGATTGATCAATAGATACAAAATATTACTTTCTTAATAAGGTTTGATACTTCAACAATCCTTCAATAAGTCTTTAGAAAATAATTTTATTAATTGTTCACAAGAGAAAATTACACAAAAACCTTTAAATTTTCTTGGGAGTAGTTACTCCATTCTCCCTATGTTTTAACTTTTAGGCAAGTAAGTATCTTATTTCGGGAATAATTGGATAAAGAATATCTCGAGAGAGTTTCACTTCAGCAATTTCAGAGTATTGTTGATGATACTTCAAAGACTTAGCCACTTGTGTATCGAGTAAATATTTTAACACACTTTTACTTCGAAGAATTTCTACATGCTATGCTTTAAATTATTTAAAACGAATTTCGACTTCGGAAGCCAATTCACAGTCTTAAAGTGAAGTTGTTACTGGTTTCAAGCGGCGTTTCTCTTCCTAACTGCAGCAGATGAATGCTTAAATAACCGTTCAGAGGTGTAGGCTTCCAGGTAAGAGATTTGTATAAAAATACACACGAATAAGTGTCAGCATAGGTGTACTCTTTGCACGCAGCAGCCTTTCTCCGTTTAAGGTCAAATATCCTTCGGGGGGTTAAACCAACCCGGCCGAAAGGGGACTGACTCTCATGATAATGAAATATTAAAGGATTAACTGGTAACAGAACGACAAGCCGTTCGCTGCTATGAATGCGGCATCCTATAACGAAACAAACATCGAGTATCTTCGCACATTTAATTATTAGATTAGATAGACTTATTCTCACTTTCAAACTTGCGTGTTGATGTAACATTTCGTCGAACTTATGCCAGAGTGTGTGTGACGTATAATATAACGTCCAATATTTCAACAGAATCCATGACATGTTTAGTCCTCTGAAGCAGTTTAATTCTCACTCGTTGTGAGTATTTCGCCTAATAAAGCGCTCAGCATTCATCCGAACGTTACATTACAAGGAACTAGATACCATAAGCAAAACTAAATTAGGAGTGCTAAAACAAGTATAATTTAAACAGAACTCCCATAACTATTGCTCTGAACGCTTCACTTTTTTAATGACCTTTACTAATTAATTTCTTTTTCACTATAACCTCTGACAACTAATAAACAGAAGAACTGGTTTAATCCGAAATTGAGGTTAAAAAAAAACGCTGTTTAGTAGACGAACACCACCTGAGGTGGTGCACTACCAGAAAACTGTAAAATATAACATAAAATATTCACACCCCATCTGCAGGTACTATATTTAATCATACTGACAAACAAGTCGTTCTCAAAGGCGTTAATGCTTATTGCCTTGTTAACGTCGATACGCCAGTTGACCCACTTCTTTAATCAGCCGCTCGCTTAGAGAATTATAGAAAAACACTTGAGCACACTCAGTTTACCACCTAGTTACGTCAGACGAGATAATTAATATTTCTTCGAACCACAGAGGTTTTATTCAACATGGAAAAGGTCAGCAAACTGTCACTGGCAAACAAGCATCATATATTTTAAACGTATTAAAAAACGAATTTGTTTTTGTGATAATCCTCTTTTGTTTTTTGTCCGTTGTTTGGGTGGAAAACGTAATATTTCCCGGTGTCCTTGCTTATATGTTTAATAAAGAACTGTAGAATACATTTTTGAAACAACTCTAATCATAACGTGATTTTTGTATTCTTTTGTTTTGGTTACCTCGTTAAGCTTTGGTTGTCAGTAGTGTTTTGTCAAAGTTGAAAAAATAGTTTTTATTTTTCAAATTATGCCATAATTTACCCAGCCAATGGTTCGGTTAGACGACACAATTAATTATCCAATTACAGCGGAATTATGGAAATGATTTGTTTAATTAAAATTGGTTTCATTTTATTGCATTCGTTCGACATAATATTTAATATATTACTGGTTAAATTAAATCTGTCCAAGTTTCCTACTTTATCTCATTGTTTAATAAGGATTGCAAGTGTACAGTTTTCTAATTCGGTTTACTGTCTCGCGTATCGACAGTTAAAGTTCTGTCGACTGTAAGATATATTGCACGCTACTGTAGATTGAAACCAAATATATTGTTGTGCGGTGAATAGACAGATATATTGAACAGACGCATTCTTGGACTGAAAACAAGGGACCTTACTGGAGGCATGGTATATAGTACGCTGTATTTGAAGTTATCCGGTCAAGTTTTTAATAAAGTTTTTAAGCAGTAGTATAAATATATGTTTTTAAGTAATAAAACTGGTATTTTCTGTGCAGAACAAATTGTTATTAAATGCCTATAACGTCTCATACATTTACATAAAATTTCATTTTAATTTCACCCAAAGGCTGGCTGCGAAACTCCTATATAAAGCGAAATAATACCAAATGCGTCTATTGTATGTTTCCTTCCAAAACATTTCCTAATGTAGCCCCCTATCAAGCTGTGAAAAATGAAGGACCTCCAAAGAGGTATCATGTTTTTCTCTTTTTTCCTGTTAATTTTCATGGCTATCCATCATAAGCCTTAAGCGACAATTGAAATACTATAACGTCTTTTCAATTACATTATCCGTTCGAATCAAAGAGCAATTTTTTTTTCTGTTTTTCAATATTTTATTTGTGAGTAAAGCAGCTGATAGCGTCATTACCTCGATCTACATGCAAATGAAATTATTTGTACAGAGAGAGATTTTCTGCATAACATTTTCTGAGATAAAATATCTTACGTAGCGACTAAATCTAAAGACTTTATTTTTCTGTATATTCCGGTGTTCTCGTGTCTTACCGAAATCTAAGCGATTCTTAAAAGTTATTAAAGTATCAGCTTCCACAATCGTAGAATTCGCAGATACAATAAGTAACACTGCCTTTATCTGACCATGAACATTAAACCTTCATTGTTTTCTATATGACGGGACTAAACAAAATTATTCTGTCTTTCACAAAATAAAACCAGTGTCCAATATAATTCCGTTGTCAGATTACCTTATTTTTACAATGAACCCATATCAAACGATAACTTTATAATAAACCGTGTAAACATGTTTCCATTCCCGTTATAATTAAAATAATATGTCAACAATCCTTTTTACCGCGTTGCCTAGTAAACACTGCATAATTGATTTAACTCTACGCTGTGTGCTCAAGGCATACAATTAATAATTTTATAGAGTTAACAATATCACTACACAGTACACAGATTAAATGATTAACAAAATCTGATTTTATATTTAGTATTATGTAATTAAAGTATTATTTTGGCAGGCATTGGTTTAGATTATGGCAAAATGATAACATGTGTACATTTTTAGGGTTTGTTATTGTAAGTAGTGTGTTGTTAAAAAGCTTCATCTAGTGAACCTAAATAGTGCATTTACATTTTCACAGATGATGGTTTTCTTTTCGAAAAAAGACAAAGCAAGGCTAATGAATTGCTGGCATGGCTATAAATGTAAGGGTGACCAATTTTTGTGAAACCTTCAAGGCTCGCTTGACTCGCGCTTGATCGGTTTTATACACGCAATTCAGTTTTGTATATGTCTCTTGTGGTGGTGATGAGTTTCATGTTTTTGTTAGTTGCAATTACATTACTGCGATAACCAATACATTTCTATACAATTCGCGTTAAAGTTGTAAAGTACGTTCAGAACAATGGAGTAGGAGTAGATATAGTTTAGAAAACGACCCGCACCAGCTTTTAAAAGTAACTGAAATAAATTGCAATTCGGTTCACACCAATCGATTTTCGCCGCTGTGCAATGTGTGAACGATTTTGTCGAACAGGCCATTTTCTGCAGTTAAGCTTCGGTCCTGTGGCCTGTTTGTAATCCTTACAATCCGTTATGAGTTAATAGTTTGAGAACTATCAGCCTCTTTTGTATTTGAAACGAACCATTCGTATATACAAGTAAGCCGATTTTTCCGCGGGATATTTTAGCTGACGTAACGGTTTGCGGTGCTACGCTGCTACGGTTCGTAGGCATACGCTACACTGGCTACGCTTTTTGTTAAAAGAAACAGAAGTCATGGTTTTTACTGGAAATTGTGAAGAATGAAATAGGGCTCGGGTAAGAGAAGTGGTTTAGTAATAATATGATATTGATTAAAATTTAAAAAAGCGGTATCAAAATTCTTGTAGTATGTACGATACTGTTATCAAAAATAATTAAAAAGCGTTTAGTTACAGTTCATCTTCGACTGCATAATCACGCTCAATGTAAATTATTTTCACAAGCTGCTCTTAAAATATTGTATTTATTTTGGTATGATTGAAAGTTTACAATAACACCGATAGTCAAAATTTCAACGTAAATTCTGGCATGAAATAACAAAAAAAGCGTAAGCTCTTATTATAGTTTTATTAACATACAAAATAAATAGGCCGGATTTCGTAGAAAGAAATGGTTATTATTCATTCTTTTTTCTCAGTAAAGGCGATTTTACTTTTTGCGAAACAATAAGGCTTGATATTCACTTCAAGTTTCAAAATTATTCGATTAAAAAGCATGAAAGAATGTGTGGGCTGTGTTTGTATGATTAAAACTGCCCCCGCGATTTTGGAACTCGAATCAATTTGATCTGTTGTCAAGTCTACTGATACCTTGACAACGAGATTTACAACCTACCACCATCAGCAATCACCGACGAACTTAGTTTCAAGTTCATCAGCTTCTGAGAAACCGGGAGTAAGAGCGTGTGTACTTGTATAATGTTAATTATCAACAAGAGACCATTTTCGTGGGCCATACCAGATTATGGACTTTTAAGAGTCTGTTTATGTCATACTGTTTGTTGAAGTACGACGTAACCGTTACAATTAAATGCGGCTTTTACGTATCATAACGACTCGTTCATAATTTTCATTGCGAACGTAAGTGGCCATGTAGTTTAATGTTAAGGAGGTTTAATACTCGTTCTAATCTTTGTGCAGATTGAAAATAACTTAAGTTCTTTTTAATTATTTCTCAAATAAATTCAGATTTTGTACAGTGTGATATTGAAAAGTAATGCATTGAAATAGGTTTTCAGATGAACCTTCAGATACTCAAATTTTTGCAACAATAACATAACATGCAAGTTTTTCTTCAAAACTTGATCAATTTTAAATAATTTCTTTTCAAAAACACCAAAGAACAGTTACGTATGCAAGCAGCATACATGATTATTTTCATAATATACATACCTAAACATGTAGAGATAAGCTACTAGCTGCCTCCGAGTATTTTTCGTTTCACCCAGGAAATCATGGAGAGATATATTTTTAAATATTCGTCGAACAATGGAAGGCCTCATAAAAACCGGCGCAATTGGTCGTGAGCCTGGGAACATTCGCTGTGCCGACAAATTTGTTGGTGGCAAGATTTTCCGCAGCTCTACCCATCTCCGTCGAATTACAAAGAATTCCTCCTACAATAACCGAACATTCCGTGTTGTCGACTCTACCGAATGTAACCAATCTTTTTTAATTAAATTACTGAAATAAAAAGTTGTTCCATTTTTTCTGCCTAATGGAATTATTCCATTTTATGCTCTCGATTCTTAGATAACGCTCTTTAGAGTGGAAACGAAGGGAATTGTTTGCAGATGTTTTCGTGTATTTATTTTATTTCAGTTTTGAATTTTTGACTTATAGGTCGCTGTTGAATATTTTAACAGATCTGAAAGCTTTGATTTTTTGAAGTGTGAATGAATGGTAAGTGAAAATTCTCTGTCTGTTTCGCTTATTTGCTAAAAGTAGAGATATTATCAGTATTGATGCTGAAAAATGATAGAGTGAGGGATGAATGTCCCTGAAACTCAAATAATTAAAGTCTGACTAGTCAATAAATTCTAGGACCACTAAACTGACGTCACCAGTTTATTTTGCCAACAATGTGACGATAAGATAAACAAATTATTTGCATATCGTGCCAAATCTAGGGAACAAGCAGGTCATCACAATAAATAGGTCGAGCGGCCGAAACCCGCTGTATTTTGTTTGTAAGTGAAATAGAGTCTGTGAGAACTACAATTCCGTGACAAATACTGCTGATATGAAGAGAATTTCGTTCAATCCACTCACACTTCAAATATTTCTCGGAAAAAGTAGCCAATGCCTGTACTATGATACTCTAGAAAGATTGTCAGCATTGTGGAAACGAGACGGCAGATTATACTGCAAATTGCGGTGTTTCTTCAACAGCGGTCGAATCTTGCTTTAAGAACTTCATAAAGAAATGTTCGTCGCATTGCGTCCGAATAGCCAATTCCAGGAGGTTTCATCGTCAGTGAACACGTCGAAATTTATTGTAGAGTTCCGCATACCACAAGCGTCCTACGACTAATACGTCAATCGAAAAACCATTTAGCCAGTCACAGGAATCCATATGGCAGTTTTTGGTTAACTATTGACACTCACTAAAAGGGTGCTCCAAAACAGAATAGTTGGGGAGTAGAGTACAATATCCATTGGAACAGACAAGAGAGGTTTAAAAATAACATGTTTTTTCCTCGTACAGCCCTTTGAAAACCAGTTGACGTAGTGAGAAGCTGACAAAGTTCTAACAATATCGGCTGATGTAAAAGGTTTATTCCGAATGCCCGGGATTTGGACATTTTGGGGCCGGCGCTTCACCGCCGATTGAAAACTTGTAGAAAGCGAGGACAATGCATATAGGTTTGGGAATAGAGAATAAAAGTAGAAATAGTAAAAGGTTTACGCCTTAAAAATACTGGGCTCAGGAAAAGTCTTTTTTTGTTTTTCGGCATTTATCTTCGTCGACTGATCGTAAAAAACATATAAAAACTATAATAGTGCACTAAATTCAGTTTACCAGTCTACTTTTATCTTTTTTGACATATTAAGACGTATTTTCAGAGCATTTGAGTCAAATTTCCCATCTTAAACAGGAATCCCAACTGTAATCAGTACCCAGTAACTAACCAAACCAAATTATTAACCACGAAACCAATATCAAATAGCAGCTGCAACAGCATCAGTCAGCTAAACCGAACTGAATTATTAAACAAATCTATTACGACCAGAAACTGACCGAACAGTTTAATATTAACAACGCAAAAGCAAAGCTAACTCGAAGTTAAATACTGCTCATGTTTTATATAACAATGTTTCTACATATCTGTTCATGGAAATATGTGTCCGAGGGAAACGAAAAAACATGTTTATTAAATTATAATCTAGTCAAATTTTCTATATTTTTTTTTATTTGTTGTTGCTCACTTAGAGAGTAAGCCCCTCTTCTCCACATTCTGTTTTTATTTTGTTTCTTCTTTGTATACAGAATAGCTACAAAATTTTAAGTTAATTATTATAATCGCATTATTTCTATAACTGGTGCACTTTTTCTGAAGTTTAAGAAAGACATGCATCATCCTTATTTTCCCGCCCTTCACCTGAAGTGCTCTAGTTGTGGTGAAAAACGGCGAAGCAAACTTCACAACAGCACTGCCACACAGATACAGAATATGTTATCGCATGAATTGATTTTAAACTTTAACGCTATGCACTATAACTGTAATAAATAAATCGCTTTGCATGCGTTACTCAGTTCATAAATAACCTGCTCTCACTAATCCCCTATGTTCAGATGTGCGATTCGATGAATATAAATTGTTTGAATGGGGATTGGATGGGTAATCTCATTACCCTAATCTGTACGCACAAGACTGTAGGTAACACTATACGAATTATAAATTGCTTGCCGTTTACTATTTGGTTTTGTCAGCTTTGTTTGTGAGGTCGTGTGATATATTTTTGTACGTAATTTTTATGTAAATTGTAATGACATGTATAGTCTGGTGCAGCAGCTCGCTGAACCGCCTGTTTCAGATCCGAACCCGCGAGAACATAATCGGGATAGGAACTGTCCTATGTATTTATCCTAATTAAAAACTATCTGTGTACTTGCCAAGTTCCGTCTAACGGCCGCTTTCTATATTCGATCCCGAATCTAAGATTCCGATCAATCCAGATTTTACTCAATCCCTCGATTGAGCTTGAATCTGCATTTCATTAATCGATCTCGTCTCGAAATCCATCGAAAAAAAACGGATAGATCGCCCTGCTAAACGTTTTGTTTTACGCATGTGCAGAAAAAGTACTTCAGCGATTATTAATGAGTAAAATGGTGACTTTTTTCTTAAAGCTTATCTATTTTATGTATAATCACTAGAAAGTGCACAAAATACAAAAATAAATGATTGGGAAGTCGTAGCGGTAAAATTCTGTAATTCTACCTCAAGATTAGAAAAAGCATAAACGACAATAAACGTTTATTGACCAGCAACGGAACGTCAGTCAATCCAAAAGTTGTCAGTCAGTTTGACATTAACATAATATATTTTAAAATCGCAAGTTTATTTGTTGTTTGTTTTTCCGTTGTCTCAGTTATAGAATAGAATACAGCGGCAATATTCGAACGCGTTCAGAATAAGTTCACGCGCCATCTGTACAAGAAACTGTATGGGGTGTATCCGTTCTACCTACTCATGGATCCCACTCTGTTTGTTCTGAGCATGGTTGGCAATGATCAACTGTATATGAGACGGGAGTTTGCACTGGTCGTCTTCTTGGTGAAGGTGCTTCGTGGAGTGGAGAATCACCCGGAAGTATTGCAGCGCTTGAGCGTGTGTACCGGACCGCTTCGTGTGGCGGCGGCGAAGCCCGCACCTACAGCGAGAACAAATTTGCTCGCCAAAGCACCTCTTAAAAGAGCTCTCCACACCACCAACTTCTTCAAAATCAGACTGACGTGTTTATGTGTTTTTAATAATGTAATGTGTTGCAATTTTTGTTTAGTTTAAGTTCTAAGTTGTCGCATTAGGGTAAACCCTGTAATGATACTTCATGGTTTTAAATAAATAAATCAAAACGAGAATATTATAATCGTTATCTATTGATTCCAGTATTACAGATATTGGTAAAAGTGTACTTAGTACACAAAAACTATAAAACCGAAAGAAAAACAGTTTAAGCGTCAGCTTATGCTTAGCAATCCAAAAGAATTACTGAGCGCTGGTCTTCAGCTTAAATCCTTGACCCCCGTTTACAAGTAAAGTACAGAAAAAAAAACAGCCACTCGATACATCACAATTACAAATTTTGAGGACAGATTTTGTTCGTCTTCGCTGTCACTACTATCCCAGTCCGATAGCTGAGCTAATACTTCAAGATCGCTATCACTATCACTTGAAAATATTTCCATTTTCACAGATTTCTCAGTACAATCCGTAAAAATTTGGGGATCGCGATTATAGATCAAAAACGTCGAAAATCGATTTGTCAAAACCAGAGATCGGTTATAGAAAACGCATAACTGTCACTTTCATATAAATACCTAAATCTAAAATCTCGATCCGCCCTCCCAAAGATAGATTGAAGAAAAAGATCGAGAAAACGATCCATGGATCGGTTATAGAAACACTAAAAGTTGAAAATGGATTCAAATGTCAATCTCGATCCGTAAATTAGGGATTGAGATCGAATATAGAAAGCGGCCGTAAATCCGTCCAGTGGTTTTTGCGTGAAATAGGAACAAACATCTGTACATGTACACAAATTTTCACATTTATAATATTAGTAGGATGCTTCAGTCATTAGGATACTCGCTATTTTTTTTACTTCTGCAGAAATCAAGTCAATCAATCAATCATTCTCTTCTTTTCTTCAAACTTTATTTTATATTGCTCCAAGGTCCTGTACCTGAACATTGCATTTTAATATTGCAACCAGATTATTGCGAAAAATAACATTAACTGAAAATAACCGTTAAAAAACAAAAGTAAAACGCGCTTTTGTTCATAATTGATGACACGGTGCGTCCAGTCCAGTTCAGTTTAAAAAACCTTACCAAAGTGTAGTAATCACGTTAACCCCAGATCAAATTGCTCTTTTTGTAACAACGTTGGAATATACAAAACAAGGATATGAAGTATACTTTGAAGGGTCGTGTTTTAATGGGAGGGGGCTAAGGGCCCTTGATAGAGGGGAAATTATTCGCGAAACCCGTCTGCGGTAAGGCGTAAAGCACGTACTGCGAGGGTGATCATTGTGATCGGAATGCTCATACATAAATAATCGTTTAAATAAAACTATTTGTGTAGATAAAAATAATGTTTTTTCAAGATTGAGACTGAGAAACAGACTAAATTTCGAATCTATTAAAAATATGGGCTGCTTTTGCCATTCGGGCATACAACGCTAAAATATATTCGTGGAAAATGTGCTATGCCTAAAACCCATATATGTACTACATAATATGCCATGATATCTCTAATGCCGTTAGTGATGTGACCTAACTTAGCAGTGTTGTGCCAGCAATTTATCGATAGAATTTTAGCCAAAAAAGATGTTTAACCTTTTAATTCCGCTTGTGGATCTCAAAGAGAATTTGTTTAGCGACCTAATAACCAAGTTGAACATTGGCCATACAAGTTATATAACCAGTGGTGACCCAATTGCTCTGATACCTAGACTGATTAAATATTTGTGTAGTTTGTCGATAGGTTTCAAATGTAAGTCTGTTTGCGTCTGGGACTTCTATGTATTTATTTATGGTTAAGGATATTTCTGTGTAAAACTAAGAGCTTTTTAATGGGCAGGATTTTTTTAAACGTTGTACGTTGTTTTGAATTCATAATGTATATTGTGAAGATTTATTTAATTGTCAAATGATAAGTGATTTCTGACGCCTCTGGATCATTTTGAAATATGTTATATTGTTATTACAAAATGTATTTTATGACGCAAAAATGAAGGTTGTAAGTTGTAAAATAAGTCAGTTTTTGTGTTTGTACGATGAACTTTACAAAACCGAGTATGACGTAAGAAATATTAAACAATGGACCGAAGGATTTACACTGAATGATAATAACGATATATTTTGGTATTTTCAAGCCTAGTTTAATACCAAACAGCTTACAGTTGATTTATGCTATCGAACACTTTGAAAATAATGTTATTCGAAGTTGGAGGGAAAATTCAGCGTTTTACTGAATATAGTAATTCTATGTACACAAACTCAGTAAACATATTTCAGAACTGCAGAAAATATTTACTATAATGCATTTCAACTTATAGGTTACCTTACCCAAAGAGTAGAATCCTAAGAATTAAAATCTGTCTGTCTGCCCGTCTGTTCTATTGCCGCTGTAACAATAGGAATATAATAACAATAAAAATGAAGTTTAGCAGGTTGGTATATTCAGAATTGATATGGGTGCTATTTATACGGAACCCTCTGGCGCAAGTTCGAGTCGCTCTTGACGGGATTTTTTTGTTTTTGTCGCGTTTTCTTGCTTCTTGAGTTGAGGGCAGATTAAAGTTAATTTATGAACTACTAAAGGATACCTATTCAATCTTTTTGATATCAGTGTAAAGAAAAACAAATAAATTACGAATATTCATTCTTTCTTCGAAAAACATATTTCAATGAAATTAAATCAGACAACAAACTTTATTACGTCACTTAACCAACAAAACGCGTCAAACAGGAATATGCCACGAACCGGGAATTGCATTACCGTCATCCTGACAAGGAATGTAATACAAACTGAACTGCCGATGAGATTCGAACGTTGAATGAATGAATGAACGAACGAATGAATGTACGAGTTATACGGCAGTGTCGTTCACGAATGTGATTGATGCGGGCGATGGCACGCGCATCGCTGCGTTTGTATTCGCGGCGCGAGTGTTATGCTGCCCGATGTAATTTGGTAAGAAAAATAAAAGTAAATTACATCTTTTGATTACAGTTTAAGCTTTTTCCAGGCCAAGTGGGAGTTAGCCTCTGGTTTGTATACTTTAATGTACATAGAGTTTCTTTTAATTACAATACTGACTGTACCATGCTATGCCGGTTATAAGTTCCTTGGATGAATATCAAACCTCACATATTTTACACTATGGCAGTTTCTTCTGTCTATCTGTTTATCTGTCTATCAGTGTGTCATAACTACACGCTGTATTTTTAGATTAGCTGTTGTTCTATCAGATTTAGCTTATATAAGTATCAATTTAATAGGAGTTACTGATGTCGCTAGCTACTAATTAATAGGCATCATACACTCGAATTAAGAACGACAAGAAAAAAAGAAAGAAAAACGCGCTTTAAAATCTACCCTCCAAAATAAGCTGAACAATTCAAACTATTCCATTCAGCATCAAGTCTTGACGCGAGACAGACGTCTCTCGCAGAAATCTCTCCATAATCAATTAGTGCCGCATTCCATGATACACGCACGCCATTATTCCGAACTTCGAGACTTCTGAGACGCCGCTTCGAAATTCTCTAACTTCGTGCATAGCCTGTCAGAGGATGCACTTATGTTATTACGAAGGCTTTACTGTGGAATGCCGAGTTAGCTACCGCACGTAATTGTGTTAAGTTCCACGAAACATGTGTTTAGTGATATTAATTATTGTTTAAGTTTGTTATGCGTTTAGAGAATCAATCAAGAGATTAAATATTGAGATTATATTATCTTATTAAATTAAATAGTGTTGTAGATGGACAAAAACAAGTAGTATATCAATTAATTCAAGGAAAAGAATAGAACAAACAATTTTCTTGCTGTCGAACTCATCCATGGCTTACTAAAATAATCAGCGCACATTAATAACAAAAGGCGTATCAAGGACCGACTTGATTGATTGGGTGTCAGTAGATTGTTTTCAAACAGGATTTATTTTAGTTATCTCCTACAACTTAAACGAAGATTAAGATCACTCATACAAACATTAAAATTACATGACACAATAAAACAACAAACATTTCTTTGTTCCTGTTTTGAAATATTTAATCAAAACGCAAAAATATGAAGAAACATTCCCATTACACCGACAAACGTCGGCTTTCTTAGAAAATGTACGCATTATCTTTTCAGATTCATTCAAAAGGAAAACTGAAAAGAAATGCGAGACATTAAAACGAGACAATATTATCTTTTGACTCGAAGAAGCCTACCAACATCTTTTATAGGAAGACTGATGCAGTTGTTGAAGCAAGATGGAATACCAAACAGTGTAAAGTGGCGGTAGTTCTTTCACACCAATAAGTCTTGTTTTAAGTTTTGATAATAGACCCCCAGTGCAATGAAATACAAAGTTACGAAGATAACAGTTACAAAAATATCTTTCGATTCGATCGAATTAAAACAAATACTTTGGCCGATTAGTACAAGAGTTTAAAGTGCTTTCCAATCTACAGATAGTAAAGAGTCTATTCAAAAGGTTGGCACCAAACCAACAAAGACATTACTGAGGGAAAAGTTAACAGATATTTTGGACGGAGAAAATGTTTCTTGGAATTGCTAATGAAATCATTGTCTGATATGGTATCAGATTCTTTAAGAGTTTAGTTTTTCCTTAATGTTTTTTGACGTTTTTGCATCAAAGGCCTTCTCTCAACTAAGTTGAGGTCGTTATTAAATGATGTAACGGTTTACTTACGCGTATTTATCGGGGTAGCTTGATTAGTTTCGGACCCATCCGGAGTCCTTAATCATGAGCAGACGCGGCGGGATCGCGAGTCGAACAGTTCGACTCGATAAATACGCGTGAGTAAACCGTTACATCATTTAATAATGAATCATTCTCACGACAGTTACATCAAAATAAGTTGGGATCGGCTTCCAGTCTAACCGGTTGCACCTATCTGACCTCTTGAACCCAGTTACCTGGGCAACAAAATAGTGAGACTGGTTGTCAGACTTTCTAGCTTATGTCTACATTTTGAAATGAGTGAAGAGAATATGGTCTTTAAAAAGCAATTAAAGCCAGCTTCGTTTATCTGCAGAAAATACAAGAAAACGCTTATGTAAGTTATTATAATGTTTGTTACGATTCCACGACTTTTCTGCTGAACCGATTTAAATAGAATTGTGATAAGGAATGTAATGACCTTCAATAATAGATTAAAATATGCTACTTAGTGTTTTGATTAATATTATTTGCTCAAGTGAAGCCGTGGGCTAGTAATTGGAAAATTGAATATTAAATAACATTTAATTCATCGAGATTTTACACAGAATTGTAAATAATTATGTAATATAATAAATAAGTATGAAAGGCTAATTACCAAATAGGCGTGTTGTTGTGATTGATGAAGCTTTATGAAATGGTTCATTCATTAGTGTTGACATGGATGCTCTCGGCACTCGCCCATATTTAACTAACTTATTGGGTAATTAAGTAAACTTAACATTTATCCAGATTTTGACTTGTATTGTAAACAAATACAATATTGACATGTAAAGTATTCTTAACAAAAAGTTCACCACAATTATTCTATGGCATCCTACCGCTTTAACACCGTTTGTTGAAAATAAATTTCGAAGAATACCCGACTTTCCGCTGATCCAACAACAAAAGCTCGAATGTCCTATGAAGGCTTCGACCAATTTCAATGACAAAGGAAAGTAATTTGAAAATCCCCAGTGAACCAGCAGTTTCGTTGCACAGTCATCTAGTTAATGAACACGTCACAAAAACTTTGAATCGTACTTAAATAGAAGTCGTTTACCGCGAGCTTGTAGCCGCGATCCGTTCCAGGCAAAAGATCAAACCGCAGCGACACTATATTTTGAAATGAAGCCACAACTCTGTATTAATTATTCATACGCAATGTGGTGGCCGGGACGTCACAATCAATAATTCAAGCAACAGCTGATGATATACTCTGCTCACACATGAAATTCTGCATATTCAGAGGAAAATGAAAAAGTAAACGCAACGTGATTTGATGTTCGCTCACTGCTTAAAGAAACATACATCCGTCGCAGTTCAAAGATTATGCATATTTCATAGCAACACGTAATCCTGGATATATTACGTTCGCCACAGCGGGAATAAAATAAAGGAACTCTTTGAGTACGGGAGGTAATAAAGATTATGTTCTTAAAGCCGTGTGTAGAAGCTGAGACGAAGTGAGTTCAGGTGAGAGCTGGAAGGCACGGTGTAGGTCGGGCCCGAATATTACGTCTAATAAATTAGAGAGACGTGGCAGTTACATTCCCTCAGTCTCGTTTCCTCTATAGCAATTGTCCCGATATTACATGGCTATAAATTGACGGTATGTGTGAGCTCACATGCGCATAATATATGCTAATACGATATGAAGATTTCGAGGTCGAGAATTTTTTTATTACAATTGTTACACGATTGTACAAACAAACAGGTAATGGCATTTAAAGGGGAGAACGAGAGAAGACGCTTATTATTGTATTTAGAAATATTATTTGTAAAAATCTGGATGAAGAACGGTTTGGTGTGTTGCCAAGAAATGTTCTGATGCTATTGCATTATAGATTCAATTGAGTGGAATGAAATATTTCGAGTTTAATAAGTTTGGTTTATCGTGCTATGTTATGACTTTTACTTAATGGGTGTGAACAATCACGACGCACACTAAAATGGAAACAATTTATCTTGTCTTAAGTATTTTTTTGAATGGTAAGATTTCAATTTTTTTTGCGTAAAATTAAATAAGTTAACCTTTGCTTTCAGAGTAGTGATGGTTTTTTTTAACGTTAGTCTTGATTTAGCTGTCGAACAATGTTTTCGAACACTACCTCTAGTCATGTAGAAGGGTTTTTCTGTTTAATCTTATTAGGGAGTGGTACCAACAATGTTGTATAGTCTGCACAGATAGCCGAGTGGTTGAGGTCACCACGCCAAACCCACTGTGCGCGTCGTGTCGCGAGTTCGATCCCCGCGTAGGACAAGCATTTGTGTGATCCACGAATGCTTGTTCTGAGTCTGGGTGTCTTCGTGCATGTGAGTTGTATGTTTGTAAACCATCCGCGATACAAGGATTAAATTCCTTAGTCGAGTCGTTTTTTAAAAGGACAAAGACAATAAGAGGTAGCGTATTCAGTGGAAATGAAATACTAAAAACAATCAAAACAGGTTTTGAATTGTTCAATATCTACATAAAACAGTCTAGACAAAATATTTCAAATAATCGCATTTGTTCAACAATTAGAGGCAAATAGAATAATTTTAGCGAACAAAACAACGTATAAAGCATTAACGATCTCGTAACTCAACTAAAACAAATTGTTCGCGAAACATCAAACAATTTAGCGAGCGAAAAGTGTCCAAAAAACTGTAACAGAATGAAAAGGAGGGTCGCCATTAATTCAGGTGTAATTAAGACCAATTTATTTTTTCCAACGTATTTTACAACTTTACATTCAATTTCGTGGAAATCTCTGGGAACACGGGTAAACAGGTGCATTTAAAGACATTCTCACTTTCATAAACATTCCAAGGGTCGAAGGGAAAAAGGGTCGCTTGCTGACTTAATAAGGTAAGGATAGATCACAATAAAAGTGGCCGCGACTGCGATATTGCAGAGCAACTTTTTACGATTTCTCCGAACTCAATAAAATATGGCATTGAACCATATATGATATAGGAACTGCGTATTCTATTACGAGATACATTTTGCATGTAGATATGGCTTGTACTACGAGATCATAAATCAGAACTGCTGCTGTCTTTAAAACGAGACGGTTAATACACAGCGCGTAGAGCCATCTCTTTTTTAAAACAGAAACAGGATTTTCAGTTGTTCTCGTGGTACCGGTAAGGATAATTAATTTGTATTTTTCTTCTCGCCTCTCTCACTCGTAATAATTTGTGGGAAATTGATTTGAACATTCAATATGCGATATGTTTCATTCTCTTTATTTTTGTTGTATTCTCGGTAACCATGTTTCGTTATTTAATAGTCTCACGGCGTATTTAATTGAGAATATTGTTTTCGAATTAATTGTTCGGTGTTTTCAGTACATTTTGCATCCGAATAAAACTAAATGTATTTTTCTGAGAACACTGATTGTTGCACGTAACTTGTGGCTATGAAGATATTAGTAAGATTTTTTTTTAATCATATTAGTATGATGGTATAGATACACAGATACAGATAGTTTTATTTTATAGTTAATATGGTTCCACTGTTTACATATATGTATAAAAAGTCTAAAAGGAGCACATCTCGCCTTCAAACATTAAAGTTTTGAAAAATTGTATGATTTAAAATAAATAAACAAAAAAAAATTACAGGGAAGTTAACAATATAAAGCACCTAAAGATTGCCGATATCATCTCAAATTTATTTCAGTAGCGATATTTTTTCAAAGCATATTTTTGCAAACATGTATTCACAAACAGAATCCTATATCTTTTATCTTACACCTCACATTAATATACCTTTGTACACAGATAAAATCGGTCAAGTGCGAGTGGTATGTGGGACACTGACGGTTTCGTAATAAAAGTCTGCATAATATTATAATCCTACTAATAATAAAACGCGAAAGTTTGTATGGATGACATGGATGTGTTATATGAAAAAAACGAATTTAGATGAAACGTTCGGACAGATGGTTTATAACCAGGAGCATAGTTTTTATCCTGAATTAATGTTACCGTGGTATTTTCGATTTGTAGCGAGCGCTGATAAACATGTAAAATATACAATCCCACAACTTATTAGACTGCACGGATAGCAGAGTGGTTGAGTGGTCACCACGCCAAACCCTTTGTGCGCAACGTGTCGCGGGTTCGATTCTCGCGTAGGACAAGCATTTGTGTTTCACGAATGCTTGTTCTGAATCTGGGTGTCTATGTGCATGTGGATTGTATGTTTGTAAAACCCCCCGCGACACAAGGATTAAATTCCTTACGGAGTCGTTTTTAATAAAAACAAAACAAACCTTATGGCGGTACCAACATTTGGTTAATCTTGTTTTTCATTTAATCACCTGCGAAATTTTACTGTCCACTTGCCGGTCCATGAGATACGGTCTGACGACGGACGCGCAAAACCAAGAGCCTTAGTAACAGAGATCGTTTCTATCCTTTTGGTACAGAACCCTACAAAACAGTATTACTTTGTATGAGTCAATTTGCTTTTAATATTTATAATACACACACTTTTCCAACGGTTTACATATCGACCTATATTTGTATCACGTTTCGAGTCCTTTTTCGTTTAAGACACATAGGTACAATACAAGGTATATCATCGCATCTGCGGCGGGTTTAAAAGAATCACTACAATCTATTCTGAAAATCCA
This sequence comes from Trichoplusia ni, assembly GCF_003590095.1. NCBI lineage: Eukaryota > Metazoa > Arthropoda > Insecta > Lepidoptera > Noctuidae > Trichoplusia > Trichoplusia ni. The sequence goes on from NC_039496.1 coordinate 4,906,422, forward strand.
AATCAGAAGTATTTGTAGGACTTCATGTTATTACAATTTATACTTCCGTGGAACTGGATGTAATGATAATTAATGACTACAGGAAATCACAATATACCATTTCAATACACGATTTTTAATACGCCGCTTCCTTTTAAAAACGAGTACATAAAAAATCTTAATACCAAGAATATTACCCATAAATCAATGCATCTTACAATTTTCAGTACGCTTTCAACGAAAATCTTCAATTTAACATAGAGTGACCTATTTCAAAGGCAATGTACTCAGAAACCCTCAATTAATTCGATCATCAACTATGTAGACCACTTATCAACTAATACTGGGTTATAGCGAGCCAAAAAGCTGTCAAAGTGAATGTATTACTCAAATATTTTAACGTATGAACCTGGTTTATTTATACTAGGTATAAATTTTACTATTATAATCCACAACTTTCAGACGAACATATTTTTGAAATACGTACATAATTTAGATAAATTACACTCAGACAAATGATTGTGCTCATCTCATAAAAAAAAACACACAATGATTTGTCCTCGATGGAAATAGAACACAAGCCAGCCATCAAGGATCATCGCGCTAAACCCGTTGGGCGGTCGATTCCGGTCCCGGCGATCCTCTCGTAGCATTAGCGTTTGTGTGATAGACGAATGCTTGATTTCGCATTTGACTTTTGTATTGTATGTCTAATTTTATATCGAACCTACAGTTTTTTCTTCCCAAGTTTGAATCTTTAATACAACTCGACACAATCATTTGACGCCACGAGTTCAAATCATACCTTCATAAATAAACGCTATTAATTCGCACGAGTAACGGTACCGCCCAAAAGCAATTGGTTCGTACACTAATTTAGCAATTAAACAGTTTTAGAAACGGAATTCCTTACTTAATTTGTACTTAATTGCATTTTCCTGCTTTCAACAAGGTTTCGCTTGAAACCGCTGCGCATAGCAACAACCTATTCACAATTACGTTTTATTAACGAACTTTTTATTAACGGAACGGATAACTTACTTCAGCCTTAATTGCCTGCTCTAAACCGGTGAGTAATTACCATCATTGGTTCACTGAAATTTTCTTTTTATTACCTTTTATTGCTCGCTAGACTTGTGGAAGTTGTGGCCTGGTTTTGCTCGTCATTTGTTTTGAAAAAGAGACCTGGTGGTTGAAAGTTTTTTTAAAAGAACTGTCCGTCAAATGAAAGATTATTTGGATAATATATATATGTTATTTTTAATTAGAAACACAGTGCATTAGATGATAATAATTTGATAGGTAATAATAACGATTACCTCCCTCCGTGTTTCGGAAGGCACGTTAAATAATGGGTCCCGGCTATTTTCATCTTTGTTAGTCGTTACCGGCAGTCAGAAGCTAGAAAGTTTGACAACCAGTCCAAACAAGTGGTATCGTGTTGCCCAGGTAACGGGGTTGAGGAGGTCAGATAGGCAGTCGCTCCTTGTAAAACACTGGCACTTGGCTGAATCCGGTTGGACTGGAAGCCGACCCCAACATAGTTGGGAAAGGCTAGGCCGATAATGTAAGTTATCTTTCCAAATATCTAATTTCACCCGCTATTATTTGAATGTATGATTACAATATCGTTCGTCATTTGTTTTCTGTCAATCACACTTTCAATGAAATACTAATAGATGTTATCATGATTTCAAATACCGAATTCTCTGAGGAGGCTATATTATTTGTCGGACGTAAACGTATTCAATACAGCTTGCAAACTGAACATGTTCACTTTGTTAGCAATACCTGTTAATGCCAATATATTTTCGAAAGGAATTAAATCGAATGTTTTGATATTGATAATTGGAAACCGTTTGCGTTTTGTAATGCATCTATATGATGTTACTTGTTAAATAAACGTATAAATTTAGACCTATCTGTAATTAACATAATTTTATTATCAGAGCTAATTTTACTGCAATGAAAAAAATGTATAAAACAATATTTTATATGATGTCGGAAAGAAAAAGATAATTAATTACATTAACATTATAAAAAGGAACTTATTGGTTTTCATCACTTCTAGCTAAATACATACATACATACAAAGAAACATTTTGGGACTTACAAATCCCGCACGATACACACTTTCTGAAATGAGTTCTCATAAAACATTTCCCTTTTAATATAATATAGCACAAACGAACACTTCAAACGGTTTCATTCAATTACATCCTGCAGGTAAAAAGCCTAGAAACCCAGGGCCGGAAAGGACGGCCTGTCCCCTACAAAAAAACTTTTAAAACGAGTTGAAAAGCCGTAATTGCGAGCGGCAACTTATTGATTGCGCCCAAAACGAAGAGCAAGTAAAAATTTGGCTACATCTGAACAGCGAACTAAAGATATTTGTTTTGTATTGTTTGCTTGCTGTGAAGTTCGTTTCAGTAATCAGGTGTATTGGGAATCGAGAGGAACACAGAACGGGCGGACTTGATTTACATTCCAATTTAGTTTTGCATTTCCAGCCAGTTTTTTCTGAATCGCATTTTCCTTTACTATATTTTTTTTTAGTTTAATCTGCGTGCCTAAAAGGTTTTGCGAATGAGTCCGTAAGCATAATTTATTGAGCTTGATTCGTGAGGAAAAACGTATGACTCTTTGATTAGTAAACCAGTCAGTGCTGCGAAAATACGTTAAAGTACTTGCAGGAAATTGGTTTTTCGCGATTTAGTACGAGGGAGCGAGCGACGTTGTTTTCTTTTTTCAAAATAAATTGTTTTGTAAATAAATCTAAATGTAGGAATCGCGTAGGCTGACGTTTTAGTTTATGTGAGAATCAGTCGCCGCGTAAGTATTTTTCAATGGCATTGTGGTAACATATTGAGGCTTCAGGAATAAAATATCTTAGCGTTATAGTTTACTCGACTTTTTTTCACGAGCTACTTGGAATTTTGCGAGTAGAGGCTTGGCTCACGCAATAATCGTGTTGGCCAGATTTACAGCTGCCAAACACACTAATGAACGTGAAAATCAATCACCATCCAAGCGGATAAAGATTAAACTACCATTCTGCGCTCACTCCTCCGAACTGCATATTCAAATTTTCAGTAAATAATACGATCCCCGTTCCCATTCTGTATTACACTTAAAACTTTTAAAGCTAAAGTACAAACTACTGAAACAATCTTGTCACTTCATTCGTCCCGCGACAGTAAGTACCCTTTGTAAGTAGTGTATAATTGAACGCAGGTAAAGTTAGGAACAAAGTTTTCGAACTAAGTTGTTCTCGTAAACAAAAACGAGTCGGAAAACTAATTGGAATCGCAGACGAACGTGAACAAGCATCGTGCCAAAATATAACGAAGAATGGGGGACAAAAGTCAGGATACTTTATTCCGTACCTATTTTTCTTCTAATCGAATCCCGGTTCCAATTTAGCTGGGCCGAGATCTCACAGTTTCAACGTTAGGGCAATGGGTGGTCACAAATTGATTCCCTCCGGCTATAAGGCCAAATGCCCAACTATTTATGAACGACACCCGTCCGCTATATGCTCACGTAATGCTGTTAAGGTATTTGAACTGAGTCGACCGAATGCATAATGCGGACCCTAAAGGGTTTCGCGCTTTTTAAGTGGGTTACAACTTTAAATGGGGAATAATTATAGAGGTAGTGAGCGGCGTTTATATTTAGAAGGGGTTAAACGTTTCCTGTATGTAATAACTTTTAACATAATATACATGACAGAAAGTGATAAAACATTTTTAATATACATGACATATTTTTGCAAAAAAATAAATTTCATTTTTTTAAGAATATGACATTATTAATCTTAATAGTTTAACATATTACTAGAAAGATGTTTTGATGTTAAAATAAAAGGCAAGAGACTACAAAAGCTAGGAATCCCTTATCAAATTTGGGCCCGTTTCCCCATCTGTCAGCCCTCTCACCCTATTTCACCGAGCACGTATTTAAAGAATTCAACATTAATTAAAATGTACTCACATTGTTACGCAGCACATTATTACCACTAATTATAAGTTGACAAAGTATTGCTGTTACAGTTTTCGTGTAGTTTCAAAGAAGGAGGGTAGTTATAAAGTTTCGTGACGAAGTTAAGGAAGTGACAGTATTATGGAAGACAACGCAAGGAAATAAGGCTCAGTTTCCATTAGTATAAGTATGTTTCATATATTTTAAGCACTCCTTTATTGTTTGAGTCATATTTCAGATGCAGTAGTAAATAATAGGAGTTTTCCAAAAATATTGAACAACTATATTTCAGTATTACACATAATTAAAAAAGTAAGGGAGATTACAAGCACTTAAGATGGTGAAATGTGTGGTAGTGTGGGCTAGTAACATCGATTCATTGATTTTTTTGTTATTTTCGATCAAAATTTATCAGAATCAGTTAAGTGGTTAAGGGTTGATAGTGTACCTAACAGACAAACGGAATTACGTTCACAATTAATAATACAGATTGTAACAAGCTAACTTTATTTATTTACATAACCAAAAATATGGTTTCATCAGGATAAACATTAAAAGACTGCTCTAAACCTGCTCAGATAATAAAAACCCATACAATAGACAGCAAAATGCTCACAAAATACAAGAAAAAATATAAACGCTCTTCAGTAAAGTTCCAACTTACTAATATCTTCTTACTTACCAAATAATACAGCTATATCGCCTTAAACATACAAAAAAGGCAGCAACTAGGTTAAGCCACTTTATTCTAAGTGAATTGTCCTCGAATATATGGAGGCACAAAACTTGTGTGAAAACTTATCTGACCCTATACCATGAGATTTTTAAACTATCACACAAGGACTTTCTTATCTGTGGAAGGGAGATGCCGCTACACAAATTGTATGGTCTTGCTGTCTTGTTGTCTCGCTCACACGATGGCACTGGTTTTAGATTGAGAGTTCATAGTACTGGCACTGGATAAACTTCTCGATACAGAATGCGGTATTTTAATGCGCCGTTTGAATGTTGAATGGCGTCCAAATTTTTAAAGCCATTGAGGTCATCGGCTACTGTCATGTAGGCTTGTTTTGATCATAGAATGCAGTCAAGGGTATGCTTGTTATGTACAACAATTGCCAGCCAGTATTATAGAATTTATTACTTTCTTCTAGTTTGTTTAACTTTATTGTGTAATTTACTATTATAACGATGTTTGTATGCAAAAGAAGCGTCGGTCGTCCGGGAGCAAGATGGGTCGATGACATAATAAAGGTCTCGGGTCGAGTCTGGATGAGGCTAGCACAGGACCGTAGAAATTGGCACGAGAAAGGGGAGGCTTATGCCCAGCAGTGGGAGCATAAAGTCTGCGGATGATGATGATCATGTCATCAGTAATGGTGGCATTTAGATGCCACAATTTTTGTCCTCTGATTTATTTCTGACTTTGTTCAAGCCCAAAAATTCGATAAACCATTATTTTTTGACATTTATGTAGCTAGGCTAAGAGCAGATGTGACTTCTTCACTGAACCGTAACTAATTATAATTCCTAAAAATATGAAGAACACACATTAGCTCTCACATTGCTTACACGCCTCAATTGTTTTACAAATGTTCTCATGATTATTTAGGACATAATTAACATACATACAGCTCTTCGCGAATCACAATGTAACTCAAAGACAAACAAATACATTCCCACAAAGTATGAACAATTGAAGATACGGGTGATCGCCTCGCATACATTATTTGTCTCCGTAAACTGCTTGAGGTTATGTAAATGACCGCGGAGCATAGGAAAGTAAGGGGAAGTGCCTACTACGTATCAAATCCACCTTGATTTGATACGTAGTCTGCTATGTGCCTACGAAACATTAACGTTGTAAACTGAAAGATTGTTGACTGAAAAGCAGAAAACTTAAAAAAGTTATGAGGAAAACTTGTAATAATCGTAATTGCTATTTTTGGTTGATTTTTTATTTGGTAGATTGTATATTAACATATTTTCCAGTTATATATTTTATAAACAGTTTATATGTTTTACGCCATTACATTTTGAAAATTAAATTCCAAAGTTTGCCATCCTAGGTCCGGACCTAATTCGTATAATGTTAAGGCGAATCGGCATCTCATAATAAATCGCTTTCAACCTTTTCCGACATTTCCCGCTATTCTCTTATGTTCCGTATTAAGAACTGAGAAAATAGGGGCACAAAATAATATTTTTCCTCAATTCCGTTCAAGTCTTTCCAAGGCGTATTCCACTAGATTAGTTAGTCCTAGAAATTAAGTTAGTACCAAAGCCTATTTGATACGTCCTCGAATTTGTCAAGGAAAGTCAACTTTGTCTTTCGTATCCAATTATTAGATACTCTAGATGAAAGACACTTGGTTGTTTCTTTGGACTTTTTTGGCTTTCCTATTTTGTTGTTTAGTAATGATCGTAGTTGCTGGGAGTATAGAGTTTTATGTTTTAGAATTAGCCGGTCGCGTAGTGACTAGATGTGTTTGTATATTTCTGTAACTTTCAATTTTAAAATAGAAGCACATAGTGGTACACCATATGACAAAAACTATAAGAAACAAAATATAGGTGAAAAGTCCGCACAAGGAATTCCGTTATGTTTATAACTATATCTAGAGTCGCTGCTTAATATTGATTTAACTTTTTAAGTTTTTTGTTAATGCATCCATTGAAATACATCATCGGTGAAAATGTCAACTGTCAAGTTATTAAGGTTCACGAGATATAGCCTAGCGACAGACGGACGCTTGGCGGCGACGCTAAGCCTTAATAGCTTACTATTAAGGCCCTGCTTCCGATTGTACCCTTTGGGTACCAAATCCAAACATAATCTTTTCAAATATTTTAACAACATTATATTATAGATCAAATAACGACGCAAAGGTATCCACGATCACAATTCAACGATATTCAGGAGGCAATCATTCCCGTTTCTCATTGTGCCACCCCTGACGTAAAAGGTTGACAGCGCGGGACATGTATTTTCCCAATAGAGCTAAAGAATTGATCAACCGCGACTTCTCTCGAACTCACTTTACCTGAGCCCGTATTATAAGATTTCAAAGCAGGACTGATGCCGCTGTGGAAGCAAGAAGGTGCTCTACATTAAGGAGTGGTGTCTCTTTTATACTATGGCAAGTCCTTATTGTAGAGATCATAGTAAGCTCTCACGAATTTAATACTGCATGCTGTCTTATACGTATGTTTTGTAACTGGATTTAAATTTATTCAGGAATGACCTAGATTTTAAAGTTTGCTTTGTGTGGAATAAAGTTTTACCTTGTGTGTTAAAAAAAAAGAAGTATATCATGTGTGAAAATTTCAACTGTGTAATTCTATCGGTCCATGAGATACAGCCAGGTGATAGATTGACGGACAGACAGTGGAGCCTTAGTCATTCAGTTCTGTTTGTACGATTTACGTCTAGACCCCTAAATACTTGCTATTGATTAAACTCCAAAATTTTTGCCGTTTCATCAGCTCAAGTATTAAGCAAAAAGTTTTAAAAATACTAAAAATACCAATAGCAAAATATACACAAAAACCCTCTTGATCCAACACACACTCAGTGAAACAGGCCTTTTTGGAACCAATTTAAGCAGAACGTTTTAAATAGAACGTTTTATTCGCAGTTCGGCAGACGGATGGATATATTGTGAGCCTCCCCTAACACTTACCATTGACAGCAATCGGCCGTATTTTTCCGGTACAAGTAAAGAATTGATCAATCGAGTCACCCCTTCGTGAATTTAAGGCTTCTCTTATATCTATGTCGAGTGAATGATATTATTATAAACAGTTGCTTAAGCAGTCTTTTACTAATAGTGGGGAATTGAAAATTGACTGCCGAGGGTGACAGTCATCACGCCAAACACGCGATGTGTCGCTGGTTCGATCCTCGCGTTGAACAAGCATTTGTGTATCCACGAATGCTTATGCTTGATTTTAGGCGTGTGAAGAACTAATTATTTAGTGCGAGAATCGTTTTAAAATATTAAATATGAGTTTTTATTTTAAAAGATAAAAACTCATATTTAATATTTGAAAGCAATATTTTACGATCGAATAAAATTTAGATAGATCTTAATTCGATTAATTTACAAGTTGCATAAAAATCGTAAAACGATTTTTCTTTTACGATATGAAATTTTTACGATATGAAGAATTTATTAAGTTACAATAGATAACAGCTTAAATCTAGTTTTTATGGGCAAATCGCATTAAACGTATTCTTTCAAAATTTTAATATTATGTTTCAAGTATCTTTATCTCTTTTTTAATACAATACTATATGAACCACAGTGAAGAACATTTATTAAACAAGTGTAAGTCGGACTCGCATCACTGAGGGTTTCAAGCAACTAGACTTGCAATAAGCAAATCGGTTGGGTGAAAAATATATGTCCCTAACAACCGTTGCGGTTCTCGATTTTATCTTTGGTGCTTGTTGTTGTAGCAAAAACAGATATACATAATCTGTGACAATTTAATCTGTCTACCTATCACGGTTCATGAGATATAGTTCCAGATGGATGGACAGACTTACAGGCAGCAGTATCACAGTAGTAGGATTCCGTTATTTCCCTTCTAATTCGACCCTTAAAAACATAGTTTTATTTCAACGCCTACTACTCCCACAGATAAACAATATCTTTCTTAAAATCTTCACTTAAGATATTTTCTTCGATAAAAACACTCCCATACAATATCTAGACTCCTTCACAATATCAAAGAAAAGCATTATTGGGGCATAAAATCAACACGACGCCATAATTGCTCCTGTATCGAAACCGTAAACCCTTAAACGTTATCAGTAGGCCCCAGACACAATAACTCACGACGACAAACTACATACCAAAAACCTCGGATATATACCAAATATTAGCATACACTAAATAATTTTGTACTGTCGGCAACAACAGTCAGTTAACACGATCAGGGCCTGTAGGCAACACATTTATGACTGGTAAAGCTAACGTCAATCGAAAATGCTCGAATGTCAAGAGATAGGAGATGTCAGGTTAAAATCACGTGACTTATTGAAACGATATATCATTTTCATACATTTGAGCGTCATATACTTGGCTAGAGGGCCAAAACTGACAAGTAACGTGACTATTGTAGAGAAATGCCATTTCAGTTCATTTGTAGTTTTATATTCGTTTTCTATTATAACGCGATCTAACTTTGTCTTACTCTGGTATATTTGACGGCTGGTCTTAAATGGAAACGCTCAAAGCCAAAGTCACATCGTAGTTCGGAAATGAATTTTATTTACATAAATTGTAAGTACTCTATTCGTTTCACATTTGTAACTCCTGTAACGTTGTTCAGGTAGTCAGATGTTCAAAATTGTTACAAAACCCAATGAGTTCCTGTTGTTTATTACTTTACGAAATTATTTGACATCTAAATAGTCCAAAACTTATCTTACTATTTTCTATGATTCACTGATATTTTCTATGATACTCGTAGTTTTTTAGCAGTCGTCAAAACTTTTGTTGCTGACGGTATCTGCGTAGCAGTACGCAACCCGACTTCATGCTTGTTTATACAGCGTAATGAAATCAAATACTGTGCTCGATTGTACGGAAATGTTATTTGTTTTAGTTTAAAAAAAATCAACAATATTGATAATTGTTTTTGTATATTTTGATAAGGGCATGTAATTATGTCATGGTTGTATTCAAATTAACAAAAAAAAAGGAAATTACTTACGAAGTTTTTGGACTATCCAATGCGCCATCATGACATACGCAATGTGTTTTTCTGGGCACATTTTTGAATGTTTTTTTTTTATTCCTTACCCTATACACGTCCCACCGCTGAAAATAGCCTCCCTCGATATAGGTACAGCATAGACTTGAGCATTGACTACCACGCTATGTCAATGCGGATTGGCGATTTCAAATTCAAATATTTGGGATCCAGATTTCCTCAAGAAGTTTTCCTTCAGCGCTTATCAGTGGTATCTTACAATAAGGGCTTTTCTACTCAGTAAAGAACAACTTGTAATACAAGCAGTAAATTGATTTCAAAGAAAAAGGTAGCTTTGTGTACTATTAATAATGCCGTGAACTTGGGTAGATTTCGTTCAGGGGTTTTAATAGCGGTGTTAACTTGCAAAGCTAACAAGCTCTGAAGAAAACAATTCTCGGAACCATTACGGAGTTGTGTGCGTAGGTTTTGTAAGATCTTGGCTGCGTTACAAATTCTTAAGAACTTGTGGGAAAATAAACTATCGTAAATTATTCTAGAGGTTCTAGGAAGAGACTGTCCTTAAAAAAGGAGCAAAAATGTCAGAATAGTGAAGTATTCGTAAATATTTATTCACTTTGTAAAAAAAATAACCGGAAATATTTATTTATTTTGTGAATGTTGTGTTTTTGACAGATGTCATTCATCAAAGCAAAGTGATGTTCAACTTTCGTTACTTTCTTCAAATTCCTGATCTATACAAAATTAAACATTGCATTATGTCATTTATAAAAGGTATTCTACTGAAACCAGTAAGACAATTGCTGGACGATGTTTATAATCATTCAAGTCTTACAAATATTATTAACTTGAATATATTAATAAATCTAGCCTTACGATCTTATCAATATCATCAAGTGGGCCACCACAACATCTCAAGATAGGACTTGTAATTGATAAAACGAGACAAAGTCATTCTGCGTCTCGCTTCCACACTTCCTTTGCATCGTTGGAAGTAGAAGTAGACCCACAATCCTACAATAGGTAGGTATAGCTATCTTCCCTAGCTTATTAATATTGTCCCAATCCCATTGACCCTAAACTCTGATTGATGCTCCAAATTCAGTATTATTAGTCTTGGCAGTCTCCAACCGTGATCGTTATAGCCGTAACGTTTAAGAGACGATATAACAGTTTTAACTGTGAACCCTATTCAATCGTTAACGTTTAATGACCGTTAAAAGTCTATCAAATACAATTTAGCCGTTAAAACACCCAGTATTTAATTTAATACGAATTTAATGTGACCTCAAGATAAATTTCAAGTAAAATTGCTAAGCTTTTGTTTAACAAAGGATTTAATTAGGCTGGCTCAAATGTCTGTGTGTCAAAATGATTTTTTAATATTTTTTTAAAGATGGGTGACAAAAGAAAACTTTAATAAAGTACTTACCAATGTGCTCTTTGCTGTCTAATATATAATCAATTACGGAGCATGAAACCGCTGAAAATTAGCTCGAGAATTATATTTTGTTTAACATCTTTAAAAAAATTGCGATAAATTTTGTTATTTCAATAAACATCATGGTTCTTGGTAATTGTTTAATAATTAATTTTATAAAAGTTTACTAAGGCTGGCCCGATAAATATGCGTGAGAAAACCATTATTAAATAAATATCATGAATCAGCAACACGAAATTTATTACAATAATTTAGTAAATGTTTTCTCAATAGTATTCTCATTAATCCTTCCAGAATGATTATAAAAGAAAACAACAAAAGGAAACTGGAACTTTGTAATCCTCGTATTCATAGTGATGTAACAAGAAATATAAAATGGTTTCCATACATTTCCATGTTAAAACTAATATACTGAGTGCACGCAGCAACAACGAACACAGAAATTATATCAACGGAACGCAAATTGAAAATCTTGCTTCAAAGCATCGTCTTATAAATGCTCGAGAAATTATAGGAATGTAGACATGAAGTCGCGTTTTGTTTTAAGTTTATTGTTTTTATTTTATAGTTGGTTTTGTTTCGAAAGTTCCACTCCCATACACACGTATTTTATCTTTGTGTCACGGGGTTTAGTCTTTCAAATAGCATGCCTAAAAACAGGCGCGGAACAAAACTTCGTGGATCAAATTCTTACATGTCGCATGTCATGGTCATAAGGGTGTTGACTTGTAGTTCTTGTTTGGGCAGTTGCTAACATAGTTTCAAGAGCCTCTTCTTCAATGTTGAAGGAAATACGTCAGCTGTTTTTTTGTTTCCTTGTCAGGAAAAATGTTGTCTTTTGATACAGTACTGTTATACTTTATCATATTTTAGTAATCGTTTTGCGATATTTGAATAGTCTAGTCATAGTATTTATCCTAAAATATTTTCTTTCTTTCTGATCATGTTTTCCTCTTCGATTCTATGAATATCTATATTTCAGATGCACTATATTATACATAGTTAAATATAAACTTAAAAGATTCTTAATAGCACTTAGAAATCCACGCAAACCTATCCCACTCAGAAAGATCTACTCATGGTAAGAAACTGTCTCCTACCAACTATAGGAAAACTTACAAGTATTCGAAGAAAGAGAAGTTTCTAGAATGTTTTGTTACCTTCTGAATTTCACTGCTTCATGCAAGGTGAATCACTCTTGAATAATGTAGACGAAGAGGGCAAATGCGATTCGCGCTTAGCGCTTAAACTACTTTAAAGTCAGCTCGTATAAGCCTTCTTACCATCCGATGCATTTTCGATACTACGCGTATAAAAGTTTATAACTAAAAGCGCATCACTTCTTATCTGCTTTCAAGTTCGTTTGCCGCTTGAGATAAGGGAATAGCTGTGTAACTGTCGAACTGAGAGTACCTAACTTTGAGTACACAAAGCTGTTAGCGTTACAGGTAAGGTTAAGTATACTTTGGATTTATATTACTTCTTGTAATTATTCATTTTATACAGCTATCCAGTCAGCTTATTTTATTCCTAAATAGTAGACGACAAAATAAAAAAAACTCCTTGTCAGGGGCTGTTTCACAAATATTCGAATCCCATGCACACGACACCCATACACAGAACAAGCTTTCGTTCCACGACTGGGTTTGTCGTGATGACTAGTGTTCCACCATCAGTGCCACGACGACTCCGGTTGGACCCAAAACTATACGATAAATACGCAAAGGTATTAAACTGATTATGAAGTCTCTTGTTATAGTGACTTTACGGCATTAGTCTTTCAGATATTACGGCAATTGTGACGCCAAAACTCCATTCAAAATTAAATGAGGCATTTAAAAAATAATCGTGTAAATAAAAATTTAATTGAACAAAGAGAGAACCAGCTTACTTCATCTCTTCATTCCAAGCTTTTATTTGATGCAACCACTTCATAAAGAAACTTTCATGAAATGACGCGCGCAAAAAATAATACAAGATTTTTCGTCGCTTACATTTTCGTAAGGCGGAAATTTTCATATCATTTGAGCCCAAAGTGAAGAAGACTCATGAAAGTACACTATTACGAAGCTTATCTTTCACGCAAGTCATAAAAATGGACTGGGGAAAAGGGCTACTTTGCTATATAATACTCTTACGATGACATCAGGGCACCTTAATGCCACTATCAGCCGATTATTGCTACAGTTAAACGATGGTGTTGCTAAAGACCCTATTTCCCTAGGAAATGTCGAGTAGAATGGAAATTGTCGATCTGAATGGCATTTTAAGTTTTACTGTTTACGGACAAAGTGACATTATTAGAAATGCGATAGTTACGACTACTGTGTTAGGACTCTGGTTTATATGTATTTCTAACATTACTGTCAGTATGTTAATAAAGAAAATTGTCTGGGAGAGTAGGCAAACTACTGTTTTGAAGAAGACAAGAATTTGCTACTGGGAAAAGGTTTTTTTCTTTAATTTGGTTTGGTTGACTGCCAAGTTAGTTGACTATACAAATAAGTGCGAATGCAAGACTAGACTGGAATAATAGCGTATTATATTAAGTATAATGCAAGAGGCGTAAGTACTGATGCAACAAGATTTTTTTCAGGGTATTGTGGCAAAAAACCAAGTAAAACCTTGTTGTTTCTACTAACTTACCTATAGTTTTGGAGATATATTATGTACACGTAAGTAAGAACCTTCGTCCTTCGTTATAATTTCCAAATGGTGACAAATGCACTGGTTTGGATATTGTCTCTTGTCTGATGCCTACAGCATCCCCAGTGGTAATGGTACAAGTAGCGTATAACCGCTTCAGGATTCATTTTACAGTATTTGGTTAATCGTTTGTAGGGTACCCAAAAGATAAAAATAATGACTGATATATTAAATTTGATTTTAATCTTTTAACTTGTAATTGTTCACCCGTTTATTACTACACTGATCAAAATAATCCATACTACGTCTATACAACTTGAATTATATTCTTTACTGAGTTGTATACATAACTCAATTACACCATACTTTTAACTTAAGGCAGCTGTGAAACAATGTTAGTTTTCAAAAAGAAAAATAACCGGCGAAGTCTGATGAAGGCGAAGTTTTTAAAGTTGATTAGTAAGTTCGTGTTATAATTTACTCTTATTAACAAACCTTGGAAAATGTGGTTGTTTATTGCTTTTCTGTTGGAGGAGAAAGATTAAAAGAATTAAGATTATAAGATTTTGAAGAGGAAATATGACTAGTTAAGATTTTTTATATGACGAGACTCAAACGTTCGCTACGTGTGCTTAGGATCATGGCTTATGAACTCTTGTGTATGAAGATTCCATACAATTTATGCAGTAGAGAAAGAGTAATATTTTGTTGCATAATTAGCAACAATCTTAAATGTTTATGTTATACTGTTTTTCAGTATTTGTTATTACAGCAGCAAGAACAGGGATCACATGGACACCTTTTCAGCTCTGAAACCCATAGTTGATGAATTAAAGTCTGTCATAGGTCGGTGATAGACAGCGATGCCTTGGGTCCCATTTTACAAAACACTGTGCATGGGTAACGCAATCATATAATTTACCTTCGACATTTTTGACATACCCGAAATATAATGATGAAAAGCGATATTACTTTTTTTCATCGTCTTTCACTATAGACAGAAAATCGTTAATCGGTATAAGTAATATAAATAAATGTAATTCCTGTAAAAATACATAAGCAGCATACGCGCGAGTCGGACTTCGAAACCTGATTCCATAATATATTTATGTTAACGCATCAAATGCTTAAAAAGAAGATCAAAATTAAGCAACGTTTTTTTAAGATTATAATTATTTTGGGTGAAAAATAAATTATTGAGTGTCTTCAAATTTAAATACATTTGTTTAACTTATACGTACCGAAAATTTTGTGCCGCGAGTCCGACACGTATTTGACCGGTTATTATCTCTGGCAAACATTTTTCAGAACTCGATCAATCCCTGTAAAAAGTACCTACGTGATGTAACCTAGCCAGTACGAGACGATACCCTATCTATTCCACTCCAGAACAATGGGGCACAAGCACACTCCTCAGTTAATGACTGAATGATACTTACAATCAGAGCACTAATGGTGGATTGATTTATCTTCGAAAGCTTTGTATTTTTCTTCACCTACTGCTACTATTCAGTACGGTTTTTTCCTGATACGAAGATATGTTTTGTAAAGACTACAGAGGTTATTGATGAGAAATCGATTTAGTGTTTTTGTTCACATTTACGTGCATTGCACTTTTGTAAAATGGTCTCAAATATGGAATATTTTTTCACGGAATTAAATAAGCCAAGCCAAGGAAATGCTAACTACAAACTCGTCTTTATGACCGTAAAAAATTAATTGATTTAGTGTTTTGAGTTGTACCACCAACAGAAATACAGCATCTGTAAAAAAATTGACTGTCTAGCTATCATAGGTCATGAGTGATAGACTGAGGGATAGACGGACAGGCAGTGGTGTCTCAGTATTGGACTACCATTTTTACGCTAGTGTTAAAAATAAAGCAAGTGCACAGCTTGTTCCGGGTTTAATCTCCGCATAAAATATTATTTAAAATTCCTCTTGTAACCGCTTTGCAAGAACATAATTCAATGACTACATAAATTAGTACAAAAATCACAGGATTAGAATATTAATAAAACAAGTTTCATTTTATAGGGGATAGAAAAGATCAAGAGTAAGTAGCTTCGGAACAGGGATGTAATATTAACTGAAAACCCTCATTCAGTGTAAACAGGGCACAAAAAACATAAGCTCGACTTTGTATTTTTCATGACTTTGTTTACTCTCCTCATTTCGTCCAACAGTATATAATCCCTGGACCTGTTACAGGAAGAAATTGTATGGAAAGTTCTGAGCGGAGATTTTGACGGTAAAATGTGGATTTATTTTTTTACAACTTATTATCAACTTAATTTCATTTATGATTCATAACTGAAACACAATCATTGGGTACAAAGGAGAGACGTTGCTTGTTGGCTATATACACCGTGAATTTTTAGCCGTCTTACAAAAGCAGCCCAGTTCATGTATCCAATGACTAGAACACGTTCATGATAAAAAAATAGGTATTTAAGAGATTTGAAAAAAATGCAATTTTTATTAAATATTACGATGCAATTCGTAGTTTTTTAGAAACAGATCTGTTGCGAGCGCGGTCTGAGCCTTGTAACAATGGTGAGGGGCGCGGGCGGCGGCGTTTTATCATTTTTAAGAGTATATTTCAGATTTCTCTTGTTTAATTTTTCTTTGTACTTACTATCTTAGTTGATGATTAAAAATAATAATCGCACCTAGGGGTATTTTACGTTGGATACATGAACTGGGCTGCTTTTGTAAGACGACAAAAAAATCACCGTGTAGTGCTTTTATGTCGGCATTTTTTAAAGACTTCTCATGCTTAGGATAAAATCAAAGAAAAAAAAATGTATTTTTAAAATTTGCAAAATCAGATGTTGGGCTATACGAAGTGTCCAAAGATTTCGTTGAGTGT
This sequence comes from Trichoplusia ni, assembly GCF_003590095.1. Lineage (NCBI taxonomy): Eukaryota > Metazoa > Arthropoda > Insecta > Lepidoptera > Noctuidae > Trichoplusia > Trichoplusia ni. Next base: position 4,923,065 of record NC_039496.1, read on the forward strand.
CTTTGCATTTTAACTTGACATTTCTAATCAAGATTTTTTACTGAAATATTTGTTTGTTACGTTGTTTCCCAAGAGCCAATACAAAACAAGACACTTAAAATAAAGGAGTAATCGTTAACGTGGAAGTACTTTCCTTCCTATCCATCAAATATCATCGTAGCTAGCAGAACCTTTTAACGTTTTACGTGAATCGAAGAAAAAGGTATCACCTGATCCATTATTGTTCGTTCGAGCACAAGGAAATAATAAAAAAGGGACTAAAATCTGAAAAGGTCTTTCGAGTTTCGACATAACAAGTTCCCACAATATTTGATTTCCGTATAATTGATTACATTACCCACTTCCTTTTTACTTGAAAGTTTATTTTGCTTTGTATTTTTGAAGGAAACATTGTGTAGAATGTACTTAATGTAGAAGTTTTAATTTAAAACAATATAATGATGAGTAAGTTAGAAACAAAATTTAGAAACTGTCTATGTTTGTACTTGTGTCTGTTATCACCCGTCAAAAACGTGATGTAATTTTCGACGCCGATGAGTTGTAGTACTGACAGTATAAAATAATAAAATAATTAAAAATCTCTGATCTGATAGTGGTGATCGATCAATCAGAGCGTCGGACAATGATTGTTGACATCACCATCCCCCATGACAAGAACCTCGTGAAAGCAGAAAAAGAAAAACAATTGAAATATTTGGATTTAGCTCACGAGGTTGTCGACTTGTGGGAGGTGGACTCGGCAATCATTGTCCCGATAGTCGTAAGTGCCAATGGCTTAATAGCCAAGAGCCTCGATCAACATCTTCGGAGGCTATCGTTGGGCGTTTGGGTCAAGGTTTTGATTCAGAAAGCGGTACCTCTAGACACGGCGCGCATCGTGAGGAGGTTCCTCTCTCTGGAGCCCTGACCACCGGCAGCTTCGGCCCTGTTCCCGTTGCCAGGTTGACACTATTTTTTATATTTTTAAATATATGTTGTTTTTTTTATATACCTATATTTAAAAATGTAATTTATATGTTATATAATTTAAATAAAGGAAATAAATAAAAATAAAAATCTTTTATTCATAGACTACATAGGCCCACAGAGTTAGTAATATTGTTAACTTAAGTTTAGAATTCTTTTTCGTGATATTTAGTTCTTGTATGGAGACAATGTTTCTTGGAAGTTTCCGTAAAAGCTGTGTACCTTTGCTTACCAGTTTTACTGAAGTTTTTTGTTCCAAGAAGTTATTATGGTTTTAAAATATTTTTGTTCAATTAAATAGCCTTTGAAGATCTTTTTGCCTTCTTAGGACTCCTTAGAATTTATTAGAAAGACTACTTGACCCAGCAATAAAATTAACAGTAATGTAATACATTCAGCCGTTATTCGTGGTAATATAAAGATCGTCTTAGAAATGACTTTCATATTCCTGAAAATCTTAATAAACAAATTAAGAATTTCAGGAAGGAAGTTCGTAAACCTCGTTTCTCCATATACTCAGAAAACACAGGTTTTCTTGTTTATTAAGGTCTAACAAATAACTTAATGGCCCACTGGAGGCTTAAGAGGAAAATTCAATACCTCAAAAAACTAGGTCTAAACTTTGTTAGGGAATCAACGGTTTAGGGTTGATGGTTTAGGTATTTTTAATGCTTGTAAAACGAGAGGTCAAAAAAGTGATTATAAGTTCTTTAGACACGGATACATAACTTTTATCTTTGTACTATTTTTGAAATCATGTTTTTACTCATACCGGTACGTAAATGATCAAATAAAATTATCACACGTGCTAAATACCTAATGCAATAAGCACATGTAGACTTATCCCACCATCCCCACTTACCTAAAACAATCACTTTAGTATCAGCACTTGCAAACGACAAAACAACTCGAACGCAATTCTCGAGCACCGGAATGCCTACTCGATTTACATTAAGGTTATTTGCGATACATCCGTGAATACAAATGGGATCAAACCCTCGGCGGGATAATGCGTGACAGAATAAAAATTGCAGCTGGGAACAATCACAATGGCTTCTGAGGGCCTACTACTACATACTAAAGCAATTTGACTGCAGTTGCTGAAGAGAGATGGCACGATACGCAATGTAGAGCATTGTCTCGTTTCCTCAACCCCAATAATATTGTTTCAACAGCTGATGGTAGGCTCCCGGTACAGTAATTACCTCAAGTTTCACGTACAGCGGGAAAAACAAAGAGTGACGTATCTAGATTTTTATTACGCTGCTATTTTCGCTTAAAGTTCTGCGAGGAAAATGTCATGCGGTTTTAATTTAAGCTTCGCTTAGACAATCCAATTATGACACTCACCCGAAAAATGAATTACTGTGAGTTTGTTATTCGATTTGTTTTCATACTATTTCTTTGTGGCGAAAATTGGAGGAGGCCTATGTCCAGCACCGTATTGCCATTATATTTTAAATAATTTGAGAACCAAGTTTTGATTACATATCTGCCCGTGATTAAATCAAAGTTTTACTCTTCTCCTCGTTAATTTCGAAAACAATATGCTTTTACATATCAGGATTGGAATGCAACTTATGCAAGGGGTAGGAGAGAATGACATAACCGAAGAAAACCGATGCCACATAGACGTAAACTTAAAAAAGATCCAGCATAGGTAAATAATTTCGTCCGTAATTAGGTCCTCACGGGAGTCAAACATTCAACCAAAACCCAGTAGCAGGCTAAATCTGTGTTACACTGGCCGTCCATTACCGTAGTTCGGGGAAAGGCTAACTAAATGTCTTTCTCAGAATTACTCTACATATGAGATCGAAAATATAGATCCATTTGAATGAAACCCGTACCGTGAACTCAATGTCAGCTGCAGATACTGATCAGTCTCGCTGTATTTAGTTACATTCGACATTCAAAGCAATATTCCAATCAAATCGTTCATAAATCCAATCACTACGGCCGCATGCTTCAGGAACTACGCTGATTGCAAAATTTTCCCTGAAGATCGCACTGGGAAAGAAAGCGGATTTGATATTAGATGACAAACGGAATAAAACTTGTCAGTTTCAAAATAAGTTAATTATAAACTTTTTAATTCCAAATGAATTTATATTTTAATAATTTTATGTTATAAACGAATTCGATTTTTGACTTTTATCGACTACTAGCTATTGCCCGCGACTTCGTCCCCGTGGGTAGAAGATATAAGTTGTGATTTATACCTCCTGTGTATCTTCGCTCCTATTAGTCACAGCGTGATGGTTTATAGCCTAAAGCCTTCCTCGATGAATGGTCTATTCAACACTAAAAGAATTTTTCAATTTGGATCAGTAGTTCCTGAGATAAGCGCGTTCAAACAAACAAACAAACTCTTCAGCTTTATATATTAGTATAGATTAAAAAGAGTATAATTATTCTATTCGTGTTAGTGTCAAAATTGTAATATTATTCCGCCATCATTCAATTTATGGACGCAAGTTCACAATGTCGAACCGAATATTTTTATAATATGGAATCCTCAAAAAAAAAATGTTTTCTGCGGTGTAGGTACAATATTATAATTATAAAGGGTTAAAAGACTTTACGTTAAATATGATATCTTCCAGTCTAACATGATGGAGCTAGATATCAGTGTTTAGTAAATTAAATCCTGGTTTTTGGTATAAATTAATTGTGACATTATTTATATATCTTTACGCTCTTTGCACTTCTATTAATAAGAGAGACCATGGTCCTCAGAATCGCGATCCAATAGAAGCAATTAGTGAGTAAGTTTTTCTATAAATATCCTCTTTCCATCACAACCTTTTTCCTTTCTGATAGTAACTTGGGTCGAACTAAAACACCTCTTATAAGACCGGTCAAGTGCTACTTGTACTCGAAATGGGTCCGCAGAATCATATTATAATTTATATTTTTATTTAAAGTATGACGTAGTCAAGTATATAACGTATAAACGTGGACACGCTATCCGCAATAGAGTAAAAACTGACAAAATTTCATTTCTTATCATACGATAAGATACAACCTTTTGATAGATAGACTGACAGATAGCAGAGGTTTAGTAAAAGGGTCCCGTTCGCACCCTCTGGGTACAGATCCCTAAAAAGTAGTGAAGAGCCGCCATTCGTTTGCGGCTGTCATCAATTGTCGCTAGGTAGATTACTGGGTTGCGATGTATGGGCTTTACCGCTCACTAGATTAGTAAGGATTTGGCTAGTGTACGGATTATTTAGGCGGCCGCTGGATACGTATAGTCAGCTTTGTCGATGATTCATGTTGCAGGTAATTAATAATGAATTTTTCAGTAAAATAAATACTCGGATCTGTGGTTACGTTTTCAAGGCTTTACAGGATAGGTTTTGTGAGGTTTTGCGACCCATACAGTAGAGGTATTGTGATTGAGCCCCAGCATTGGCCCTTGACAGGCTGAAATTCATGATTGATTAATTGACAATAGAGGTTAGTTTTAAGCCAGTTTATTTATAAAGTGTAAATATATATTTTTTACAACTCTTGCTCTAAGGTGCTTAGTCCTTATGACGAGCGATGTTTAACAAACATCCAAGTCGCTTGCAAAAAATATCCATTCAAAGACCAGATCACTTACAAAACCGAATATATCTATCGTAATTTAATTCCTTATAATTATACAATATAAGACATAACTGATGAGATTTCTTCTATATTCAGCCACTATAAATAAAGCAATTAAATCACACTACTTAAAAACTACATGCTTTTAGCGAAAAACGCCCTTTAAATTTTCCAACTTTAAGTGATACAAAATAATTCGTCTTTTACACGCTTTTAATTTAAATAGTTAAGTTAAACGCTCGCTCTGGTTAAAACGAAGTTGTGTTATAAACGGCTGACATAATCATCTGTGCCCCTTCACTGAATGGACTTTACAATCGTTTGGGGAAATTGCGGATGAAAATTGAAAGCCCATGGTTCTTCTACTTGAAACTTTTAATATTGTTTCATGTTATATAAAATAAATAAATGCGGACAACATCACATACATTGTTCTGAACCCAAAGTAAGTTGCTAAAGCACTTGTGTTATGGAATTTAGATACAACGAAGGTACCACAAACACCCAGACCCGAGACAATATAGAAAATGTGATTTTTTTACATTGACCCGACCGGGGATCGAACCCAGGACCTCAGAGCTAGCGACGCCTTGAAACCGGTGCGTACGCCACTCGACCACGGAGGTCGTCGATATATATATACATATATATGAAAGTGAAATGTAGCTTTGTTATATCGTTTCGATTCGTTGAATAGTATTTGGCCGGTTAGTCTCTGCGGACCTTGAACATTCAGATGAAAATGTACATGAATCATCATCATCATCGTTCTACTGTCCTTAGCCCAATTATGATTTTGGGTTGGCGCAACATGTTTTCTCCTTCCTTACCATCTGACGTCATCTCACAAGAAACATTCTGGATCATGGATATAGTACTTTAAGTCAATGCAAAACATCACACGACTCGTTACTTATCACACGTATAATTCAATCAAAGGAGCTTCATAACCGTGTACTTGGCAAGCCGGCAAACCAGAAACAGTTCAAGCAGTTTTAAGTAAAATTAAAAACTACGTCAAATCATGTTCAATCGTCTTGAGAGTCTTCGTTTATTACTAACCAAATGCAGAGTGACCTATATTCATGCTCTGTTTATTAAACAAGAGGTAGTTATATGGCCCGTACTACAAGACAAGTATGTAAGACAGTAAGGCAATTATAATATAGTTTTACCAATTACAATAGAACTCAATCAAATGTAAATAATGTAACTTAACGTGTTGAAATACACTACATAGTGACAAAATTAGCCAATAATGTAAAGGTCAATATTTTTTTCTTGTTTCGTACCCAATACTCAGCTATCCATCCGTCCGGAACCAGGTTGTATCTCATGAACGCGAGCATGACAGCTAAATAGTTGAAATTTTTAAATCATGTTTCTTTGTTGCCGCTATAAGCTAAACCTAAAAATAAATAGAGGTTAAGCAACGTTTGTAAGGGTCATAGATTGGTGGGATGACAATGACACGATTTTAGCTTTAAAAACTTATAGAGGAGGAGGAGAAATACATATCCGGTTATTGCTTAGATTGTCAGACATGCTTTGTATACAAACACTGAAACTCTAATTAACATACAAATTATTATCAACTTATGTAACTGTATTTTCCGAACTATAAATCATACATACTGTGAATACTATATTTAATACAACGATCAACCGTAATTTAAATTCGTTTTCGCAATACACTGAAAATTCACGTATCAACATATTTCATGTCATGGGTATGAAGTAAAAATCCGTCTCGTTTATTTACATAAAGTTACATTATAGTACTTCACTGTATTTAAATGGGTATGAGTTCACCCCGAAGAGAAACCTTGAATTAATATAATATTAATATTAGTTCTAAAGTGAGAATACACACCTATAAATAATTTCCTTTAAACATTTCCAGGTGTAATATGGATTTAAAAAAACTAGCTGTCACTCGCTGCTAAGTCTGCGTGGATATTGGCTGTCACTGTAAATAATAATTCTAGGATATAATTTAACTCTGTGCCTCACAATTTGTTCAGAGAGTCTAGCATCACGCCTTAAAGTAATATCATGCTTGTGAAAGCGTGACAGCGCAATATACGGTGTAGAGCGACATCTCCCTTCCACGCAATAATATTATAGTTATAATATTATGACGAAGCTTCCAGTGGTTTTTTCTTGAAAGAGTGTCAAACATGTTCATAAAACTTTAGCATTCGTAATATTACTGTATCGTAAGATTTGAGGCACAATTAAAACATAGTTGCCGTCGACTCTACCTGTATACACGGTGATTTTTTGTCGTCTTACAAAATGAGCCCAGTTCATGCATCCGACGTAAAATACCCCTAGGCCCGATTATTATTTTTTTATCATCAACTAGTATAATAAGTACGAAGAAAAATTAAACAAGAGAAATCTGAAAATACTCTTAAAACTGATAAAAACGCCGCCGCCCGCGCCCCTCTCATTGCTACAAGGCTCGGATCGCACTCGCAACAGAGCTGTGTTTCTAAAAAACTACGAATTGCATCATAATATTGAATAAAAAAAAAAAAAAAAAGTATTGAAATCTCATAAATACCTAATTTTTTATCATGAACGTGTTCTAGTCATTTGATACATGAACTGGGCTGCTTTTGTAAGACGACTAAAAATCACGGTGTATAAAGATTGCATAACTATTGTTAAGTCATGTAAATTTCAATACAGCAAATACTGATTACAAATTATCTTTATTAATTTCTGTCTGCTGTAGCATAAAATCCTCATTGTTTCGAATTGAATTCCCAAAAAATACGTAGAGACCCGATTGTCATTTAAAACAGTTACCTCGACAATTCGCTTTCGTCGTATGCAAATTGTAACGATTAAATTGTAGAGCAACAGAACAAAATAATACCATTTCACGGTGACAATATTGGTCGAAATATTTCCATCTTCAATTTGGGAAAATAATAATTATTTATTATTGTTTTGTACCTATAACCATTTTAGTTAAGATGATTATATCTTTCCCTGTAAACCTCAATACCTAAATTTTCTTGTAACTATTCGTAAAAACTAAACAGTTTTGCTTATCGTCAGTCTTAACTTATCATATTTCCATGGATATGAAAATGTATCGTAACTGAGGGTTCTGTAAAAAGAGTTTAGTTTTGTTTTGAATTATTTGTTATTACATCAGTGTGATAAGCCTGGCAACGAATGGCCTATCACAGGAGTATCTTACGATTTGATAGACGGACACACAGGGCATCGGCTTGTATAGGATTCCGTTTTTACCCTTTGGTTACGAAAACCCAAATAATAGGAGGACCCAAAAATGAGAACAGCTTTATAAGCCCATACTAGAGCGAATTAACCGTAACAAGCTGTAATAACCCATGCAAGATGATACATAGCTCGTCTGTAGCAAAAAATGGGAATACAATTCCGTTCTTCCCGAGCAAAACGGAGTGGGTGGCTAGTTTCGTTTATAAAACAGTTTTACACTGGCATCTAAAGTTCTAGTCCTTAAAATTTTCCTGTTGTAATTTGGCAGTATTTACGTAATAATTGTCGTAGCGTGAATTTTAAGTTTTCAAGTTATTATTCCTCATGGGCCCGTAAAAGACATTAAGAAAAGTTGGGTTTCAAGAGTAATTGCTATGGTGCTAAGAAAGAGATTCTAAATTAGTTTTGAATAATTAAATTTTACAGAGTAATATTTAGATTTTGAAATTGTAAATTTAAAAACTAAACATTATACATATTCATTTATCGACCTCTCTACAGATAGTAGTAGCCTTAGGTACTGTAACGGAGATCCTGAGATCAATTCTCATTCAAAACAAAAAAGGTATGATCATTGATTGTGTGTTGTCGTGAGATTTTATATTATTGTTGCGGATAGATAACACCACATTTGAGACAGACCGCTGGTCTGGACGATGACACAAACGATGTTCCTATGAATCACAGCAGTAACAACCTAAAATACGTGCACGTACCTTGGTCTGCTATGTCTGCTGCCGATGCTCCGCCGTGCAATGATTCGAAGACGGCGTAAAAAATTTGTGTTAACGGACGAGCGTTTTGTAGCTCCACAAAGCGACAGACGCGCCTATGGGTAACGAGTACGTCACGTATGACAGCCGTAATGATAGCTGCGATTGCTACCGCTGAAAATCCATTGAACCATCGTGTGTTGCCCGTTTAGAAATTAAGAGGAATAAAAATATGGAATTTTATGATAACGAAACACATTGTGTCTAATACTTATAATACAAACTTTACTTTGTCTGAGACTAGATGGCGCTGTGCCGGAATATGATTATTATAATACTAACAGCAATATCGCTAGGCTTTCTTTGACAAAACCCTGCGCTTTCATCTTTCAGGTTACCGTTTTTGCCTCCTATAGCAATATCTCGCCACATGGTCCACACTTGTGAATATCCCGTCGGCTCCTGTTTACCTGGTTGTTTGTCCTGGTTTACCTATCTGGATTGTGTGTTTGTTTGGTCGTCTCGATTGACAACTCAAACGATGATCAATATGTACAAATAACCGCTATACACATATAAAATATTCAGCAGCTCTTGTTGACACAAACGTTCATACAGCTCGAAAGAATTGGTAATAAGAGTGATTTATTGAGGAATTCGATATTATTAGGATTGAAATGAAAATTGTGGATGGCTTGTTGTGTCCTAATCTAAGCTGGATATTAAATAAAAATGTCCTTGATCATATAAAACATTCTGAACGAAACCATTGCGTGATTTATTTCGACGCGAACATCTTCTACGTGGTTGACCAAAGTCGTTAGACGAATGTTTGAATATTTTTGGCAAAACTCACGAAAATTGTTTCATAAATTCTGCAACTACAAAAATCGGTCTTCTGGGTGTCTAAATTATGTTTTTACTATTTCTTATGTATCTGATAGCTGTTCAAAAGCTATAAACCTAACGAATTATGTAATTCAAGTTGATATAATCGTTGCCATTTGACTTAATGACGTCACCGCCTCATTTAAATTACAGCAACCAGACGTTTCAAATGGGCTTCTCGTGTCTATTATATTAATTATTAATTTGAGACCCCTGAAAGCTTTAGTATAATTATATTGCGTATTTGTACATATTTTAATTACATTAAATGAAGCTACTGTGTTGCAAAGGTATAATAACCAGTTCCTGGTAAGCGTTTTTTGGAAAATATGTTTTATACTCTAGGCAATAGAGTGCATATTATCTTACAGGAATTACATCTTCTCAGGAACAAAACATACTTAATCTTACCTATGGCTTTGTGATTTCCGATTCCGAGAGAAATCGATTTCCGTACGAAGAAACTCAAACATTATAATTACAAACCAAAAGGCACATCCAAAGTTGGTTCAAACCTTTGTTGATTACGCAAATGTTTGTGAAAACATAATTATGAAAAATGGACGCCTGAAATCATTTATTATTTCGTATTATTGTATTAGAAAATGTTCACCAATTACTATTATTGTGCGTTCAGCGACCTTTCACCTATGAATCAATTACAGCTATTATAATCTAACGAAACACAATTAATTTATTTCGTATTGCTGAATCAGTTTCGATATAATTTTCGCAGTCAGTGATGCAAATAATTCAATTTAATTATGTAAGCATTTCATTGACTTATTACAGTGGTCGAGTAAAGATAATAAGCGTGGTAAATTGTTTCATTAGTTACCTAATTATAATACTGGAATGTTCATAATATGATAATTAGTTTGGAGTGCATTAAGCATTGGAGGAGGAGCTTGTGGCTAAGCTATAACTGCACAAGTTGACGATCAAAGGTTAAGCTAGTCATCACTCAAGATGCTCATGTTTGCCATAACAAGGCACGGTTATTTGTGGGTCGCGACTGTTATTCATTTTTTTAATTGGTAGTCAGAAGCTAGAAAGTGTGACTACCAGTCTAACTAAGGGGTATCGTGTGGCCCATTTACTTGGGTTCAATAGGTCAGATAGTCCGTCGCTCCTTGAAAAACCCCCTGAAAGGATAGATGTTCATTTGGATAGTTCAGTTTAAAACTAAAGGTAACACACCCTTAATCGTATTCCACGTATGTCAAACCTACTAATAGAAAAAGCCTAATCATATTCTGACAAACTAGAACAAAACAACATCAAAATATCAACATTAAAGACAGAAGTTAGACAAAGGTCTTACCATAATCATTAGTTTTAATATTTGTTAAGGGCAACAGAAGTACATCATCTGTGACAAATTTCTATCTATCACAGTTCATGAGATAAAACAGATGAAGAGATAGCGGAGCCTCTATAATTGAGATCCATTTTCAAACCTTTGTATACGGTACCCTAAGCCCCACATTTAAAGGCTATGAAATTTATTTTAAAATAAATTGGCTTTTAAAGCCATTATTTTTACAGTGCATTTATGTTTACTCTTCTACACCATAAAAGTTTTTAGCAAAATGTTCGTTAAACACAAGTTAGCTGTTTTTAATTATCACTTAAACGTTTTGTTATTAATGTACAAAGAAAACAAATTTATGAATAATGGGTTTTTAGACGCTCAAAAAATATGCTTTCCATGAAAAATTGCAACTTTTTATTTTTTGCACTATAATTTTAAAACGGTTTTCATGGGAATATTTTTAAACGTACTTAGTTAGATTAATTTATTGCATATTTACAGGTCTTAAATTATATTAGGGTATTAAAGCTAGTTTGTGGATTTGTTATTGAAACTTATTTAAAGACTATGTTTTTGTAAAGGCATGAGATAACTTACACAATACACTCGCATCTATTTATCGTAATGGACCGACTAGTTTCAGACCTAATTAGAGTCCTTAGTAATCCATCAGAAGCTGACACTACGGTGAATTCGCAATTCGAATTACGTCTTGGATATCCCTATACATACACAACTGTTTATACAATACTCCTTTTCACTCCTATATACAATTAATATTAAGTAATAGGTACCTAGTTAATTTTATACATTTTTGATCTCACAGACAAACAGTGTGTACTGTTTCGTGAGACACTATGCTATATCATAAGTATAACATAACATATGTACCTTTTATAATTGAACTAACTGTTGCCCGCGACTTCGTCCGCGTGTTTAGAAGATATAAGTTATGATTTACATGTGCCCTGTTTTTTCCACATTTTCCACTGTATCTTTGCTTCTATTAGTCGCAGCGTGATGGTATACGGCCTAAAACCTTCCTCGATGAATGATCTATTGAACACAAAAATATTTTTTTCAATTAGAACCAGTAGTTCTTGAGATTAGCGCGTTAAAACAAACAAACAAACTCTTCAGCTTTATATATTAGTAGTATAGATTAAAAATAAATGAATAATAAATACGCGTTGTGTATACTACTTGTAAAGTACATATTGTCAGCCATGTTGACTTATAGTACCTATACCTTCATACATTCTACTGGCATCCAGTCTAAAGCATAGCCTATTATTCTTTACTAATTAAATAGAAAGTGGGAGTAAAACAATTCGATTTACATCAAAGTAAAACTTTAGTGAGCTCGAACTTAATTACAATTACTTAATTATAGTGTACAATTATATTTATGTCTATTAAAATGTTTCTGACTAAATTATATTGTCTCTGAGGTTAAAATTCAGAACAAAGAGAGTCACAGAAATTGTTTTTAAATACAGTAATTTCAACAAATAAATGTAAATACTCGTATATCAGTTTAAGTCAAGTGCATTCATTCTTTATTTAATCCCGTGATCAGAAGGCTGGTCTGTTTTTGTTCAAAGAATTACCATTGCCGTTTACCAGCCTTCTGGGCACGTTTTCTGCCTTCGACAGGGATAAAGATTCTTCTGTGAATCTTTTTTTACGCTTTTTAGTAGAACATTTTTATTTTCAATTTTAATTCAATATAGTTATGCAATAATATATAAGGTTTTACATTAAGAATAAGTATATTAATAGTTTTATACAAAAATGCTCTGGTTCTTCTAATTATTAAAAAAATACTGGTTTGAAGTAACGTTACTATATATGGCCATCTTGTTGATCTCTGAAAATAATACAATCTGCCAGTAAATGAATAAAAAACGCTTCATATATTCTTTGTTAATTTAATATTTTTTACAGATCCACTCTCAACTCATCGTAAATAAATTACTCCGAATACTCCCTTACTTAAATACATCGCATTCCAGCAAATAAATCGCATGTGACGTGATGACGTCACACGACTTTAACCATAGTAATCTGCTCTGAAGTATTTCGTCACTGATGCATTTTAATTAAAAAGTCAACTTCTCACGTAGATCGCTCAATGTCACAGCGACAACTGACACTCGACGTAAAGTTCAAACGACGCCAGCGGCTGTAATATAGCATTAAAGCGAAAATCGCAATGATATTGCTTTTGCATGCATTTTCATTGGATAAGCATCGTCTGAGGGCCTTTATAATGTGACATCAGCATTAGAATAGAAAATGAGTCGAAATTTTAAATGTATTTGAATGACATTGCTTTTCGACAAGTGACTTTGACTTTTTACGATACCCACACTTTTATTGTTGTGTCGCGGGTGTTTCACGACATAGAATAGGTGGTTACGGATCACACAAATGCTTGTCCTACGCTTGGATCGAACTCGAGATACATTACGCATGACGCGTTTGTGTCCTTTACTACTCGGCCATCCGTGCAGTCAAACATCGAGTAATTTGTATATTTAGAGTGGCTGTTAATATTTTACCATTATTAAAAAAATGTAGCAATACTAGCAATATAGCTCCTAGTAAACGATTTCTTCAAGTTTATTTGAGCATTGTTATTGTGGGGCTAAATGCTATTCTTTTTGATAGCCTAAACATTACTCGTAGACTTCAGCTCGTCATATTCCTAGCATCTCGTTCTCTAAGCCATGTTGTTTCAGTTAATTATTTTCTATTGTGATGGATAAAATCGGGCCGAGGTAAGTTTATTTTATACCAGTATAATGCCAACCAAATACGCTTTTCCTTCACCACTTGTGTTACATAATAATTTACCATCTAAAGAGGTTATAATTTACAGTACGACTCCGCAAGCATTTACTTTACTCAGGAATGCTAAACAATAACCAAATAGTTTAATAACGCTCCCTTACCTGAGGTTACTACGCTGTTTATTCAGGATTTACATTACATTTAATAGTACGCGGTTTGCGGTGAACTACATATTGTAGCAGCACGCCCAATACCTCATAAAAAGCAATTTATGCGCGCCGTATCTTGTACTATTAAACCTCTATTGTGCCCCCTATAAAGGCTTTCATGTGATGATCGAAGCTCTGCAGACTTGTATAAAACCTTCTTGTTGATGTACTGTATTCTACTTGCAGTATATATGTTAAAATTCTGAAGTTTATATATTCTTAAATACCCACTTGGGAGAAGTCACATGCAACGGCTAGTTTCAAATAAAGGAAATTTTTACCTGTTTAATATTATTTCCAGCTTCTAAAAATAATCCTTGTCGCTATTCGTCGCTGTGGACACGCAACAAATATTACTTTTTACCTGTACCGCGGAAAAGGATCTTAAGCCGTAATCATTACGCGAGGTAACTTCGCTATCTGTTAGTACGTATAATAGCGAACAAAAATTTAATAAAATCGTCCACAGCTTCCAGTTTCGTAGAAAAAAAATATTGTTCGGTATTTATTTATTTTTCTCAAGTCCTTTTCACGTCAGAAAAGATAAGGCAACGATGAAAACTCAAAAGGGTCGCGATCACAAAGAACGACGTAATAATGACGTAAATTTTTGGCATAATTTTAATTAAAGCCTAATTTGCGACATTCACAAACTGGAAAATTACCCTTTGCAGGTGAAATTTTTGCTGAAAAAGATACGTAAATTACTTGCTCAAGCACGTAAAAGAAATAAAGGTTAGTATGTGGTAGCCCACGTGCGGAAAAGGAATAAAAGATACGAATACACGAGTAAGCTGTTCCATAATTAAAATGTATTTAATTATTTAAATAGGGTATTTTGTTTCAGAGTGAGTATTTTCTGTTTTAATATAAGGGTGGGGATTAAGAGCAATTAAGAGTTATATTTATTATTACAACACAAGAGATAATACCGGTATAATAGACGAATTAATTTTAATAATACTAATTGATAGTTTAGAATGTTTTTAGTAAACATTAACGTAACAAACATAAATTGGTATCATATATTCTATTCCCACTTAAAAGAGATAAACTTTGAAAATAGCACTTTAGCAAGAAATACCCTGAGAGGCAATTGGTATTACGTTACCAACTTTGACTGCATGGATAGCTTATTGTTTTTACCACTGGTGGTATCACTATGCCTAGCACCCTGTTAGCGATATGTTGCATCCACGGATGTTTGTTCTGAGTCTAGTCATTACTCTTTGAAGAGGGAGTCGTCTTCCAAAAATGATTCAGACGTCAATCGATTTTATTTTGAAAATGTATTATTTTCCTTATTCTGGGCCGCAGGCTGGTTCCATGCGGCCCAGTATAGAGAGTCGTGGAAGGATTTGGGGGAGGCCTTTGCCCAGCAGTGGGACACAGTGGGCTAGGGAAAAAAACCCTTATTATTTCTGTAGGCATAGGATGCGACCTACTGGCCAAACACACATTTTATAATTCATTCACTTCACATCAAGCAATTTTTATGTGGCTTAATGTATTTAGCCATAAAGTCGTTATGTAACCTTCAAACTGCGAGGCTATTTGGCTTATCTACATTACATTTTAAGACACCCTAATTACCGAGATACGGCCTAAGCTATCAGTTTAATCTGTAAATACATCAAAATAAAGCCTTAAAGAAAATCTATTTAAGTAAAATAAAGAAGCTTGGAGTAGCTAAGAAGGTCGTTTTGCATAATCATAATATGTTATGAAGGCTCATCGGATTTGGGCTCCTATTATGATGTCTAAGTGGGCAAAGCTGTTACACGGTGGTACACTCTGTAAAGTGCTATCAGTATGTCACATTTCCACAATTTCAACATAATACCTAGAGGTGTTTTTTTTTGGACTTCAGACGTTTTGAAATCATTTAGTGTTCTCATTTTTTAAAGTCAAGGATATGAATTCCTAAACGTCAAAATTGTAGTCGCTAACTGTCAGTGATTTTGTTTAATGGACTTCAAAGACGGCGTAAGAAAATACATGAGCGTTATTGGAAATCCATTCTGAGACTAAATTAAGAATTTCGTGCTTTTATGCATTATTCGATTAGAACTTTTTTTAATAAATTGCTATCCTAGTTGTAAATAGAAGGAATGTCAAAAGTCTCAAATTTGATCCCAAGATCGACTCTGCGAATGTTGTGTGCGTTTTAGAAATAAATGCCACCGCATCTATTTTTCGGAAGGCATATAAAAATGTGGATCTTGCACCGATCTCTTTGGTCACCCGATCGAATCATTTTGCCGTCCCATCCGGCTATGAGGTTGAGGGATCTAAGAGCGCGCCTCTATTCTGCAAAGCTGCATTGTGTCTCGCGACACTAGCCGCCATTGCCAAATATTATCCGGACATTGTAGTATTTCATTTACTTTCCATTACCTGGTATAAGTTTGCTGTAATGATTTTTTCTTGAAGGTATCCAATATCTTGCATTAAAAAAAACGCCATCACCGATACAAAAACGTAGATGACTTAGCACAGCGTTTCAGTTTTAGCCAGTAAGAGTCAACAACATACATTCCTTTGTTTTATTGGCATTTTTAAGCAAGGAGCACGCACTATATCCTTATCAAAACAAAGACATCCTTATGTATTTGTGTTTAGCGTTGCCCAGAGCTTCTTTGTACCCCAATCCGATTAATCGGTAGAGTTGGCCAGCTAAACAAGTACTTATTGAAAGATGCTCATGTTTGATCCGGTGAAAATAAAGAGGGTGGAGTATAATTTCAAAGTAAATAGAACCGGGTGAAGTTGAATGTTATCGACACTCGCTGTTATTCGATAGAGCCTTTGTACTTTTAAAAGATTTGCAATTTACTTAGTTTTCGATTAACCGGTAGTTAGTACTAGTAGTAGGATTCCGTACCTAAATGGTAAAACGGGACCTAGCTACTAAGGCTTCACTGTATGCCACTATGCTCTCGTGGACCTTGGTAAATAGACAGCTGATTTTTTTTTTAATTCGAGCCTTAGCAAAGGTTTTACCACTAAGTACCACAATAGGATATTTTACTAAGGGTCTATATTACCACCGTCGCATTAGTGCCCGTTAAATTACTTGATAGATTTCTTCACACAAAGAATGTCTAATGCTGTATGACCACTGCCTTATTTGTCAAATAAATTGAAATATTTACGACGGTCCAGGAGAGCCCAGTTTGATAAGGTCAAAAAGTCAAGCTTACAATGGGAATGTTTGTTCTTAAATATGTAAATACGTCTCTAAACTGTTCGAAATATTCATGATGCTCCAAATAACCTGAAAAATGTTAATGTAATTCATGAAAGAGCAGATGTTATTATTGTTCTCTTACATAACCTGAACTCGAATAGAGTTAAAAGTACCCGTAAAACTAGCTAAATACACGAACATTCACAAATTAAATATGAATAGTTTAAAACTTACGCTGTAACTTTTTAATTTAATAAAAACAGGGTAACCTGTGTATTAAATTAAAATGTTTTTACTTTGGTACAAAATGTAAATTTTATCGGCAGAATAGTGAAAATGGAACGCGAATAAATGTTGTTTCAGTACCCTTCTACAGACATTCGTGTACACTACGTATCTGTGCGCATGGCAATATGTACGTAAAATGCGTGCAATTGTTCATTATTAAAGCTTCAATTTGTATGACAGTGACAGACAAATGACTGAATGAATGAAATTGGACTAAAGAACATATAACATTTGAAGTTTTTTAAATAAAACTCGACGCTAAATAACACGTAAAACTTATTTATTTACAAACTTTATTTACATTTTAATTATTTTTACAGATTTATTAGACTAAATTAATTACTAATTCTTATTTACTATTATCTTCAGCTGGGTATTATGTTTCGGTACAATTTAAATTTATTAGGAAAACAACATCAACATCTATTCTGTCGTACTTTGGAAGAAATTATTATAAAGCCGTGTTTGAACCAAACGAAAGAAACAGCTGACGAATGTGAGTAACCGAGCTCACTATGAGCAGCGGCTACGGCGTAGCGTAAAGACTACGGCGTAGCGTATTGTTGGTAAGGTGTGAACGAAACACCTTGTCAGTGGCTGATGATTCGTTTGGTTTTAACGCGGCCCAAAAGAAGGTACTATTTACAATATTTTGAGTGGTGAAGATTTTATCGAAAACGATACAGGTGGTTAGGTCTTAGGTTTTTACAAATTACTAAGTGACCAAGTAGTATGAATACATTTTAACAATATTTGTATTAATTGTCGTAGCGTACAAAATTGAAATGTTTTTCTGAATAGTCTGACTAAGAATTGTTAAAATTTGTTTCGTTTTCATAAATATTCACCATATTAAGAAAGCTATTTATTTAGGTTTTATTATTTCCTATAATTATTATTTACAAGGTCTTCAGATGAATGAATTATTATTTTATAGCAAAAATGGCAAAAAGTATGAATACCATAAATAATTAATGTTGCAAGTAACAAAATAGGTTTGTCATTAATCATCTATCCATCCATTGAATATTTAATGTAATATGCTCTTGTACAGTGTTCTGAATAACATCTTTAAAACATAAATATTTCAATTGAATAAATACCTAGAAAGTTCATGATTCATGTAAATACTAAAAGATAAATTCAAAATTAATATTAAGTATAAGTAAACTGTTAAGTGTTGCCATAAAACTGAAGTGAGTCAGTAAAAAACGCGTTCCAACTTCGAAACTTCTTAAAGTAAACCTTTTAAGTATAAATGCACGCTTCAGAAGTAACTTGAGGCATATTTTGCTTTAAACATTCCATTTTTGAACGAAGTGAACTGCCATTAACATTTATAAGGATAGTAAAATATTAAATCCATTTTTAAATCTAGACGTGTCGACCGACCAGTGCTTTTGAAAAAAAAACTTATTGTTGAATGTCACTCACAGTTCGTTTTTTTTGCAGTAACAAAAAGAAAATTAATAGATTTCGTCGTAAAGATGCTTATTACAATAATTCGTTTCTTTATACGTCAGTTTGACTTATTTCTAGTTTAAAAATCTTATTTAAATCTTCGTACTGTGCATTTCATGCAATTCCGTTGGACACTAGATCTGGTCATCTGGTGACGAACCTTCTGATACAGAAATTGTTCCAAAGAGGTTTGATTCTTTTCATCAAATTGTATAAACTGATTTCTTGAAACATGAGTAGAATGTAGCACATGACTGTGGTGAAGAATGTCTTACATTGATTTGTGCGAATTGAGATTAGGATGAGGGGTGGAAGTGGTGCTATTCTGTTGCTGTTGCTCTGCATGGCCGCTGGACGTTCCCCACTCACAACGTGAACCACCACCGAAGCCGAATCTATTACAAAAAAGTATAACTTAAAATCATTTTGGCAAAGGAAATAAAAATGCAACCGAATGTCCCAAACGGAAATTAAATCATACGTCAGAGATTATTTATCTAAAAAAGGCATTTGTACAACCCCTCACTTCCTATTCCAGTGCTACCCCGAGTAATACGAAATCATTTTTACTTTCGCTTTAAAAGAAAATTTCGTAAAATGTATTAATGGCGTGTAAGGAATACAAATGGACGATAAGAACGCTGAGTTACACAGTATAATACAGTGAATTTGAACACGTTGATTCAGTACTTGGGGGGGAAGGCGCGGAAAAAGACAAATGGTTCCAACACAGCCAAAGACAGAGATATACTGAAGTGTGTTTAGTGAAAAATGTAGGTACGCCATAAAAGGCTGGATGGACGGCCATTGCGGCATGTATATTTTTTATGCAGCCCCTATGTCCCGCGAGGTCGAAACAATAAAAGAACAGTGAAAAGTAGTTGAGCTGTAAGCCAGTGTACGAATAACAGCGGGGAACAAAGCCAGGCGATTAGCTATATTACTTAGAGTATTCGTTGAGACTTTTTTGCACGGTCCAATTAAAATGTCCCATTATTTAAGCTTTATTAAGTTTTTGTAAACTACGGGGAAATTTAAATTATGCGGAGAATGGTGTGGTTATTTGTATTTTTGTAGAGAAATGTGGGATAATGAGAGGTGTAGGTTTTTAGAGGTGATGTAATTTTGGGGTATTTACCTGAACTGCTCGGCGCGCATGTGTAGTTACCGGAGTCTCTAGGCGAAGCTCTGGCGATGAGCAGGCGACTGGTGCGGGTGCGTTGTTCTGTCTCCACACTGATGCCGCCTCGTTGAGCATAGTTCACCACGTTGGATCCGCGGTACCAGTAGATAAAACTGCACAGATATCAAAAAATGTTCAATATTTCTTAGCTAAAATGTAAAAAGAGTTCCATCAATTGACATGTCCGTTACTGTGAGGACTTCTTTTTTTCGCTAAAGACTTTATTTCCGGCAAAATTCATATAACTGTTGTCTCAGGCAAATACAAATGCTTGTTAACAAATAATTGACACCACATTGCAAATATAACCATGTTTTTCTTAAACTAGATCCCATCAATTACATGTAACGAAAAATGTATAGTCTATTTTCTTACAAAGATATAGAATATCTATACTGACAGCGAAGTTCAGTTGCCGCTATCAAGACGATAATACTTGCCGTCTGTAGAATATTTTAGAAATAAAGTATAAAGATTATGCAGTTTCACCGCAGTTCGCTTGAGAAAATGTTAGCTTCATATTTGAAGTATATCTAAGGCTACTAACCTCGGTGGATCCGGCGCATGTCTGGCGATGCAGGTAAGATTGATGTCGGACCCCGCTCTCACGAACAACTCCGGCCCCGAGAGGATCTCTGCTTTTGATACTACAACAAACATATTATCTATGTTTAGTTATGTTAGTACACAAGGGAAACAAGATTGTTAGGAAGTTTTGTAGCGCAACTCATCTAGTGCTCTTGAAGTCATCTTGTATTGTCTGCTTCCGTCGTGTACCTTTGTATTATAACCGAAGTTATCCAAACTATTCCAACTACAACATTGTAACGACTTCTACCAACTTAAGTTTGTGCAGTTGGTACCTATAGAAGTTGTGTTATTTTGACATTTACACTAAAAAGAAAATAGATTGACTTTTCATACATCTTTGCTGTGTGTTCAGATGGGTTGTTTTGTATCTATATATATAAAAATGAAATGCTGTTCGTTAGTCTCACTAAAACTCGAAAACGGCTGAACCGATTTGGCTTTTTTTAGTCTTGAAGTATTCGTAGAAGTCCAGGGAAGGCTTAAACGGTGAGAAAATTCGAAAAAGTTGCGGAAATGGCGAAAAAATAACAAATTTAATTTACTAAGGTAAAGGCACCATATTTCGATATTGTAAAAAAACGGTCTTATTTAATTAATAATTTAGCTGTTTTTTTTTTAATAATTTATGTACACACACAAATAGTCTTACAATTAATGATGGCTATAGTATGTGTAGGTTTTCTAATAATCGCTCAGTTTAAGGCTAGCAGCTACTTGAATGCATGTTTCATACTAAATTTGCTAAATAGTGTTTAAGATGATAGTTTTATATTGTGTGATTTTTTGTTTAGTTCAAAATATTATGAGGTTTATATTTTTTATCGAAAACACTTAACTCTTGAGTATTTCTTCACGAATTGAGGAGAAAATTAAGTTTTTAAATACCGAGCCTTTTTAAATACTAAGATTGATTTAAAATCCAAAGACAATAAAAAGATTTACCTTTCTCCTTTCCTAAATATTTTTTACACTCAGAATTAGGAACAAAATGCTTTGTAATTAGAATTTTTAAATCGGAATAAGGTGCCTCAGACTTCTTTACATTTTACACTATTTAAATTTTTTTTATCTTTTATACAGTCAATCTGTGAGTATATTTCAAAATTAAGATAAATAACACTTCTAATAAAAATTGCCAATTCTACAGAAAGGTTAATGTTTATAATGAAAACACCGCGGAATTAGGTGCCTTTACCTTACTTTCCTGTCAAACATTTGACATATTTTGATGTCTGTCATAGTTTGAAAAGTAAATTAAAAGAAGTCTTTATTGTTTTATATATTGTCATAAAACCTACGTAGTAGCCAGTGGACCAGTCACTTACATTTTACTTGATCAGGTAACTTCGCAATAAAACTATAACCATGACTAAAAAAAGGTAAATCTTTCCCATTGTTTCAAAAGAGCTAAAATATGGAGGATCATAAGGTCCTAAGAATCTATTGAAGAGCGTCAGGAGAGAGTTGATGCTTTTTGAGAACATCAGGCTGCAACTCGCTCCGTAGCGTTAATTGCGTTTGATTTCTCAGCGTATCTAGAGACAAGTGCAGAACATGATGCGCGACAGTCCGCTGATCGTGAACGTCACGCATTGTATCGCGAGTTGGAGACGTTAATTTACTGATGGAAAATTATACTTGAGTTCTCAGCGAATTTGCATATCTACTAATAAGTCTTTTGAAACAAAGTGATGAACGTGATGGTCAACAGTTTGACCGAGATAAACATAAATTGTACCGAACACTCACACAACAAAATATTCATAATCAATTAGAAAGAATAACTGGAGAACGGCATTAAGAGACAGGAAAAGAGCGCAACGAACATTTGAATTCTGATCGCCTTCGACATTCTTTGAACAATGTCGAAATCATCTGACATAACGTATCGGATGTGTCTCAAAATGTTGCCGCAAGGCATGGCGGCCTTTCTTAGGTTGATAAGAAAGGGAGTGCATTTTCCTATACTCCTATGATTGACTGCGCTACAGATTCCGACATCAGATACCGAACCACGGTATATATTATGAAGGTGTTAAATGGCAAAAAGAAACAAACGGTATGTTCTTCTCAGTTGGGAAAGTACGTATTGAAATATTAAAAAATTCTTCAGAAATATTAAGACTGCTAAACGGTGACCATTCACATTCCATCTTTTGGTGCAACAGATTTAAGAAGGCCGATTAATGCTGAAATTGAATGTGCAAGCCCAAGTTTACCACCTTATTGGTCATGATTGCCTAAAAATAAACCAAAGGTTTTACAAATATATTTCGTATCGAATTATCATGACCAGAAACAACACGAGAAAATGACCCACCGGCTCATATTTCTGACCGGCAGAAGCATGCGATCGGTGTGTAAAGGATTGAAACTCTATTATCATCTTGAGAACTTGCTGCCACGTCCCCACGCTATTAGACGACTTTTTTTGGGTATATATAGTGTATATGAAAAACCCTGTCCAATCTTTGAAGGAAAAGTGACTTGCCAGAGGCGCAAAACAAAATAACATGACTTTCTATTAGTAAAAGAATTTCGAAATCGGTTCAGCATAATATGTTGAGATTATCCCCCCAATGTCACAGACTCACAAATTTCACCTCTTTATGATATTATTTAAAAAACATACCTTTAGTTTATTTTTTCCTATATGCACATAACCTACACATACCTACTTATATTATAAAGCTGAAGAGTTTGTCAGGCTTGAACGCCCTAATCTCAGAAACTACTGAGCGGTATGGAAAAATATTTCGGTGTAAGTCCAATAACTCAGGAAGGCAATAGGATATATAATTATCTACTATCAATCTATGATTAATAGGAGCAGATCCGTAATTAAATATGTTACAGCTAAGGGCAGAAACGCAAAAAAACTAATCCGATTAAAAAAAATACCTAAGTTATATTTTCTAACCACGCGGACGAAGTCGCGGGTAACAGCTAGTGTACAATAAATTAGTGACTTGAATTTTTTAGCATTTCCACAGAATATTTGCGACTGACTGAGTTAAACATAGTAGAGATTGAGACAACTCAGGACCACTCCGTGCTGGCTCTTACATCCCGCCCATTTCTACGTCATAATATATCATTACTGTTGATACACCGTACGGCTGGCTGCTTTCCTATATAAGGATACAATTGAAAATGTGATAACCTAGTGATAACGCCGCAGTACTGACCAAGTTCGAATTTTGTGTGCGTTTTAGAAATAAATATCACAACTTTATTTTATCAGCTATCATAGTTTTTGGCTATATTTCTTAAGAAAGCATAACGTTATAAATTCGGTGTTAAGGGAAAATTTTCTTCTTAGAATCAAACTTACCAACAACAGTGAGTCTAAAGGACAAGCTGATCTTTGGTTCTGTGGAAACTTGGCACTCGTACGCGCCAGAGTCACGAGGCTGCGCAGGCGCAACCCTCAAGGTCCACTCGTCCGAGTTGTCTGTGTGGAGAGCGGCGAAGCGCGCGTCGCTGCTGTACGTGTGGACACCCACTGTTAGGATGTGGAGGTCACGTTTGCGGATCCATGAGACCTTGGGACAAAGAGAACAATAGGTATTAAGTATACTTAATTTACATTACACAATGAAGAGTCATGATAAGTATTGAAGAGGATATAAATATGTATTGTAATGCCACTAAAGAATAAAACCTTATTTGATAACTGTACCTGACTACAGATAAAATGTAATAAGAGCTATTTCCTCCAAATAATCTTAAAATATCTGACCCAAAAAGCATGAATGGGCTACTAAAACCTTTTTACTAAATTTTTTAAATTATTTGAAATATTACCTATGTTTTTATATATTTAGATTTTTTATATATTTTAGATTTTGAAACTCTGGATTCGTGTTCCGCCTAGATATTGCCAAAAGCCATGCCTGTCCAGTGCCTCTATGTATGTTAGACGAAAAGTCACATACGCTGCCCCGGATTGGCCTAGCGACTAAGTGATTGAACTTGTGCACATGTTTTTCCGAAACGGATGCGCTTGGAATTTCCAGCGGAGAAAATCTGTTTTGGAAAAATATATTTAGAAAGTAAATACCTGCGACGTGGAATGGTAATAGAATACTGCGTCGTTTAGTAAAAATGATCATTTTCCAAGAAGCGATAATAATATCAAAAAATACTTTACATACAAGCATTTTTTTTGGAAATTTGTCGATAGTTGTACTTCTTTGATGAAAACTTCTTGTTTTAATAAGAAGAGAGTAGGTGGTAGGAAGGAGAGGAAGTGATGGAGAGCTAAAACACACTTATCGCACGTCCTAAAGTATATATTATACCTTAATTCAAAATTTGAAACTGATATTTTTTTCCTAATTATTTTGTTCCCTTCTTCTCAAAATTGAATGTTGACTGTATCTAATTAAAACCGATCAGCATGTGAAGGGTGTTTTAATCACTTTTCCAGTAATTTACTAAAACACGTTCCAATTTGAAACACTCGTCGGGTGTAATTAAAGGATAAACAGTTTTGTCGTTGCTAGGCAAACAAACATGGCGTCATGTCATTAGTAATTAATTGATAGGAAACCGTTTTATTACAAGCGTTTTCACACGTTTTAAATGTTATGTGATTAAGGAAAATAATCAGTTGTTGTTTAACTATACATAAGACATTTGGGAGAACATAATTTTACTATTCAATAAGTTTTGTTTATTATTATTGGCGTTTGTATCTTCACTCCTAACTCACTAGCATTAATTTATTGAAATTATAAAACTTACTTCAAATTGCATTCATTCCGTCTCAAAATTCGAGGCAAATTAAATTTACATTATATATTCATTATCTGTTCTGTGTCAAAAAATAAAAATAACGTAAAGTCACAAATAATAATTTATCAAAAATGCTCTATGTTTTCTGCCAAGGACATCCTTGTAAAACAAATGTATATTTTTACTTGTACATCTCTATAAATCTGACACCAAGCCACAGAATGTTTCCGCCACATTCCTCTAGTCGCCAGTCACATTTATCCTTTCGCTACAATCCTTTTCACATCGGACTCCATTCGATTTTCACACAATAGTGCAAGCCGCACCGAAGTCTATCCATGGCTGTACTTCTATTGTGTCTTCAAGAACCTATCGCATGACACTACAGAACATTATATGCCCTTATTTCTTATTGGGAATGAATTCATCATTATGGGTAACTTTAAAGGCATTATTTTACGAAGTCAACTTAGCTTGGTTGTGTTTTAAATACCTCTTCAAGATATCTCGAAAACTGGTTTCAAAATCCGATAAAAATACAGGAAGTAATTTTAATGCGAGCTATTTTAATCATAGTATTTTAGCGAGCTGTTTCAGTTGCTTTATGTAATGATACCAGCTATTGTCCACTATTTAGCCCGCATGGAAGCCAGTTATACCTGCAAAAAGTAACCTATAAATGTTAATCCAGAGTATCAATTACCTCCATATCAAGCGATATCAAAAGTGGTCTAGTCATTTGTGCATAAAACTTAGATACACTCACACGCGTACACATACATATACCCGATCACAAACTTTCCCCATAACATATTAGTGTGATGTCTAACAACAAACAAACAGTTTAAATGATTTTGTAGTCAACAGAGCCACGTGTAAGTTGAAAACAAATTAACTTCACGACATCGATAGTAATTATCGGTTAGTTAGTGAACTAATATAGGTAATAGTTGTTGTTCAACCGAATTGAAAGCTGACGATGTGAAGTATGTAATATGTTTTAGGTAATCTGTACACGTGGCATGTTTAACGAAGGCAGATATTTCGATCAATCTTTGAATAAACTTTTTCGTTATTGAAGTAAAATATAGAAATTATAATTTATATAGAATTTAAATATTATTTTACTTCAAGCCATAGTTACATGTGGTAATGACATACATACAAATATGCGTACTTAATATTTGATGATGTGCTGGAGAAATAAAATAAAGCTATAAAAACAGGAATAAACATTAAAACTAAAATAAAGTAAATAAGTATTTTTATAAATATTCATTCCGACTCTGTAAATAGACACGTTCCACGAATAATCAGTCTATGTAATAAACACTCAAATCATTAAATAAATACGCATACATTCAGGTGGTAAAATGTTATTTAAAACCAAACAAAAATATTTCAAATATGAACATTAAAATGCGATTATATTTAAAGAAAAAGAGGGTTCAGAAAGGGTCAGGGTTTTTTTATAATTGACATTTTGTCACACCTTTACAAAGTACATAAATTCGTCGTCCAATCTACCTATCATCTATATTCTAACCTTTAGATTTCAACGTACACAATGAACTGATTATTTCGCAAAGTGGTTTTCGAAACGTAGTTTTGTCCCCAAATCAGTGTTCAGTGTTCTCTGCGGTAATTACGCCTCAGAACATGTTGTTCGTTCTACGTTGCCTTGCATGAGTGCAGAGGCGGTCGTTTTAAACAATTTTGGTCAGCCTGAACCTTCAATTAAATGCAACGCTAGTCTAGTGCACACGAGGGACAAGTTTGAACACTGTGTAATTTCCTCCCCCCTCCCTCCCCTAAATTTGCACTGCTGCCAAGAATACAAAACAGTGCCAAGGAAAATACAGGCAAGCTCCACGAAAATCTTAATCAGCTAAAATAAATGTCGGATGAGCAAAACGTTTTCCAAAATATAAATACAAAGTTGAGTCCGTTTTGTTCGATGGCAAGAACTTTTCTTTTGAATAACTTCATTGAAATGTTTATTAAGATAATTTTATTTAATTAAACTTTCTTGATGCTTCGCTTTATAATTGAAATTATTGTCATCGTTTCGCCAAAACATCTTTCAGGACTTATTGTTTTCATGTTTTGTTGTAAATGGAGTGATGAATATTTGTTTCTAATCAACCTTATGGTAATGAAATTATGTCGAAGGTTCTTTTTCCAAAATATTATACCTACTAGTAAGCGGTAGGTGGACAAAAGTGCTAACCTTTTTAAAGTACATTTTGGTAGGGACTAAGAAATAATAAGACGATAATGAATTCAATCTCTAATAATCTCTATGAGTAATAAAGCTTAGACAATTTTCGTCCATCTGACGTCGACGTACAGACTCAACAGATATTGTCAGATCAAAATTTAATTAATACTCAAAACCGCCAATCCACGCTTCGGATACGTCTTTGTTCAAAACAATTTTGAAATACGAAATACTTCTCATTATGACGATTAGTAAAAGCTTTTGAATTGTTAAATGTGGCAAATAGAGAAGCTCCTTTAAGCGAAGATATTCATTTATTTTCAGCTGCTCTGTGTTGGTGACAGGGTTGAAATTTCACTGATAAATAATTCTATTTCAAAATTTCATATTTCAATAATGCAATATTGTGAACAATGTTAGTTATTCAGATGTCGTATTAGGAAGAATATTACTACAGAATTTTGGCATCAAACCTCCATAGTCAAACATAAGCTTTTAATCAGTTTTTAACAGCGCGGCTGATCCGAATTTAACAGATCACCGGTAGCTTCCGAAAAAAGTTGAGTCCCAAGGTAATCCGCCTCATTGCTTCTAAATATTCAGCGGATGTTTTCTGCTTTAATACTGTATTATCCACTCACCGTATTTTGTTTATTTTATGCTTCAGTTGTTTTTACTCATGACAAAATTCCCTGTATAACACGACAAATTTATTAATGTTGTCTTTATTGTATTATACCAGATTTATACAGCATTACTCACATCAAAAGAGTTTTTAAGTGAGGAAGAATAGGTAATAAAAGTAAAATTTCAGATAAAGTAATTTTAAACAGATTCCCGTTCTTTATCACGTCCAAAATCCAATATTATTGGGTAATTCGTCTTTATCCTCTGCCAAGGGATATATATCAGGCCTTTTTTAACGGGCTATATACATAAATTGTGTTTTATCCCGCATTCCGAGCGGGAACACTCACGTAGCCACTCGCTTTTATAGTTCACATTGAGGGACGTGACAGGCCCATCGGCCTACAGACACTTTTTATACACCTCCGTCGCTAGGATTGCTAGATTTTTCTCTCTGACGTGATTTAGGGGAGATGGTATTACTAGTGTACTGTTTTAGAATATTTTTATACTGTTTTGTTTTACTGAGGAAAACGGTTGTGATTTAACTAAGTGTACCTAAATGCTTTTTTTATTGTCAAGTATGTCTCCATTAACATTCTAAATCCTATTCTTCCTTTTTAGTAAATCCTTCTTTATTATGGACAAATCCAAACATTCGTTCAAAATTTAAACATACATATTTGAAGTATGAGGTGATATTTCTTCTAAAACGTACGCGATACAAGAACCCATATAAATTCCGAACATAAGTAGCAACACCTGAATCACGGGAAGCTAACAAATGGTAACATATCATTGATTTCCCCGTTGTATCTAATCAGGTGAGGATTCCTGAAAGAATCCGCTGATGTACGCCGCTTTAGGTAATCTGTCTCTCGGGAAATTTACTAGAAGAGCTCTCTCGAATGTTAGTTATTTTGTGTGATGTTACACTTTAAAATTTATTTGTTTTGAAGTATTTGTTTATTAGATTTATTTAAGAACCAGATAATGTTACAACGGTTTAGACAGCATATGTTCCTTTTTGTACATTATTGTCGAGTATAAAAAATGAATCAATGAAAGAAAATAATTATTTTTGTTTCCACATTATTGGAATATCATTCCGCTTAGACAATTCTCGTGACTTTAACCTTTCAGTTCATAACATTTTAGTGATTTGATGGCGTTAGTGTTTGAGAAGTGTAATTTGTCTATAAGCTCTCTAGCAGTGAAGTTGAGGGAGGACTGCCCTTTATTTAATTTTAATCGAATGAAATGAAAAATATTTTGACGGAGAGGGGCAAACCCACCGTTATCCGAAGCCAATACTTTGTAAATAATTGAGACCTCGACTCCCCGACCTTTCAAAACAGGTAAAAATTAAACCGTAGGTGCCTGTCGACATACAGAATATTAAATACGATCCCAAGCTCCCTAATCTGTTTATAAACCCAAAAATCCAATGAATAACGTAACCATTCTCAATAACTGACTTTCCATTGTGACACTCATAAATGGTGTGGCTCGTTATTAACCGGAGCTAAATCGTTATACAGTATTTTATTTTTGAAATAAAACAAAATCGTTGTGGCTGGCTTTGTTCCAAAATGTGTGGCTTCGCGGGGCCCGACCCAATTCTCTTTGCTTTATTCGACGGCGAACCTCACGCGACATTTCCTATTGCACTTACTGGGGCTTGTACGGAAAATCAAATCCCACATACGAACTGTTAAGCCGCATTGCCAATATACGCCTGAGCGTGGCCGCTCGATAAAGATGTCTAATAGAATTCCTTTGCTGTTTTATTACTTGCATGTCTCGTTGAATTTTCACGTTGTATAAGACTGTTTATTTTTTTGTTCTGTAACGACAGCTTTTCTATATTGAAATAGTGAAAAGGTACATCAATTAAACGGTATTATACAAATATTTTTCAATTTGGAACTTAAAATATATATTGATGATGGATATTATGATATAAGCGATGATTTATTTTGTCAGTTTACTTATTGTGATGTCATTAAAATCTTGAGAGTTCATATAAAACTCATTCACAAGTAATATAAGATAATGTACCCTACCTTTCCAAACTTCTTTCACTATTAAGAAACAGAAAGATAAGTGCCACTTAGATGTTTATCATCAAATAATATGTCCTCTAGTTAAACGTTTCCGAGCAATGAAGTCATAATAGAAAAGTATTTAAGGCCTGTCGCACCCCTAATTTCCGTCATTAGGGTTGTCAAAAGGATTAAGTGCGATCTTTTTGTTTTTACTGACCAAAAAACGGTCATTTTTTCAGAGTTTTATTTACCTAAAGTATCTACATAAACGTTGAAAGGCTACAAAGCTGATAAAAATGTAACACAACATTTCATGACCTATTTTCGTCCCATCGGAGGCAAAAATTTGTTTATAAAATTTGTGTAGGAACACCCTTGAGACAAAGCTTACTTATTAAAAGAAATATTGTTGAATTTGGTTCTCAGTTTGCGTAAATCTTACGGAATATTCAATGTATCATAAAAATCGTCAAGTCAACAGCTTTCTATATTTTTAAAGTAACTTGATTTTTTTCTCTTTAACCAATGTATTCATGCTTTAAAACGGCGTGACGATGTTCGCGTGTTCCCAACAAATAGAGACTTTACCACATTTCACCGAATTTTTACGATAACTTTACTGAAGTTATGACCGTGCTGCGGCCAACTTTAACCGAAATTGTTTTACCTTACTAATACCACGATTTTATAAACTGAATTTATCATTTCAGTACCATCAACAAGTGTCTTTATTTTTGTTGAATTGTTTTTTTGTTTGTGTCTATTTTTAGTAGTATTGTAGTTTGTAACGAAATAATAGTAAAGGTTTTATTTTTTTTGTTATTTTAAATCCTTTTATTTGCTATTTTGTAAATATTTGAGCGGTTTAATGTTTAGCTATGAAAATCGAATTCGTATGCATTCCTGGTATTGGTTTTGTTCAATAATCCTGATTTTTATTCACTGCTCCCTAAACATGGGTATCAAACAAAAAGGCTTGACTACCAGGAAGCACAAAATTCGAATCCATGTGTTAAGTCACGACGTCAAACGACTTCAAAAAGGAGGAAATTCTCAATTCATCGGTAGTTTTTATTTTTATTTTGAGACCTCTGCACTTCAGACCGGCTGGCAGACAAATCGAATCGATTTCGTTGATTCTTGTTTCATTTAACACTGCATTGCTGTCACTTAGATTTGTCAATTTCATTAATTTTGGCTCAGTAGTGTTTATTTGAAGTCGGTTGTATGTTTTTGTTGCAAAATATGATAACTTTCAAATTAAAATTTGATGGCTCTAGTTCAAACATATTGTGGCTCCAATTTATCTCAATTTAAAGTGTAGAAATACATCGTATATTCGTTTAAACACGTGTGAAAGCAGTATCTGTGTCAATGTCACGACTATTTTCGTCGGGAGCTTTGGAGGCAGACCGGCTCGACTCTCAAGTTGCATACCTATTGTGCAAAGCTGTACTGCATACCTAGGTATTGTGTGTTATAAGCGCCTATAATACAGTTATCTTCAAGTGGTGTACCACCAAGCCAAACCCATCCCCAGCGACATCTCGCAGGTTTGATACCTGCGTATGTCAAGTTCTTGTGTTCACTACGAATGCTTGTACTGAGTCTGGGTGTGTTGGTGTATATTTTGCAGATTTTTTTTATTTCACCCACTGTATCGCACTGCTGGGCAAAGGCTTCCCCCAAATCCTTCCACTATTCTCTGTTCTAAGCCACATGGAACCAGTCCGCGCGGAAAGCGTTAAGATCGGACAGATACAGATTAAAGAAATAAAATACATCGCGATTTAAAAAACTAGACAATAGCCTTAAAGTGCTCTTGACATTATATTTCAAGTGGTATTTCTACAATCGTTAACGTCAATGCAACGACGCTCGAATGCTTGAACATGACAGGTTTAAGTTACGTGACTTATCGAAACGAAATACAAAACACATAAAAGTTTCTATTGACGTTTGTTAAAAAGTCACTTGGCTAGAAAGGCAGATTATAGAGGCAACATTAACTATACGGTGGGCTGCCTGACACTTTCACACATTAAGAGATTCATTATTAGTGAACGTTTAAATGCATTTTATCTCCTCTCTTTTCAACAATTATCATCCAGTAAATTTACAAATACGTGAACCTTGGTCATACTAAGACGATAGGAAGAAAATGATATTGACTCTATTTCATAGTGAAACTTACGTCATTATATCAAAATTTATGGGTTCTAACAACAGAGTAAATGTGAGAGGATTAATTAGTAAAGTTATTAATATTGCTAAGATAGACAGACCCAGCAATATAACATCTTAGTAAATAAGTCTTTCTAAGCCATTAGTGTATCGCGTTATGACGCGGAAAAATGTTATGATATGAGTTTTCGTTGTTTTGCTATTTAGACCTAAACAAGGCAATTCATTATTTTTTTTTCTAATTCTTTGTATAATATTACAGCGATAAATAGATGTGTGATAACATCATGAGGTTTTTTTTCGTAATTAATGAATTTTTGATCAAGTAGGTATTATTATCTTCGTGTTTCCATTTTTTTTTAGAATGCTGAAGTCAAAATTGAGCTCTCTTGTCAGATTTTCTAAAGGAACAAAGATTTTTATACGATGGAACTTTTCATAAAGATAATTTTCATCATCATTTATATTTGTCCTACATTTTTTTTATTTAATTAACTTACTTCTCTACAATGGAATTCTGTAAATATAAATTACATGACAATAACAAAATACTCCTTTACTGAAACTCGAGGACTTTTCAAGGAAGTGTCGCACGGTTAATAATAAATTCTAATCGTATGTAATGCCATGAGAACGTCGCTGGATATATCACCTGCTTGCGAACGAAGTCTGCAGGCGAAATACGAACGTTCTGAGATACGATGCTCACTTGTCTGTTTTATACAGGTAGAGGACGTGTGCTGAAATTCTTAGTTATATGCAGGGTGTAGGTTTTTTAAGATATTTTATGATAAAAGTAATATACTTACACTATACACGTTGTTAAAGTCTTGTTTAAATGCAGATTTGGGGTCTTTCAAGAAATTTGCTAATTATTGATGAATGGCTGATATCTACTTATACTGAAATGTAAGTGAACAATAAGATGTTAAAATGACGGAGACAGTATGGCTGATGGGATGACTGATTAGAAGACTGTTAAGTGCAAGGAGGTTTGTCAAAATCGAAAGTTTTTATAACAAGTATGCCGTTTTCCTGACACTTTTAAATCGTCACAGTTCTAGGAACTTGTTAGAGTCCATGTGTGTTCAGGTTTTATGCAAGAATTCCAGGCCATCCCTATCATAATTAGGACAATTGAGGAAAAACTGTACTAAAACTGAAAAAATTGACAACGGCAAAACCATATTTTGGTTTTGTAGTAAAATACTAAAACTCTTAAATTATTTCTTTGTTCTTAACAATGTATACAGTTTTTCTAAACCCAATCGAACATGGTTCAAATAAGAGAGGAGGAACATCAAATAAGGTACCTAAAGGTAATAATTTTACGACCTCATTCAATACAAATATTAGAATTAAAACGAATAAGCGGACGCTCCGTGCCCATCGAATTGAATTTTGATTTCGTTTACACACACTTGCACATTGTATTACAATCGAATGCCTGTGTTTGTTCAAGCATATTCTCTTGATTCCATTTGTGTTCACGATTCGCTTATACGAGTCATTACAGGCTTATAACCACATCTCTGATCACACGGTTGGGATGTCGGGGCGTAAAGTACACATCAAATACGACGAGATTTTTTTCCTCGAATAAACGCTAGAGCTTCGCTGATATTAGCTTTTTCTGCTGATAAAGATTAAGTGTAGTGTGCGTGAGCAAAAAAAACTGTTTTTGTTTTTAAAAACGATTCCTTACTAAATTTAGCCTTTCACACACAACACTTACTTAAAGACACCTAGAAATTGCTTGTGAAATCACACCATGCTTACGAACCTTCCATATGTCGTACCTTTTGAGTTTTTTTGCCTTTACCACTCGGCTATCCATACAGCTATATGTAGTTGCATATACAAGCTTTTAGAAATTAACTGTTTTCGACGCAGCGTTGAAGAACGCTAATACATATATTTCTGAGATAAGCCTAGAGAAGGCCGTATCCGATTTATATCCAACATCTTATCCACGCGAGCGATGTCGCAGGCATAGCTAGTATGATATTTATTACACTCTAAGCTGCAAAAATATTCCTGACTTCAAGTATATGTGTAAATCGTTCTGCAGGCTTCTGGATTCTTCAAGTTTATATTCTGCGTAAAGGATGCTCTTATTAAATTCCTGATGCAAGTGATATTTAGGTGCCGTGAGATTATAGCAAATAGCTAACTTGGAGATATTTCATATCTCGCTTGAAGATTTTCAAATAAAGTGGAACCTAGACTACTTTATGCTACTTTATGGGAATATCTAGGTTGTTGAATGTGTGTAAAATGTTTGTGATAGTTATATATTTCATGTTAATCTCAATTTTGCCATGTGTCAATTTTTAGTTCAAAAACCAGTAATATACAATGTATTAAGGCTCTACTAACTGTCCGGTTGCCTTTCTGTCCGTCCGTCTGAAATCAGGATATGCTGTTGTCTTAACTGTGACAGTTAGAAATAATAAATGAATTAATAAAAAATGTGCAAGGGCTTCAACTTTAGGCAAATAAAAAAATCAAGGTAAAGTAACGGTCGGCACTGTCGTTTTATAGCTTTTTTCTCTTTTGTAAAATATTTTTTTTCTAGCTAATTTCCACAGAATTCTCACTTAACATAATATATTTTTCTGTTTTGTTTGATTGCTTATACGTATATACATCTACATTTCTTCTACTAGGGTTCTCTTGCCACCTTTTAACAATGAGCGTTCGGTTTCCTCACAACAATTCGGAGTCTTTCTCTTTCCTCCAAATTGCGCCCTTTATTTCGGAACAAAAAGCCATCACGTCGTGTGCAACAGGGACAGTTAATTTCTTGTACTGGGTGAAAGCTAGCGCTGTATATAGCATTTACTCAGTGTCTCTTATTTGTTGTTTTCTTTTCTGTTTTGTTAGACTTATATGTGCTTTTTTTGTAGGTAGTAGTTGTAAAATTTTTGGTCGTTTAATGTTATGTTACGATACAAGTAAGTGACCCTTAGGCTATAGTTTCTGTGAATGCAGCATGTAGCGGCATGAAATGTGATGCGTTAATGTAGCGAAGTTGACCGCGAGTAATATCTGCCTGTCCGCAGTGCAGTCGCCTTCCTCCTTCCGTAGAGCTCACTTGTGTTTATAGAGCTATATATTATATGTATTCGTGTTTGGGACAATATAGTATCAGTGAAAGTTAAATGACGTTTTCTTCCATATCTCTTAATGAGAATACCCCTCTGATCTGGACCTTACATACACTAAAGTACATACTTACATTTAAGACCTTTTCGCTAAAGTAGTGACCCTAATGCTAAAGTGGTGACCCCGGGACATTAAGAGGTAGTTTTTGAGTGGACAATAGTGAACGTGAAATACCCGACGAACAGTTCTGCAGTACCATGGCTTTTCAAGGTTCACCAGCATTGACAACGGCATCAGGAAAATGCGTTCTGACTATGGCGACGGAGACGGGAGGAGGAAGACTGGCTGTCACTGAGGTGCCAGAACTAGCTGCCATTACCGTAACCTCACGTATTCCGGAATTTTGGACAAATATGCCAAGGCTATGGTTCAATCAATTTGAATGTGTTATGGCTCAGCAAAAGCAAGGAGATGAAAGCAAATATAATCTTGTGGTTTCGAAATTGAATATGGATGTTCTGCAGCAGGTTAGCGATATACTCCGCGACCCTCCTGCTCAAGACAAATATTCGACCCTGAAGCAGCGATTGATAAGCGTCTATGAAGAAT
This sequence comes from Trichoplusia ni, assembly GCF_003590095.1. Classification (NCBI taxonomy): domain Eukaryota; kingdom Metazoa; phylum Arthropoda; class Insecta; order Lepidoptera; family Noctuidae; genus Trichoplusia; species Trichoplusia ni. The sequence continues at coordinate 4,959,060 of NC_039496.1, forward strand.
CGGCTGAACAACAATTTCGCAAATTAGTGAGTGAGATAGAACTGGGAAGCCAGAAGCCTTCTCAGCTGCTCAGAAAAATGGCAGACTTAGGCCGGAATTCAGAAATTTCGGGACAAGCGCTATGCAATTTATGGCTAGCGAAGCTTCCAGCGGCAGTTAGAGCAGGTTTAGCCGTTACGCAAGAGAAAGACCTGGAGAAATTGGCCACGATTGCAGATAAGATAGTCGAAAACCTCAATGCGAATACCATTGCAGCTGTATGTTCAGATTCTGTTCCGTCAGCACCGTCCTGCAGCAACCAAGTTTACGCGGTAGGCGACCTCCTGACGCAGATCAACAAATTGTCTTTAGAAGTGGCGTCACTGAAAAATGAGATCGAGGTCCAAGGCCACAGAAGAAACAGTTTTCGAGGACGAGGACGCGGCCGGTGGAATGCACGCTCAAGATCAAGATCCAGAGACGGACATAAGAAGATGAATGCAGAAGACCCAAATTGGTTATGCAAGTATCACTTTCGGTATCGTACACGGGCACGTAACTGTGAGAAACCATGCGCCTGGATTAAAAAGAAGGAAAACTAACTACGGTACATTCTGTGGCGGGAGAACATGTACCGGGTACCAACAACCGCCTAAGTGTTACAGACTCTCGGAACAATATTCAGTTTTTAGTGGACACAGGAGCAAATATTTCGGTGATACCAGCCAAATTCAAGGACAAGAGCAGTGGTGAGTGTGCTAAATATAAATTGTTTGCAGCCAACGGTAGTGAGATAAAAACGTACGGTATTAAGTCGCTTGTGCTTAATTTAAATTTAAGGCGTTCGTTTCGTTGGACTTTCGTTGTCGCGAATGTAGTACAGCCTATATTAGGAGCAGATTTTTTAAAACATTATAGATTGTTAGTAGATTTAAGTTCTAGAAAATTAATAGACCAAGTTACGAATCTGAACATCATTGCTTCCGTAATTCAGTGTGATCAAGAATCAATTAACACGATTAATAGTAACCATCCTTATTATGATCTTTTGATGGAATATTCTGAAATAACTAAGCCAGTCCTATTCAAAGAAATGCCGCCGCATTCAGTTTATCATTATATTGAAACTTCCGGTCCGCCGGTGCACGCGCGCGCTAGACCGCTACCGCCGGACAGGTATCAAAAGGTTAAGGCTGAATTCGCATTGATGCAGGAGCTAGGAATATGTAGGCCCTCTAAAGGAGCTTGGGCGAGTCCATTACATGTTGTTCCAAAGAAGGATGGACAATTACGTCCTTGTGGTGATTACAGGCAATTAAATGCTGTTACAAAGCCAGACAGATATCCAATTCCGAAGTTGCAAGATTTTACTTATGTTTGTGCCAGTAAAAAAATATTTTCTCGTTTAGATATCAACCGTGCTTACCACTGTGTTCAGGTCGCACCACAAGATGTTGAAAAAACAGCTATTATAACACCTTTTGGATTATTCGAATTTGTACGAATGCCTTTCGGATTACGTAATGCGGCTCAGACGTTCCAAAGATTTATGAATAATAATGTATTACAAAGCTTGGATCAGCACGTACAGGATAATAAGAATTGTATGGAACCTTTTTATTTTTGTTATTTAGATGACGTCATTATAGCTAGCGATAGTGAAGAAAGTCATAAGCGACATTTAAAGTTAATTTTTGAAAGATTTAATCAATTTGGTATCACTATTAATCTTAGTAAATGTGTATTTGGAGCAACTGAAATTGATTTTTTGGGATATAAAGTTTCTACAGAAGGTATCAAACCCCTAGAAGAGAAGGTAAAAACTATAATTGATTATCCAAAGCCAGAAACAGTAGAACAATTGAGACGTTTTCTAGGCATGATTAATTTTTACAGAGCCCATTTACCGCATGCTGTAGAATATCAAAAGGAATTAAATAAATATTTACATAATGCTAAACGTAAAGATAAGACTAAAATAATTTGGACCGAGTTAGCGGAAAATGCTTTTTCCAAGTGTAAAGAGAGTTTGCAAAATAGTGTTTTATTATCGCATCCAGCTATGGACGTTCCGCTAGCGCTTATGACGGACGCATCAAATTCTTGCGTAGGTGCAGTTTTGCAACAGCAAATAGAAGGTCAGTGGAGACCACTAGGTTATTATTCGAAACAATTGTCCGAATCGCAACAAAAATATTCTACATATGATCGTGAACTTTTAGCAATTTTTTTAGCGATGCAGTATTTCCGTAAAATGTTCGAAGGAAGGAAATTAATTATTTACACTGATCACAAACCTTTAACTTTTGCTTTTTCCCGCAAGATAAGTGAAAAAGAGACTCCTCGGCGAACTCGACAACTATCGTATATTAGCGAATTCACGACGGATATAAGATATATTACAGGAGATAAGAACGTCGTAGCGGATACTTTATCGCGCATAGAGACGATAGATTGTCCTACGAGTATAGATTATGAAGATCTTACAAAGGAACAAAAATTAGATCGCGAGTTATGCAAAAGGGTAGAGTCGACAAAAGATACTTTACAATTTAGGGAAATATTTCTACCGAACTGTAAAGTACCGATTATTTGTGATATGTCAACACAGGTAGCTCGACCGTATTTAACTGAAAAATATCGTAAGTTAGCGTTTGAAAGTATACATAATTTGAGTCACCCTGGCATGAGAGCAACGAAAAAATTGATCAAGGATAGATATTATTGGCCCGCAATGAACGCACAAATCGCGAAATGGACGAAAACGTGTATAAGTTGTCAAAAAGCTAAAGTACAGAGACACATGACCTCAGAATTAGGAGAATTTATGCCAAGTGCTCGTTTTGAACATATACATGTCGATTTAGTAGGTCCTCTGCCGACCACGTCAGAGGGGCATAGGTACCTACTGACTATCATTGATAGAGCCACAGGTTGGCCAGAGGCGTATCCCTTGAAAGAGATCACTGCGAAATTAGTTGCACAAGTAATTTTTGAAAATTGGATTGTTCGTTTTGGTTGTCCTATTAGACTTACTACAGACCAGGGAAGACAATTTGAAAGCGATTTATTTTTACAACTAACAAAGTTTTTGGGTATAGATAAAATACGAACCACTCCCTATCACCCCCAGAGTAATGGGATGATAGAGAGGTGGCATAGGTCGTTAAAAGTCGCTTTAAGAGCACGATTAGACAATAATACGAGTTGGTTACAAGAATTGCCTATAATATTATTGGGGTTACGCGCAGTTCCGCGAAATGATACGAACGTCAGCGCGGCAGAATTAACGTATGGTCTAAAATTAAGATTACCTGGCGATTTTTACGATTGTTCACATTCTAACTTAAATTATGATAATGAATATGTTAATCATCTTAGGAATTTATTTCAGAATCTTAGACCACGAAACGTTCAACAGAGAGATTCTCGCACCATATTTGTACATCCTGACTTAAGTAGTTGCGATCATGTATTTATTAGAAATGACATCATGAGAGGATCACTTCAACCTCCTTATTTAGGCCCGTACAAGGTCATAAAGAGGGGAAGTAAATCGTTCAAAGTAGACATTTTAGGAAAAAATATCTTAGTTTCAATTGATAGATTAAAACCAGCATATTTGTTGAATGATAAAATAGTTAAGTTGAATCAAAGATGTTCAGATGAGTACAGTCATGATATTAAAATTAGTTCTCAACCTCAAAGCAGTCAACATGAGTCACCCACAAACATCGAAAAGCCTGTCACTTATACCACACGTAGTGGTCGTGCATCAAAATTGCCAGTAAGATTTTTAATATAATTCGTATTAAGCATTATCTCCAGCTAAATTTTAATATAAATATAGAGAGCAAAAGATTTATTATACACTTTTATTGCAAAATATCAAACAGTGAAGAAACACAAATAAATTTAAATGGGTAAATCGTACAGTAAAGAACAAGATATTATTATTGCACAAAATGGAGCGAATAGAGCCAGTAACAGTGACACAGAATTACGAAATGATTTAAAGTTTTATGGAATTCTCATGTTAACTGTTTTGATACTATTAACGTTATTGTTTATCTATTTCTGTCTTAAGAAATGTAAGAATCAGTCTCGAGATTGGGTGCGAAGGCAAGTAATGTCAACACAGTTGTCAGCATCAACACCTTCAATTGTTCCTGGTAACTTGCAACAGGTACAACCCCAGCAACCACCGCAGGTTGTATTTGCTCAGGGAAATGTGTGAAAATGTGTCAGTGAATTAGTTTTGTGCTTATATTTCGCGTATGTATGTATTGTTGTCGTAGTGTATTGTTGGCGTTGTCGTAACGGAAGCTGCCGGCCTATAAGGTGTTTATTAATTATTACAGAGTGGAAGTTACGGCAACTACCCTTAAATAATATATTTTTTTTTGTATTTCCTCTTCTAGGAATACTTTAAAGACGGACTCTTGAAAAATAGATGTCCGCACCCTGTATTTTAAGTAGTATAGAAAATATAATTACCTTGCATTTGCCTAGAAGTTGATTATTATTGTAAAAGTAAATTCTACCCAATTATTTGACATACCAAAATTGTAACTTAAAATCATAACAGATTAAATTTCAATGTAAGTAAGCAGTTCTCAGAAAATTATACTTTGTAACTTTAGTACTTTGTTTACAGTCACTTAGTTCCAGTTACTGTTTTGTTGAATTGCAAATTGTCAGTATAAATGTTTTTATTTCAACATTGTTGTTCACAGAAGGTTTTAATTTCTGCTTATGTTGTATAACGGATGTATGTTGCAATGGATAAGAAACACAAAGGTACAATGTTATTATAATGTATTAAAGATTAAGTTTTTCCTTATATTCTGGAAATGTACTAAATTTTTTTTAAAAAAGAGGGGGACCACTGTAGCGGCATGAAATGTGATGCGTTAATGTAGCGAAGTTGACCGCGAGTAATATCTGCCTGTCCGCAGTGCAGTCGCCTTCCTCCTTCCGTAGAGCTCACTTGTGTTTATAGAGCTATATATTATATGTATTCGTGTTTGGGACAATATAGTATCAGTGAAAGTTAAATGACGTTTTCTTCCATATCTCTTAATGAGAATACCCCTCTGATCTGGACCTTACATACACTAAAGTACATACTTACATTTAAGACCTTTTCGCTAAAGTAGTGACCCTAATGCTAAACAGCAAAAGAATTTGAGGAAAGTAAGCGCATAGCAGAGGCCAAAAAATATCTGCGCTTGGCGTAATTTGATCATGAAAAATAATAGTACCAGCAAGTATCTTTCTATTATGCAACGCATTCAGTAGGCAACCCCAACATATATTATAGAGGAGATTGATAATTGAGTACAGTCCAGGTTGGCGATTGCGATTTAATAATACTTAACGAAAAACGATAAAACCAGCCTGATAGGCACCATAATAACACAAAGGGAACAACTATTAACTACGTTACAGATGAAATGGCGTGACTTAATTCTCGGAGAAGATGAAACGAACCCAACGGACGGCTGGTAAATTAAATTAGCAAGGATATTGGAACACACGCAATGGGAAACTAGTTACGTAATATAATAACTTTCATATCCTTATTGTGGTCATACATATTCAGTGTGAGAAAAGGATAAAAGTACAGTTCTGTGATGAAGAAAAACGACGACGTACGTATTAACTTGACTATGACTTTAAAATAGTGAGAGCTAGAAGACAATATGTTCTCCAAAAAACAGTTCTATCAAAATCAAGAAACATGTTTTTCTATAAAAACAACTGTTCATGCCAGAAACAATAAAATAAAAAATTAACTTTCAATAACAACTGACAGAGAAATAAAGTCAATATTTCCTTATAAAGCACGGCATATAAGGCGAAACTTTTAAAATAGCTTCGCCTTTGCAGAATATCTTCGGTTTCAAATACAGATTATTAAAAGTTTTCCGGATAAAATGGCTGCATAGATATCTGAAACGTCTGGCATTAAAATAAAATGCGATGTATATCTCGACGTTTATTTTATTTGTGACCTCGATAAGCGAGCTACGTCGGAAAACTGGCCTCTCAAAGTAGACTCTTGAGCAATACGGGCTGATGTCAACGAATGCGTTTTGTACAAAATATGAATCATGAAAATATGTCAGACATCATGTTGATACATTTTAGGCAGCTAGCATGCTGATGTTATTTATCATTCAGTTTATTATTTGCTTTTTGAAGCTGACTTCTTGAGGAAGATTCCATTTTTCTTTAAAAAAGAAGATATTTTTCGCCACTATTTAATTGTTACTCGTGATGCTGTAACTCAATCAATCGCTCGATCACCCAAATGAATTCTTTAGTTTTCACAAAGTTTGTTTTAATAATGACTTATTGGATATAGGCACAGAATTCACATGAAGCGTAAGCGAAGTCATCATCTGGCCATAATACAATGTCATGGGAACTATCGAAATCAGACCTACCGTAGCATAGGTGTGTTTACCTTGAACGTGAGAAGGACACAAATTAACGAGCATTGATGACCACGTTTGCCCACTACGGGTCAGTAATTTCACAGAGCCTCGTGTGATTTTCATTTTCGAATTCTCGATCGTCAACGACGACGTTTGGCAACAATTGAGGGCGATTCGAAGCGAATAAACCACCAACGATCGTTGCCCTGGGTTTGCATATAATATTCAGATCTGCCTTGATATAAGTAAACAGTTCTTATTTTCGTTTTAAATATAATAATTAGCCTTCATTGAAACATGAACCTTAACTATATTCATACAGAATCTACTTTTTAAGAACAGTTTTTCAAAGCGATCTAGTAGCACAAAGATTGATCCTCCTTTTATGAAAAATCTTATTCAAACAAATGACTACTATATTCTGCTAATCCTGTCATCGAAGTAAGGCTCGATCATATTTTATGTAATACTCTTTCCCCGAACAACTTTACCCCGTATTTTTCCTCAAACGATACGGTACGGTTCCAGTCGGTTGTAAACATTTTCCTTACTTGATTAAATTCTAAGAAAGAACACAGTATTAGTATAACAAGTGTAAACAAAGGAAGGAGAAATTAAAATGTTGAGCAAGATTTTTGGCTCAATTAACGACCTCCATCTAAATGTTGGATCTTTTAAAGAAATTTGAAGTTTTATAAGATAATAGAACTTTTGATTTTCTTTTCACAATATTTAATGAGGCGTGTTTCTTGGTAGAGCTTTCTTTGAATTCATTTTCACGCATTTTTAATTTTATGATGTAATAAATTGCTCATTAAAATTGTGCTACCTTTTCTATTTCGTAAAGGTTTTTCCGTTTGGTTTAATTATTCAATATAATACCAAATAAAATATAGTCCAGATGTTACAAGTGAAGAAATTAATTTCGCTTTTCTAAAATGTATTACGCTTACTACCGAATATTTCAAGCGAATAGGTACTTGATTTATCCTAAAACTCGTCACCAATTTCCAATAAAAACCACAGAAATCTATTTTACTGTCACGTAACTATCCTCTAACATAAGTTAAATGTGAACCGGCACTAGTCAGTAATTTTATGAGATTAGTATGTAAATTGTGAGTTAATTTAGACCGAATCCAAAGCCGCGAGTGTGCGCACTGCTTTATCGCTGTATATTCATGCCGTATTTGTTTTCGGTATCTATTTTAGTAGTTACAAACACGAGAGTTGATTTAATGCAATGTCAATAAGCGATGATTACTTGTCCAAATTATGTTAGATTTTTACGTAAGGGCTTCATTTGGGTTGAGTTGATCAAAATAGTTTGGAAATATTCGTCTCTGTAACACTTAAATTCTAAATGGAGAAGAAAAACGAGTGGTTAAATATTAAAATCAGTTGAATAATACAATAAACTGAGAAAAAGTTTCAAAATAATCAAAAATTTGGTCGTAACAAATTCAGTTTCCTTATTCACACACTAAGCAACTATGTGGCGTAGGAAAAACTCAACAAACATACTTCTACTACGAAATTCCTCCAAAAAAAAACCTTTTCTCATGAATCCCGCTTACTGCTTTGACTATTTTCCCGATAAAGTATTTTCGTCAGCAAAGGGTCGTGTAGAGAAATAATATCTTATCCTATTATTTTTCGGAACAAAACTGCTTATTTCACTAACACAGTCCCTTGAACTTTGTCGCTTATTTGTTCTATGTATTTGACATTTTCGTGTTATGTTCTTGTTGCTAAAAGATCAGAGGGCTTAAATAACTCTTAAAGTAATTTTGCAGTTGTAGGAAAGGGACGTCGCGCTACGCTGTGTAATGCGCTGTCTCAGTTCTACACTGCTACAATTTTACTAAAAGAGGTTTGGAACCGGTTTGAGTTATGGTGTTGTTTAAAGGATCTGTGGAAATTTTTGTAGCCAATGTCTCTTTGATTTGAGAGAATATTGTTCTGGAGAAATATGCGTAATCTATTGACATTGAGATGTTGTTTCTGCAAAGGATTTATTTGGGTACACATACTTTATATTTTATGATACGTGCTATAATTAAAGAAAGGGCTTTGTCATAATCAAGGAAACGTTTTCATCTTCAAGGATGTCGTGTTTTTCTGTTTCTGGTCCAAGCTTACGGCAACACAACCAGCGATTTTTTCATTAAATAACAGGACTAGCTTTGACCGGGCTATCAATGATTGTGTTCCTATATATTTGTAAAACGGTAGTCGCTAGAAGACTATTATCATCGATTAGAGATTTGAATCGCCTGAAAGAAGATCGCAAAAAATCTGCAAGAGAGGTGTGACCATAGGTCACACCTAACCACCCTTCCATAAAACGGGAACGATGATATAATAAGCAAGCAATCACAGAGACGTCTTTTAGAATCTATTCGAGTCTGCAGACACAATGCAGTTTTAATAACAATTCAAGTTAAATGCCAATCATAACAAGGTCATTACTATACAAAGTAAATTGTTTGTTGCGCAAGCAATGTTCACAGTATTACCAACAGCAATATTGTATCGCAATTATCTCACGATAGGACCGCAGCTACAGCGAACCACTAAAAAAAATCAATTATATCCTCGACATAAAATAGTTTATTGCTCGACCGAATGCTGCAAGTTTATACGCCATGTTTAATGTTTATAGACACACGGACGTTTTCGTCGAGCGTGAAAAAGGTCGTCATTTTTCATTAAAATAAATGGCTTCCCCTTATCTGAACATTTCCCTGAAAAATCTTCTTCACGCAGAGTAGGCTACGTTTTCAATAAAGTAGGTAATTACTTAGGTACACAATGTCACTTTCACAAAAGCCGGCGGGCTTTATTTAGAGGCGTGGTTAATTTTGGAACTGTTCTGCTTTGCTTTGACTTCACAGTAGGTTAGCACCGTTTGTAGAGGAAAAAGTAGCGGCCTTAATAAAGCTGAATAGATTAATTCTCGAAATTGTTTTCGGGCTTTTCGTCGTATGGTGGTGATACACTAGAGCATTTCCTTGTACATTCGTGCATAAGCTCGGCAGTCTGTTTGGCGAAATGCTCAAATGAGTATTTATCAGAAAAGTTTCGTGGTTTCGGAGAAATATCGAACATCGCGCCTAGAGAATTGTCGCCGCAAAAGCTTAACGAATTGTTTGGCTCGTGATACGCCTGAAAATTTCTGCGAACGGCTCGTTGTGTAGACACCATTTAACCAAGTGTATCAGCACCATTACGCGTCGGACTATGAATGCTTTAGATGCATGTTACTGTGTACATGTTACGTGGTTCCACTATTTAATCCAAATGTTTTGAGAGTTCACTGTATAATAATTTAGAATAAAAACAGATTCAAAGGCAGACTTATCTCTACGAATAGATGTAAACAGTAATAAATCTCGAACACATTTAACTTGTCAGTAATTTATCTTAAATATCATCTAATAGCAATTAAACTTGATATTGGAGTTAACAAAGTAAATATTGAACGTAGTTACAAAAACTGCTAGAATGACGTCTGATCTAGGTCAAAACCATTAATTTCCGTTAAGGATAGTATCTGTCTCAGTCAACCAACACAATCTTAAGGACGTTAACTTGGACATTTAAGAGAGAAAAAGATCCGACTCGCTCTCCAAACGAAATACAAAAGTTTTTGTTGATATTTACCTTAGTTAGGGCGTCCGCGTCGTGTTTGCGGGTAAGGTATGTATTTATCTTATTTTATTTGTTAAAGAAACTTGTGTTCAGTAGTCAGTATTTACAGACATGTTTGTAAAAACTACGCAGACGAGGTATCATAAAATGTTGATGTGGATACCTTTTTTTGTAAGCATTGACCTCGTCGGAAAATAAGATGGGGTCGTAACACAGATGACAACTATTGAGATTAATAGCTACCTTCTGGAAAAAGTATTTTATTATACAAGTATCTGGCAAAGGAGGTCTGAATACGTAACTTGCGGATGGGTTTGTAGTTCAGGTTAGCTTTGTTATATGAATTAATTAATTTCTAAATGGTGTTCTAGCTTCAAATTTGTGGGTTCGTAGAACATTGTAATATGGGTAAGCCACTAGTGTCACTAGGCAACAGCTGTGTAATCGCTGATAAAGGTCAAACAGAAGATAGTTTATGGATTTTTGCTTTTGCTACGTAATATTGTTTTTACTAAACTTGCCAGATCAAGTAGCCTAACATATATGTTTATTAATTCAAGTAAAACTGGTTCTACATCCCAAACAGTAAAATTATTTTCAATTGTCAGAGTCACCTATGGAGTTTCTTGCCGGGTTTGTCCATACGACTAACATTTTTAAACGAATGCACGAGACCTCGTAGAACGGTGACTCGTTTCATAACTGAAGCAGTCTCACGTTAGGAGATATTGCCCCAGGAAGCAACTAGTCTCCAGCCAAACTTGATAAAATTGGGCAGTATTTAGTATTTATTTTTAGTTTAGGTATAGTATTCCACTATACTTAAACCAAAAAAATGTATTACGACCTCCTACTCTTTGAAATCGGTTGGAAATATGAAACAGAATAATACATACGGCTCTATCACCAAGATTCTTGACTCGGCAATGTAAATACGCCGGCTGGCCCACAGCAGCGGTATAGTCTCTCTTCGTAGCGTTATCGAAGTAGGGCTGGATCACGCTCTCGGTGCTCGCTGTGATGTTCAGCCCATAGTCCACGGTGGTTGTGGTGATCTCCTCGCTACTGTCACCACCCCCACCCGCTGTGATACCTGGAAAGGTTAATGGAAGTGAGACTTTGTAGATATAATGATAAGGTGTTGTTTTGTTTGTAGAATTGATTTAAAGTGTTTTTTTTGTTTATCAATCGTTAAATGTGTTGATTTAAATTAATGTAATGTGTTTATGCAAAGAATTATTCAACATTCACTAAGTGACAAAATAAATACCTATTAAGTACCTACTTATTGTCATGGGAAGCATGAAATTACATTGCAATACGTTTAATTTCTTAAATTTAAACAAGTACCTACATTTTTTTGTTCAATGGCTTAAATTAAATTATGAAAAACTATTTTTAGTCTTTCGCTTTATAATAATATTACTTAAATAAATAACGAGAACAGACAGTGATCTAAAGTTCAATCCATAAATTATTTAAAAAAAAACTGTACCTCAGAGAAATTTTCTCTCCCAAATTCAGCTAATATGTAGTCTAGTTACTTTCCCTTAAATAAAATAGATGAAGTCTAGTATATCTTACTCCAAGTGTACTACAACTCACACACATAAATTATTAAAGCGTCCTTTAAGGGAACATCCAGACATCTGGTATTTTGTGTGGCAACGAAGATAGTTAATTTCGCTTTATCGCCCCTAAGATCCATGGGGTGCAATTTAACCCGCAGTTCATTAACATAAAACGACGGTTTTGTGTTGAAAGACATCGCTAACTGACGCTCACAAAGTTTCTCTAAACGTTGGACTAAAAATTATTGTTACTGTAACTGAATAATTGATTGTTGGACATAAAATTTGGAAATTTTATAAGTTGGTACTGAACGGAGCGAATAATGGGCCAAACTGGTTCGTAAACTCATTGGTAATATAGGCTGAAGAAAAACAAATCGGGTATTTAAAAATAAGTTTGACCAACAAATTAGTTCACCTCACAAATTTATGACCGTTACAAATGTTGCTTATCCTTGATTTTAATTTTTAGTATTTGTTGTTATAGCGGCAACAAATACACCATCTATGTCTAATTTCATTTCTCTAGCTCTATTTCGTTAATGATAAAATTGTAGAGAGTAATATTATGCCATTGAAAATTTAGAGTAAAAGTTCATTCCAAAGAATTTTTTTTTTGTATATTGGATGCGTCTGGGATGCTTTCAAAAGCTTAGGACTGTTTCAAACTTTTAAATTTACCTACCTTTTACTTATTTTCATTTAGTTGATAGGTAAATAAGATTTTCTTAATGTTTTACCATAAAACCAATTTTTTAAATCGATCTTCGAGGAAAAGCAGTTGAATCTCGACTTGCACCCTAGATTGTAATCAAACAAGTTCTTTGAGACCAGTTACTCGCTATTAAGTGACTACAACTAAAATAAACTGCTATAACTGGCTTTCCTTTTAATTAAAGTAAATCCTAGTCTGTTCTCCTTATAGCTTTTGTACAAACAACCAAAGAAATTGATAAACGCAATCAGATTCCCAGAATACCTAAACGTGGGACAAGTTATGTTCTAATTGTCATAAACAACATTAACTATGTATATTATCTATATTATTGTCTCCATTTCATTAAATGTTTTAATTACGCCAGCACTTACTATTTAGAAGGTCGTAGCAGACTTTTCTACAACTAAATCGGTCATTATTGTTTTGTACATTTAATTGAGTTCACCAAATTTTAATTCTGACTGTACTTTAAACAAGAGCTAATTAAATATTTGACAGACGAGAAATTTTCAGGTCGGTTTCTAGCTTTGGGATAAGTATTCGTTTATTCTAAAAGAATCAAAATTCGATTGTATTGTGTCGCATTATAGCGGAGCCTATTGTGATATTCCACTACAGTAAGGACTGAGGCCGTTAGGGCTGATGGCTGCCAGGGTAGCGGGTTTGTCCGAAAGGGTTACCGTTTCCCCGATGTACAAAGACCAAAAAAATGAACATGGGTAGGTTTTAGTCAGTAGAAGTCTGACACTCCCTTCCACTCAACCCAAAGCGGAAGGAGAGATGCTTTCCCATCCAGAAAAAGGTCGTATTTCAACTCCAGATCAGCCCCATTTCATTATAACACTGCATTGTCATACTTTATTATGCACCCAAAACTTCAGCTCGAAAGGGGACCTTCCTGGTTTCTGACAAAATTTATCTTGCAATATTTGACACACAAAGGAAAAAGTGAAACTTAAAGTTAGTAAAAACACAAGACATGAGTAGTCTAGATTATAGTTTACCCAAGCTTGTAAGTCAGAGGGTAGCGCCAGTCTTTGTGTGCCTGACTTGGGACAAGATTATCCTGTCTTAACAGAAGCCTTTAAGGTAGACATTGCCCTTAGCTCAAGCGGTTTATTCGCTGTATTTAACCTAAAATTTGACACATTTGTTCTTCATATTGCCCCTTTACTTGATCTACTGACTCTAAGTAAAATTTTTGATCATTGCAAGGACGTAAATACTGGGAAAATTTTCTCGTTTGTTTATCATAATGGGTTTAGATTAGAAATTCCGCATTCTTGTCTTAACAACATCCCCACATAACGTTCACTCCAACGAATATGAAATTTTTTATGTTGTCATGGCAACGCCACGCATCTGAAATACAATAACGCAAGAAAACATCCTGTTTACACCGCACATAACCATACCTAATACTTTGAAGGATTCTAAGAGTTTTCATATATTGCACACAAAGAGAACATAAAATGGGAGACATCCCGAAACCTGTACGAAGCTATAGTAAATATTTCAATAGAATTATTATGACATGGGTTGTCACTGTTGCCTTTGAATCATTTCTTACTTTCTGTGACCAAAAAGGCCCTGATTGAAATTGACAAAGGTTTCCGTTTGAGGGCTTTTGAGAAAACCAATCTTACTAAAATGAAAATGCTTGAATGTTTTTTCCGTTCGTCTGTACGTTCTATGACCAGGATGCATCTCAAGAAGCACGATAGCTAGAAAGTGTTCATTACTACTGACGATGTATTACGATGTAGCACGTCGGTACCATTGGCGGTTTTATTATGAATAATTATCGAGGTTGAACAAGGATTGAACAATTTCTTCCATTTTTTTTGTGTTAAGCTAATATCTTTGCAAGTCATTGGCCTGTTTTCACAACTTATCTTAAAAATGATATCGTTTTACCTACCTAGAAAATGATTTGTGAAGACCATACAGTTCTGTGTAATTAGAAAAAAAAACAGTTGATTCCAGAAAACAAGAATCTGTAAACACCAGTGCGAGTGGGACTTGAAGGACACTGAGAAAAATCAAACCTTAACTACCGTTCTTTAGTCTCGATCTTTATTTTTAGTATTCGTGATTATGGTGGCAGAAATAGTTGATCTAAAAGAATTTTAACAATCTAGCTATAACAGTTCTTGATATTAAACCCTGTCAACAGACAGACGACGGAACCTTCATTCTAGGGATCCGTTTATACCCTTTGGGTCCAGACCTCTGAAAAACGATTCGGAACCAAATATCTTTTCAGAATCAATGGTCCCATTACTCTTTTTAGAAGTAAATTACCAGAACTTGATCGTTTACTTAACAGGTACAAAGAGCTTCTATATCGCCTGCGGTTAATTCATGAAGCCCGTCACGTAGTTAGCTGTCAGCAGATGGACAGACGCCCGATAACTTTGACCTTTAACCCTGGCCTGACGAGTTAACTTTTTTTCTGTCTATTCGATAAATAGTCGTCTTTGCTGGATGAGATAATACAGTTTCGTAGTGGACTTCGACGCAGGTTTTGCGAAATAGCTTAATTAGAACATTTGTTTTGAATTGATCGGGATAAGGTATTTTATGCACTTAAGAATTATGATAGAATAATAGGTCCCACTGCTGGACACAGGCCTCTTCCCGTTTCGGGAACGGTTGATTGATCACTTAACGTCGCTTGGCGATTTCAGATTCCAATGCATGCATATAATTCCATCTATGAAACCGCAAGGCCACCAATTCGTTAGAATACAAAGCGTGTTTTCACCTATATATACCCATACTAACTACATTATTTATAAGACCCCGTATGCTCATATATTATCTGAAGAAACTTAAAACGTCAACTCATCGCTTAGAACCTGAATACAACACCATGATTAACGGCCTTCATGTTTACTAAACACTGCATGACGGGCAGGTGTTGGTCTATGCAAGTAGTTTGTACAATGAGTCAAGGAAATTGCAAGATCGAATTTCGTTAATGACTTTATGGAATCCTTATTTCTATACCCCGGAAGAAGGAAATGCTTAATAGGAACCAGTCAAGTGCGACTCCTGACATTAAGGGTTCCGAACATACAGGATAAATAAAAAATTACAATTCCATCAAATTCATAACTTACATAACAAACACAAACTTGATTCACATTTTTTTGTTTTGTATTAATTAATTATGTTCCTTTATAGAAAATTATAAAATATTTTATCTTTTCTACTATCTCAGTTCGTGAGATACAACCTGGTGACAACCAGACAGAGGGACAGGTTAATAATAAGGTTATGTTTCTTCCCTTTGCGTATGTAACCCTAAAAACAACGAAACACATCTCCAATACTTATTCGAAACTATTGTTGTCTGTGCAGAATTGTAAAGTGCAGTATTGTCAGCTATTGTAAACAGGGTTTCTGAAATATCGTAGAATGCGACAGTATTCAAACATTACCCAAGAGACAGTACATTTCCTTATACGACGAAACTTGACGCTTTCTATATTCGTTTCTTTGATGTCAAGTGTAAAGATGAATCATTTATGTATTTACTACGTAGTCTGTAATCTCGGCACGTAATATTAAAAGGATAAGCCCAGAACACGGTACTCGCAACCTCTGTAAACTTGGCTCTACAAAGAATACCTATACCAATAGATTTAATCTTGTTGTGTGCCAGAGTTGCCTGTCTTGGCTTGACTAATCAGGAATCGTTATTAAAAAGAGTAGGGAGCTCAAAAAGTATCTAATGCTTCCTTGATTCGGAATTCTACAAATGAAATTAAGTATAATATGTTTTTATTATAAAAACAAATGAAAAATTTCTATAGCATAGCAATATTCATTGACGATGCCAGAATTCCAATTTATTCTTCACTCAAAAACTTTACCTATCAATCACGCTTTATTAAATCTGCAATTTATTGACACAATATTGGCGGACGAACAGATTCAAATATATGATGTGCTAATAAAAAACTGTTATTAGATTCGATAAATTGGGAATTGGACATTTTATTGAGTACTCCGCTGTTCATACAAACGGGTGAATTGAAATGAAAAATGTTCATTCATTTTCGTGCCCTTCAGACAAAGTTATTGAAGGACTATCGAGACGTTTCAGGAATATGTAGCTTATTTACTATAAAAAGGACTTAAAAACGAATTACGTGGAAATGAGTTTAACTGTCGTTCATGAAATAAAAAGCTAAAATTATTAATATAACTTTTGTGATAGGGTTCTGACGGATTTTTCGTGATCGCCCCTGACAAGGTTCAGACCAAAATAACCTAAGACAACGACTTTTTATGTTATACTAGCTATTGCTCGCGGCTCAGCTCGCCTGGATTTCGGTCAAAGCTGCTAAAACATTGTTCTCAACAGAGTCGGAGAAAAGTAGCCTATTTGTTATTCCAAAGTGTCCGTTACCTTCATCCAAAATTTATTTGAAATCGGTCCAAACATTTGGGCATGAAAGGGTAAGAAACATACACGCACACATACAACTCACTCACACAATTTCGATGTACATAATTAGTGTGATATTATTTAACGTACAAAGACTAAACAAATAAAGACAAAAGATTTAGAGATTGTATTATCGATTGTCATAACATAGCGAGGAGTTTTCTTACTTACCATGGAGATCTGATATTACATTTCGCTTCTAAAATCCAAAACTTGTAGAGAACAACACAAGGCTGCTCAATAAAGCTATCAATATTACATAACTTAATTCCCTCACCCGAAACTAGACGCAAATTCCAGAACATTTTCATTATCGGAGTACTAAGTCAAGTCAGTGGCAGTCAGAAGGAGAGAACCAGCCTAATGGATGGGTAAAGCCCGTTAAAACCCTGTTAACGACGATACGTGAACACTTCAGCTTAAGCAAGGACTTTGAAAGCTCCATCTAATTCGCTTAAGCGCTCTCTTGCTCAGGGATAGCCCAATTACGAAGTGCGACGAATGTGGGAACATTAAGTAAATATACAAACAATGCCTTCCGGTGTTTTGGATGGGTAACGCAAATCCTATACAAACAAGGTCCGGAGAAAGAGAAAATAACAATAATAATATTTTGATCGTTTTTGATGAACGAAAATTTTGCTTCGAATTTTGGTTATAAATTACCTGCCAAATACGCTTTTGGGATAATACGATGCTTGTGGTTTCGATTTGGACGGCGAATATAAACTTGCTTTCAATGACACTCAAGCGTGTTCTAATTCACAATGGGGAATATGCACGTGACTTAAATATGGACAAAATATTTTTTTTTTGTAATATTTATTGCTACTGAAAACACACTATACAATTATTTTTAGAATTTATTTTAATTTAATAATGAAATTTAATCATCAAAAAGTGGCTGTTTTGAAATTACCGCGCAAATTTTCGAAACGCAACACTATTGGTGGAACAAAACGTGACGTCAGTTTTACACGAGACGTCTGCTGTCAACAAGCTATTTGTATGGTTTCTTTTTGGAGGAATAATTTTTATTGTATTGTATCCATGGTAATTAAGTCGATATTCACTCACTTTATTTATTTTTTGGTAATTTTGTAAACCAATCACTTTGCTGTTGACATCGAACTCGTGTAATGGTGACGTCACGAGCAAGCGCGCCAAAATGGCCGCGTTTAAATTGATCGCGATTTTAATATTTAATTTTTTGCATAATAGTTTATATTTTGGACGTGATATTTGTATGTTTGGTAATGTAATAACTAGTAGAAACATATAAAAAATAAAAAAAAAAATCATGCATATTCCCCATTCCAAACGTTTTTGATATGATAATGAATCCATCTAATCATTACGAACATGACACTAATTTAAAGCCTATTCAAATCAACCATCTGTGTGAAACGTTTGATAAAGGACGAGGGTTTAGTTTTACAACATAATAAAACAACAACCTTCATTAAATTTCAACGTAACCATTATCCCTCTATTGCGTGTAACCAACAATGTTATCGTAATACAAATATTTGAATTAAACATTATCCACATTACCGAAGCATTCTTGCCTCAGGAGTATCAACAAAACAATACGGTTGGACGAACGTTTAAACAATATCGACTTACGATCTAGGGTGGAATAACATCCAATGTTCATTGTGAAAGTACTTTCGTGTTCAATGGAAAGTCTGGCCCTGTACCATGAACTCTTAAATTAAAAACTCTGTCGATGTTAAAGCGAGATACATTTAACCGAGCGTATTATCCCATCCCTCTTCCACTATAGTCATAGTCCTGCTTTAAGATATCATAGTACGGGGAGTATTGCTATCTGATCGCTCTCGTTTCGTTTGCTTTTTGCCCAGCATTTTGTTCAATGCTATATAGAAGTACTGCAAGTTTAAGTGCACAGAGTTTCGGTGATTTATACGTTGAAGTGTAAAATATCGTAAACCGATTTTTAAAGTTTGGATTTTATATCAAACAGAGATCGAATGTTTAATTTAATTGTTGAACATTAGCATTATTTGAAACATCTGTTAAATTTCGACTCTTACGTAATACCGATGTATTTGCCTCAAAGATTTCATTAGTGGAATGATTGGTGGGTGTCGTTGCCTTCACTGACCCGTTACCGAAGTTTCCATTTCATTTAATTCTCATTTCATCACATACCCGTTCAATTTCGTTTGTACTTTATGTAATTGCGTTACAAGCTAAGTTGTTAGTTGTGTCACGAATGGGACATATTTATTTGAGCTTAATGTCTGTTATTTATCAGCTAGCTTACGAATAATAACTTCGCCTTGTTGCGATTACCGCACGCTAAAGTATAGACGATCAGTCAAAAAAATGCTGTATCTTATGTATTTATGGATTCTTCCCTTAAAATTTGGACATTTTGGACATCTTTCGGTATTTCCCGTCTGATCGATGTTGGAATATACCAATATTTAAATGAACCAAGTACTTATCTGTGAAACTACGGAATTATTTATAGCGAAATTTAAAACTTTATTCTTATTAATTCTGATTTTTTTTTTGTATATTAAATATTAAAATATACAAGTGTGTAATATTTTAAGGAGGCTTTGAGTACGAGTAAAAGCAAAGTGACCTTTTCGAAGGGTTCCGAAAATTGATCTTCACTTTTTCCAGAAAACGTTCCTTCATGAAAAGATCAAACAAACATTCGATTCCAGTTAACCAGAAAAATAATAGTATACCTATAATTCGTCTTCATGATAAGTTGTTGAAATATTCTTTGTATCCTTTATATTCAATAAATAATTCTCTGACTGCCAGATCACACCAAGTATGCCAATTAGTGGAGTAAATAAAAGTATTTTCAATCTTATCCTAGTTGTATCTAGGGCTATGGGCTGTGGAAAAATTAAAATTTTCGGAGCGCTGTTGAATCGCTATTATGTATTGAACTGTCAAGCCAAAGTCACGTCACTTGTTGAAAAAGTTTATATTTCCATTGGCCCTCTGGGTGTATGAAGTTTTGTTTATTTATTTGTACCTTCTTCTTCACCACTTTGTGCAACCACGAAGTGTAAAGTCCTTCCTTCAATCACGGATCCTTTCGCTAAAGTAATTTTTTTTACATCTTCCTTTAGTATTAGATGGTTGCCAATGCCCTTAACTGTTGCTTCCCTTTTCTCTTTCTTTTCCTCAGAATTAACTTAGTACAATGTCATCTTAAACACGACAAATACCCTGACATTTTAGTAGGGAAATTCCATAAATGGCAAAGTATATAATTTGAGCTTATTCTAAATATGGCTCAGAAGCTTTGATGACAGTAAAAGCATTCATACAATTATGACTGAAATTATTTGCTACTTTTATATTTGACCTTTTGATAAATATGGAAAATATGCGGAAACATTGTGTGTGAGTATAATCCGATATACCAATTAAGTAAGATTACGTTCCACCCCCAAGGATAAAAACGTAAAACCTAGTCTACTGCCTGTTCGTCAGTCCATCTTTCAGACACCAGGGTTTATAAAAAGTCAACTGCCTGTCAGGTATTTTAACAACATAATGCCAGCCACAATATATTCTTACATACCTACATGATACTGTGCCTAGCATTATTACAGAAGATTTCGAAGAATTTAACCAAAAAGCAAAAAATCTACATGATAATTATCGAAACGAAAATATTTAAAATTAATTATTGGATAAAAAAATAAAATGTTACATCTCAAAAGAAACAATATTCGATCAATTTATTTCCCATTTTTTTGCGTGAGTAAAATCCGATATACTAATTAAGTAATCTTACTTAATTGGTATATATTTTAAATATTTTCGTTTCGATAATTATCATGTAGATTTTTTGCTTTTTGGTTAAATTCTTCGAAATCTTCTGTAATAATGCTAGGCACAGTATCATGTAGGTATGTAAGAATATATTGTGGCTGGCATTATGTTGTTAAAATACCTGATAGGCAGTTGACTTTTTATAAACCCTGGTGTCTGAAAGATGGACTGACGAACAGGCAGTAGACTAGGTTTTACGTTTTTAATGTTTTTATCCTTGGGTTTGGAACTCGAAAAGTAACAAAAAGTGATAGAAAATATTATCTAAGGTTTAATTACCTTCCATATGTCCATAGCAATTTGTTTAAACAAATTATTTACGTAACATTATATTTATTACTACAATATTTAAACTGTTTTGAGAGTTTCAAGCCATTAGTCCTACGTGTAGTTGATGACGTCATTAGGCATATCGGCCGGTGTAATTAGGGCTTATCTACCTAAACCGTTAGACATGACTTCGCGAATTTATCTAAAGGCCGTGTATCACGAAAGTAACGCAGGAGTCGCAGTACATTGCTGGGTGGAGCGACTTTGGTGTTATAAGTGACAGACCATCGACGGCAATGTATCACTAATAAGATGATACTTTTGCGTTTTTCTGAGTGGTTGCGGTCATCACGCCAAATCTACTATGTGCGACATGTTGTTGTCCGATCTCCATGTAAGACAAACGTTTGTGAGATCCTCGAATGCCTGTTCTGATTCTAACGTCTTTGTGCATGTGAATTGAATGTTTGTGAAAGTCGTTTAAAAAATACAGTAAAAAATAGCTTTGAAGCTATAATACATTCACCTCAGATCCTTGACATTATATTATAATATTTATTACCGATTTAAGGTCTCCGTTATTTCTTAAGATTTAATTACGTTGATGTTTTAGGTTTCTTTAAGAACGTTTTTGATTTCTGGGAAGTTTGTTGTATCGTTTCATGTTAACAGACTCTTGATAAGTTTTCTCAGAATACACGTTTAATATGATATTTAACTGAAGAGAACATTTTATAGAAAAATCTTTATTTCATTCCAATCTTACTTTGAAACATTTTTTTAAGGTTGAGGAACGGCTCCATGTTTGTTCGTCTGTCACGTGGCTTTATTAGGACCCGTGACTAATACAGTCAAGGTTTTCACAATTGGTGCATTTCTATTGTTTCCATAACTTCCTTTCTATTATGAACAAGGTGCAAATGGAACGGTCACGAGTTCGACTTGCGCCTGAGCGGAAAGTCAAGTTCAGTTTTATTTTGACGTTGCTGTAGAGGCAAAATTGCCGTTACTTGTACATAACTATTAGCGCACTAAAAATAAAATGGGTCAAACAAGGTAATATAATATACTAGTATAATAAGACACCTTTCCAATAAGTTTTAAAAGGAATTTTGAAACATTAATATCAATATCTATCCTAGAATGAAAACTCAATATTTTCTCCTGTAGACATCGTCTTCCGACTTTATCAAAGGACGTTTGAACTTTAGCGTCTCAAACGATAGATTCTAGTTTGATTCTTTGATACCTAGTTTGAATCTCAACAACGAAATATCTTTTGTGTCTAGACATTTATTCTTACTTGTGTTGCCTAGGAGACTGGTTTGAGCAGATCAGTAAGCGGCTTCTTTTAAGGTAGCAAAGAGGCAAACATATTTGGGAACAATGATGAGAATTCCGTCACTTTTTTTCTGACTACTTCCACCGCTCAAGACGCTCTGGAAGTCGGGATCTACGTGACGACACTTGACCATCTTAGGCTTGGGTTTTTTAATGGTGAACGATGGGTAGCTCAACAATCGATCAGGACCAGGCCTGGGCAGGTGAGTGGCAAGTGTAACAATCAACATATAACAATAATGAAAGTTTGATTTAAAATTATATAGTGCGTGAAAAATATTACATTTTGTTTGTAAGATTCTAATTGATCGATCACCGCCCCTGAAAATTTTGTAAATAAGTCGTAACTGCCTCCTCGCTTCACGTCTCTTCTGATTTTTTCCATCCATAACCTAATTTCTAATCTGTAACGTCTATTAAATAAGTTGTAAGTAACTTCCTTAAATGTTATTAACAGGTATCTCTCGCACAAGTAATTATCATACAAGTTGCTTCGATATAACGACTGCCAATCTCACACGTTACTCCAATTTGAATATAATCGAAGCGAGTACCCCAATAACACAATGAATAATGTATAAAGTTTAATATAGATATAACCGCCCTCCTTGAAATGGTTCTAATTGTGATGGCGTTGCGTTCAACGGCTTTCGTTTCTCAATTAGAATTCCGTTTGCGATTGTAAAGCTGGTGACACAATACACCCCGTAGCGGTCGGCTTCGCCATTCGGGAGATAACAATACCGTAGCTGGGGCTTTCAACTTAACTATTTTATGGGAAATTTCATTATGTTGGTAATTTTCAGTTTTGTGCACCGTCACGTTATTAATGTAAGCAATTTTGTTTTGTTGATTCTGGTCGATTCGAGGCGTTTTGTGTAAACTGTTTGTGTATTTTGATAGTTTTTTTTTGGCACTACAAATTTGTGTTTTCTTTCGTGTTATACCGTATATTAACTTTATCCCTTTCTTGGTTACAGCAACAGTGCTAGGAATTAGTCTATCTTTTTCTTGGAGTGCCAAGCTAATCTATACTCTATACTAATATATAAAGCTGAAGAGGTTGTTTGGTTGTTTGTTTGTTTGTTTGAACGCGCTAATCTCAGGAACTACTTGTCCAAATTGAAAAAATCTTTTTGTGTTGAATAGACCATTCATCGAGGAAGCCTTTAGGCTATAAACCATCACGCTGCGACTAATAGGAGCGAAGATACAATGGAAAATGTGAAAAAAAAACAGGGCGGGTATAAATCATAACTTATATTTTCTACCCACGGGGACGAAGTCGCGGGCAACAGCTAGTTCTAGATAAAATATCACCAATATCAGTTGAGTGATTTTACCCTGGAAGGTTGGAATCCGAACCAATTGTCTGAAAAACTTACATCCACATTTACGATAAAACTGGATTTAAAGAAAACGACGATGTTTTTCAATCGCAATATTAAAAAGATCGCAACAAATGAAGCTTTGTAATGTAATATAAAACTCTGAACAAGCTACAGGGAAGTATGCTCGGAGTTTCTTTATGAAACAAATTCCAATGTGATGAAGTTCGTGAAGGAATCAAAGTTGCTGGCATTGCTCTTTGAATTACCAATTGAGAACGCTGCAAAAACTAACAGGCTTTTAATAAAACTAGTTAATGAGTATCGAAACTGAGATGCAATTTGAGCGTTACAACAATATTTTAAAGGGTGAGTGTGTTGTTACTGCTGTACGCTTAAATAGATAACACTAGGCAAGAACAACTTAGAACATTTTTTTTCCCATAAAGCAAAAAGTTTATTTAGTGACAAACTTCAAATGTGAAGGAATTCCTATTCAACAAAAAACGTATCTGATTTGTCAGTTCGATACGTCACTGATACAGGACCTATTCAAAAACATTAATGCTCGAAGACGTGAAAAGTCATGTCCGTATGGATTGAGGAGCCACTTTCGATTTAAAAAGGAAGCTCGCCCCCTTATTTAGTAGGAAAGTAAATAATTTTGTAGACCGAATTCTGAAATTTGTAGTATAATATGTCTAAAGTTATGTAACTGTGAATGTGGCTCCTCAATCCAAACATCTGAATTGAGGAGCCACCTGAAACACGGAAAGTATTCCATGTATATTTTTGAAAATTTTGTATCATTTAGTAGCAATTGTGTATAGTGTCTACTAAAAATTTGAGCCCAGTACTGTTTATATTCAAGAATATACAATACTTTTAATGTGGCTCCTCGATCTATACACAAGAGCATGAATTGCCATGAAAGTTATTGGTCAATTTATATTCCACTCTAAAGACATTTAGTAGTAAGTGTGTTCGAATTTGTAGTATATGGACAAAGTAGTAGACTGAGCGAATTTAATAAATAAATGCATTTCATTTGGCTCCTCAATCGTGACGTCTGCATAATAAATAATTGACTGTACCTACCTGAGATCAAAACGGAATAAAATACCAGAGACACTAACATTTAGTATAAACGGTCTACTAAATACATATGCACAGATCAACATTGTATATGTTCGGTATCTGAAAAACAAATCACTTCTAAATATTCCTTACGAATTCGCTATTTAGGGTGACCATGTTATATGAATTAAACTAGGATGATTCATTTTTGAAATTTAATTTTTCGACAATATTCGGTATGTTTTTGGAATCCAAAGTTTAGAAGATGCAATTTGTATTGTAGAAGAAAATAACGTTTGCACATCTTGTAACCACCAAACAGTGTGTAAATATGCTGTATCAAAAACAGTGTCATTTGAACTAAATGTTTCTACGAGGTTTAGAGTAAACGAGGTACCAGAAACTATAATGATTTCAAGTAGCTTATATACTTTAATAGGCGTTATAGAATTTATCCCTGCGATTAGCGAAGCTGGAATGGGTCACTATAAATGTCACTACCCAGCGAATGATGAGATGTTTTGTTATGATGACTATGATTCTCACTGTAAAATTCATAAAAGCACCGACCAACCAATATTAATTCATTCTTTAACTTATGTCGAAATTGACTAGATACTAAATATCCTAAACCTATGAAGAGTCTTTGTACCGAATATTGTCGAAAAATTATGTGCATAATAATTCAATCTTTGAAACCCTAGTTCACATAAATACCCTTTAATAAAAACCTTTGTTAAGTCCTAGCTACCGCATTAGGTTAAGTAACCTGTAATGGTAGATTAGTGTGATTATTAAATAAATAAATAAATAAATAAATAAATTTCAAAAATGAATCATCCTAGTTTAATTCATATAACATGGTCACCCTAAATAGCGAATTCGTAAGGAATATTTAGAAGTGATTTGTTTTTCAGATACCGAACATATACAATGTTGATCTGTGCATATGTATTTAGTAGACCGTTTATACTAAATGTTAGTGTCTCTGGTATTTTATTCCGTTTTGATCTCAGGTAGGTACAGTCAATTATTTATTATGCAGACGTCACGATTGAGGAGCCAAATGAAATGCATTTATTTATTAAATTCGCTCAGTCTACTACTTTGTCCATATACTACAAATTCGAACACACTTACTACTAAATGTCTTTAGAGTGGAATATAAATTGACCAATAACTTTCAAGGCAATTCATGCTCTTGTGTATAGATCGAGGAGCCACATTAAAAGTATTGTATATTCTTGAATATAAACAGTACTGGGCTCAAATTTTTAGTAGACACTATACACAATTGCTACTAAATGATACAAAATTTTCAAAAATATACATGGAATACTTTCCGTGTTTCAGGTGGCTCCTCAATTCAGATGTTTGGATTGAGGAGCCACATTCACAGTTACATAACTTTAGACATATTATACTACAAATTTCAGAATTCGGTCTACAAAATTATTTACTTTCCTACTAAATATGGGGGCGAGCTTCCTTTTTAAATCGAAAGTGGCTCCTCAATCCATACGGACATGAAAAGTCAACAAACCAAGTTTTAATATCTATCCTGTAAACATCGTCGAAATTATGTGTATGACGGCATTTAACATTTCATCCACGTATTAGTTAATCATACCATCATAAATCTATCCTTTACTGTGTGATATTTACATCGGGCTAGCTCCTAATATATTATTCAAAGCGGTTTTATTCAACTGCAGCTACCATTTACCATCCATTTAGTGAGCTTTATGGATATTTTGATTTATAATGGGTCACAACATGATAGCTTGTGTTTACAACAAATATCCTTTAGTTAAATCGGTCGTGTTGTTTCAAACTTTGCCCTAACGTACACAATACTCATCACTAATGACGTTAATCAAACATGGGTCCAGCGAAAAGGTTTAATAGCCAACCTACTTCATTATAATAGATTCTTAATAACAAAAAATAGTTCGTCCTCAACTTGACTGAATAATGTCTGTACTATAAGTACGTCATGATCAGCGATTGATTTTGAGGAAGAGAGATAGCGTTATACGATAAAATTATTGTTGTCTCGCTTTCATAAAAGCAACCGTCCTGTTTTAAGTAATCATAGAAGAACGCAGACAGCGATTCGTTCTCATTTCAAGATGAAACCTAGAAACCCTAAAAATATGAATATAAAATTAAATAGGGACCATTTATACGCATATTGCTGTCAATAAAACACCCGAGGACAAAACGGCGTCATATTATTTTATTTTGCCCTCTACCCGCTGTTTGTAAGAGAAAAACACGCCCGTACAATTGTTCGGAACGTATTTATTTGCCGTTACCAATATTTACAATGCAATAAAGCTAACCACGATAAAAATATGGTTGGCCGGTAATAATGGGCGCTATAAAAGCACTTTATCGTCCCTGATTAACGTACGTAGTGGCTAATTTAGCTTCGACTAATTTTGATTTATTTGTTGTGTAAATAAGAATTAGATTCTCATTGAGGCTAATGGAAGGAGCGGCTCGCTCATAAATATTGGTAGTTATTATCATCTGTTTGTTATAGGCAGTGCTAATATTATAGAGATAATAAATAATTGGTTCGCCGACCGTCTATTGCTTATGGTCGGTTTTCTTATTCATTAAAGACGCGTTGATTTTTCTAATGGAATTATTTACGTAATGAAAATTGACACGTAAAATGTTTCTGTTAAAATGAAAATGTCAAAAGACTTTAAGTGTGTTGTCGATTTCGTTATAAAAACTTTCTTTCTTTATAATAGTAGTACTTATTCTAAGATTTTTTTGTTCTCCGCTTTCTGCTAAAACTTGTCCAGAGCTAGTACCACGTCCTAAAGTTATATCAGAAGTAAAAGTGTGGTGTGTTGTGGAAAAGAAACGGCGCTATACACTCAGTAGGTATATGTCCATCTCGCTTCCACATCGACACTAGTCCGGCTGAAAGAGCAAATGGCAACTTTAGCAAAGAACTTAAATGGTTGTATTTATGACAAGAGACGTTAACCTCGTTGACTGCTAACATATAAAAAACTAAGGTTTTTGTACAAACAAAAACTAAAAATATCACAAATAAAGTTGCGCGGTAAAATATACGACTTGATAATACTATGTGGAGATGGTACGACTGGTATGTTTTTGCATTGTTTCCTTTCTTGCGACTTTTGTTTAGTACTTTAGTAGATATCTTTGATTAGAATCAAATGCAATGCCAGATACAGATAGATAGAAAAAAAGACACGAAACTATCAAAACTTTGTAAAACAACATGTGAAATCGAGACGCCGCTCTACGACGCCGACGTGCCGTCCTTGTCTCACATTTGAGAGTGCTACAAATAGAAAATTAAGGACTCCTGTAGTAAATAATGTAACCCTTGTGTTGCGGAGGTTCTTCACTTAAATCACATGCACAAAGACTAACAGACTCAGAACAACTATTCTTAGTACATGCAACACGTCGAAAACTTTGAGTTTAGCGTGGTGACCTATGCCAGTCTGCTATCCAAAGACTCTTAATGAGAGACTCTCTCTTAAATGACAAAGAAACATATTATTGTATTTGTTTTCATTTCTTCATGAGATTTCCTTTACATTTCCTAGATACATATATTTGTGTTTTTCTATAGGATAATGGAGCTACATTGTAATTGATTCGAAATAAAAATCGGAAGAAAGAAACCGAATAGAAACTAATACATATTTAAATCAAAGCCTAAGTATACGTCATATAAACAGGCAATTCTCTTATCAATAATTTATAACAAGAGCGAACGAAGAAGGGTCTAGCTCATAAATAATTAATTAAATATAAGACAAGCGTCGGCGTCGATACTAATGTTTTCAATTGGGAAGAGTAATGCGCGACGAGATTTACACGAGTAACAATAATTACCGAAAGCGACATTTTACCGAATTAATATATTACCGGTAACGAAGTCATTAATATTAGGGGCAAACGACGTTTGTTCTTGTTAATGTGTTGTGAACGTGGAGTCTTGGATTTCTCAGTATGACTGTACTACTTTCTATGGAATGTTGTTTAATAAAAGTAACTTTGCCAAGTCGTTGGAGCTACAGACTGAGACCACCTCACCCAATCTGCTGTGCAAGACGGGTCGTTGATTCGAAGCTTGCGTGGGACAAACGTCATTAGTTGTATTTTGCTCTTTGACTTTAATGTTTGTGAAACCGCGACAGAATAATAAATTAGTTTTTCGAGTCATAGTCGCTTTTTTACTTTCGAAGATGAATAATTACAATGATTGACTTACGCGTTTATCGGGATTGCTCAATTAGTTTTGAACCTAACCACAGTTAGGCCGCGTAACCCAATAATAAGCTAACGCAGAAGCGAGATCGCGAGTCGAACATTTGTAAATCGTTTGTTTTACTAGTAAGTATGTAATTAATGTTCTACTTACATGTCTCGGTGCCCCTACGGTTCCACACAGGAAAATTACGTGCGTTTGGACCGAACCTGCACATCTTTTACACGAATCCATACTATTCTATGTATGATGAGACTCTTAGAGCTCTTTAAAAAGGTCGGCAGAGAAAGAAAAAAAATAATACGATTAAAAACGCAAAGAAACTAATCACTGGATTAAAACGTAGGGAAGTCTGCACAGGATTATGGAGAAAGAGCTAAAGAGGTTTGCAAAGTTATTTTACCTAGTTTCTGTTAGCTGAAGGATTTAAGCTGATTAAATAAAGTAGGTAATGGTTGTGGGTGGGTGCCGGGAGCTGCAGTCGATAATCCCCGATGCAGACTTTATCTTATATTTATTGAATACTAGCTGTTGCCCGCGACTTCGTCCCCGTGGGTAGAAGATATAAGTTATGATTTAGATATACCTGCCCGGTTTTTTTCACATTTTCCATTGTATCTTAGCTCCTATTAGTCGCAGCGTGATGGTTTATAGCCTAAAGCCTTCCTCGATGAATGGTCTATTCAACACAAAAATATTTTTTCTATTTGGACCAGTAGTTCCTGAGATTGGCGCGTTCAAACAAACAAACAAACAAACTCTTCAGCTTTATATATTAGTTGAATATAAGTTTACAGCTAATTCATTATTTTCACCCGCGACACATGGATTAAATTCCTTACTGCGGGAGTCGTTTTAAAAATATATCTAAACGGTAAAAAGGCGGCCAACAGACCTGCAAAAACTATACAATCGTTTTGATGCAAAACGTTGTTCAAATCATATTGTACATTAACATACAGTCTATTACGTAAACGCTAATTGCGAACTTTATTCTTTATTATATTACTACTAATACGGTTCTTATTGTAAAGACTAACAAAGACCCTGCACAACACAGTAACAATAATGTTGTACAATTTATAAATATTACGCAATATATATGATCGTATTGATTTATGTACTTGTACTACATACGTGTAGACACTACTCGTAAAGGTGATAGGTTATTCCGATAGTTTCCTTTCTATAATTAAAAACCCCTTCATAAAGACATCATTTTCAATGAAAAGGGTATTTATGTCACTAATAATGAGAAAGAAAATGGAGCTTCCGTATTTTAAATTTTAAATTAATAAGCTGTAATGTTTTCCAAGAAAATTCTTGATTAACTCAATGTTTTCATAAAAACATAAATGTTTTTTGTTTTGTTTTAAGTAATTTGTTCATTTTATAAAGATTGACCTATATTCTTGATTTAACATTAAGTTAGGTATCATAAAGCATCTTTTGGTAACGTCAGTCGAGTCAGTCGGGCGTCTGATGTAGTTGTTCTTATGCTTTATGAAATGCAGGATAAGAAACTCTGACACCAGGTTGTACATCAACCATCCAAAAAAAATGTAATAGTTACTTATGACAAATCCGTATGTTGTTTAATACATTTCTGTCCGTATCTGGTTAGATTGACAAACTATTCGTAAATGACAAGAGTAGGGATGACAGTCGGCTTGTCATAGTCCCGCTCCGCCATCGACGCGTAAACCCTCAGCGGTCACCAATGTAACACATATCTTGATCGTTCCGATGCCTCTGTCACTATGTATATGTATATTGCATAAACGCTTGAGATCCTGTATACATCAGGTTCAAACAGGAAGAACTATTATTAATTACTACTACACTACTGTTATAGTGTAAATATAAATATATAATTGTATATTTACACTATTTATACTACTTACTACCAGCGACGATATAATTATTGGTCTCGGGTCGAGCCTGGATGAGACTGACCGAAACGATTACCCGGTATACAAAGGGCAAAAGAAGAAACATGGCTGGGTTTTTGTCAGTATACGTCTGACACTCTAAAGAGAAAGTCAAAGAAAGCGAGAGGAGTCATTTGATGATTTCTCATCCGGAAGAAAGGTTGCAACTTTTATTTCGTGTGGACCGACGAACTTTTTTGTAGTACCTATTGAATTTTTTGTTGTTATGTTGTTTCGAAGTATAGCCGGTTTTGGTTGAAATTAATTGAAGTAATAAATAGTAAGCAGGAGCTGGACGCGAGAAGCTGAAGATAGATCTCCATGACGAGCAATTGGAGAGGCCTAAATTCAGCACTTTACGAATATGGGCTGATGATGATGATGATGATGATAAGTAGTAAGTGCGTGAAGCTTTTTCATACCGAAGCTGGTTGAGTATTCTATTAGGATAGTTCCTTGTCAAGTCATGAAACTTATACTATTTAATGGCCTTAGCAAGTTTTTTTTTATGTCATAACTAAAATATCGTGTGAATGTAAACATGTGTCACCTTTGTAATTAAAAACTAATAAGTTCTTTGAAATAAAGAGTTCAAAAGAAATAAAGATAAAAGGAGTGGCCAGTAATTAAATGAAATTTTGTGAGGAAATTGACAACAATAAAAAGTATTTTATTTTACTTCATTACTTTTGAACTATTTTCTTTGATATTTAATTTAAAGAATATGAAACAGTAAAAGTTTAATTAGAAAATTATTTCAAAATAAGGCTCAGAATCGATCATGGCGGAAGGATTTTGGAGTGGCATTTTCCAAGTAGTGGGTTACAGAAGGCTAGAAAAAGAAAATTATGAACTTCTTTTTACAAAGTATTGTGATGACAGCTGTAAATCTTCTTACAACAGACAAACATCAGACAGTCATACATAGTACAGTAAACAACGAATTGTCCTTACATAACCGATATCGAAAACTTCTACCATAACAACGTCTCTGAATTTCCAATTCAGAATTTCTCCAATCATATAATACAACCAAGAAAAGGCCATTTGCAGTACAAACCTTGAAGCAAATATCACGTTATTTAGAATAACAAAACTGTCACGAACAAGACGTATTGAACGTACATTCTTCATTCTTTACCTATGAAATATCAGACACAAGCACATTCGCTTATTTGTTCGCCGCTAGCTACACGAATCAAAACCACGAATGTATATCAAACGGGTCTCGATTACCGTGTCTCTGATCGATCACGTTGAATCGGAAATTGAGTCAGCTACTCACTTCTGTTATCGAGAGCTTCTATATGCAAAATATGTCAAAGAAAATAATATGTATTTACAGAGAAAAACGAAAGGAGACAAGGACACCTTTGTCTCGAAATCCTTGTATTTTTGCTCCAAAATATGTATTAAGATGATACAATGAATATTTCATGTGTAAAGTGAGTGGAGCTGTGTGATTGGAGTTCACAAAGGGTTTTTATAGAGACAGATTTGTGATATCAATAAAGTGTATAATCACGTGGTAAGGTCGCCAGACAATTACAATTTACGTCATGAAAATCGAAACGTATGTGTATCAAAACCGCAAACGGCCATTGTCAGTTCGAAGAACAAATTAGGGATCTAGCATGATAAATATAATGATACAAATATAATTATTGTAATTAATAAATTGATACTCTACAGCAAGTGATAATATCACTTGAAAGCAACATTAATTTAACTTCACTATTAATTTAAATCTGATTAACCTAAATTGAATGTTTTTAATAGTTTGAAAATTAATAATAATTAATATTATTATTAATTTTAATAATAATTTTAATATATTTAATAAATTCTCAACAAGGCCTCTACATGTTGGACCTGTGTCCCCGTGCAAGCCTTTAAAAAGGACCGGGTCTCTTCTCATGAAGTTAGCCCGTGAATGAAAAGAGATACAATTAATATATAATGTAATATAATATAATAATATTAATATATAAAATAATTAAAATTAATATTAATAATAATTTTTAAATTTAAAATTTATGGAATGCGGAATGTAAATTAAAAATAATATTTTTTTCCATGCCAGTTATTTTGTTAATCTAATTTAATAAGATCGAATTAAAGAGGTTTTATTTTTTTGTTATATTCACAAAAAAAAAACAACAAAACTGTGTTTCTTTTTCAAATCACCTGCACGAGTCTCAGAACAAGCATTTCTGAATCACGCAAACCCTTGTCCTACGGGGAGATCATACCCGCAACACGACGCGCACTGTGGGTTTTGCGTGGTAAACTCAACCACTTAACTATCCGTGCAGTCAAATATTCTTCAACTTCTACAAATGCAAATTCGTAGATAACCTCACTCCCTACATGTCTGCACGTAACGGCTTTATCAAGCTAAACCACTTTGATGGAAAGGAGTCGTCATCTACAAATCACTGCTGCAAAGGGACGCCATCAAAGAGGGCTGTACCCTCAAAGATCACCCTATACTTCTTATTAACACAATATATTAAGATGAATTTCGATTTTGACACCCCGCTTCAAAGGCCTGTTGTGAGTAGAAATTATTACAAGGTGTGAGTGCATTTTCTGGTCCTTAGGGGGACGAAGCGAAAAATGGAAATAATGACTGTGACACGACTTTTTAAGATATCAAGGGGCTTAGGCTAGCGGTGATATTATATGATTATGAGGGTTTTTCTCCGTTGTGTTAAAGCATAGTGTTAAATAAAAGTAAATCAAACAGATCAAGCTACTGACGGTTTCGTACGAATAGACTAAGAAATAGGTTGAGCGACCTAAAGTTTACCCATACGTTTATTCATCACCCAACAAATCTATGATCGTAACAGCCGCTCCTTAACTTCAGTATTTATGTTTTAATTAAAGCGGCACGGAAATACAATATCATCTGTAAAAATTTCAACAGACTAGCTATCACGGTTTATTTGAGGCCTGGAGACGCGCTGCCACAGTAATCACTCTTTGAGCATAGAATCCTAGTTATTTCTCTGTTGACTACACAAGTTGCTTATTTTTTTATTTTTTTATTTTTATTAATAATGCTAAGTAACAAAATACGTGTAACTTATGTTAAAAAGGAAGTCTTTTGGTTCCCGACTGCTTGCCAATCCTCAAGAGACGTCACTCTTCCACTGCGTTACGTCTCGTTGTAGTAAACCAATCAAAATATGAAAATACAACATTAGATCAAAGTAAAGTCCGTCTTTCATCCACATTGAAAGCGAAGCTTAAGTAAAGCCGAATGTTTCTGATAGTAAACAGCTTCCGCGCAGTATTGTTGATGATTTTCTTTTGTTTTCAACGGAGTTTGGGTTTCAAAAGAAAAGTATGGAAACTTTACTCCGAAATATTGTGTGGGATTATAAGTCTGTCGCTTTGTTCAAAGGATTTTCCAGTAGTCAAATATATTCAACAATGTAGTTAAAATTCATGAAATATTAATTAATTCATCAAATTCTTTTGATATTCATTGATTAAAAGGGTTCCTTCCCAAAGGGTAGAACGGTACCCTTTTGTTAGGGCTTCGCTGCCTCTCTTTCTTTCACCAGACGGTATATCTGCTCTGTAGCCACGATACCTAGACAGTCAAAAGTCTCACAAATTACGGGCACTGGTTTGTGCTTTAACAAACATTATAAAACTTTTAATCGAGGTTAGTAAGGCGATAAAAGGGAAACAAAAATACATCATGAAAATATCATATACTAAAAAGGATAGTATGAAATGATAATATATCAAAGATAGTGGTAGTAATAGAGTTCTGTTTTTATCCTCTGGGCACGCAACACTAACAGCACACGAAAGATGACGACGAAGATAGTGTAATGAGATTTAAGTTGTGGTAAATATAATAACCAAAGATATCACTATTAAATTCAGCTTTAAAATAAATATCCAATACCAAGTTCTTATCACCCTATATTGTATACCAAAAAGTAATCATAATGTATCGACCCCACCTTCCTTGTGCATGGGACTCCTATAAGTTTTTTAGGGAATAAAATATGAAGGCCCTGAATGTATTACCGTGCCCTACGGAAGAGGGGTCCACATGTTTTGGAAATCCACATCCCGAGGTTTAGTATTTCAATTTGGGGGCAGGAGTTGTAAAATCTTTGGTTATCAAAGGATTGTTAAAAGTAGCAAAAAGAAACCATCATCGTCATCATCATCAGCTCGTTTAAGTCTGAGCGGTCTTTATATGGTATGTCTGAATGAGATTAAAGAGAAACCTGATAAGTTAAATCAAATTACTGCTTTACTCATAAGTGATTTAGAGAATCTGCTAAAACGGTAATAAATTATGACAAAAAGGCTGGCAAACAGGCATCGCTTGATGTAGACGGTACGCACTAATTAAACTTACTGAATATTAATTAAATTAATGTTAATGTATTCTGTTACATCGCCTTTCTTCGGGCCCGTCATTAATTAAAAGTTCTTCACATTTAAAGACAAACAAGGAAAATTGAGGACACCCAGACACCCCCCTGTAAACGGGACGGTAAATCAAAAATTACTCGGGCATAACTTAGCGGGTCTCTCAAGTGCTATAGTTGATAAAATATTAATCACAACTCTTTGTAAGGCTTTCCAACTTTGAGGGAAAATGTGTAGGTAGGAAATTACTTATTGCCCACTAACGCGACCCCTTTCATACGCCAGCTCGCACCCCGTACTCCCTCTTGACCCTTTGCACAAAATAAAATCGCTTTAGCTCGAGCCGACGACCAACTAACTTACGTAGTTGTTACGAACTCGTACAAAAATAAACCTTACCTACACTTGGACCGAATTTTCCCGTGACTATTTTAATCCCTTCTAGGAAAGATTAAGAGAATTAAGAGAACAAAAATATGTTTAATATAAGCCTCGCATGTCACATATGTAGAAGAGGCGTACTTGCGAGTTTGTTAAACAAAAATGTATAAACGGGATGAGTAATTTTCGGAACTGGGATCTTCAAAAATATCGCATCGCTAGAAATAAGGACAATCGTGCAGAGCTGACTGCAGCCTTTAGTCTAGTTGGAGAGGCACTTTAAAAGATTTTGTAGCTCTGTACTGCATTGCATCTCGTATGAATGCAATAAACAAGTTGACTAACGATGCACCGTGATTTTATATGAAAATATATTTCGGCAAATTTTACAACAAACTACATCGTATATTTACATCAAGTCAAGTCAAGAATCAAGTCTGAAATTGTTGTTACAATATGATTTCTTTTTTAAAATTAATTAGACTTGACTGATATCTTTTGTCCAGTATAAAAGCACGAAATGAATTTCAATCAGATTCAAATAACATACGCAGTGCACGTATAACATTAAATCTTTTATTTAAGTAATTTGTGTCTGTCTGCTGGACAAAAGTCTCCTCCATTTTGTCATTGTAATATTGAATTCACTGAAAACTTAAAAGGTAGGTAAAGAAGATACATCATCTTCATCATCATTATCAGCCCATATTTGTCCACCGGTGGAGTTAGACCCAATTGTACTCCATCGTGATCTATCGGCTGTTTGCGTCCAGCTTTTGGCAGCCATCTTGCGCAGATCATCACAAAGTATATACAAGTTGGACAAACCACAAATAACTCAAGGTTTTCAAATACTTGGCTTTACAACAGCCCTGCCGAGCCAATCGGGGCGCCCTACTTATAGAAGTAACAGAGGGGTGAATTAATAGTGTATTTAATCCGCACTAGTAAATTGTCACTACAACAGTGATCTGAGCGCGATAAACTGCCTGACTACCACTTGTTACGATACCTTTATTGTTGGTGTGGAAGCGGGACAGCGCACTCTACATTATAGAGCAGCATCTCTCTTTCACAATTACAACTATACGGTATTAAGGGGTAGTGGTATTCTCTCTGATATACAACTAGCTAATCTCGCAAAGTACGCGGCTTAAGTCTGTACACCTTGAATTAGTGTTAGACTAAGACTGCGTAGTCGAGTGCTACGAAACGATATTGTGTAAATGTTTTTGTTCGTAGCGCTAATTCGTAGCTGTTTCTGTATGTTCTTAATGTTATTTATATATAAGATAAGAGTAAGTTATTGTATTGCTTGTGAGTTTTAAGTAATTTGGTTCTGCACAACAATCTGAACTTATTTGTTAAAGAAACCTAGAAAAATTATCTAAAAATGACAAGTACTTTTTTGCAAAGTTCCTGAGTACGAATATTTTTTTTTTTTTTCCCGCAATAATAAATTAATCAAGCAACAGTTCATCAATTATATAAATAAATTTTGCTAAGATGTTCCATTAGAGTCCCCATAGACTTTTAAACAGTTTAGCAACGTCATCGTCATAGGCAAAAATATTTTTAGAATTATAATCTATCTAACAGAATCAATTGATGTTCCATAACCCGAAGTATGGACTTAAATGAAAACAAAGTTCTGCAAGGAGGTTGTTATCCGATCAACACAAATTAAACGCATTGAAAAACAAGTCTTACTTTTTTGTAATTTCTAGTAAGGACTATAAAATTCTACATCGCATGGTATCCCTTTGAGTACATCTCGGTTCATAGCCCCTACAAAAGATAATGAGGTCTTTAGAACATGCCTTATATTGTGCCTCTGTATCTAGACCACCTGAAAAAAGGCTCAAAATTTTCACGTGATTTAAAAAAAACACATTATGTTAGGAGATAAAAACACAACCATCAATATACAGAGTAAGAGATTAATGTTTTTATTCTTTCTCATTCTCAGAATAAATATTAATTTATTATTTTCCATTACTATATTAACTTTAATAATGCAGATAGACGTAAATACAAATATTTTTCTTAGAACTTTCTAATACAAACTAAAACTAAGTACTTTCAGATTAATTATTTCGTCTCCAGTTGGATTATTGTTAAAATATCATTGTTGACCTTAAACTTTTCCATTGTTATAGAAAATACGTTTTAGCTTAGGATAGTGACTACTTTAAGTATTTTTATTTAATTATATTTTCAAGCTCAAAAGAAAACCTGCCTTTTTATTTTGTGCTCCCTATATATAAATTAATCATGATAATTTGACCATCCTTTTGCACTTACCGGCACTCCTCTTGCTATCTCTGCATCACCTGAATGATTGACTAGTAGAGAACGTGTCAGGGAATAAGTCCGCCATCGTACATTGTTATCCATCCTTATTATTGTAATGTCATTATCACCAACATTTTTTTTACCAAACACCTCAAATTTCCCTCAGGTATATCAATAAACAAAAGTAAATAACATCGACATTCCTACATTAACAATTAACAACACTTGTGAGTTTTTGCGCAAGTCGGAGCAGCTATCGATTACGACTCCATACGATCGGAAATTGACTCGGGCAGTTTCCTGAATTATACGGGCTAGGGGAGCGATTTGCTGATCGGACTTTGTCGACATTTTCCCCTGGTTAGAACAAAATTGTTACGGTGCCCATTCAACTGTGGTTTCGCATGCTCAAGTATTATTCGTCTGGTAAATTTCATAATTTAAGTAACTTGGATGAGATGGGATCGAGCAGAAACAAAAGAGGTTTTCTTGGTCGAACTCGATTTTTTTCGGTTCATTGGATTTTGTATTTCCGGTTGTCGGTAGAGATGTTAAACAGATTTTATTAATTTATCATGTTATCTTTCTAGATCAATATGTCTTATCTGTGTCTGTTTTCCTAAAACGTACAGAGAACAAAGCAATGAAATCCAAAAAACCTTCTTAATTTATAAGTATCTTCCAATTTGGCAAATCTCCTCAATCAGTACCAACGATCTCTCGAATGACGTAACAGTTTACAAACTCCGAAACTCTTCAAGTCGTAAATATAACTTCGACATTTGTCTCAACATGTTGGCAA
Source organism: Trichoplusia ni (assembly GCF_003590095.1). Taxonomy (NCBI): domain Eukaryota; kingdom Metazoa; phylum Arthropoda; class Insecta; order Lepidoptera; family Noctuidae; genus Trichoplusia; species Trichoplusia ni. The sequence continues at coordinate 4,997,820 of NC_039496.1, forward strand.
TATATCTTTAAATAAGACTTATCTAATTTATCACTTGGTAAGGGGCGAACATCCATAAAACTGCGGTTGTCAGGATGTAACACCCATTTCCACTGAAAGTAGGCCGGAGGAAATATAAGTAGACTCATTGATTTATACATTAGGCGGTGAAAATGTAACTGTTTAACATTTGAAACGGTCGAAAGTGAAATATTCTGTGTTTTTCCTGCAATTGCGCATCAAGTGAAATCTCAATTCATAAAAAATGATATCTTATTTTCTACTATATTATGAAAACTGATAGCCTCACAAACTTGTCTCTCTGGCTTCCTTTGTTAATACTGAATCATAATTTAGTAGTGGTTAAGTTAGTTTTTGGTATTTTGCCAAACATACATTTTCAGCTAACAAAAAGATACCGGCCCAGTTCTTGCCCAAAAGCTCCTAAAGTTTACCGCAATGTCACGGGCACCGTTTATATTATTACCATAATACGAACGTAGCATTCCTCTAAACATACAATAATAACAATTTGTACGCAATTGTGTCATTATATACAGGTAGGAACGCGCCTACAAACTCCATTACTTAGACAATTTTCCTCAGTAAAATATTACAAGTTGGGGGCGACTGCAAACAATGACGACGAATAATTTTGCTCGTCCAAAGTAAAAAATAAAATGTGGGGTGGTTATTGAACATTTCTGGTTCACACCCGGAAAAACGGATTTATTCAAATCGTCCAAAATGAACGGAACTCGTGCACGGATCGAGTGGAGTTTTGAACAACACGCGAGCTCGGATTTTATACAAAGCCGTCGATAAAAGCGTTTTGTGTGTGGGCACGTCGATTTTCGTGGCATTATCACTTTCGCTTCAGTTCTTTTATGAAAACCGGTTGCTTGTAAGGAGCCTACGCCGTTGATAAGAGAAAATTGCTGGAAATTGCAATTATGTTTACTCAATAATACCCCGCTCGGAGGGGCGAGTTTCAGTAAAATGATGTAACAAACAGCCTTATTTATGTCAAGATTTAAAGGTTTACTAGGACAAGGATTTAAATCTGAAGAATACTTCACTCGCTCAGGTGTTAGTCAAGGAAGTACACTAGGTCCTACTCAATTTCTAATCATGATAAATGATTTGCCTACTGTACTCTCCACAGCGCAATGTCTTATGTTTGCTGACGATTTAAAACTATTCCTGTCAGTGACTAGCATTGAAGAGTGCACAGCACTTCAGCGCGATATAGACGCAGTCAATAACTGGAGCATCGAGAATAAATTATCGTTCAATACTTCAAAATGCAAAACAATTAGTTTTTCCCGCTCTTGTTCTCCTATAAAAGCAACATATGTATTAGATGGCGTACCATTAGAACGTGTACTATCTATCAAAGACCTTGGCTTAGTTATAGACTGTAAATTAAATTTTCGAGAACACATCATGACCACTTGTAAAGCAGCTAACAAATGTCTGGGATTCATTATTAGAACATCATCCCAATTCAAAAATGTCCACGTAATAAGGCTTCTTTACAATTCCTATGTTCGTAGTAAATTAGAGTACAACGCGATTATTTGGAATCCTCAAGAAAAAATATACAGTGGTATGGTAGAAAAAATCCAGCGAAAATTTGCGAGATACTTATATAAACAACAGTATGGGTATTATCCATATCTATACCCATCTTTGTTTGTATCGGGGATGGTTAGTATGGACACTTTACTGCTCAGACGCGATCTATCAATGTTAATGCACTATTACTTCTTGCTTATCAATAAGATCGACAATGGTCCCGTGCGTGAGTTCATTTATTTCTACGTCCCTGATAAATACATGCGTGGTGTCGGCAGACGGCAACATAGACTACTGGCGTGTCCACCTAGTTGGCCTCTCCTCCAGATGCACAACAGCCCTACTACTCGAGCCGTATCATTAATAAATAGCTTTTTGCAGAATACTCCGGATGCAGACCTATTTTTTGATGCTCCTTATGTTATAAAGAAAATGTTTTACCTATTTCTGAATAGTTTTAAGAAATAATGTATAATTTTTGATTGTATGTTCTATTGTAATATTGCATTGTAATCTTAGCTATTTTTCTGTAAGCTTAGTATAGATATAAGCGTTTTGGTGTTAACTGTGAGCTTGTATTCTTATGAATAAATGAATGAAAGAGTTTTGAGAACATTGCGGAATTTATAATGACGTATGGTTCCAGGCGGTTAGCCACATTACATTGTTTGCGGGAGTATACATCTCATTTGTAACTTTTCATTAGTAAACTTAGCATATTTCGGGAGTTGACTGGTTTAAAGGAGTTTAATGGAATGAACTGAGTTACCCTTTAGCAGAAGTTCATAAAATTAATTGTGATTGTTGTGTAATTATGTTGAACGAAATCATTTAATTAATGTTACTGGGTACTTCATTTTTGTTTGATTATTAGCTGTCTGTGAGTATTTACACTAGTTGGCTTAACTCCGAGTTTTATAAAAACTTTTCGATATTCTGTGATGAAAGTTCCGTTTAATGGTCTGTTGACATTTTCGTGTTTACGAGAGTAGTTTTTAGAAACATGTAAAAGTTACTGGAACGAAGTACTGGTCTAGTTAAGAAAAGCTCTTTTCTAAAAACTAAGGAAATTTCAACCGGTTGTAACTTAGGATACTAACAATAAAAAAATCCGTACAAATAAGACAGCGAAAACCAAATTTTGCAAATTTTTCAACGTAATAACCGTTGTTTGAACTTGATACTTATCTGTAGTATTTGTTGATATAATGGCAACAGAAATACATTTCAATTTTCTGGCCATCCCAGTCCTTTAGATGAAGCCTGGAGACAGACGAATGGACAGAGTAATACTACTAGTTTCGTTTTTACCCTTTGGTTACGAACCTAATATGAATTCAATTGCCAATGAATAAAACAGATACCATACTGACTTAAGTCTAACAATTATTAGTAATAATGCTGATATTATTGAATAGCCATTAAACCTGATTGAGCTATTGAATTGATCAACGGAGATATAATAAAAACCCTTACGGAGGCAATATCAACTTTCCAGTGTCCGTACCACAATACTTAACCCAAATACGTTTGCGTTGTGGAAGTGAGATGACGATATTCGCAATGAAGAGCGCTGTCCCGCTCACACACCGACGTCAGTTGTGATTAAAGAGATCATAGTAAGGAGAAATCCTATTAATGAAATTTCTGCTTTCATTTCATACTAGATAGGCCACTTTAAATACTCCTCTTATTAATACAATTGTTCTTGAAATTGCTTTACGAATTTCTTCGCTTAGCCGTAGTAATTAGGTGTTTTAGCTTCTCTGAGTGCAAACCCTTTTGTGTAATCATTTGACTAGTATTATCTTAAGGGTTTAATTTTATCGTATTATAATAAAATCTTTAGTATTTAAAGACAACCGTCTCTCAACACCACTCCGCGAGTATAGCCAATTATATTAATTAGATCAGATGATAAATTCGTTGATTATCATTAACTAATTAGTATTTTAATGTTATATTATAATAATTGCGTAAATTGATCGGTCACAGGTTAAGCTACGCTTGATACGGTCGGTTCGTGGATGAGTTACCATCTGTTCCTCCGTGTTTCTGAAGGTACGTTAAATCGTAGAGCACGGCTGCTATTTTTACATTATTGGCAGTTGCTACACAATTAGAAGCAGAAGAAGAGACAAAATACTTTCAATCAAATCCATTATAAGATACATCCTTTAATGTCATGTAAAAGATAACACCAACATATTTAAAATACAAACATTAACTCTTGACTTGTACAATTAAACGCCGTTTATGTGTTTGTTCAGCCAAAAGCTTGGCTTTCTGCCTTCACATGAAACAGGTGACGATGTTTGTGTATACCGTATGAGTAAATAAACGCACTCCAGTCAAATGTTCCGTGTTTAACAAGACACACAACACTGCAGTACTGTGTAAGCGATTTCTGGAAAATCTAAACCAAAAGATCAGTAAATATTTATTTTGAACGTGAAATTAAATCCTTTGAGTATAAATATGGTTGTATTTAAAAAATAGTACTTTGGTATGATTTTAACATGTTTTTTTTTATTTCAAGCTTCTTTTTTATACTTGGTCTGACTCGAGTAATAGTATTTACGTAAAGGAATATAATATCTGCAAATTAAAATATTTTAAAGGACGTATTTTGTTCGAAGTCGTTTTATTTTTGTGTTCAAACTTCCCGCACTCCTTGCAAACAAACAAATATGTGTTTGCTAGCTGTTCCCATTACACATCTGGACGAATTTAAATAAAAACTTGGTACAAAAAAGGTAGCAAATTCGACTCGCGATCCCGCCGCGTCTGCTCATGATTAAGGACTCCGGTTGGATCCGAAACTAGTCGGGCTACCCCGATAAATACGCGTGAGTAAACCGTTACGTCATTTAATAAGGTAGCAAATAGGGTGAAGAAAAAACAATAATAATGAAGTTTAACAAGGAAATGTATAACAATTAACAAAACTAAATAATAACTAGAGTACGACTTGTAACCAAAAAAGGAAAATCCAATATCCTAACAAACAAAACCATGATCAGCAACTTGTATTAAGATAATGTTGTTGCTAAACTGCTATACTGACTGCGTAAACTCAAGATTGTAACCCTCAGTAAAAGACCCGTCTATTTAAAGATGTCCTCTAAATAGCCCGTAAACCTTAAGGGTCTTAAGATGACGAGGTAGCACAGGTAAACGTAATTTGTCTTGTCTTATCTTTATTACGAAAAGCCACAAACTACAAGAGAATGATAAAGTTCGTTTTTGTATTTTTAAAGTTTCAGTTTACTATCTATTACTTTTCACACTGATATTTTTTTTCTTAACACTCTCTCGCAACAGGTGCAGAAAGAGTTCTAAGAATACTCAATCATCATCATTATTATCATAATTAGCACCTGTTAATTTAATTTCGACAATTTTTTTGATGGCTGTGAAGCCTTGTACACAATTGTGCTCTGAATTTCTTGCTACAGTTAGAGCTAAACATTACAGATGAAAAAATGGGTTTAGGCTTTCAAAGTTACGATGTTATTTTTTGACCATACATAGCCGAATAGTAGAAGTCACCACACCAAACACAGAGCGCGGTAAGTATCACGGGTTCAATTCCCACGTTTGAATGTTTTTAAAGGCTCGAGGCTAAAATTCATTAATGCGGGTGTTGATAAAAAACTAAGTTTAATTTACTGATGAACCCTTTTAGGTTTAAACCTTGATTAAAACATTGTTTTAGTACCTTTGTATAATGGCACTAAAACTGAAGACCTTTTAACTACTTCACTTTGGCTTATGGCCAAGACCTAAGCTGGAAAGAAACGCAGTTCTTTGCAAAAAACAGGATTTAAATCACTATAATAGTACTCGACTATCATTTACTAATGACCCGTTATATTTCAGTAAAAATAATTACAAGCCTGGATACGTAAAAGGTTTGAGTATAACAAAAATAATGTAACAGCCGTCGAATTTTAATGAACATTATATTATTTTTTGAAAGCATGGTTTATTTTGCTAAAAACATATTGTTTAATATACGCATATTAAACAGTACCTATCTAACTACAAAATCAGTCGGCCGCTAAAGCAAAGTTAACAAAGCATCAACCAATTAGAGGCCAGTGCAAACAATGAAGGGATTAAAGCGATTATGAAAAGTAAACTCTATTCTCAAACAATTACAGATTCTATTCGATCTTTTGTTCATATATAAATAGAACCGCCAAGACGAATTGTTACCAACGGATTTTCGTAAATTAATTTATCAGATTATCGGTGTAATACTACTCGGAGATAATCCTACGTGGCTGTTAAAACCCTCTAAATCTACGCCTTGTGAAAGAAGGTAAATTGGAACCGAAAAGGTTGGTTACCGTCTTTGCATTTGATTATAACAATCGCATTGATCGACCAACGGGATTGTGTCGGCCCGAATGTTGAATTATCAATTGGGATGCTAGGATTTTTTTTGTACGTCCTACTCATTGCAATTCGAAGCAGGTTTGCGAATGGCGGTTTGCCTCGCCTCTTATCACTTGGGACACATGTAATACGTCTTGGGTGAAATGTAGGCGAGGAAACTTGGGTAAACACTTATGTCGATCCCTTGCGAGAAATAGAAGCGTCACTGTTACACTGTGTGTACAAAGTTGGTATAAACTGAGTAAATTTAAAGACTGAAGAACCGAACATAGCAAATAGCTATGTACCGTTCACGCTATTTCGGCCTTGTGAAAACACCGACTGCTTTAAGTTACAATTTGGCATTTTATTTAATAAAAAAAACATGTGCTTTTAGTTGTATTTGATTTCAAATATTGATAGTATTTATTGAAAGAGAATCAAATTTGCTTTAAAAATGTAGCGGCATCACGTCCATACAAAACGTTTCATCCATCAGACTCCCATTCAAACTAGCGGAGCTTAATGAAATAAATCTATTCGGATAGGTCACACAACATCGACAATCCTATTTAGTGTGAAAATATATTCAAAGATATATTTGGTTTGGCCCACTGTAAGTAAGCCGGGATAAGTCGAAATAAAACCTACTTAGGATAAGGGTCTACCTAATTTGCCACCTAAATGGCTAGGCGCTGTAGATTGTGCACAATCAGTAGATTATCCAATGACTTTGTCCTCACCCGGGGTGAGCTTAAGTTCTTTACGCGACACCGCCGTGTAATAGAGATTGGGTATACAAAACCGAAATTTATCTCCTCGAAAATTGAAGAAACACATTGCTTTTGAGGAAGTAAATGAAGGCAATATTAAGCTTACCCGCTGAGCGGGTTTCTGTTTAATAAACGCCACATAGCTTATCCGGGAAATCATGGTCTCTTTGTACTTATTGTTGCCTTTACTCAGCTCAGGACTTGAATCAATAACGGGATTTAAGAAATTAATTTAGAACTTAAGTCTTGTTAGAAATTAATCATAAACGAAAATATTCGTAATCAATCACGTAAATTTTTGACATTTATTTATTTATTGAATAGAATAGAACGGTAAAAACCAATTACACTACTCATATACACATAAAACATAACTTATCAACATCAGTAACTTATATCTAATCGGTACAACATACGAAATTGAAATATAAATTGAAGATACAAGGAAATACAAGAAAAAAATAAAATAATATCAGATAACACAAATTTACAATAAAAACTGACATGTATTCAGTGGTATAATATCATAAAAAAAATGTTGCTTTGTAAAATCTTTGTGCATACTAATAAATTAAATGTAATAACAAAGCACACCCGATAAATGTCTTTATTTAATATCTAGTATTTTTGTAGTAGTTGTCTTTGTTCAGTATATTGCCTATATTTCATACAGATATTTTTCTCTCCATTGTCAAACATAAAAAGGGTTCATAACATGATATTTATGAAACAAAATAATTAAACTTTTTGCCTGTAGCGTCTCTTGTTACTGGGTATTAAACAAACAAACAACTCTGCCGAAAACGAGAGCTTATTTTGTAAAGACACAACCATTTATAGATATCTTAATAAAAATTCATGGCGGTTTCTAAAGATACAGTAAATTTGTAGGCGAATATTAAAATATTTTAATAGAAATTCAACTAGTAGTCTCTGTTTTCCGAAATTTTATTTTGAAACTTGTAATAGATTCTCATTGTTGAACGTACTCAAAATTGTTGTACACCGATATACGATATAATCTAATTTCAGCCACAAAGCCTATATACTCATCTGCTAACTCAAACTAAGCTCTATCTGAAGGCAATAAAATTAAAAATCGACTGGACCATAATTCACTGTTGAGCAAATCTCTTTTCCCTACTTCAAATGACTATATTTTGGGGAAACTATTTATAAATAGACCTTTTGAAATACGAATAACCCTCTTTCAAGGCTTAGCAGGCAAGGGATCACATAGGTACTGTCAGTAAAACCGTTGGATTTTTTTTAAACAACTCCCAGAAATGTTTGGTGACATTTAGGATAACGTTGGTATTCAATGGGTGTGTGTCAAATTCGCAAAAACAATTTTAGCTCATTTGATTGAGCACGCAATGAACAGAATTAGGATTACGAAATACTCTATTGTATATCTTTCTGTATACTGTGTTCCTATATTTTTAACCTTAGTCTGCGTCTTTCATATAGAGTAAATAAACGTATTATTCTTACGTTTCTCCAATATATATTTTAAGAATTTTCATATACCCCATCTAAAGTAACCGTCATGAGAAGCTATAAATTTTGTAAACAAGTGTTCAGGAGTTCACAACATTTGGACCAACAAAAAAAATGAATTTGTTTAAGATTTAATAAATTATTAAGTAACAAATATTAATTAACATAAATATTATTTAAGAATAATTATTCGTCAGATTCAGATGTTTCCATTTCTGTGTCAGAATCAGTGACATGTATCACGAAGCTGTCTACAGTTTTATCAATCATCTCATCGATTTTGGAATAAAAATTATCTTCTTCCTTGATAACATGCTCCACACAACGCTTCCAATTTTCCGAAGTAATCTGCTGCAGTCCCTCTTGTAATAATTGTTTTACCTCGTCAAATTTAAAATTTGTATTTTTGCGAGCAACATATCCTTTTACGTTGGCCCAAATTAGCTCAATTGGATTAAGCTCACAATGATATGGCGGGAGTCTCAATACTTCCACCTTATATTTTTTTGCAAGCTCGTCCACTACATAAGTTTTAAAATTGTCTTTAACATTTTTTACTTTTAGCAGTAATTCAGTCTTAATTTCATTGTCGTCGTAAGAAATATTCTTACTTACAAGCCAATTTTGTATATCATTTTTTTTCCAGGCAGTAGTAGGAATTCTTTCAAGACGCCTTGAGTGGTATGGTGCATTGTCCATTACCACTACTGCTGGTAGTCACTTGTCACACGAAGCTCAAGCTATATCTCCAGGTATACCAATTAACCTAACCAATTACTTCACAATTTAAAACCTACTTCTAATATTAACCTTAAGTTTCCAAAGATTAGCGCGTTTGAACAAACAACTCTTTCTTTTTACTTATTATATATTTTAGATAAATTGTATTACGCACCTTTTGACGTTTTTTTCGTGGCGAATTTATTTCCTTAGATGTACTGGCTACTGGCTCCATTATACGTAATAACAAATAAAATTAACGCAACAATTAAAGTAACAACAATAAAAAAGTGATAACGAAACAATAACAAAATTAACAATAACAACCAGATCCGCGATATATGCAAAGCAATGAAACAAACTCGTACGCATTCGAAACTCGAATGATGCGTTTATTTCAAAATGGCGTCCCGATAGTTCACAATCCCTGCGACGGACGCGTTCCGGTACCAAGAAACACAAACGATAGCGCTTTGCGTCGTTAAAATATGATCCGACTAAATTAAATAGGTTGTTACTTTCATATAACCCGTCTATATTTCATGTCGATTGAATATGGTCAATTTATTATTATCTCGCAGTATAAAATGTTTACTTAGTAAAAGATGTTTGTTTACATAATTTATAGCTTCTCGTGACGGGTACTTTAGTATCAAACTATGTAAAGCATTTATAAGACTTCTAATAACCATACTTAAACATAAAACATATTTGCGTAGTCTCATTTTAACCGTACATTAAATAAAGAAAGACAAAATTATAATGTCACATAGTTCCACGATTGAGACTCTGATATTATCCAATAGCTTCGTAGTGACAACTTAATTGGCTAGCTAACTGACAGCGTGCAGATGCTGTGTGGATGGCCCAAACCGCTTTAACCACGGCATGTCGAAGCTTCCAACACTATGCTACGGTCTATTTTCTAATATAACTAGCAATTTCTGTTGAGGGTATCCAAGAAATTGCATACTGGTTATTTTTTTTAGGATTTTGAACGCAAAGGGTAAAAATAAAGCCCTATCACTATGTTGTATGCCCAGTTTCAGCAAGCTACATCTCGTGTGGTTAAAATTTCGACAGTAGATTTATTTCTGTTGCCAATTTTGCAAGAAAACTTCGCTTTTCTTGAGCCTTGTATGGAATGTTTAGTGATTTGTACATGCTTTTTATTAATTTCGATTTGGCAATATCAGTTGCTTGCATGGAATAATTAAAACAGTTTAATAAACTATTTTAATACGACTACAGAAAAAAAAATGTCTTCTTTTGTGGTTTATGTATTGTGCGTATCTATATTATTCAGCAACGGCATGAGTTACATAAAATTTAATCTTCCAGAAAAGTAAAGCGTGAAGAATGCTCGAATGTATTTCCTAATTCATGTGCACATTACAAAGTATTAATCGCTTTCTTAAGGAAATCACATGAAGGAAAACGTCGTGAGGTAACCACGGGTTTCATCAACGTGTTAAGCCTCATCACGGGCCTACGGGCGGCTTAAGGTCTGATAGCAGGCTCTACATCAATCACTCAAAAAGAGAGGAATTAAAAATAATACTTGGGCAGCAAAACTTCACTATCTTTTACTTCCAGACGAAACTTGAAAAATTTGTAAACCGTTTTCTTTGTGGGGTATTTCGGTGTATTGATACTTCAATATTTATAATTCTCATCTATTTATAATCTAGGGTTCCATTACTATCGAAAAACGTCACAGGACTACTCAGATTTCCTCCGACCTTGTACTGAAGGATTCGATCAGAAAACCTTTTTTTATCCTGCCGATCTATTTTTATGAAAAGGGATACAATTTTGTATGGCTCCAGCGCCAGCGTAATCAATGCATGGGACGCCAAGCGTGAAAATGTACATGTTATGAAAATTTCCTTCATATTTCCATATACATTACATGAATACATGCAAAATTATCTTAATTATGTACAGGCTTTCGTATGCTGTAGGAAATGTGCTTACAAATTACTACCGAATAAAAAAATGGCCATGAGTGAGTCAAACTCACGAAAAATGTTCGGTTTACGCGGTCAAAAAAGTGATAGGAAAAATTCTTTTGCTTTAGCTTATTGTACGGAATCCTTAGTATCGCGAGTCCAACTATCACTTAACCGATTTTAAGGAAAGCATTTGACATATTAAATAAGATTTAAGAAGTTGCTTCATTTTCTCTATTTAATTGCCATATTTTACCAACCAGAGCCTTTGCCATTTCCCGATGTTTTATCAACGCTCTGCAAACTTCTTTCAAAAGAGGCAGCAGTAAGGAGGTTCCTTCAATATTGACCCAGATACGAGCACGAAATAAAAGACCAATAAATTAAAATTAATCTTCATCAAAACCAAATGAATGCTATTTCACTCAAAAGCATCAATTGAAAGCTTTATTCATTTATTTGCAGTGCGATATCTTATTATAATTTATTTCAACAAAATTATTAATTAAATAAATGCAGTACAGGATAATGTAAGTAGTTGCTTAATCATTCATTCGTAGCCGTAAAGTTCCGGAGATGAAGTTAAAATTAAATGAATTTTAAATCCGCGGTTCTTTTTTATGTCCATAATTCATAATGGGTAAAGTAACTGAAATAAAGGCTTACCTCGTCAAGGTTTACTCGTAAATAGTAATGTTTTTTTTTTATTCTGTGGAATCAAAATTAATATCACTGCAGCGTATAATTTGCTATGGGTCTATAATTCGCTTAAAGGTTGCGTATCCAAAGGGTAAAAATGAAACGATTGTCTGTCACCAGGCTGTATCTCATGAACCCGAACATTTAGACAAGTGAAGTTTAACAACACAGCCAGTCAAGCATCAAAATATATGCCACTGAAATCTATTGATATACTATTTAGGCTAAGTGAAATCTAGTCAATAATTTACCATTTGGATTTACCAAGAAAAAGTTAAAATGCTTTGAAACATATAGAAAATCGAGATAAATTCTTCGTTAACTACTTTCTCCAAGGCTGGTCAAAGCCTTAGAATACAAAATACTTCTCAAAGAAATAGAATTCTCTGTGTGCAGATCTACTTAATATACCGTTCAGCTAAAGAACAAAGACTTGGTTGTACATTATACTATATACCTTATTGTGTTCAGTTTTAAGCTCTTTTTAAATTGTATTTTATTATAATTTAATGTTTAACGAGGCTATCATGTTAAGTAGTGAAAATCAGCGATGTGGCTCATTTTCGTGCATGGATGCAGAATTATGCTATGCGACAACCGTTTATCGTCATCGTAAAACCATATTTACTCATCTCTATAATTTCGCGAGATATTTAAAGTAAAACCTTTAACGCTTTTAAAATACCTCAATTATATTAAAAGTGCCATTTTAAAACCTTTCTCCAAGAAATTAATATTCAGTACTCCCAAAGAATTGGTTTTCCTATTCAAATTTTTGTCACCTATTGACAATTTCTTACAAAGAGAAGGAAAATTTTTTTATGGTTTGTTTTATGGGCAAAACCGGATTACTACTTAACTAAATCGCTGTATGTCCGTCCATCTGTTACCAAGCTGTCTGTCATGAAACCAGGTGAAACTTTGGGTAACAAAGTCATCTGATAATTCAAAACTTTAAACAAGGAATTTTACTGAAACGAGAACAAAATATCGGTTCCTACAAACGCTATACTGTGCTAGTCCTACAAATGCCTTTAATATCTTGAGCCAAAACATGTTACCCAACAATTTACTTCCATCGATTCTCGATCGGTTCCACAACAGCTACCTGCCCAAAATCCCCTAAAATATATGAAACAGCCGAAATTTAGCGCAGCATGGCATCATGATATCAAATTCTCAGTGCACGAAGCCAGATCTGTGCAATTTTAAAGGGCTCTACGTAACAGCGTTAGTAGTGACAAGTTAATTGGGTCGCCAGATGTCTGCACTGAGATGCTGTGTGGGAAGCCGGTTGGAACCACAGCTCTTTATCAATTTGATGACTAAAACATACTAGTTAGTCTTATTTAAGGTTTTGAGTCAGAGGAGCAATGTTAAGCATTCGTTTTTGCTATGTACCGACATTTTCCATAAAAGGAAGTAGTATCGTAATTTACGAGGTCTTCTTATGTGTCAAAATATTTTATAGAATTCTTACTAAAGACGTGCCATATTGTGCAAAAGTATCCCAACTAGAGATCGATTCGATAGTATTTCACGCGACTCTTTTTAAAGAACAAAATCCTTTCAGACTAAAACGATAAAACGTAGCTGGAAATCCATATCTTGAGTAAAATATTTAAAACATAACCATTTTCAACATAGTTTGACCCCGCAAATCTGCGCTGTACCCATCCAAGCAGTAACTTTAACTTTGAAACTGGATAAGATGAAAACTTTAGATTCCTTCGCGTCGACGTGAGATTTTGCTCATGCCGTGGTGAAAAAAATTTGCAAACCAGTAAGTTCTTAACTTTAAGTTAAAGAAGCAGGCGAAACTCCTAACTACTTGATATTTATCGGGTTTCCAGCCTTAACTTTTTTTAACTCGCTCACTGAGATAGATAACATTTCAGGTTTTCTCTGTAGATGATCAGAACAGGTCCATTTACGCCGCTTACTAAAAAGTGAGTGTTCTCAATTTGTTCAGCATTTCTTTTTGCTTTAATCTACATTTCAAATACCTACCTTTGCACAAATATCTGTAACATTTCCACTTATATTGCTATCCTATAATAGAAGCTACCAATAATCTCCTCGTACTGAATCATACCCGTTACACAATTACATTCCCGAACACCATCAAAGGCGTTCCTGACATGTCCAATTACTACGCCAGTCCCTATTTCAATAACGTCCAACACCACAAAAATGTCCGGGACATTTTTCGTCAATATGGTTTTCTTCTTAAAGTATTTCTCCGCTTCCATTTTCTGTGAAATGTGGGCAATCTAATATCTGTTGGCGGCGACAAGTTAATTGGCTAGCCCGCTGGTGCGGCCTGTGTGTCATTTTAAACCGCACGGCCTTTCCGTGCCTTCGAAAATAGTCACGGAAACATTGTGTGAATACCGCGCTCGGTAGGATTGGTTATCGCATTTTCTTATTAGTGGAACAATTTTCATGTGAGTGAAAGAGTGTTGATTTTGGAATGGAAGATGAATAAATTTGTTTTTGCGATTTGGCGATAAGTGTACGATATAATGTTGAAATACTTCAAAGCGAACCAAAGACGATGTTACGTCTTTCGTGTTGTTTGTCAACATAACGATGTTACATTATACATCCTTCCTGGTATCTAATAGTACCGAATATTCAAAGAACAAACACTTTTATTCGACCGAAGTAAAAAGTTCTGCTCTGTGACAGCGCATCCAACTCTTTACAGCTCTCATACCCCTAATAGTCTGTAAGCTACCCATGCAGAAACTACTTCAAGTCGATAAGACTATTTTTTGCGGAACGGATGGATGCAAAAGACGTTTGAATCGCTTCTACACGGTCGAGGTAACAACGAAGTCGACTACTATTGTTAGATTACGCTGACAGCAACGTTCTACGTTTACTACGCCTGAAAGGCGCCAGACGGTGATTGTTAGTATCTAACTCAGCTTGAAAGACTCCAAAATAGCCGATTAAACGTGAACAGAAGCTTGGGAGCCGATAAACGTGGCTTGGGAATATCGCGGCAGGAATGATAATATCTAACAGGTCAGGTTTTATGTATTCAAATCGAGTTTCAAGGTTAAACCTGCATGTATTGCTGTCGAGTAAATGTAAAGTACATTGCGCTAGCGACTGCTAAGCAAACTCATTTCATACATCGCTTTTCTTGTTCATACGATTAGACAATTTTCTTCACGACGGATTACTGTTTTTTTTTTTTGGAGATTGCAAGCAGTTACAGTAATGATACTTAATATTGTATGCGCGCAAATTTCGGTTCCAGCACCAACAGTTGTAATTTTCTTTTCTACTAATTACATCGTTAAAATTAATAGCCTGAGAAGGCACTGCGGGAAACAGTGTGTCATTTTTAAACCGCAGTATGCTATGATTAACAGCAGTGTTTAACTATAACATTTATTCTCAGTTCTAATTAACAGTCGCCAGATGCCTGGATTTTAATTAACGAGGCTACACTGGGAACGGTCAGATGGCCTAGTCTTAAAGCCGACTTAGTATGTCTTTTACAAAGAGAAGAAGTACAAGATTAGTATAATATATACTTAGACTCTCTAAAGTTTATTCTAAAGGTATTATTTGCAATTAATGACATAATGCACGACTTCGACTTCTATCTATTATACTTCTTTATATCTATCTCATACTGCCTCAATTACACAAAGGTACAAATCTGTAAACAGAACTATAACTAGAATATTTATGTGTGACACACATGACATGCAAATTACTCCCAATATTCCCAATACCGTATGCTCAAGAATTTTCAAAGAGAAGTAACATCATCAACTTTTATTACAGACACTAGACAGGAAAATAAAAATCCGAGTGCGAAACCCCTGACATAGCCCAAAATGGTGGACATTCCAATTTCAATTTTCACGGCATGTAGAACGAGTTTCGACGTTATTCCCCATCCATTGCGCCGTACGTATGTAATTTTACGGATTGATGTAATTGAACGTGTACATGTATGATAACGTAGTGGAAAGGGTCGGAATATTTGCGGAGATTTCCGATGCTATTGTTATCGATATGGAATGGTCGTGGTAAAGGTATTGACATTTTTGTTTTCATTATTTCGTTTGATTGTTAGGAGGTTTAGATTGTTTCGGAATTTTTTCGTCTTCTGTATTACTTTTTTTTCAAAGCTCAAAATTCTATGGTAGTTTTAATTATTTTGATTGAATTCGTTTCTTATATATTAAAGTTTTAGTTTAGATTATTTTTGATATCATAAAACTGTAAATTAATAGGTATACTAAGCTAGCCGAAGCTTCAATTTTTAAAAGCTTTTGAATTAATTTATGATATATCCTCATTTTTAAACATAAGCCTATTAACAATTTTTTTGCCATATATTGTTGTTATCCGCAAATATATTCTTTTAATAATGGATTACACTCGTTTGTAATTTTTCCGCGAAACGAGAAAAAAATAATTGAACTTTAGGTACCTTTTAAGCAACACTAGGTGTCTACCGTGACTATGTTTGAGTCTTTTACTTTGAGATGTTTCTTTCGATTTTTGATCAAACCCTCAAAAGATTTTTCTCATATTGCGTCCTACGATCTTACTTTTCCTCAGTTGTAAAAATTTTTTTTTTCTTTGATAAAGGTTTCGTGCCTAATAGGTAAAAACACGACCTTATCTGAGCGTGCGTTTTCTACAACGTTTGCTGGGCCAGGCAGTATACCAAAGAACAAATTTTCACCTGATGACAGCACACAATTTGTTATCATTGGCCTAGCCTTTTCCCAACTATGTTGGGGTCGGCTACCAGTCCAACCGGTTTCAGCTAAGTACCAGTGTTTTACAAGGAGCCACTGCCTATCTGACCTCCTTAACCCAGTTACCTGAGCAACACGATACCCCTTGGTTAGACTGGCTGTCAGACTTTTACAAGCTTCTGACTACCTGTAACGACTGTCAAAGATGTAGGAATAACAGCCGGGACCCACAATTTAACGTGCCTTCCGAAACACGGAGGAACTTGTTATGACAAAGATGGTCACCCATCTACAGACCAACCGCGTCAAGCATAGCTTAACCTGTGATCGTATCACTTATGCGGTTATAGCTTAGCCACGAGCACACAATTTGTTATCTCGACTACAATTCAAAATTATCGATCAACAAACTGTTGAGCATACCTGAAAACAACGGGTATCCAACACAACGGTTCTCTGAAATCGATCCCTAGGGATTACCTTCGTACAGCCCTCACATTACAAGGCGAAGCCAAAAACCATGGCAAAGTACTTTCCACGTCTCAACGGTCTCTGAGGGTTTTCATAGAATTATTTACGGTGGACCGCACGTCAATAAAGTATGTATCACAAAAATAAATCTTAACGCTATTGTAATAAGGATGCTATTACTTCTCTGAGGAACAAAATTGTGAGGCATCGGTTCTTCTTTGATCAGATTTCTTTACACGGGTTACCACAGTACAAGTGCATCGTCAAGTTATTACGAAGTCCAAAAACAAAAGAAAATTGACGTTCCACATTTAAAGGCCAAACTAACATGTCCAAATTCTACATTTCAGATTATTTTTCCAGATTAGTAAAACAGTTTCTTTCTCGTTTGATTCTTGTATATAACTGTTAGAACCATTACTTGATTTCGTAAGGAAGGTCTAATTTGGTAGGTAGCAAGTTAACCCAGTATTTTACGGCTCATTGGCGAAAACGCGCTCATTAGCACCAAATTACTGAGTATTGAACACCGCGGAGTAACCTCTAATTAGTATCTACATGGTTTACTTCAAAGAGGCCAAATGCTTAGGATTTCTGAGTTATTCTACTGACAAATACGTATTTTGTTAATGTAGCCGCTCAAACGCCATTCTTACAAAGTAAAAGAATATGGAAACATTAAGTTTTTTAAAACAAAGTTACGTAAGTGTTTCAAAAGCCGCAAGAGTTGGGAAATACGTTTCAACGTATACTGTGTTGACACAGCACTTCTCTAATTGGCTCATAATTAGCAACAATGCGCAAACTCTTCATAACAATGCACTCTCACCGCAAACAAATAATCTCTTTTATTACATTTTCAAACAAAGATCCAAAAAGGTAACGAGCAAAAAGTATGAAACTTACCTAAATGACAGAAAAAACACACCAACGCCGCAAGCCACATTACGATGGTTTTTTTTTCACATCATTAGAGCAAACACACTCCTTTATCACTTATCTTCATTAGGCGAAAAGTTCACTTTCAAATGTCATTGCCAGTCACATTCACTATTCACTAGGACTTGAAGTCTACACAATGGACCTGTGAAAAGAAAAAAAAGTATTTTTATTTCATGAAAATAGTTTCTAGCGCACGCCACTCTCAGACGTATATTGTTACAGTCATTTGAAAAAGATTGATTCTTTTTTCGATTGCATTTTGTTTTATTAAATTAAATTAGGAATTCGTTTATAGAGATAATCAATTTGGGTGAAGAATAATTACTAAGCTTTATTAGACTTTGTTTGAATCAATAAAAATTTAAGTAAACGGTAAGAGGTATCCATATTCGTAAGTAGGTATACAAAATTTAAATTTGTTGTAAGTGCAACCATTGTCTGCTTCGAATTTACTCTTAGGAATAAAGAAGCGAAAAAACAAAAACTCAAAAAAATAATACCATATACATACATCATAATAAAAGGCCGTCTAGAATTATAATGGCTAACACTTATATTTTACTATACCATCGCCATTTAAACTAAGGGGTATGCACTTAGTAAAACGACGGAGCAGTCAGCGTTTTTGCATATTATTGCTTTTCTAGCAAACGATATTACATGCCCACAGCCAGTGCCTCTTAAACTCCACTTTTAGTGCCAAACACTTTAGGACAAGACTTTTCAATAAAAGTCTTTGAATTTTGAAATTGTTTTAGATTGTGATATTGGCCTGTTATGCTTGTTCTTCAAGACAAAACCTTCTTTAATAAAACGCTTCGTAACTTATAGCGTTTTTTTTAATAATGAACTAATTAATTTAATTATTCACATGATTAACCTAATTTCAGAGAGAAATCATAAAATTATTAAAATCTTTTGACACCAATGAGAGTTCTAACTTTCACCGAACTGCACACGAATCCAATTTTGTAACGAAAAAGCTGCCACATTACGCTTACCTACCATTACAAACAAAAACCTACCTTAAAAAGAAAACATCTCAATGTGTTATTATATTAAACAATCACTTTACTGCTCTTTATTTTCCAAACAAAGTGCTATGAGATCTTTTAGTGAAGTCAGCATTAAACTCAGAGGTTGTGAAAACATATGGATTATATGGAGAAAAGAGTTGCGAGGCGAAAATATTTTACAGAAAAATATCTTAGATATTGTATAGATGAAACATTGGACGCGTTTTTGAACAACTGGCTAAAAAAGGAGTGTTAATCTTTTCAGAGCTTTTAAATGTATGGGTTATTGTCAGAATCCTTTTATCACAGCAAGCAACAGAGATTTTTATGTATATTTGGAACAAACTGACTTCAACGGTTCGAAGTAATTTTTTAATGGTCTGAAAATCATGTTTTATTATGTATGATTCGTATTCTTGAATGCGTTGTTGTTATAGATCACAATGACAGACGTGTCGCGGACGATCATCGCGTCTTACAAGCCTTTGTATGATCTACAGAAGTTGGTGTTTTTGCGCATGTGACTTGAATGTTATAAAACCTCCCGCTGCACAAAGATTAAATCCTTTAATAAAATAAAGAAGTGCGAGTCGGACTCAAATATTAGCCAGATATAACTTTAGCTAAACAACTTAAATTATGTCTCACTAATTATCACGGTTTATTGACATGCCTACAGTCTGGTGACGGACAGAAGGAGAGACAGCGGAGCCTCGATAATAGGGTTTCGTTTTTAGAAAAGAATACCTGAGACATCTTTACCTACAAGTAATGAAATGACAAATGTACGATCTGCAGATCGCTAATTTTGATCTAGCGTCCTATACGTCTTTATAATAGTCATTTTGTTTCGCTTCCCTTGAAAAAAGTAACAAATAAGACTCCCAAAGCCTCTTCAAAGCGTTCATTGAAAGAATTTCACTTAAAACTTCAATGTACACAACTGTATTAAAGATAACCAACTTTAATAATCCCGACTTCTGTAATATTCATAGTACGTTAAGTTAACATTGCTTACCGGACATAAAAGGTTAGACTTCGGTAGACAAGCAGACTTTAAACTTAAGATTGTTTGTCTTTGCTATTAAATCTGAACTACCGTTGCTTGTTACTGTGTGACTTAGAGTAGAGAGGAGGTATTTATTACTAAAGTTTAGAAATTGAATAAAGGTATGATATGAATTAATAGAGGTAGTGATTTCTTGGTGAAAGCCGCTGGGTCTCGTGGATTGCAGGTGGCAATGTACCGGTCGCGCTGGAGAACGCAAAAGGCCTATGTCCAGCAGTGGACAGCTATAAACTGAGATGATAATGATAAATGATTTCGTGTAATCTGTATCTTTAAATCCTGCTTAATTTTTGGTTTCGGATAGCCAAATGGTTGAGGTCACCAAGCCAAACTCACTGAGTGCGACGTTACACGGTTTCGATCCCCGTGTATGACCACGAATCCTGAGTCTGAGTGTGTTTTTGGATGGGTATTGAAAATATGTAAACCTCCGTTGACACAACGGCATTAGGATTTTTAAAAATAAAAAATGGGCAGTTCCGAATAAGGTGGCGAATGATTTCGATATTTTCACACATAAGATCTTCTTTCAAATACGTTCATTCATTTCGAATCCTTCGAATTTCGTTTGCGTCTCCAGGTGTGAGAACGCTTTATGAAAAAAATTAGAAGGAGCATTTTCAAGCTCTGGACCTAAAAAGTATATAGGTATACAGTTTTATGTTGTATGTGTGCCAGTAACCTTATGTACTTGAGTAGAGAGCTGTTAATTTGTAATTTTCTTCATAACCAGAGAAAAAACGAAAAAATTCATTTGGCACAACTTAAAATGAACATGAGCATGACAACATTGCAAGGACATAATTGAGTACTTTTTTTCCGATTTCTTATGTTTGTACTGAACCGTTAATGTCGCGAGACCGGCTCGAACGTGATCAGTATTTTTAATAAATCTTCTTTTAATATAGATCTAAAATAAATTAACTGACAAAGTCAGCCAATCAATGTAAATTCCACTTGTTATTTGGCAAGCACTGTACCAACTTGTTAAGACAAACAGTTGAATCTGCATAGCAATAACACACTCGGTTGAAACTTTGTGTACTCATGAGCATAATAAGTTACCAACTGAGTGTTTACAAGTAACATATTACCGCGTTTCCACCAATCGACCATGGAACTTGCAACTGACACATTTAATGTGCACCGCAGTGTAAGTTTGTTGGATGTACGAGTTTCGCCGTTTATTTCTAGGTTATGTTGCTCCGTGGATACGTTTATGAGAAAACTATTGACAAAGAAATGATTAATATTTTTAGGTTTCCGTACCCGGAAAGAAAAAATGAAAACGTGTTTCTAAGGCTCCGCTGTATGCCTGTCGGTTAGTTACGAAATTGTATCTTATAAACCGTGATATTTAGTTGATTGTTTTCATACAACGAAAATAGGCAGCGTTTTCTACAGTTTGGATTTTGATGGATGCCTATTTTAACTATCTAATTTATCTTTAATTAGCCTTTTCACGGAAATAAATAGTATTTTATCTTATGTAACGTGGGTTTAACCAAAGAAAAGAACGTTACAGTAAAGGTGCTTTTTAATTTTGACGGTTCTATGTAAACTCTGTTACCGAGAATTCTTTTATATCCTTGAAAAGACAAGGCAATGTAACAAGATAAACATTTCCAACGAAATTCAAATAAAGCTTACACTCGGCACGGCATGAATAGGAAATCTTTCAAAAACAACCCCCACGAAAGCGAAAACAAATAACAATTATATAAGTGCGCAAATATCATTCAAGTTGTCATAACAGCGTATAAATAAATACAAAAAATAGGGGAAGTATTAGATCTTTGCCAGTACTGCGAGCTAGTAGAACTTCTACTATTAAAAAACGAGACAACACTTTACACTGGACGAAGCTCTCTCGCTTTCTCAACGACAACATTCTTACTTCAATGTATCGTGGTACATGCCATAGTAACGAGAGAACGTCCAACTTCTTTTATTCATAGTTGACAAAACTTTGTGTAACTTATTTCCATTTGCTTGGTAAGGCGTCGGAGGAAAAGTTACGGCTGGCAATTACATTCGTCATAGTTAATGTCGGGCGAACGGGAATCTACTTATCATGATCTACATCATCTAAATACTATCTATAACTAGACGTCATAATATATAGTTCAAAGCTCACAGCGCATCCAATGTGATATAATTTTAAAGATTAAAATATTTTCAAAAACGATTTATTTTTATTGAAATGAAACTACTTTTACGGATTTTATCGTGGTTTAATTTTAGATTTTAGTTCCCGACGTTTCGAAACCTTTGCAGGTATCATGGTCACGGGCAGACTGAGATGGCATTCGTCTTGACAGATTTATTTTTACTTCATTGACAAAAAATAACGCATCCAAAACGGTTTGCCCGTTTTTATATTTGATTGTTGAAATTTTATAAATACTCTCAAACATTATCCGTCTTTATTTCTAAACCTTTCCTTAAAAACATCGCTACACTGTCCATAAAAGTAGTACATTTGAAAACTACGATATCCTTGAAACAAGTTTACAAAGTGGGTGACGACTGGAACTTTGCCCATTTAATTAAAATTGATTAGGAAACAGTGCGCCCTTCGTCACGACTTCATCATGTATTCTATTCGCGTATTCCTAAGAACTGAGCGGATAAGACGGAGCTAAGCCACCTTCCACATCCATATAATAAAGATTCCTTTTTATTCACGCATTCTCCATTTTCCAGTGGAGTATGTTTTTCATAAAGAGTGGTTCTATTTTTATAGTAAAAGCAAGCCAGTGGTCTTTCTATGCAAATAGGTTCTAATTTGCGACCGCCAAGAAGATCATGTTTTCTTATTTCAAAAGGGTGAAAAAAAACATGTTATTGGGGATCCGCTGTTTGTCCACCTGACACAATCTCATGAACCGTTAAAGCCAGATTGTTGAAGTTTTCACAGGTAGAATGTTTCTCTTGCGCTAAAAGAAAAAAAAACATGGTTAAGCAAGCAACGATTGATACGGTTTTCAATTTGATGGGTGGAGATCTTTTTGCTGAAACTCTCATTGTCGTGAGTCTGAGTCTGTGACCAGATTTATCAACTTTTTATTTATAAAATACTTGGGTTATAATACTTGTAGTAGATACAAATATGATCTCAAAGCATAAATTACTATAATAAAGCAGTAACAATTTGAGGGTTAGATAGTACAAACATCAAAACACGTTAGATCTATATTCTCGCTCGGCTGGGTGTACACTAATGCCTTTGATCGAGTTGACTGGCTACACGCTAGTGGCTAGGTGCCCGCTCACTCGAAACACACCAACGTTTGTGTAATCAAGCCCTTACATAAACGTTTTTTTTTAATTCCATGGGCAAGGAGTAAGGACCGACTAAGTAGTTTTTGGTCTGACTTAAATATTTTTTTTAGTTTATGCAAAAGGTGAGAGGTTTGTCATATTCATGGTTTTAAGCTCGTTTTATTACATCTATAAGTCTTAAAAGACTTCAGAAAGTATTCGGTTTTCAATTCTTCGGTATTTTTTATGTTTGTTTCCTCAGAACCTCGGACTGGATGAATCGAATTCGTTGTTTTTTTATTATTTAACGTAAAGTACCAGTAGTTATTATTTGGAGACGTTCATCCATTAATGTTCTTTAAAAAATATGATTGCTTATGAGTAGGTACTGTCGTTTTCTACTTGTTAAACAATTTGCCTTGAAAATTTAAACGGGTTGTAAACGATTCAAATTCACGTAAAGTTAGAGACAAACATGTGTATTCGTCTCTTTAGCCATTTAGCTACATTTTTTTATTTTTAATATAAAATTTCGTGAGTACCGAACAAAGCGTGAGATCGCATATCATTGCTTGTTTTGTTTTTGACGTTTCGTTGATTTGCGTCTGTTTTTTGCGAGTTTCAAATTATGTTTTTATTTATAGAACATCATTTAAAACGAGCTCGGAATTTTAATTTCTACTCAAAATAACTCAAGATAACAATAAACAAAAGCAACAAAAGAACTCAAAATAACTCATTTGAAATAGATTGCTTTCTTCAATAAGTAGTGGATTGTTTATTAATTTTCGTTAAACTAATATGGTATAGGTTAATATTTCTGTCTCATAAGGACTAATAAACCAACAGCGGTACCAGGTTATAACAATTCCCGCAATGCTCGCGTCTTGTCGCAGGTTCGATATCCGCCTAGTACAAGGCATTGTTGTGATATACGAATACTTGTCTTTGTGCATGTGACTTGAATGTTTGTTAAACTACGGGACAACAGGATTAAATGCCTTGAAGTACCGGTAGCTTATCATAAAAAAAAAATCTGCTCTACATACTCTGTTTAAACAGTTTATAGTCCGAACAACTTAGACCTAGATTATATTCAGGCAATCAAAAATAGCACTAATTGTATAGTCTACTTATAATTAAAACAAATTAGATTATTCTTTTGTAATTATGTTGTTATTACAACAACGTATTACATGTACGGTTTATTAAATAAACGATGAGGCTTCACACAAACGATTCCACGTAATTATTAAATTGCGATGTTTTGATTTTATTTACGATCGTATTTATATGATTTTGTGGTTTTTAATATTCATATAAATTCCATTCATAAATTAAAAATTAAAATGAGTTTGTATATTTCAAATAGTCTTGATTTCATAAGGTTTTGACTTGATTTAAATGTATGTATTAAGCCTATTTAAGACTCCTATTTAGACTTGAAGATAGCAAAATTGAAGAGACCATATTTTTTTTTTGCCTAAATACTAAAATTGTAATCGTCTAGCTTTCACGGTTCATGAGACACAGCTTGTTGACAGACGGACGGGTCGACGGACTGAAAGCAGAGCAACGCCAAAATAAAGTTCCGTTAACATCCCTTAGGAGCGAAACTCTAAAAAAAATGAGCTTGAAATGCAGTGTGTTATAAAAGTCATCACTACATACATACGTACATATATACCTATATAATACGAGTTGTATTCCATACGTATTCTGTATGTAGTTGTGTACGTTAAGAGCACTTTTGTGAATTCGAATGTTCGCATGCTTGTCCTCGGGGATTCCACGCTCGTTGCCTCAGTCTGAACGCAATAAATGTTTAACACTAGAAATCAAGAATAAGATGGAAAAGCATTTGTGTGATGTTCATTTGAGTAAAAGAAAATAATCAAAATTGAGAGTTTTAGGGAGTAAAAATAGGATTGATTAAAAAGCGTTTAAAAAGAAAGAAGTTTTGTATAAATAGATAAATCAAATAATAAAAATATGCTACTATTAAGAAGAGTTGACAGACGGGGTCACTCTGCAAAATAGATTGTGGCCGTCAAATACTTAATCAATGTAAAAACGGCATATTCAGCTGGAACTGGTCGACTAGAATTCGACCCTAACTTAGAAAAAAGTTTCGCCGAAAGAAAGGAGATAGAGAGACTTTTGCAAAATAATATATATACTCTAATTCTAAATATCTTCTATAAATTCCAAGTATTCGCCTAACCTCGAAACAAAAAGCTCTCAACAAAAAATAGCTTCACTTAAACTCATTGAATTGGCAATGCTTATTTAATTTTCTAAATACTTAACATTCCACCAGCTTTTAATTTAAAAATCGAACCGATAAATTCGAATACGGATTTTATTTAAATTCCGAGAAGGTTTAGTGATGCTACACTGCGCGATAAGTGTTATCGATTTCAAAAGCATTAAAATATTCGCAAACCCTTGCGTGTCGTTTGCGGGGTTTTAATGTCATTCCATACGCGTTTGTGTAATCATCGGCAAAGGAAATCTGTATCAGCTCTCTCGAGACTTCAACCCGATATCCACGTATATTATCTAGAAAACTTTTCGTTCCATGATACGGAAAAATATTGGAAAAGTTAGCTTTAGTCGCCAAGTGCGTATCGGATTCTCAGTTCGATGCGAGGTTGAGATCATAAGAGGGTAATAATCGTAAAAACATGGATGTTACTTAATTTTATAGGACTCGCCTTCGAAATCAACTTCCGAAATTCGTATAGTTGTGACGTTTTTAATAAATAACTTTAGATTTTATTGGAAGCGACTCGGAAATTCTGTTCAACATAACCCGAGTATTTTAGGAGACTAAAAACACGAACTTACGAAGAGTAATAAAACTCTTTTTATTTGATTATTTGCAGTTTTTAAATCTAAAATACCAACGTAAACGTAACCATTACTCATATTTTTAATCTACAACTGTCACTTTATACCTTTTTAAATCAATTCCAGTGCTTCTTTAAAAGTCCGTACAGGATTTAAAAAGTAATTGACTCCGGTTTAAATGCAAACAGTCGGCAAACGATCTCGGTCTAGATAAAAACTAGACCACGAATCGAGAAGGAACTACCGGATAATTTTCTATAAAAAAACAGTCCATCCTTCGGCCGTCAGTGAGGACGGCAGTAAAAATTTTACGCTTCGGAAAAAGCGTTTGTGCAATCAGACTGGATTGTCCTGAAATCTAAGCTAAGCCACGTTAAGCGCAGTAGGCACCGGGAAAACATTTCGTCTCGCTTGAATCCTATTACTGATTTTTAAACAGATTTTACTGAGGCCAAGCGTCTGTTTGTTTATAGGTGACGTATGTAATATACGGTGATGTATGTGCGTCTGAAATTTCTCCTTTGTAATTTTTATTCTTTAGAGCTTTCTTTCATATTTTCCAGTTTATATTTCTCTTCAATGATCTTACGTAAGTGTTTAAAAAAAAACATCAACTTACGGTAAATTCGGAATAGGTACCGACTAACTGGGTTACATCACGCGTAATTTAAGAACAGCAATTATAATAAGTCCACTTTAAATATAATATAAGTACTCTCAATAAAGGAAAAAGACAGAACATTTATTATTTCTCGGTATAAAAACAATGACATTGAAAGCTCAATTATTTGAAGCACAATATTTATTATAAGACATTCATCAATAAGTAGAAACACGTGAATGTGATAACATGTGAGTCCTTTTTATTTTTATTTTCCGGGAAAAGTCAATTCACAAGGTTTATATTTTTAGAATAATGAAATCAAAATAAAGTACCTACACAGCGAGAGTTAATAAGATGACATAGATATAATGAAAATAATTTTCTTGAACAAAAATATTTTGATTTTTTCTATATTTGAGTAAATATAATTTAATTGGTCACTTTATCTTGTATTTCAAATTGAGTGCCACAAAAAAAAAATCGAATCGCATGTCAAATTAAGAAATCATGTTTGACTGTTTGTCTACAAAAAAGGTTTTTTATCTTAAAGTTGTGTGATGTACGAACGAAAAGAGATTGTCAAAGCAGGGAAGCGTGAACAAAACAATTTGGAGAGGAAGACAAATATAAGGAAACAAATGAGAGATGTTTCTATAAAGGTCGTGTCAAGGACGAAGTGATCTTGTATGAACAATGTGATTAAATGAAGCGAAACATCATCAACTTCGTAACAAATGGAAATGCGATGTCAGGCGTTTCATTTGGGAAAGCAGATGTGAGTGTTTCTATATCAAACGTTTTTACTCATATAAAGTTAAGCCTGAGTACAAACTAAAAAGAGCAAAGCGCAAAGAATGTGAGTGTCGAAAATAAACTTAAAGATGTCGTGGTAAAGTTCATAAGCGTTTACAAATCATATGATGCTCGCGTGTAATCGAAACCATGGATACAGACCGCGTGGCGTGGTTCTTTTTGGTCTGGTTAACCCCGCAGCCGATTGCGTATACTTTTACAACACTAAATAACTAAAAAACTACAAAAACTACTTTACAACCTATGCTATGCAAACATTCAAGTCGCATACGCAAAGACGGCCAGACTTCGGACAAGCAGACACACTTATATGGATCGCAGAAGCGCTAAAAAGCGAAACATGAACTTTCTTCTACAAGTAAAATGCAGTAAAACTCCAACTCATCCGCATAGATCATGCTAGTTTATTCTAAATTCCAAAGAGCAAAACTCAACTAAGCGTTAAAATAATTCATATTCTTGCACCCAATAATGCTAATTCTATATGAAATGCTAACAACATGCCATTCGATCAAACGGTATCATTTGTCTGTCACAAATCATTACTGCCATCAAAGTTATTGGTTCTTTCAATTCATTGAGGTAGACTTCAATAACTAAATTATACATCAGACGACGTACATATTAAATTATAAGTATGTAGATACTATTTTAGGTCCCGCAACCAAAGAATGAAACCGAACCTTTCGAATATGATTCCAATGTCTATCCATATGTCACAAGGCTGAATCACAGAAAAAGTGATATTGAAACTGTTGAAATTTACATAGGTTATTTATTTTTGCAGTCGATGTAAAATATATAACACAAAACACGTCTACCGGTATATATTATTTATAATCTATACTAATATATAAAGCTGAACAGTTTGTATGTTTGAACGTGCTAATCTCAGGAACTACTGATTCGATTTGAAAAATTATTTTTGTGTTGAATAGACCATTTATCAAGGAAGGCTAAAGGCTATATTACATCACGCTGCGACTAATAGGAGCGAAGATATAATGGAAAATGTGGAAAAGACGGGGAAAATTCTAACCACGTGGACGAAGTTGCGGGCAACAGCTAGTTCAATAGAAAATTCATGATTCTATATTTTTTTATTGAAAATGGTACGGATCCCTTCGTGAGTGTTCGAATCGCACTTAGCCGGTTTCATTATTCTATTTCTGTCTTATATGTTTAGTGTATAGACGTTTATATGAAAATAATTTATTTATCAACGTTTCAATTTATTTTAAGGTACAGAGAATAGAGTATTATGTGACTATTTTTAACATAATCCAGCTCATGAGTTTGTTTGCCTGTCTAGTTGAATGAGTATATTTTAGTTTGGAAATGAAAATTCATATCTTTTCTTTCACATTTCATCACGAGTTTACAAGTATTGTTATTTGTTTTAAGTAAGGGTAGTTCTTTCTCAGCAGTGGATTCTCACACAGTCTATTCATATATTAAAAAAAACGCTATTAAATTGTGTTTTAAGCAAGCTTGCTGCAAGCTATTATGATCGTCTTGTTGGCCTTTTCAGTATTACCCAACTAATTTACTATGACCATACTTACCATACACTACAATATCAGTAGTTATAAATTAAACATTTACCCATTAATGTACATTTCTACCGATGGGCATAAGCCAAATGTGAAGGCTGGTTGTAATAACTTCATTAATAAATCACTACCCAAGTACCATACCATTAAGTAGTTATAACATGTAGCTTAAATAATAATATGTCCTACAGAGTGTTAAAGATAGACATTATAATGAATGAAACCTAAAACGCCGTACTACGTCATCCTCGTGCTTGTATCGGTATATGGCAATGCGTTGGAATCTTTCTTACTTCCAACGGCTTCCGCAAGCTAGTACGGAGGGCCAGCTGGTGATTTTCTCGTAATGTGTGGCCGTCGTACAGTGTAAAGAGAGTCAGCCTCCTCGCCTCGTTCATCTTTATCACCGAATCTTAAATAGAGAATAGTATCTGCCACCGCAGATACTATTCTCTATTTAAGATATTCTCTACATATTCTCTATACTATTCTTAGTTAGCCTGTAGTACCCTCATAGACACACACCTTCCCGGGGAAGGAAGCAAGTAGTGTCTGACTCTTACTGACCGAAACTGAACGGTGTTGCAATTACTCCATTTTATTTAATTTAGCATTTAGTCGGTGTCCTTCATCACGTACCTACCGTCGGCCAATAGTGGACAACGGCTTCCTCGCGCGTTTTGAACTACCGAACTCAGGATTTTATCACTGGTCATAAACATTAGAAGCTCTTGGTAATATTAATGTCACTCATCTTAAGTGGTTGGGTAGATCAAAGCCGAGAACAGAGATGCAGCCTTAAAATATCAGGAAAAGCTTTGCCAATAAATAGAAAAAATATTAATTAATTAACGAAAGTAGCGTTGCACTTCAGTATATTTTTGTCAGAAACATTGAAGAGCAAAATCAACCTTACTGCTTGGATTTAAGGCTGCTATGAATATCAAGACTATCGATAAGGACTCAATTGCACCACGTGCAAAGACTCACTTAGTTCGATTTTTAAACCATTCAATTACGAACCAATAAAATGAGAAAAGTATTTTTTCCCTCTACTTCACGTCAAAGCAACCGTATTGATTATAAAACAGTTTCGAAATTAAAAAACTCCAATATTAAATTGAATTGAGTAAACCGTGTCTTCTGACATTTTCCATTGGAATATATTTATTAGTAAAGAAACCCTCACTTAACTTTAAGTTTTTGTGAATTTATTTGATGATATTATGTACTGGAATACCCTATAATTACTATGCAAAAAGCTTTCAGCATTATTATGAGAATTAATTATTATCTTACACGTTACAATCATATAACGATTATAAGTCATATAACTTAAATTAAGTAGAAAATATAATTTATTGGATTAGAAAAATAATATCAAATTGAATCGTCATTGTAAAAAAAAATTATACTGACCAAATAATGCTCAAAATGGTTGCTATAAGTTATTACGCTCCCCTTATTGTTATATTGTTTAACGCAACAAATTTTTAAACAAAGCTTCTTTAGAAATTCTGCCACAAATCACGGTTACCAACAAGGTGATTCTCAATCGGTAATTTTCCTTCAAACAAAAAGTAATCTATCACAGAAAAAAAGTATGAAAAATGATTTGCCTTTACATTTTCCTGCTTAGCAACAACATTATTTTGTTTGATCAAGTTATCGTTCACATTGAAATATTTGAAATTATTATAAAATCTCCACCAATACGTCTTCAAATAATTTTAATGAAGTGGAAAAGTGAAAGCACATTGCAGGTACAGAGCGGTCCCTGCCGAGGCAGCGGGGTTGTCCGAAAGGGTTACCGTGGCCCTGGTACACGGCAAAGGGAGGAACATGTGGTCAGTGTCAGTAGGAGTCTGACACTTTATTTCTCTCAACCCGAAGTGGAAGGAATCATTGGATGATTTCCCAAGAAAAAAGGGCAGAGCAGTATCTTTTTTGAAAGACTGCCATAACACTTTTTTAAGGAGTCGTGGCAAGACCGCAAATGTATTTTAAAGGACCTATATAGGAACAAGTCATACTGCAGTATTGCAAGGAACTGAAAAATAAGTTATAAAACCACACGTGACATTGGTTCAAAAAGTGTTAAAATTATATAATTATTCTCTGAATACTTGTGAATTTCATAACACACCTAAAACGTTTCCGAAATTTTGTATTTCCCTAAAATCTTATTTAAAACGTCACCCGATCTAATTTGAAGCCGAGACAAAGCCGGGTGTAACAGACTCATTATATTTTATAATGAGTTACCCAAAACGCCCAAGAGGCAATGCGTAAAAGGACCTGTTATACAAACTGGACTCGACGTGTTATCAAAGTAAAATTAATATAGCAGCTGAATTCTGCACCTTTACTATGAGCTGTTAGTGCAAATCCGTTGCTGTTGAAAAAGCGAGACGACGCTATTATGCACAGTATAACGCTATCCTGCTCACGCAACGACAATAGTCAAACTTTAGATGCTCATAGTACAGGAACTATAACGAGAACATTATTTTCTCGCACAAAGGATGAAATTGTAACATCGATGATTCATTGTTCAAAATTGATGACGTAATTCAATAGCTGAAGGCTATTTGATTTTATGGGAACATTGGATAATTTGTAAATCTATCTAATTTTCATAAATAATTTTCAGTAATAATAATTTCATTTGGCTATATAGTTTTGTAACATTATAATTTATTTAGGAAGTCAATTTTACGACAATACGTGTGACAAAAATTACAGATTTCTCCTCTACGTATTCTACGTGCTCTTCAATAATATTTTAGATAGTTTTACCCATAAATAGTTAAGAATGAAAATATTTTACCAATCTAAGTTTACGCCTTTCCGTAGTAAAAATAATAAAGTAATTGCTAAAATGAGCATTAAGTACAGTCCTGAAACAAGTTCAAAAAAACATCACATACAGCATTTCTCATCAAAATGTAGCGCACCTAATGAGCTTCCTAGCTCGTCCTACCAACTGCACTCATAAGGATCTATACAAATCCACCGACAAAACAGTCTACATGCATGCGTTCAGGTAGTGCGAATGCTATCAAAAAAGTATTCATGTCGTAGCCAGGACGTGCACCATACTCATTTTTTAAAGAGACATGTTAAATATTATAAATCCAAGTAGATGTAGTAATTTTCGATTTTCGGGCAGACGGCTAGTGTCGCAAGACAAAAGCCAGCTGCGAGCTACATATTATAGTGAACAAATGTGTGTGCCAACTCTCTTTTCGCTTACTCTCATAGCCCAATAGTAAAGCAATCCGACACGATAGGAGAAAGAGCACCAGAGCAGAATACTCATTTTGACGACCCTTCTGAAATACTAAGCCATATATATTTCTAGAACGCAGATAACATTCTCAAATATCGGTGCCCTGGGTGCCTTGGGATCGAACTCGAAACTACTGGCTGTCACAGCAACTGTATTCAGTACTTTACTAATACTTCTAATATGTCGCCAAGAGCTGACATCTACCACCTACCATCACCGTTTAAAAATGAGATTATTGCACTTATAGAAATAGTTTACCACTCTACAATGTATAGTGTACCGTCTTGCTTCCACGACTGCATATGACTTACTTTAAGCTATGGTGTCATATCCACAAGATTTTGGGATTGACCGGTACGTTTATAAAAAGACACGGTGCCTGTGGTGTTTGAATCCTTCTGGTATTTTTTCCCATATAGCAAGAAAACTTTTTGCCCACACAAACGATACCTCTTACCGGTAGATGTCAGTGCCACCGTTAACATGATCTATATACCAAGATTGGGACACCTAGCTGTCAACAATTCAGTTGAATCTTAAGGTTAATCGAACATTAGCGAAGCTCAACTCAATCCATAACAGAATGATAATTGGCATTAGGATAATGAAATTCTAGTGTTCTGACTAATGACAGCACTAAGAGAGTATTATGTAACTATACATTGACGGTTAGGTATTGCGTAATTATATCTTCAATGCATGCCATTCAAAGCTATCCTTTCGGATAATAGGAACTAAGATAGAGAAGAGGTAACTGCGTAATATAGGTATTCGTAAATTTGCGATGTAGTGAAGTAATTTTAAGTTAAGCTCAAGTGCAACTCGGTTTCGCAGCAATGAAAAAAATTGTAAAAATATTGTTCGACCATAACATTTTTGTATCTTTATCATTAACGAACGTTTCTTAATTCCGATTCATTTCTTTTATAATGATCACCTAAATATTAACATTCTGTAAAAAAGTCAGCTAGTTTAGCTATTACAATGCATAATACCTACATAGTTCCCAAATGATTAAGCCACGGCGTCTTGAATTTGTCTATTGAGAGCATTTCTGGTACGCCCTCTGGTGACTTACATAGCTAAAGCTTGCAGTGAAAGTGCGTCCACATTCAAAAATACAGCCTGGTGATAGACTGACATACGACATCATAATTATCATTTCGTTTATTTGGGTCAAGCTCCCTACACTGACAGTCGATCATTGCAACTCCTGTAAATCAGGATCAAAAAAATGAAAACTAACGAAAACCACGGAGAGTCAGAGGAAAACAATTGAATGTCTTGTAACGAAATTAATCAGAAGTCTCTACCATCCACTGTAATCACCAAATAAAAATAATAACACACTATATGCAACCACCCAAATATTTATCCTTAAATGAATACCCAACAATCCGTCAAGAACCGATAAATAACGTTAAGTACACTCCGCTGTAAATCCCAAAAGTCTGGACAAATATGAAAAATGTATCCACTTCGTAATACTTATCGCAATACGGGAGCTTTAACATTTTTTCCATGTAATTCCCTCGCAGACACATAAATTTATGCTGAGATAACTTTCAGCGTATCAAGAACTGTCTCGGAAGTATCTGGGGCTTGTACATTTAAAATTAAGATAATTTGTAAAACAATTGTCACGGAACCAAATGGTGTTATCTCGGGACATTGTAATCATGATTATGCTTAACGATGTAGGTTTTGTGGACGATATTTTGAGGAATGGTTGCTAATGTACGCTATTTTTGGGTTCTCTTGTTGTGCAAGGTTTTTAATAAAGCTTTTTTATAAAAGGCTTGTGATAAGGTTTATTGCAGGTATTGGGTGGATGACGGTTGACGACGTCTGGAAGATAGGCGGCATCCTTTATCAGACAGAGACTCAAAACCTTTGCCCTTAGAGCGTCTTATAGTAGTTGGATACCAGTCCTGCTTCAAGAGCAGTAATCCTCTCTACCACCATATAACTGGAACTTTATACCCGTTTATAGTATTGGGATCGCGCAGATCTCTAATTTGAATCAGCAGCTAAAACCCTGAATCTGAAATAACTCTTATCATCATATTATATAGACATTAACGCCTTATTATTTATTTCACCATCGAATCTTGTCTCAGAACATAAATGTGCCTATTTCATCTATGCTCACTCCTGATTAAGTTTTATTCTTCTAACAAAGCCTTTCAGTTAAGTTTAGCAACTATAGATCCTTATTAATTCACTTAATTATATTGGTTATACATTTGATTACTCGCAATGAAAAGAAAAATCGTGAAACGCTTAAAAAAGAGGAAAAACTTAAATCTGTTTTTCGACAGTTACTTCATGCCTTTTAAACGGGAAACGTTTTAAAAAAAAGGAAAACATAAGACCTTTTTCCGTGACCTTGTTTCCTAGTAAATTCATTATTAAATCCTGTTATCCATTTATTAGCAGCTTAAAGTATTAGCAAATTAGTCGTTGCTTATCAAAAACGTGTAATTAGTCCAGGACTGAAAGCTTATTGCTACGGATAATTGACATTGACTGAGTAATTTGACGTAGGCGGTATACTTTGAGCGCTAGGTCAAATTTACATAAATACGTCTTCTGAAACGGTATTAAAGATTGCTTTGAAGTACCATCTGACGAAAAATCTTTAAATATTCATTTAACAATATTTACGTACTGAAATAGATTTTTTGACTTAAATGGGCTTTTTAAACCGGATAAATATAGGTACTGAAGAATCTTACGTAATAAAATATAATCATCATAATTTGTCCGTATCACTTTATTGATGAACGTGGACCTCCCAAAAGGTTCGCCATAAAACCTGGTCAGCTGTTTTGCCAAATTGCTGCCAGCTCCTCATTTTTTTAATACATTGGTAGGTAACGAAATAAAATACTGAATCTTTTAACGGCCATACTTTTTTAAAAATAAAATGTATTCATCCTCGTTAATGATAACTACATACCTACTGTTGTCGCAGTCCTAACCGTTCTTATCAGTCAATTAGATTGGCCTGCTATCCGCAGACACAAAAGTCAAAAAGTAATAGAGAAGCGACAAGAATAAAAATAAATAAAAAGCAAAACATGTCCTAAATTGTGGATATTAAATATTAAGTCAAAAATGGGTATTTGGTATGGTTTTTTCTAAAGGGTAGGTTTTTAAGCTCTAAAATGGGTATTGAAATCGTGTCCGAACTTTAATTACATCATAGAACGAATTCCCGTATTAATTATAGTAATTTAAATTAAAATATGTATTAATTAATCATATTCTTACCAAGTACATAAACTTCAAAACTGATCCAAAAACAACGCACAACACCAATCCGTAATAATGAACGCAAATACTCGAAAAATCTCAACAAGTACGCTAATTAAAAGTTTCTAGTCCAACCATGTCCACAGGTCAAACACATTACATTTTTTTTTAGAAAAAAAAATACTAATTATTTTTTAATATGCACACACTGATAATGTCCGTTATTTTTTAAGAGTTGCTTTCGCGTGACGTTCGAGTTTCGAATTCCGCTGTAGCGTGGAGCAGCCCATTCGAGCGCGGTCGCGAGGCAGACTGGTGGCCGCGACGGGAGCCCTCCACCGCGCATGTGCACACAACCTCTTATAATTTGATATCTCACATCGCCGCCCCTGTGACGTTCTGTGGTAAAACCTACTCGTAAATTATTCAATTTTATTTACTTATTCGTACGCTTCTGTGGAATATTATGACATCGGTCGTGAGATTTTATATCTGCGCGCATGTCTCTTATTAGGACGTTGACTTACTTTAAAAGTTTTTACCGAATTTATTGTCGTTTATACTATTTATAGGGGGAGTTGAGAGAGAGAGAGCTTTTCTCCTTCCAATAAGCCATCATTCGTAAAAAAATATTCTTGTTTATTTTCGGGACGACCTCTTTAAATATTTTTTATTGAGGGTTTAAAACCTTTTTAGTGAACATAACCTTGTACTTTAGTCGTCAAGTATCAAAACTGATCAAAAACCAATTAGGTCTTCAAATTTGTTTTATTAAAAGTTTGAATTACATTGTACGCATAACTTGTTCTTCACTTTGTTTAAATAAGTTTTGAATACGTATTATGTTTTTCTCCTTCAATTTACAATCAAATTAAATGTTTAATGAAAAATACAATTTATTAAGGATTCAATTAAAATGCACAAACTTTTTACGGCCCGCTGCTGGACACAGGCCACTTCCCGTATAAGGGAAGGTTTGAGCATTGATCGGCACGCTAACTCACTGCGTGTTGGTAATTTAAGATTCCAATTTTTCAATCCAAGTTTTGGTCACGACGTTTCCTTACACCGTTTGTCAGTGTGTCTTAGATTAATAAATAAACTAAAAATAAGTTTTAAAGTCACATTTGTACTTTGCTTGCGTTGGGATCGCCCCTACACCTCGTGCATCCCTACTAATATTATAAATGTAAAAGTCTATCTGTCTGTCTGTCTATTACGCTTTCACGTCTAAACCACTGAACTGATTTTAACGAAATTTGGTACAGAGATAGAGTTGACCTTGAGAAAGAACATAGGATAGTATTTATTCCGGACTTTTGAAGAGTTCTCTTGAAAACGCGATATAACCGACCTCGGCGCGGGCGAAAAGCTAGTAATAATATAAATCCATGCATAGAACCGCAAGGCTACCACGACATTTCATAACTACATAATGCTGTGATCAAATTAATTCCATCATCTCTTATAATCTGATAATACATACAAGGAATTATACAGACTAAACCCTTAGTATTATTTCTTAGAATACAAAAGAAACGAGATAAATCGGAAATGCATAAAATAATCGCCTTACAAAAGCCAGCAAAATTCTTTGAAAATAAATCCATGAAGGTTTCCTTCAGTTCAAGTATTGACTGTTCTAGCTTAAGGCACGTCGCGTTCGAGAAAATAAATTTATGGGTATTTGAAGAATAAATTTAGTAGGTACTAAAGCTAGACGTTTGGTTTTTAGGATTTCATATATAACTAGTAGATTTTATTTCATCTGTATATACGAAGATTATCAACGACTTCTTCTAACTACAGAGTAGAGATTAGGTACTTATGACATCAGCAACACTTCATTTTCATTCACTTCAACATTTTCGTCATGATTTTTTTACTAATAAATTAACAAACAATTGGCATTGTAGCGTAGAATGCTTGATTGTTGCTTTAAATAAAATGGAAAAGAAGAATTAAATTAATAAAAGGAATCTACATATAAATAAATTAAAGTAAGTGTAGGCGTAAAGAGATCGTCGCTAGTAAGCCGACTACAAATAAAGAGGTTGAACACTACGATTGGTTTTGGCAGTATGCCCGTAAAATATTTAGTCTCGCACCGGCCGATAAGAAATTACGTAAAAAAAAAACAAATTGACAGCTGAAAATATTTGAATATGGAATTCTTAAGAGACGGACGTTATATTTAATGTGTTTGAATATAATTATTTATCTTGCATAAGTGAACTTGTATAGAATTCTGTCATTATGTTGCAAAATGTACATAAAGACAAAACATTTTTGATCAGTATATGAGATCCATAATTCCAGAATCTAGGCCAGTACTTTTTTTTAAGTCTGTTTGTCTTAGTGGATATGACTTGAAAGTTTCAATAAATTCCCCGCAACCCAAGGATCAAATTCCTTACTGCAGGAGTTTTATAAAAAAACTATTAGTAAGTACTTAAGTTCGTTTAATATTAGTTACTTATATAATGATTTTACAAGTTTCAAATAGGTTTTCAATCTCGATGCGGAAATCTTTGGCATAATTATGTCCTTATCCTTTTTTTCTTTTTACAAGGTATTTTAAAATTTAAATCAGTAAACTAGTTTAATATGAACTCTAAAGAAAGTGTAGGCATTCCTGGATTGGTAAATATCTGTCTCTCATACCAAAGCAAACGTTAAACCTCTCAGATTGATTAACCTGCGTGCTAACAATTTGGCCCAGAGCCACTCTTACTAGATCAAATACAGTTTGTATTGTACTAACAATATAACCCGAACATCTGTTTCTAAGGAGTTTCAAGCTCTTAGTGTTTTTGGCGAAACCCTAAAGTCATAAAAACATAACAATATCTTTGCTGAATATACTTTGTTCAGCGAAATTTACTGCTCTGTTCGATAGTTCTTCGGCATTTTAGGTTGAAATTCAGTAACCTTGACGATGTTACATAGTGTTACCGTAGTCAGAAATAAAAATCAAATGAATGGGAATTACATTATTCTTTGACGAGTGATGTGTTATGTCAGTTCAAAAGACTGAAGCGTTTGAATTAGAGTTTGCGGTTAGAGAAACGTATCTTGTAAACAGGCCCACAGTAAACAAGCGTGGAGATTAACGCTCATTATTTATAGATATGGGAAGATGCCTTTGCCTGGTAGTGAGGCATTTTTAAGCTGCTATTATTGTGGGCTAAAATTCAAGTTCATTCAGGCTCTACATTTTCCGGCAGAAAAGTCTATTTTTACTCTTAATTCTTGAGTGAGGCTAAAAGTCTGTTTTGTAGTCTGGTAGAACGTTGACCGTGAATTCCGTTCTGTACATTTTTCTTTAATAACTGTCGTGAGTGACATCGTGATCATGTAAGGGTCGCGAGCCGACCTCAACGCATGAAGATCTCATGAATAAAAGCTTCGGACTGAATCCAAAACGACCCGAATATGCCCGAAAAATGCACGGCAAAATATAATGAAAAGACATTATCAGGAAAACGGAAACAGTTTTCCTTATCTGTAAGTATTTCTCAAACGTAACATCCATCATAAAGAATTATGAAATTATGAATGTACTTCGTAGCTTGCTTTTTAAGCACCTTCCCCTAGTGATGTGCAAGGCCGTGTTATAAATATCTGGGCCTAATATAGCCGAGTTGCCGGCCAAGTTTGGTCACGTATTAAATTTTCATGTCAGGTATATTTAGTTGATCCATTTCTTTTCACGTATGTAGCCGTTATTCACTATAGAAAGAGCATTAGATCAAAGTGGGTACGAACAAAGTGATTACGGAAACTGAAGTAATAAAATATGTAACTGAAAAATAAATGAGAATAGATGAAAGCTCTAAATAATGAAAGACGTTTAACATTCTTAATTAAGATGGAAAAAAAGAACTCTTAGTTCAAATAACCTAGATATAAGTTGATAACATCACTACAAAAAGAGGCCGAGATAAGATTGGATTTGGAATGGAGGACCTAAAAAATTGAGAAAAGAATGTTTATTTTTTAACCATTTTTTGCAGATATTTCAGTACAGATAAACTATTCGTAAAAAACTACAGTTTTTGATATGAATAAGTAATAAAAACTATGAGAAAGAACTAACACAGAATTATTATTTCCTTACTCTACTCTTATTAAATGACCGGATTGTCCATTGGCATCGGTTTTAATTCGTAATAAACAAAAAAAAAACTCGTAAGGAATAAAGGCGCAAATTACAACTTAAAAAAGAATCCTCTTTTGTCAATTGCTTTGATTACATTATTCGATTACCTGATACTGCTTCAAATTGTCTTTCTTTTTTTGATTATCAACAATTATTTTACCAAGAGAATTCGTTCGAAATGCATGTTTACCAGCTTTTTAGTCCAGGCCTTAATATTGATAATTTATTTTCACATCCAGTTCAATTCAGCTAATCGATTTTACTATACATACAGGATGTTTTGTACCAACACCACGCCGTTTAACTTCGGTAGACAGTTGAAGCGACATTTGGCAGATGCTTCCAACGTAATCTCTATTTAATTGGCAGCTTTTTAGCTGTGCTTGAAGCAATTACGATAGTACGTCTAGTGTGGTTACACACTTCAAAAATATAAAACTTTTGGTCAAAGTTACTGTAGAGTCATTTTAATTAAGGAATCGTTTTGTAGTTTTGTTGTTGAAGAAAAGTGTGCTATGCAGATTTTTACACATTTTAAGACCCTTCAAGCAACATAACTGTACGTATTATAGATTTTGGAGAATTGTACCTAATTTTCATATAAATTGATTCAAATTGTTTTTTTTCATTGTGGCTTGTTTTGAA
The DNA here is from genome assembly GCF_003590095.1 of Trichoplusia ni. Classification (NCBI taxonomy): domain Eukaryota; kingdom Metazoa; phylum Arthropoda; class Insecta; order Lepidoptera; family Noctuidae; genus Trichoplusia; species Trichoplusia ni. Next base: position 5,038,082 of record NC_039496.1, read on the forward strand.
CGTTAAAAAGTCTGATGAACATGTTATTTTAGACAATAGGTGATTTTTTTAAATCATATTGACTAATTGTTTTAATATCATATTGACTAATAGGGTTTCGTTTATAACGTGGTAAATATTTTATCTCTTATTTTATTTACATTGTATATTTTTATTTAAATTGGAATAAAAATTAACAAAATTTATTTCCACATAGGATAAATGAAATTATATTATTTTGCTTGCATACACATAATCATGTTATATCACCTGCATACCAAGTTGAAATCAAATAAAGCAACGTGATACCTTGTCATAAGTTATTAGAATGATTGCTAGTAACACAGTACTTTTCCCCCTCGCTGGGTACCTTCAGTTTAAGGGAGCTTCGTTGGTAAAAACCCAACAAGGATTCCGGAAACCTGATAACTACACGTTCTCACACTTAATTAAATTGGCTATTATCATAATAAGTATATGTCGAAGTTGAAGGAAATATTGGAAATCAAGAAAAGGGGTTTTAAGTAGGGGTTTTTTAATTCAGACATATCATCTTAATGCCTGAGTGATTTTCCGAGTGGTGTCGGTCTCCATGCCAGACCCCAGAGAGTGATATTTAGCGATTTTGATTCCGGCGTAGGACAAGCATTGGAGCGATACACAAACGCTTGTCCTGAGTCTGGATTTTAAGTCATAAAAAAAAAGATTTCTTAACAAGATTGGATATGTAAGTATTTTTTTTTCAAGTCAATACGTATTGCAAGTATAAAACGCATTAAAGATGTTTTTTTCGAAATCCATTAACCAAATTATGTTGAATTATGTCTTTTCCTAGGAATGATATATCAAGTACTAGGAATTCTGGAATTATTCCGGAATTTCATGCAAAACCATGCATGCATGTATTCAAACATGCATGAATTTCCTAGAAAACAGTTTTAAAATTATATCATAACGATCACACAGTTTATATTTAAGCTCAAAGTCCTACAAAAAGACTTCCTAGAAATTATATAAAATTCCTTGCATTTATAGACTCTTGAAATAGGTAACAATTTTTGACCTTCCAATTAACTAGATTTAAAATGATTGTGAGAAAAACTTCATCATAAAGTTGCTAATTGCTTCCGACAGTAGAATTCTAATTAGTCCGTATAGACACCTTAATCTAAAAATCTTTGCTCTGAATAAAAAACTACTTCTAAAGACAGTGAAGAGTACAGTATTGAAGTACTACCTGATAAGAATAATCATGCAACTTGACTATGGAAAATAATATTCATGTCTAAATCTACAAAATTATTGATTAAAAATAGTTTTATTTTTTCTATACTGGCTAGGCAACAATTACTGGCTGGAACCAGCCGAAAGGCAGCTAAATCCGCGGTGTGCGACGTGTCGCGGATTCAACCCCCACGTATGACAGGTTCTGGGTTTGGGTGTTGTTGTGCACGATATTTGAATGTTTCTGAAATGTCCGCGACAAACGGACTAAGAAAAATCTTGTGTCACTGATCAGACATTTAAAACGCAAAAGAAGACGTGCTATATCAAAGTTAATGCAGCAAATCCCTCTTACCGTGAGCCGCTTTTTGAGACTTGCAGTTGTGAGAGTGAGATGTCACGCGTCACGCGTTGTCACGCGTTTAGTAAAAACTCCGATCGAATATTTGCAGTCACCGCTTCACTACATTATTGACTCTTTTCATAATTCTCTAGAACACGTACACTCATTTGTTTTAAAGTGAGTTCAAAAGTCTCACTATGTGTCACTTGGGGTGATAAAACTGACATCAGCTGTATTTGTGAATATTTTTGTTTCTTTTTAGGGTTTCGCACCCAAAAGGTATAACTTTACCAAGTAGTAGTATGGCTTCTATGTTCATTCGTGTTCACAGTAATAACTAAACTTTCAGAAATTTTAATTTTCATAGATTATTTTGTCATGCTGTCATAAAAATATATTATTTTTCGGGTTTTCAGCTACGATAAATACGATGAAAAATTTGACAGGTGCACAGTGTATTTTTTGCAATGTAATTTTTTGCTGCCTATTTGACAGGAACCCCTAATGTCAAGTGCCAGACTCGCACTTGACCAGTTCAGTTCTGAATATTTTACATCACTTTTTGTAAGTAAAAAAATCGTTTCTCAAAATTTATGTACAAAATCTGTACAACCACTGCGTCACGTCAAAAATATCTTCTTTAGTATGATGCAGCGTATTCTAGTCAAAGTAGTTGTAAATATTAGATTTTGATCAACTTGTCTATCTATATTCACGAAGAAAATACCAAGAACCGCAGTACGTCATCTTCAAGGTCAACGACTCTTGTACCATGATACGATATTCTGTATATACATGTTCAGAGTCTTGTCGACCAGGGTATAGTCAGGTGTCTGTAACAATATATGACTGGTCGTAACATGATATTACTGAAAATAAAAGTGAGGATAAGACTTCTTCGAAGATGATAATTAAGTGGGTAATCAAAATGTGAAGACAATGGAGCCACATATTAATAACTAGCTGTTGCCCGCGATGCCTTCCGCGATGACTTCAGTGTACAGCGCACGGTGGATCCCGTTTCCACCCTTAAAATTAAACTGGCCAAAAACGGCCGTGGTCATATTTCATGAATATTTTTAAATATAAAATATTTTTTTTCAATCTTCACATCCTGTCTAGCCAGCAGTCAACTACAAAAGAAATAAGTTTCTGGACAAATAAGGACCAGATAATGAATGAACGGAAGAGATATAGTTGTTATGTAGCCATATTTAACACTTCGTCTCCTTGTCTAGACAGGATAAAAAATATACGTGGTCATTGAACTTAATTATTTCATTGAAATGAAACTACTTTTACGGATTTTATCGCGGTTTAATTTTAGATTTTAGTTCCCGACGTTTCGAAACCTTTGCAGGTATCATGGTCACGGGCAGACTGAGATGGCGTTCGTCTTGACAGGAGATTTTGTCGAAATTACTTCACTTAATTTATAAAATTTTGTTCCTTATATATGTTATGAGATACGTTTTTATTGTCTGTGGCAGAACACACATATAATATTATTATGATACAATATGTAATATGCTGTATTAACACAAAATAAGCCCGAAAATTGACGTATAGAATGAAATACTAAAAAGGTCACTTGACAAATTAAATCATTTGGTATCATTAAGACATTATCCTAAGACACAATTACAATAATGGTTTCTGATAATTATTTTTGCCATTTAAAATTCCAGGGTTCTTTAAGATTAAGGAGACGAAAACACACTTAAGCAGCGGAAAATAAAATTAAAAACAATTTTTGAACAGATCCAATTATGACAAACACCAACACTAGGTAAAAGTTGTTAAATATTGTCATTTCTACGTCACCATTATGATAAACATTTTATTATTTCGAATCACCCCAAAAAAGGCGTCCAGCCATCGACGATCGGCGATACAATCTGGGCGCGGCGTATGCCTTTGACTTAAGTCTAGGGTGAATCCGAAACTAGTGGGGCGATCCCCATAAACACGACTGAATAAACCGCTATTGAGTTACTTATGAATCGGAATAGTTGCTATTAAAGGAGCGTTCCAAAAATGCCATCCTAAAACGTTATTTTCTAAACACAACACAAACCAAACCAGTCTAGTTAAACCAAATGAAGCGCATCCCATCACAGCCTTATCTGAAACCAACTAGGTTACCTTGTCTATCCGTTACAAACGAGAATAGCGGCACTGCATTGGCAAAAATAGGTCATGAATATCGGAATAAAAACACCAGTGTACTGGTTTTAAATGTACTTTGTGTATTCTCTAGCTTAAGCAGAGAGTGGTTGCGGAGCTTACGAAAACTATTCGGTATTCAGGGCAGTTTTAGAATTGTGAAAGCGTTGCAAAGTTTTACCGAGTTTGAGACAGCGGATCGGAAGAAAAATTGGGGGTGGATTTTTTGTTTGGTTCAACATTCAAAAGAACAGTACATTAATTGTTATCATATTGTAATTTTTTTCGTGGCATGCTTTAGTAGTGATGCTAGATATATTAAACTTGGACATAATTATATAGTTTCTGAATTTGAATTTTGTCGTAATTAACCGACTGAGGTTCAGAAAACATATCAGATTTACGTTTACCTACCTAATTATAATAGTTATTATATTTGATACTTCAGGTTTTCGTAACTTTTTCATCGTTCTGGACATCCCATCATTAAATCAGTTTTAATCTCCTTCTCAAAGTGATAAAACCTATAACAAAACCACTTTCCATGTTTAAAGAGAATGACGGTAGCATCTCTTCACGTAATTTCCCCTTTTCAACAACTAACGCATACTAGAACACGATGTTAAACATTTACTCAAAACTTATACTCGGACTTCTAAATACTGAGAGCGGACCGAACACGCCATTTAGGTCACTGAAATCAATTTAACGAGAACTACACGGAACGGTTGAACTTTTGTCACTGAAACAAGAGAAGTCAGCCCACGATAGCGTTGGTACCTGATTAAAATAATGATTTTAATTCAAGGAGTTTAATTATTAAGTCTTTGTTTAAGAATAAATGGGTTCCAAACTTCAATAAGATAGGCATCAAACAGGAGAGTTTAGCATTGTTAGTGGCTAGTATTATAAGTCAATGATGTGACGAAATTCATAGGTTGGTATTAAAACAAATTATGAATTAAGTATCCGAGTGTTTTAGTTCAGAAATGAGGGTTATATCCTTATTTATTTTATTTATTTACTTATTTTTTATATCCCGACAATTGTACATGCGGGACAAAACCACCTAAATTGCTGGATGAATGTATTGAAGGATGTTTGAATCATACGTTCGGATGAACTAAACGAGCGAATTATTAAGTCTAGTATAATTAGATTAAGAGTAAATTCCACTGCATCCTGTATCCACAAGCTGAGAAAAAGAAAACTGATTCCAATAATTTTCCTTACTACCCATAGCATAACCTTTTTGGATCTCGCAAAGATCCTTGTACACATTTAACACGTATAAACATTTTTTATGACGTTTTGAATATTGCATCCGACATAGCCAGCCCCTTTTCAATTTCCGGCCTACAACCGTAGCCGATATGTTGCGATTTCGGTCCGTATCGCGGTGTTGCAAATTTGATTGGGTTTGACCCTTATGTAGCTACGTCTTGATGCTGCTTGATAAATATGGTTGAATACATTTTAAATGTGATTGAATCAATACTTCTTTAAAAACTAATTTTCTAGTGGAAAAGATTGCTATAAAAATGTTTCCAAGAAAAAAAGAAACTTGAAAAGAAAACTGGAATTATTTTACCAACACTTAATGGAGGTCAAAATTAAATGTATTCATCAAATAAGCTTCACAACTATTACAGAATCCTCAACAACAATCCACTTGCACTTGATTTACTGACATAAACAATGTAATGTCAACACTGTAACCTCTAAATATACATACAGAACTTACTTTTTAACTAGCTCTCGACTTGCCAAATAAACACTTATAACAGGACCGTTTAAGTAGACCTCATTATGCTTTTAATTCTCTCAAAATGAAGTCGCCACGCATCGACATGTACCGTCACATTTCAATTCAAATTGGAGCATTAAAATTCTTCGGAATTTGGTTTTATATACCATACTCTAAGAAGAACGTGTGGTTCTGGATCAATATCTTAACACGAATTGTTTTAGGTATTGCCGTGTTTGTAATACCAACTTCTGCTCAACTGGTGTACTTAATTCGGCTGATCGTTTCTGGGAACGCCGAAATCCAAGAAGTAGCTGGAATGTGAGTGACTTTGTCTTTATATTTAAACCTCCTTACTACAGTCAGAAACATGTAGGAAAAAAATACAATCATCTTCTAATACTCAGTATCAATCAAAATCAATACATTTTTCTTTTGAATGTATGCCCAAAATCAAACCGTAGAAAGAGTACTTACTTATTCTTACATCAGTATAATACGTACTTGAGTAATTCAGAAGCTTTGTTCTAAATTTACATGGCTGCCGGCATTAATATTAATACAACGTGAAATAAGGTTAAATCGTACTCGACCCTTATTTGTATAACAGAATCACTTTAAATAAATCATCGAGGCGAAAACTAATCTTCCCCATCGCGGGAAGTGAATCGAGAAGTATATTTTTTCAGATGTAAAACCTGCCCTGGGTCCCATAAAACCTCCCTTATAGGGCGAGAAAGGGTAAAATATTCGTAGGTGTGCTCAACCATTTCCCTAAGGCCATAATGTTATGCTAATATAAAAATCTATCAACTTTTAAAGGGGACTTAGGACTATTCAAATAACCCAAAACTAATGTAATGGTTATAAAATTTTGATTGAATCAGTTTTGATTATACAAAAATGGGGGACACAAGAATAACTTTGAAAACTGAAAAGTACCCTTCCGTGCCCATAAATTATGTTATAACGACACAATAAATCCGTTGTGGAACAAAAATCGCGTGTAACGTTCCCTACATGACAAACCTAAATGAAACTGGATATTTTGAGCTTTCGTTTAACTTGTTAAGGTCAAATCTTATCAGTTATGACCCACTTACATTTATATAGGGAAATTAATATACGTTCCGCAGATGACAAGGAAATATCTTCAAAAAAAAAAGTTTTTTTTTACTTTAAATTATCATAAGTATGTTGGAATGTGTCGCGTGTTTCGATAGCTGTACATGCAATGGTATGCTAAATACTCAAGCGGTTCGGTTCTGGAACGTTACACGGTTTACTATTTTGCACACCAGATAAGGAGGTTTATACAATTGCAATTTATTTTAGTAGGAACTATAGTCACCATGCTAAAGAACCAGTGTGGATATCTGTGCCCATCTCAGCCTACAGCGGTCCGCGCGATCCTCCTGCACATCCAATAGTATCCTATGCCCATATTTTTCATATTATTATTATTTTATGATATTATTATTTTTATTTATTATAAAATTTAAAAAAAAGACGCTGATTATTCCTTCTCAATGTTAAAAAACCTTAAGGCTTTTAAAGGAAAACGAAAAAAATAATAATATAAAACTTTAGTCATCACTTTTACATGTCGTTTTTAAGCTAGCTGGAGTCAACATTTCGTAGCTGGTTACGCTGAAAAAGCAAGGAAAAAGGAAATCTGCTAATCTAAGTAAACGTAGGTCCGAAAAAGAAAATAAAAACCCGAATAAAACTACCAATTAACCTATAAATCTTCTTCGTGAAGCATTAGTCATATCCCAAGCCAGCTTAAATTAATTTAACAAGTTCTGTCCAAATGGCATACATTTTAATTACATGTTCAACATTACAGAATGAACTTAGTTCTGACTGAGTTGTTAGCATCGCTGAGGCTTCTGGATTTACGTTTGCGCCGGGATCTACTGACAAAACTGTCCGATGAACTTATGAGTGAGGAATTTCAAACTGAGCATAAGCCACAAAGGAAAATTCTGGAAAAAGCCATCGTTCTTTCTAGAAGACTGTTTATTGTTCTGCTGTCACTTAGTGGTATGGATATTCTTGGTGAGTTAGGTAGTGAAAATGACAATAAATTGATTAACTCTATTTTTTTCTTTCCTTTGTTTTTCAAAATTTGGTGTGTGTCGTACTCAAGTTCGAGTTCAAAGACGATACAAAACATACTCACAGTCTGTTACAACGTCATGCTGTTTTTAGCATTGTTCAGTGAAAGTAACAGAGACCAATAGTAAAAAGGCTAATAGTGTTGTGGTAGTAATTTACAGGTTTAAATTAGCTTTGTTATACTTGTGGTACAATAGATATATCTGTTACAGTTCATGTGGTCTTGGTACCTGCACTCAAAAATTTTGAAACTTTGCCGCTGAAAATGGATTTTATTTTCTTCGATGTAAATGACGAAAAGTATTTTGATTTCATTTGCGCTTACCAGGTAAGATAATGGGCGTATTTCATTACTAAAATTTAATCATTTGTGCTTGATCTATCTCTAGAAATGACCTATGTTTATTTGTCGGAAAAATCTACATAACCAGCAAGCACTATTTACTAATTTACTTCCGACATCATATCTAATAATCTAATAATAATGCTGCTACAATAGTTCTAACCAGACCAAAATATGTAATTTTGAAGTAAATATTTATATAAAACCTTTTTTCAATTAACATCGAGTTTGAAACTCATACAAAATTATATCATAACATTGTTTTGTTCCCGCAGATTTTGTACAAGCCCATGATGCTGACTACATTCGTGGCGCTCCAAACATTGCCTTGGGCCGCAATGTCTTGTGCAAGTAATTAATTTTGCATGTTATTTGACTTGGCGTAACGCATAAAATTTGAATAATGATGTTAATCTCAGCAACTGACTCATGAATCTTAGATAAAACGTATACTCGTGTAATAAATTCCTTGTTTCTTCGCAAAACGGTCAACTATAAGATTTACAACCTTAAGAATAAAGATATAAGTGTATATTTATGTGACCTTTTCGCCAATTCGTTCGGAAAAACCGCGACATGATGTAATAAATAATATTGACGTCACAAAAACTCGGCTACCCAAGAACCAATATCCGGAATAAACACATCGCTTAGGGGGAATCTGGTCGAGCCGGTAATTTCGCTCAAAAGAATCATAATAAAAGAATGATTATACCCATTTTAGCGGGTAGAGTGAGATTAGTAAAAAATCAAGGGACATCAGTACATGCTATCCAAACAGAAGGCTCTCGACTAGTTTTGAAAGTAATATTATTGAAGTTTTGGAAGAGAGACGGCACTATTGAGTTCTTCGTCAACCTTCGACCTAATAGCAGGTCACAAAAATATTTTTTCTGAGACTGAGACAACGTAACCTCCATTTTTAATAATGACCAACGACATTATCCGCCTCAATGATTATTAGGGCCAAAAACACAACACAAGTCCATAACTTTCACGTATGTATGTTACTATGTTTTTTTGGTTTCCAGTCAGTCAATTGGATGTTTTAATTTATAACTTTGAAAATATGAAAGAATTCGTGAAAGCTACAGCGGCTGAACGGAACTGCGGTGAAAATGAAGCTTTCAAAGAGATATTTAAGAGATATGTCCTTCATCACCGTGCCATTCTGAGGTACCTGTATCGTATTTAAAATAAATTACGGACAACCCGGGTAACCTGGAACAGTTTATATTTTAATTGTTGAAAAGAAGTTGCCCTTTAAAACCTTTCTACTATTACGTTCTATTCTCTCTACCTAATTGCCTAAACCTCATTGCTATCTTTTACATCCTAGATTCGTGTCTTCAATCCAAGCTGCTTTCAGTGGCCAGCTGTCATCAACGTTGTTCATAAGTGCTGGCATTGTTGGTACCACTGGGGTTCAAGTATTTTCAGTGAGTATTATGTTTTATATTAATTCTATTTCGTGTGTCTTTATTGTCTATTTGGAATTACCAGACAACTGATAAATTTACTTATATATTTCTAAATACATACATATTAATGATGAATTACACCCAGACACCAGAACAATTGATCGTACTTATCACACAACATTTTTCCTGGGCGGGAATCGAACCCACGACCTCCGGTATAGCAGTCAGGGTCACTTGAAGGCCGTGTTATGAATTACTACGCTTTCTTTTGGTGCTTGGACTATGAGCAGTTTTGAGGGAATCTTTGTCATTGTGTAAGCAAGATAGCACTACAAGCTGCAAGTAGTAGTGTCTCGCTTCCATAACGACTAAGATCTTCCTTTCGGAGTTCATGGTACAGATATTAAGGTTTAATTTTCTTTATTGTTACAGATCGAATCGCCCCTAAAGAACTTCACCGAAGTGATATGGGTATTGGCTTACTTTGTGACGATTACTTGTAACTTATTTATTGACTGTTATTTTGGAAATACTGTCACTGGTAAGGTAAGTTGACTTAATGAAGCCAAATAATGAAGTAGAAGAAGTGAAATTTTTAAACTTGTTTGTCTGAACAACAGAAATTCGTTTTTGTTAAAGAACCAGAACCAGTTTTACGTTATCAGTTTAGTAGTCATCAGGTTAATCGTCATAAAAACCAAGTATTTTTAAGTAACAAAACAAAAAATATTAAATCAAACCTCAACTTTATCTAGGTATAGCTGACATCTGACTCACTAATGCGATACCATATACTTGTGTGCGCAATAATACATGTCAATACCGGCCGTTTACACCGTGACCGAAGCTTTCTATTGCCACGTTTACCACGTCCCCATTTTAACCTCGGACATGGCACTAACGGTGATAGGCCAGTACACAGCGACCCTTGTTAGAAGCACGTGCCGAACGAAATTCATTTATCGTCCCTAAACTTTACCCTATCCTTCAGTTAACCTTCAAGTCTCATCCACCAATTTTACCTGTTAAAAAGTTTGAAGTTCAAAAGGAGGTACATTATTTTTGTATCAATATTTGATTTGGAGTACTGTTTGAAATATTTTATGAGAACGTGATGATGTTAAAATAATTTATTCATTTTATGACATTGTACCTGCTTAGAATATATATTTAGCACTTCTGTATCGAATGATCGCTGTCAGAAGTATTTCCTGATAATTACCTGTATCAACGAATTGTTTTATTATAATACTCGTTTGGTAAAATACGAACCTATAATCGTCATCCTCATCCTCAGTTCATCTCAGTCCACTGCCGGACATAGACCATCTCATGGAACGCCTCTGAGCTCAGTCTTCGACTCTTCCCTTCCAATCCTTGCCTGCTGCAAAGCGTCTCATACTATGACTTTAAAATTAATGAAATCAATTGTCAGTAACCTTTGACATTTATTTTATACCGATAGACGATAGACGGTATGAAATAAATATCAATGTCCTAATTAGAGAAAAACATAAGACGGCCCATGTCAATTAGGCCCTGGACATTGTTGTACGAAATATTTCCCATACTTAAAAACACTTTAACGTTCTCATTTCAGAGCTTGCATGTAGCTACAGTAGTCTACTCTTGTCCATGGATCGAGCTGCCGACTCACTTGAAAAAGAATTTAGTGCTCTTTATTGCGAAGACACAAGTACCGCTCGTCATCACGGCTTCGAAACTCGTGCCGGTGTCTTTGGAAACATTTACCAAGGTAAGTAGCGGTGGTTTGCAATCAATTCATAGAATGAGAAGAGAAATTAAAATGGAAAATGATTTTTATTTTTATTTTATACTAGCTGACCCAGCAAACGTTGTTTTGCCGATATTTTTTTTCTAGTTGTATGTATTTATTAATACCACATTATGAAAAAATAAAAACAAAAAATTTCGTCTAAAAAATAAAAATAAAAATTTTATTGTGAGCAACCCTTATCACATATGGGTATGAAAAATAGATGTTGTTCTATTCTCAGACCTACCCAATATTTATACAAAATTTCATAAAAATCGGTCGAACTGTTTCAGAGGAGTACGGTAACTAACATCGTGACACGGGAATTTTATATATTAGATTATGATCAAATATCGAAGGCCTTTTGTGGCTTACTTGGCTGAGTCTCGCTTTTACCACCGATTTGTTTGTATTAAGAGCCTATAAATAATAGCGGTTTGGGTTTATTTATTTAACCATTTAGTAAAACAATTAAAAGTAGCACTTAAAATGAAAGATGGTGTACAAAGATAGGGCTTATTTCTTTAGAAAACCTCGAAGGCAAAAATAAATTAGAAAAATTGACAAAACTGTACAAGTATCATGTATGTTTATCAAGTAAATCAAAAATCGTAGGTAAATGTTTCTGATTATCTAACCTAAAACTGAAACAAACACCTAAGCCAACCGGTCCTGTATTTTAAACACTAAAGTGTTAATAAAAGCCACTTTTTCAGTAGAATCCTGCAATATACAGGAAAATGTAAGGCAAAGCGAAAGAGGACCTCTTTGACGCAATCAAAACGCTTGCAACGTAAACTGTCGGATTCAGAGGAATCTGTTTTTCTATTTGTTGAAGCTATTCCTCTTCGTGAGCTAAGCGTAAAACTTTAAATACCTGAGGATTATTCTTTCAAAGGTACTAAATAAATTTAAACACAGTTTTTGTTTGGTTTTCTGTACGTATTCATGCTTAGGGCTTATTTGTTGTAGTTAAAATACTAATTTGGATTAGAATCGCGATAACGTCATGAGTAATAATAAATAACGGTTAACTGCGAGTCATACTTACGAAACTGAAGGTTACACACAGGCTTAACCCATCAAAATTTATAACTGTTCCAAAACAAACCCTTGATTTAACAAGATTTTTTGTTAAATGAATTCGTCATCTGTGAAAATTTCATCTGCCTAGCTATCGCTGTTCATAAGATACAACCTATTCACTGATAGATTCATATTCATTTATTCATTGTAAAACAGAGGTGTAATATAAGTTAGAGGTACATTGAGGTTGCTATCCCTGGCCTTTAGTGAACAACGTACTAATAATATATATTATGCAATATTGTGATTGATTTATATGAAGACTACAACTTTAGACGGACGGACTACGAAAAGTGAAGCAATATTAATAGTCTTCCATTTTGCTTTTTGAGTTAAAGTGCCCAAGTACCCAAAACTGGCAGGAATCATTATACAAATTCGGCAGCAAATTTCAGCCGTTTTTCTTTTACGATACGCAAAAAAGCCTGGATGGACCTTTGTTATCGAGCGCCACTTACACATTCCTGAAAAACTCTTACCTGGCACAGTCTGAATAATTGAGGCACCTGACCCATATTCCCGATAATTTTATTCCCAAAGATATTCGGATCGTTCTCTAACACATATTCAGAGAAGTACCAGTAAATGCCATAAGTTAAGATATCATAAATGGGCTTCAAGTACAATCATTATTCATAGTCGTTTGTCATATTTTTTGTCCACAAATATTTGGGATCACTTCCAAGTTCCTTTTGTCAGAGTACAATCGAAAAGATAAGTCTTGAACGGTATTATTTTATTATATCTACGAGTCGTAAAAAAAAAGAATTCTGATGTAGTAGTTTTATAAATGATCATTATTTATCTTACTTATGTAATTTATTTCTTTGAGTATTTCTCAGTTCTTTGGTTAAGAAAGTTACTCATTTTAATTTCTTGGAACACTTTTAACCGCTTTTCAATTTGAAACAATGCTCCAGTATAAACAATTACCTGTTTCGTTTGTGTTCTAGTAAAATTGATTGCAGTTTTAATTATTAATGTAAATGCATTGAAGTGGAAGGTTCTGTACAACTAACCTTTCGGGTGACAATTAAATTTAAGTGTAACAAAGAATAACAACGGGTGGCGTACGCACCGGTTTCTAGGAGTCGCTTGCTCTTGTAAAAAATCACATTTCTACATTGTCTCGGGTCTGGGTATTTGTGGTACCTTCGTTGTATCTGAATTCCATATCCCGAGTGCTTTAGCAACTTAGCTTAGTTTAGCAACTTTTGGGTTCAGAACAATGTATGTGATGTTGTTAAAAAAATAAAAAAGATCTTAATTTTAGTAGATTTCTTGTGTTATAGTGACAACAGAAATAAATCATCTGTGAACATTTCAACAGTCTGCCTCTTTGTATATTATTATGACTCAATGAACGCGTTACGGAACTCTACAAAATAGCGCGGATCGTTTAAATTGACTTGTGTCGCGTTTGTTTACTGTGGCATACGGGATCAAATAGCGTTTTGCTTTTCATGAATTCATTTCATTTTGGTATAATTTGATATGTATCTCGATATTTTGTTTTATCGTTGGATATTGAAAACTTTTATGCGTTTTATTTTATACATAATATTATCACTATTTTAACTATAGCATCCGGGCTCAAAATAAGAATTCGTGAATCTGACTGTCTGTTTGCACAAATATTAGTCCAACGCGAGAATCAAGCCCACGTCGTGGTCTAAGCGCGGTATCGTTGGTATTTTCTATTTCTACAAAACAACGCACATTTCATTATTTTGAGATTTTACAATAAACTAACTACTTTTTCAGTAATTAAAGCTTCCAAGTACCAAATTCGTAAATCACCAATTTCAACATATTTATCACGACACACATAATAGGATATCTAAACAAATCTTAGCGTGACGTTTACTAAGCCCACTCAACATGCACGCGAGGTATAAGATAGTCGGCTACGCACATACCCGACGTGCCTTGACTTACATGATATGTCACGTAATTTAGCTTTAGATAGATAAAAGTTACCGAAATAGAAGGAACTCCGTACTATAATCATGTAATGGTTGTAAAGACATTTTTCAATGGTAGAGGTATCTTCTTAAAAAAAATGCAATCAATCTTGGTTTCTAGTCACTTTTTTGCTTAATAATATGTGATTGTACGAAAAGACACCAGCCCAGGATTAGAATTGAGGATGATTCACATTTAAATGATGTAACGGTGTACTCATGCGAAGGTATTGGGATTGCCCGACTAGTTCCGTTCATGATTAAAGACAGCGTTAGTGTCAACTAGTCGGGCAATCCTGATAATTACGCGTGAATAAACTGTTACATGTCATTTAATTATGAACCATTTTTACGTTACTAAAAATATAGTTAAAGTCAATTTGAAAGTATCAAATTAGTTTTAAAGAGCAACAACCACATAATGTAACTTGATATGAAACCTCTTTAATATCACACGAAATATGACAGAAAAGAGGATTCATCATCAAGTAAACCTAATTGCCTTTTTATGAGGTTGAAACTAATGACTTCAACCCACGCTGAGGCTCAGCGCGGGTTGAAATTTCAGTCATTGTGTAGGTATATCAACGCCCTAATGGTAACACACTATTCTTAGTAATTTAAGTTCAACCGTAGACTATTTTACTTTGTTTAGTTCTTGAGTTCGTGCCAAAGTAATTGTTACTAGAAAGGGATCGATCATTAGTTGTAATATCAATCGATATAGCGTTCGCCTTTTACTTATGAATGTGCTTGGATAAAGTTTCAGGTAAGTTGGATACGAGTTTGTCATTTTGATATCTATTTTATAAATATTAAGGGTCATACTCGTTATTTGATGGCTCGGTTTGTTTTTGAGGGAAAACCGATAGGTTAGTAATAAAATAGTAAATGTGTGACTGAAAATTTCTAAAGAAAACATTTATTGTATGAGTTACGTGATGTATTTTTGATTTTTATGAGTTGGAAAAAAACAAATCCATTCGTACACGTATATAAATATACAGATCTGATCATTGAACTCCTACATTTTTTAAGTTATAATCTGTGAATAATTGGTTTTGCATAATCTTTCCACGAAAATACTTTTGCTGCCGACTGTACTAACAGTTATCTTCCGCGGATTTTTTATTTCTTATGCAAGTTAATTAACAGTCGAGTTAGCACATACAGACACAAAATGGTTTCACAATTAATAAGTCGACGACGTTTTTCACCAGAAACGTACTCGCATTCCGAGTAATGAAGTACTATTTATTAATTGACGGCATTCCAGAAAATTTCGCCAAGCAAACACGATTCGAGGTATCCGATGAAAATTAACCCCTTTTTCAAAGTAAAGACATCTTTTATTTATTTTGTTGTTAAATAAGTCGCGTTAAAGAGGACACACTTAAAAACATTATCTACTTGGATCAGTTTCTCTTTGTAAAAAGTTTATATAAAATAATTTGTTTAAATAAATGTCAATTTTGGTATATTTTAATGCACGTGTCTGTCAACGTCATATCACTGAACTCCTACTAAAAGGCTTGACTGATGTTTAAATAGCCTGTTTTAAAATTGCTATTTCTTATCTTTCGGGGAAAGCATACATATGGGTTACAACTTTTATAATTGTGCATAATTTGATACGCGACGACGCACCGTCACCGCCACGTCCATGCTTGAGAGCTCTTATTGGGTTCGAAAGTAATGTGCCTTTTATATCAAAAGAAGTGTTTAACCAGTATTCGGACATCTACAGACAGATGTAAAGACTTGTAGGAACGGAGTTGATGGTTTAATCTTAACGCAGGCCTGGTACCTATAACTTTTGCAGAGTTATGAGTACTTTTTGATTATCATAAGAAAACCATCCAGCATTCCTAATATTCGAAAATCTTAAATCTCCTATCCGTAGTGAGCTAGCGTAGTGATCGATGCTCATACATTTCCTTTTTTAAAAGAGGTCCCTGCCGCTTTTAGCTCTAAATAAGCATAGCATAAACAATGTAGGTATAAATAAAGCCTTCGTTTGCAAGCGCTTGTTACGTCTTCTTTTAGTAATTAAGTATTTCAGTTTACCAAGCATTTTATTTATTATTTATTTCTCGAGTTCGCTCTTATCTCAAATTACTTTACTGAGTGGAAAAAGACCTCGTTAACATTTGTTTGATAAGATTTTTTTGGTACTTAATAAGCATTTTTTGATTCTAAAAAGCCTTTCATGTTTTATTGGACTGTTAATTCTAAGTTTTATATTTGAGAAGTATATACTACCAACCAACTTAACTTTACAGAAAATTATTTAAATAATAAGTTCTTATGTAAAGAGTTTAACTAAGCCCCGTTTGTTATTTTTGCATTCTTACTGTATTTATTTGATATTAGTTTAAGTTTAAATGCACCAGATACCAATGAACACATATTCATGTACTTAGACTAGACTAATTGAGTCACTTAATCCAAAAGAAACAATTCCAAACATTAAATATAAAACTAAACGCTTGAGAAAATCCTGCCTGTCTAGTAGAGTGATGGGACAGAAATAGAGAAAAAGTTTCACAAAACGTGAAAAGGTCACCGAAGATCTGTAATCCATCTCAAAGAGTGTTGTTTTTGTAGTTCGCTAACAGAAAACACAATAGTGTCATTTTCCTTTTCCTGAAGCTCTGATCTACGATGCCATTATTTTTTTAAATAATCTCATTTAGAAACCAAAACCTAAATGCATAACTATGTGATTATTTAACAAAAAAATGGTGGGTCACTATCGACGAAGCCACCCAATAATACTTATTATACTAGTCAGGTCAAATTTTAGTAACGTAAAGAATACAGAGAGTTAAAAGATCACACAGCAAAGTTTTTAGATGCTGTGGAAATCTATAAGCGCATTACATGACAGAAAACGGCTTCCCACTTTCACAATTCCAACAACCTTATTTCCAGCATTTTCGGTAGAGTAATGAGTAATAACTATTTGTTCTGGGAAAATTGGCTGTACGTATCTCTATTCTCTGTACACCAAACATTTATCTAGTTACAATGCACACTGTATGCACACCTTCCAAGGACCCATAACTAGGTTATCCTAGAAATAACTAGATCAACTGGTACGCCTTGTAGATTCTGGAAACTGAAGCGAAATTGTGCAATATTGTCTATAGTAGACAACGGTTGTAAACAAATATTTGAGCAGAGAACTATGATCTCTATACGTAAAACTGTCAGACAGAAAAATAATAATAGAAATTTCATTAATTTCATTTCATTTCACTATGGTGTCTTTCTTTTTCCCACGTTTTTAAACACTCACTTTTCTTGTTTTCTTGTTTGTTTTTCGTTCCCGTTGGATTTTAGTAACTCAATTTTGAGGCACTTCCCGATAAACTAGCAGGCTGAAATTTTCAGGGTAGTTTCAAACGAAATATCAATATAATTTACAACTATAAAAACGGCTGGACAAATTTTGGTAAAATTTGAATTGAATGACATTTAAAAACGTGGGTTTTTTCTAAATCTATTTTTTATAATTTAGTTTGATTAGATGTTAAAAGTTCAGAAGACTAAACTAAAAATCTTTGTTTATATTTCTTACAGAAAATTGTTCATTTGCTTGTAACAAATAATTGAGGTTTGAGTAAACACATCGTGGATCCAAAACAATCTAATATTCATGTTACATTGTTGTTCGTTTAATTATTAACAACGTCATTAAAATATCGAGTATCATGTACTAATTACTGTCAACAAAACTCTGTAATTATGTGTTCAATATTTTGATATAGGTAAACTATTCAGGCAAGCTTTAGTTGATACAAAAGGTAAATTTTTAAACAGGCTGATACATGGCTATTGTGGTGAAGATGGTACGTAAAAAGATAAACCGATTTGGACACGGTTTTTATTTTAAAACAGTCCGGCCGATTATAATCGCTATTAGAAATGATTTATGAAAATTGGATTCACTATTCACAAGCTGGGCTTATAAGTGGCAATTACTTACCAATATTTTCATATACACTCAGATTAAGCGTAGTCAAATTTTAACTAGCATTTCAAATCTTCAAAGTTATTATTTTGTTCTGAGTCTAAACGCTTGTCTTACGCGGATATCGAACCCGCAATTCGAAGCGCACTGTGCTTTGGCGTGGTGACCTCAACCACCACACATTTATTCGAATATTTTTAACTACGTGTGCGCAGTTAGTTATCTCATAAACAAGTTTGTTACGATTAACTCTCTCTCTTGAATCTTGAATATTCAGTATCAAATTTTATAAGGAGTTGGAACACGCATCGCTTTAACTTAATTGAGTTGTTTTTGGAATCAAGATTATGTAATCTCGAACAAGGTTAACTATCTCCAGAGAATTTGGTTACATCCAATTTCCTTCCTTAATAAATACGCGTATCGTATAGATAATTTAGGTGAAGCGTTGATTTTACGATTCTTCGATGTAACATCCTAATAAAAAATAAATACTGCTTGAAACATATCTTATTTTAACAATAGTATTTTTCAAAGCCTTCACATTAAGTTAAGAATCCAATGCAATTTTAAACTAAAACTGTTCATTTCTTTTTCTCCAGATCGCATTAAGAACAAATGACAAACGCTCAAACAATTGAAACCAATTACGTGGCATTGTGTACGCCACAAACACAATCTTCGCAAATACATAAGTTACGCATTACGAAAGCTATCGGATTCAAGTCGCACAACCATTTTTATTAGGGAGGCTCATCACGTGCGTATCTACCAACACATTAATAGATACAAACTACTAAATTATTCATCAAGAGTCGCAGTGGCCGGAGAAAACCTCGGGCTACCCACTGTCCCGACGGGATGAGCCCAGTTCCTGTAGTTTAATCTTTGCCAATTAAGCTGGACACAGGACGTTTCCATAAAATATACTATCATTTCTGTCGTCTGCTATTTTTATATTATTCCTCTCAGCTACAAGAGAAAATTAATTTACTGTGTTTGCATAAAAATACTGCTGAAAATAGTCGTGGAAGTTACTTAGTTTACATGGTAATTTTATAGCTTTTGTCAGCTTTTGCAACAATTTTATTTTACTTGGCGTTGTAGAATAAATAATACATCAAGCTACCAGTTTGGTATCTTGAATTTTGTTTATTACAGGCAATTTTGTATCATTATTACTAGGTACACCCCGTGGTGTTGTAGCCTATATGCTAATAATAGGTGTCAGCTAACTCAAAACCAAATCTTACAATAATTAGTCCCTATATTTGAGTGCGAAAGATTAACAACATTTTTTAATCTTTATACAATACAATACATCCTCCCAACCCTTCCCGTTTATATTTTTTGAACTATATTTTCTTAAGCAAAGCTAACATAATTTGATTACAACCCGCCTACTTGACAAGTCTTCGTTAATTCGTGGCCTTGCTACCCTTTGCTCTAAATAAACAAGGATTGTTTTCGTTCCATTCCTTTAACCAAACCAAGGAAGTTCAACCCTTCGCTCATAATTTACTCTTACCATAACATGAGCATTCCAATCTTCATTATCACATCAGGAAATCTGTAATTGTATTTCAGAAACTATGAGCTTTTGAAACGGAACTGTGGTTGTGGGAGCAAGACGGCGTTATACACATATATAACAGCGTCTTGCTTTCACAACTGCGACACTTTTATTTACAAACTTGAGTAGCGTAGCTCAGTACAGGCAATGTTCTCATTACCAAATTAACCCTCTAATTACGCGATGCCTAGATTTCAGATGTAACATTTCTTTTTCAGGTAATGAATTGGACATACAAAGGCTTTGCTGTCATGAATCAGATGAAAAAGTAATGGAAGGCAGCAAATTATGCTGGTCGCTAACGATTCAATACATTAATGAAGATTGATGACCAAATCATGTTGGAAAAACTTGTGACAACGTTTGAATGTGTAACAATGCTATTGTAACATGATTAAATTATTTTCAGAACTTTCAATAATATTTATGTGAAATCTTATTTTCTGTAGATACAAGCTTACAAAAATATTTTTAAACATCCAGGGGTATATTACCATGTTGAACGGACGATTATTAGAGTCGTTGAAGAGCTGGTAGGAGGCCCCCAGTATTTCATTTTAGTATCTCCGAAGACATTTTGATCACATTTTCAAAACACAATTTCTTTAAAATTACAGGTTTTTTTTGCTTAGAAAAAACGACCAATTAATAATTGTAAATTTTCCATTCATGCTTATTCCACATTTAACCTTCAAAACCTATTCAATTTAATTCGATTCTCTCACAGATGCTACAATATTCTAACCGCAGTCAAAACGTAATAGCTGTTATAATATTATGTTGGTGCAGTTTCAAAGTAGGAAAACATACAGTAAGGTATAAAAATTGTAAAATTGCACCTAGTAGGTAATAGCAGCAGCCGGCGAGCGCCAGTAATGAATGCTTCGTTTAACTTTTATGACCTGCATTAGAAGATAAGTAGCAGATGCTTTTTAGCTTCACCTTACATCTTTGTTTTAAGTTAAATTGTAAAAAATATAGATATTTAGTCCTGGAAACTTATTTTAAGTACTTTCGGATAATGCTATGGTTCGTGTAACGATGGCTTATTGATTTTTTATTAATGTCTTTTTATTACAATATGCATACTTTCCTCACTTTTTCATTAGGTACTTGTTCATATTTAACCATGTTAATTGCTTGAATACCATTTTAATGGTATTAAAAATCAGCTATTGAAAACGCCAATATTAAGCTCAAAATCTCACTAAAATATCAGCATTATTCTTATAATCATTTTAAGTTTCTAATTACTAATTCATCACAATTAAAGCACAATTTTCATCTTATTTTTACAACTCACCCCTTAGGCTTATCAAGGTTTATCTCCGTAAATATAATGTAGGCATGAAATATATTTACTGGTACGTAATTGTGTTTCCAACTTGACAAGAATCCAGCCAAAGGCGATAGGTCTATGCCTCGTTGGTGGCGCACAAATATGTGATGAAACTAGAATGTTGTTTAATTAAAAGGAATAGCTTGATTAAGCCTGGGTTTAGGCGTTTTGATCGTTACATTTATCTTGTTAAATAGTGTCGGGATGATTTTGATAGTAGAGTTGAATTAATTGCTGTGTCGTGTTTTTGATATTGTAATTTCTTTCTTAGGTTTTTATTGTAATGTATGTTTATTTTATGGTGCGTTGTTACATTTCTTGATCATAAAATAGGTTCTCGCGAACTTTTTAATCCATCGGACCACCACTTATCCAACGCGTATTTATCAGGCTCGACTAGTTTCGAATAAAACCGGAGTCCTTAATCATGAGTCGACGCGGCGGCAGGGTCGCAAATCGAACTGGCTCTGCATCACCACCAAAGTTACTTTAAAAAACTATCAGAACATCATATCACCCTCGAATTATCACTGCCTGGGCTTTGCAGCCCCCATCCAGATGTTTCAAATAAACTAACAAAAAAAACAACCATAACAACAATAAGCAACCGTTCATAAAAGACATGTAATCCCCATAATCAGCCGCCACCGCCGATCAACCATCAAACGAGTTAACAGATAACCGTTACGTCACAATAATCGATTCTGTCGAATTATGAGGAATAAGCGTTTCATCCATTAGTGACAAATGTTTGCTGCAATCAGACGTGCTGCGGCCGGACGCTCGCAATTAATCAAAGCTATGTAGTATACCCACTTACATATGTTGTATACAACAATAGATATCGCAGATCAAACAATAGAACCGTTTCACTGCAGCACATGCTGATATATTAACCAGCTCGATAGAAAACTGAATTAAGCGGTAGCCTTGTAATTTATGTAGGGCATAAGATTTCAAAGAGAGATAATATTTCATTTATTTAAGTGCCTTCTTCATGGTCGGGTAGTTGGTGTGTGTGGATTGTTTATTAAATCGATGTTTATTAATTTTAAAGACAATCGCATAAGTACTCCACTAAATATCTGTGTATTGTAATTGTATTGATTCCACACATAATATATTGATATAATCTAAAAATTTATCAGTACTACCAACACAACAGCCATACATTAAAGTCAGTTCAGACATTCAGAAGTCAGGATGGATTCAGTTAGGTAATCATAACGGGTACTCTTAGTTCACATTCATAAAATCTCAAGTCATTTATTACTATAAACTACAAGATTCAGATATTTTAGAGAATGTTACATTGTATTAGTATCAAGTTGCAACAATGTTACTATCTTCGTGTAACAGCAAGGCATAAAAGCTCAACACCGAGTAAGCGACTGTTCTATTGTTTCCGATACTCATGAGTGATCACTTATCATCAGAATCGATACATTGTTTGCACACTACATGGTTACAAAAAGCAAAAGATGTTGGTAGAATACTGATGAAATGTCTACTTACCACTTGTGCCTTTCTCTATGTACTGTACGTACATTACTGTTGTGCATTTTTAATAATAAAAAATCGGTTATGTCTCGCTTGATACTTGCTACTTGATACTTGTTTTGCTAATTTACGCTGTTTTTGCAGACATTCATTTTAATGTAAAATGCTACTGTAAAATTTTATTTTGAAAAGAGTAACTTATGGAGTTCCTTGCCGGTTCTTCTCCATAAGAATGACACTTTGGAACCGTGCAACTAGAGTCAGTAATATAACGTTTTAAAAGTGCCTGAGATACGGCCTATTTGAAATAAAAACTTTTTGATTTTGATTTTGCTTTTATATGGGGATCGCACGACTGGCGTTGGACTCAACCGAAGTTCTTAATCAGGAACTCTCGGGGAAAACGAGTAACAAAGTACACAGTAAGTAGTTCGAGTATTTAATATAATATTACTCTGCAAATGAACTGCAAAGCAGTAAAAAATGCTCTTCCTAAAGATTTTAAAAGTCAAAAACAGTTTTTAAAATATGGCCGGTGCCACTTAAAACACGTTTAAAGTAAAGCGAGATTTAAATCAAATAAAAAAGACCAACGAATAAAAACACACACGAAATTCGCGGATCATTCACTTTTAGAAAACTAAAATCCAATATTCAGCAATAGATAGACCTAGTGCAAACACGTTTTCGTTCGGCGGAATCGAGTAAAAATCTATCGTGATCAAATTACTCGTACAAAATGAAGTTTGATTGCAGACGAGCGACAAGCGATCAGCGACTTTTTCTTTTAATGTAACTAGTTACATTCGATTACATGTTTGATATAAAAACTATAAAATGGAAATTAAATACAAAATTGAACTCTACTACCTAAAAGTTGGTTTAAAGAGGATAGAGCAAGAAAGTATTCAAAAACAAAATATAAACTACAGAGGTACAGAATTTGTAAAGTCGACGTAGCATAAATGTATTAACATCTCATTCATAATCTGTTCAGTTTACGACTTAGGCTGAAAACAAGAAAAAACTTTTCGATACCAAAGAAGCTGGCCGGTTAGCTGTCACTGGCAGTAAGTATAAACTAAGAAAAAAATATTTAATATTATTTAATTTAAATTTAGAATAAAATTGACTGTCGTATATCGAAGCTGCAGAGAGTCTGACGTCTGCATAACACCTAAATTATTAACAGA
This sequence comes from Trichoplusia ni, assembly GCF_003590095.1. NCBI lineage: Eukaryota > Metazoa > Arthropoda > Insecta > Lepidoptera > Noctuidae > Trichoplusia > Trichoplusia ni. Next base: position 5,061,834 of record NC_039496.1, read on the forward strand.
GCTTCCGTTTGATTTCAACCCCTAGAATATGTTTTATTACTTCCAATCGTTCAGTTTGCGTAACATTATACTTGCTGCGGTTATATCCAATTAGTTTAAGTGGAAAAAGTTCATATTACGTGTATTTTGTAAATTGAATAAGCTGATAATAAGTGGACGTAGGCTGAGTATCCGGCATCATATTACATTACCGTTATATTTTAAAACTAGCTTGTGTCCTCGGCTCCCTCTGCGTAGGTGTCGATTGCCGCGTCAAATACGACGCAAACAATAAAGTCGATTTAGTGGAATACGTGTCACAGCATAATGTACAAATATGACCACTTTTATTTTTACATAATTGGTAGGATTTGAACTCAATTTGCAGTCACAATTATATTTTATAAGTTCTCTCTTGAATAAAATATTTTAATAACTCTATATTCAAAACAAACGCAAGATACATTAAGAGCAACAAAATTAGCAGAGAAATTGTAGCTTGACACTGTTAGAAGTTATTCCGTCAGCTTAACTGCCGACTATACCAAAATACTGACTAAATTAGAAATTAAAAGCGTTGGTGAGCACGAAAACATGCGGGCCGGACACATGGCTAGCTCCCGGCCGACAATTCAATTTACAACCTCCTCCCATCCCAAATACGTTACAATCCTACAGCAAACAGAGGCCCTCCACCGCCTCTCAAAATAAAACTCCTCTATATGCGAAAACGAGACAGAGCGCTACATTTTGTAGAGCGCCATCTCTCTCACACAACATCAACAGTATTGCTTTAAAAAGTTGTAGTAAGCTCCCAGCACTGAGTGAGGACGCTTTCATGGCAGCCTAAACAAACGACAACACGATGCCAAAAAGTGCTAATATTATGATTTTCATACACATTTCCTTAAAATTTTTGGCGTGATAATATTTACAAGAAAATGGATCGATTATTTTCTTCTATTTTTACAAATTTCCAAGTTTTAGGGCAGAGGGAAATTTATACTACTCCTACTTTGTTTCCAAACATTATATTTAGCCTATGTTAGCTACCACCTAAACTCTGATATTATATTGAATCAAAAACACAGCTCTACAAAACTAAACAGACGTCGCATTGAAAAACAAAAATCAAAAACAACATATCTCACATAAACACTTGCGAAAATTAACAACACATTGTATGAAACTTCTGACGGACCCAAAACAGACAATAGCTCAAAGTTTATTTTAAGACGTGCCAACTTTTGGTAGAAATGTATCAGTGTCGGTACATCCATACACTCTGTTGGATGAAATATTTGGACAATGAGCTGAGATAGAGTAGGTGTCAAAAGTTCAGAACGTCCGTTTTCTGTGCGATTCGTTAGTAAATAGCAGTACACGGTTATACGTGAGTGATGAGGCCTCAAAGCCAGCGATCGTTTAAGAAGAGCTTATAGAAAAAAAGTGTGTGATACATATGAGATTATCAAAACGTTATCCAGTTATATTCGATATCAGTGATGTTTAAAAAAGGACTTTAATAGGAAAGTAACAATAGCTATTTGCAATTACAACCGGAATTAAATTCGATTGAAAACGGAACAGAGTTCAAATTGATTAAGTAATTTTGTTAACTAACAGAACATTTATAACGATGTGCCGATATTCAATGCAATTACGATAAACTATTGTTGCATAATATTATTTATTCAATACACAGGGGAGACTGTATAATAAATTCAAACAAATTGGCAAACTTTGGTCCCTGGCTCGGCGTTTGATCGCGAGGTTTCAATCGCTAGTTTCGAACCCGCATTTTCACAGTTGCCAGGCAAAGTTGTGAAGTGGAGGTACAGCGGGTCGTTTAGTGGAATTGAACTCAGATTCTCTCGCGAATTGTTTCGGCCCCAGCAACGTAAAAGTTCTCACGAAATTTATTTCAAAATAAAATATTATTTTAATTATAAAAACATTACTTTGGTATTTCGTGAATGAAAAACAACACCCTTTTTCAACCCTAATTCAAAGTCGTGGCTCGTGACGATAATTAATACAGCGACAAATTAAAATTCTAACGTCAGATTTTTATTAATCTAGATTTGTTGCCGAAAAAATACTTCAATTATGTTAATTAGTTTGGCCGGGTGACGATAAATTAGGGCCATAAACGTAACTTTCGTCGCGTCGCCGCGGCCTGCGATTAGTCGCAAGTTAATCTGATCCGCCTAAGGACCGGGCACACGCGAACCCAACATTTTTCACAAACATTATGCGTGCAATGCGAATGTATTACATCGAAAACTAAGAACTGGGTAATGATTTACGTTTTCCACTTGTAATTTACTTTCGTTCCGTTTCCATTCGTGTAATGCATGTTAAGGTGAAATAACTTTGCTATGACAAAACAATGTTGCACCATAAGTTAGGATTAAGTATACTGTACTGATATGTTTACAACTTACCTGCTAAAATACTTATTTACATATTTATTAAGAGCGGTAAAAAAAAACAATTTACAGTTACAGAAACTTAACATTCAGAACGATCAGTCTTAAAATGTAATAGGCTCGGTACTACGAATAAAAACGTCGGCTTTTTAAATTATCTTTACGAGGACCACAGTGGGACACGAAAACACTCAATTGGGGAAATAATGTGATGCCACGGCGTAGCATAAAATTCTTTACGTCATTTTTATGTGTCCAACGTGCAAATGCATCCAATTTGCAGTAAAGTAAAAACGAAGTGTCCGCATAATATGGTTCTTCTCGATAATCGTACGTAGTAACCGTTATATAAAAGTGGTTAAAACCGTTGCACTGTGTAAGCGTAGAAACGCATTGTTCTAACTGAATGGTTATTAGAGGCGTGTAGGTAGTTGTTCTATAAAAACGCTTTGCTAAATTGAATGCCGCAACACGCAGGGAAATTGATTTTGTCTGTGTACTGTTGAGTTTTAGAGACTGGGTATTTAGGTATATGTATTTTATGTTTGTGCATGAATTATAATTCCCGATGACTTTCACATTACACTGGTCAGCTTAGGGACATTGAAGTTCCGGAGCCACGTTACGGACGTGTTAGGAACAAGAAGATGACAAATGGACACACTGCGAAGCCACAGTATTAGGGTTTCTTGTTAAAGGGTACCTTTGGGTATGGAGATCTAAAAAACAGCCTCGCACGACATATTATAGAGTATAAGTGCGTGCGCTAACACAAATGCAGTGTGATCTCCTATTTCATAGCCTTATGAGATGTAATCCGGCTTGACCGGAATGACATTAGGTTTAAGATTATTTTTACGTCCTTTCGGGACGAAGAATAAGCAAAATATTTTTCTAAAACATAAAAAAAATATTTAAAAATTTAAAAGCACACTTTTTAAATGTCATTCAAGTTTTTAACAAAATTGTTCCAGCCGTTTTTTGAGTAATACATTGCATTGTCATCGGGTTTGAAGATACCCTGAAAATTTTAGCCTGCTTACTTATCAGAAAGGGCCTTTAAAATTGAAAAATTCTCAAAAATCCAACCGGTACGACAAACAAACAAACAAGAAAAGTGAAAGAAAGTCTGACAACCAGTCTAAGGGGAATCGTGTTGCCCACGTAACTGGGTTGAGGAGGTCAGAAAGGCTTTCGCTCCTTGTAAAACACTAATACTTAACTGAATCCGGTTAGACTGGAAGCCAACTCCAAAATAGTTGGGAAAAGGCTAGGACGATGATGGTTTTAACTAATATGATCAAACATCCTCGATTCCTCCCACTTATTGTTACCAAATCTCTTGATAGAGATTGGTATTGCTTCCCATAGTTTGCCATTGTTACTGCCAGCTCTGTCTATATTCCATAATTTCATATTGGGGCACAATGCAGGTTGGGTGTCGACATTATAGCCGTATTACAGAACATTCTCTGAACTGAGACGGTATCCTTGTCGTGTTAATAATATTATCGTCGTTATATCAACTGATAACTCAATATGTGAACGGCCAGATTATGATACTGTTTGATTGAACGTTGTAATGACATGAAGCTTCCTACTGTACTGCTTTTGTGCATGTATTCGATTATTCACGTTTGTGAAATCAGTAAATAATTGGACAAACGTGGGAGGAGTCACAGTAGGCCCTGATTCCGTATTTAATCTATTAAAAATCACTAAGACTCGGGTATCTGTATAAGATGGCTGGCAGAAGCTGGATGCGAGTAGCCGAAGATAGATAGATAGAATATTCTTTTTTGCACACTACGTATAAGTACAGGAATGGATACAAATAAATAGTTAAAAAAAAGCTTTCGTTGCTTGCCGTTTACCGTTGTTTAACGTCAATCTTAATTTTTAGTTCTAACTTTACTTCTTAATGATATGTATAAAGTGTTTATCCACACAACATAATTGTTTACTATGCTAGGTACACTATCCTTCTCAAGTATTTATACTGAAACCTACCAACACAAGGTCTTCAGCTTAATCAACCTTGTTTAGTTACTAATCAGTGGAAAACGATTTTGTATTAAAAGTTGAATGCAATTAAGCATGAACGTCGGTCCCGCCCTCAAATAGCAGGCAATAGGCAGCTACATCGCGATTGCCACGGTAATTGCTCAGCAATTTCACCCGCTGAGCAGTTATTAACCGGAATCCTTCAGGTTCACCAGCTAAATTAAGTTTCATTTTAAATTAGGAATTTCTTTGTTACTGTTCTAGGTCAATAGGTCTTGTTTTGTAGGAAAAAGTTAAAATACTGATTTACTAATTACTGTGTTTAATGTTGTGATGGCCTTGCAGTTTTATGTATGGATTTGTGCACATATATTCCATGTAGGTTCGATCCCGACGCAGATAAAGAACTGATCAACTGACTTTATTTACCTTATAATAATATGTACCTACTTTTTTAATTATCTTAAGATGCTACTGAAAAATGGGTTATCTACACGATAATGATTATTGTAATTTTAATCTCAAGTTTTTTTCCTAGTAATGAAAAACGAATGTCGTATAATATAAAACGAATTCATTTATGTATTTACACAAATCCAAGTCACCAAACTTATTCTTCAAGTCACATACATCTAGAACTCTTCACAACCAGATCGATTTGAGGCAAACTCCGTAATACCAATACAGATTTTACGTACCTACGTATAATATGCACACACAACTTCTCAATTACGAGAAGTTCTGACAAAGAACCGCATAATGCCCAGACTGACGATAAAGACTAAATATGTACTCAACTTTGCATAAACCCTAAGCTTCATCCATAGAGATAAGTACTTCCTAACTTTGTAAGCTGATGTGGAAATACGAACACGTGTCGCTTCGCTTCAGACTAAATTAGCTCTTATTGACACGAGACGTAGGCTTAATACAAATCGTGGATACAATTTTTTGTACTGAATGCATTTATATTTATGATTTTCGCTTTTTGTAGGTTTAAGTATTGATTTGTGGAGACAGAAACTTTTTTTTGTTAATAATTACTTATTCGACTGGACTTACTTGAAGATGTCGGAAGAAAACTCGTTTTAATAATAAATTGAATTATATTTATCTATATATTAATTCGTATATCCCATATTTAAGTAACTGAAAACTTTGCGCTTTTAAACAAGACTTTAAGACACTTCCCCAATGGAAACAGTACTCCTTTAGGAAGTCATGGAAGACAATGTTCATGACAAAAGTTATTGTTAAAAAATTACCCTCAATTTCATAATCATTTCATTCTCAGAATTCCAGAAGAGTGTACCTTTTTGATTTCAGAACTTGTAAAATAATCAGGAATTTAATATGAAAATGATTCACTTTTCAGTGATCCTAATTAAAATGTTTAACGAGAATAAAATTAAACGACACTCTTTTTTATGAAAGAAATGTTTTCATGTGATGTGATGTCTGTTAAAATATTTACAAAATCGTTAATAGTTGAAATATGCTTGGTAGAGATTTTTTTATATTGTCTTAAAAAATGTGATCACAATGACCAAAACCGCTATAAGCATATATCTTTTCATATTCAAAATTATAGTAATTACTAGTATGTCTCGTAGTTAGTTTTTAATAGCAGTGAAGCAGTAATAAATAAATACCTAATAACCTTATTCATAATGTGCAGGATTTATACTTATAATTATCTTTCAAAAGAAAGATTAGCTCTTAATATATAGAGTTCTTCTAAAACCATGAATTTCTAAAATGATTACAGCAAAATAGTTCTTTATTGCAGTACCAAAGGTTCAACTTCGTGTAACGTGAATGCCTTCACGAACAAAGCCGTTAGTCTAAAGCAAGTATAAATATTTATTCTGGATTAATTAGTCGACATCTTATCTACATTGTAATCTTCAAGTCCATCTACATACGTTCGTAAGACTAGAATCCCTACCACGATATTTTAAAGAAATACTGTTGATATTGTTGAAGCAGGATGGAGCTATATGCGTGTAGAGCGCTGTCTCACTTCCACACTGCAAGAGAATTGCTTTAAGATCCATTGGTACGTATCCAGTGTTTAGGCCACACTAATATCCGGCCCACGCAAACCAAATTACATTAACATCGGACAAGTTATTGGCTTTGTTTATATCCTCTTCTGGAAATCTTTTGTTTCAGAGCTAATTAAGTAACGAACAAGCTGAGGTCATTAGGAAAGTTTTTCACAATTAGGTTAAAAAATTACCTTATAAACAAAAAAGTTAGGTATTACATTAAAATTACTACTTACTGAAAAATAATTACAAACAAAGATTCTTAAATTTTAAGTTTCTATTAAAGCCGTAACCTTTGTGATGTATGTCTATTTTATGTTATTTCTTGAAGTCTTGAAACGCCTGGCCTAACTTTGATGATTTTAAAGTAAGGTGATAGCGACACCTTGGATTAATACATAAACTAGATTGTCAAGCGACATCTATGCTTGCAAAATGTATTAAAAATATTCGGAAGCATAATTTTTAAATTTTCATCGTCGAATATTCTAAAGAGGATGACTATCATACGATGTAAACTAAAACCTTCACACACATGATATACACAGCGTTCTGTCAAACAGTCTACGTATCATGCCTGCGAGACAAATTCAGATCCGAGACAGAAACCAGTATCGAATGTTCTGGAAACCATTCGATTCTGACAGAGGTCTAGCTGCCACAAACGTCAATAGATAGCCAGTGCAGTTGTTTGGTTAGCCGTTTCTCTTGTAGGTCTTTAGTATTTTGTAATTGCACTATTTCTGTGAAGAATGGTATTAAAATGTTTAGTTTGATTTTTATTTTAGGTTAAATATGTACTATCATTATATTTTTACATTTACTGATTTTCATGTAACCGTTTCAGAAAGAAGAAATACCACTGCGGTGTAAGCATAACGATCGATTATTTGCTAGTATTTTCAGATACCCAGTAACCACAAAAAAGCAGAAGACTCCAAAAAGTGCGATTGATTTTTTATTGGTCATACAGCATCATTAAAGAAAGATGAATAAGAAACTAAGGCCTGCATACACATTACTTTGAATATCACCAATTCGAAGCAGTCTTCACAGTGACAATATTCCTAAAGGTTTGAAGCTTTACATTGCCACTTTATTCTAATGCGATGTAACATTGTCTAGCACTGCGAATGAAAGCTAACACTGATGAACTCGCCCACACTCGGAGTGTCATTATAACCGCAGAAGTGAAACGATCACAAATTAAGCTATGCTTGACGCGGTTGGCCCTTAGATGGGTGACCATCTTTGTCATAAGGAGTTCCTCCGTGTTTCAGAAGGTACGTTAAATTGTGGGTCCCGGCTGTTATTCTTACATCTTTGACAGTCGTTACAGGTAGTCAGAAGCTTGAAAAATCTGTCAACCAGTCTAACCAAGGGGTGTCGTGTCGCCCAGGTAACTGGGTTGAGGAGGTCAGATAGGCAGTCGCTCCTTGTAAAACACTGGTACTTAGCTGAAACCGGTTAGACTAGTAGCCGACCCCAACATAGTTGGGAAAAGCCTAGGCCAATGATTTCGACAACTGACGCCCGAAGAATTATAACTAATCTCAAGTCTCGGCCATCTAAAAATAGACGCATCAAAAAATAAATCAATAACATTTTTTTTATGAGTACATATTTTCTTACTCATAAAATAATACGTTTCCAATTTACTCACATGTTATTGCTTTATTAACCAATCATTTTCAATTATTGCTCACTCAGAAATAGATAAAAGCCACTTCGAACAATGTGACCATAATAATTGGAACTTCAAACAGAGTCATTTACCTAATGAAAACTTGGTGCGCATAGTATGAAAGTTGAAACGGCTTCTTTTAAATATAAATCAAGTTTCTAAGAACCAGTCTTTTTATGATAAATGATTGTGTTTTAAACAAGATAATTTCTATGTTGTTTTTTTTATAATTACTAAATTACTTCGCAGTTTTGTTGCACTAAGCAATGTTTCTATAGTTTCTTAAGACGTCTAATTTCTCTAAAAGTGAGTAATAAGCTAGCAAACTGAATTCAATTAAATGAGTTATTAAAAACTGAGGGATTTAACATGACTTTTCAAAATGAGAAGTAACCATATTACATTGTGTTTGCGCTTGTTTAAATCAACGATAACTCCTCAATAGCTAAACCGATTTGGGTGTATGGGATATGTGTAATATTGTTAGGATCAGATAAAAAAATACATCTGGAGTATGAATGTTTGCTAGAAGGTCATCAACCTTTTAAGTTTCGAATTATCTGTAAGTTTCATTTGTGCACAACGCAGAAATATAAATTTGAATTAGCCTAATATTTTTAAAATATCTACCATCGTTTTTAAATTATAACTAGTAATATAGATTTATCTGTTATCGAAAATCTATTACGTACTACCAACATTAACAAGATATTAATATTGACACCCTCAAATTTAGTTTCAATATCAGCGCTGTAATTTCCAATTTTCCAGACATTTCAGAAATGTTTCAATAGATTCTTATAACGAGTTCTCGGTTACTTGAAACGTCTATAACCTTGTTTAAGATAAAGGTGAGACAATAAATCGTCGATCAAAATTACAGCTTTACATAATGATGTCTAAATTCGTACATGTATAATATTATGTTTTGATTATCAGCAATTTCTGTTGCCAACCGCACTAGAGTGGGACGGCCACCTGCCAGATGGACCGACGACCTGGTGAAAACCGCTGGGTTCCGTTGGATGCAGGTGGCAACGAACCGGTCGCGCTGGAGAAATTATGGAGAGGCCTCTGTCCAACAGTGGACTGCTATAGGCTGAGATGATGATGATGATGAACCGTACTAGTTTGGATTCGAATCTGTGTATATATTTTACCAAAGAAAATAAACAACCGGCTTAAAGTAAATACTGAGAAAAACTTGATGAAATTGATGAGTCCAAATGACAGCTATTTCAGGCAAAACAATCAGTGAAATTGGTTCTCTCAGTCAAAAGTTCTAAGGTAAAAAAAAACAGACGAATTGAAAACCTCCAACCAAGCCATTGTATGTACCACTGAAGCAATATACACAGACAACAATATACTCTTCTTCTGCTATAGGTCACACAAAAAGTATAAACTATATCCTGGATGTCCCAACAACCGTCATTGCAAGCACCAGATATTAAGCTAACTACTTGAGGGTCTAACACTACGTCATAAAGTAGTAATTTAATTGTTGTGGAAGTTAGACAGCGCTATGCACGAAATAGAACGGCATCTCTCTCCCACACCCGCAGTCATATTGCATTAAGACGTAGTAGGACCCTTGAACTCAGTAAATTTAGTGCAATCTGAACTATGAAAAGACGGTTCAAATTCAGCTACTTCACCCAAGTTTCAACAGCTCGCTTAGTAAGCTTAGCTCTTAGTACAACCTGCGCTTATGCAAGAGCCATATAGAGTATTCTAGAGAAGAGGTTTTGACCTCATATGACCTTATAGGAATATGATCTGATACAACGTATTTGCCTTAAGAGACAAGAGTTCAATAGTCGGGCAAAGTAATCATATGTTTCTAAATATAGATAGTAATATCTTTTGATAGGAATATGTCTCCACAAGATAAGGTCATTTATGTGATCTTAAATAGATCAATGGGTTTTAGTGCCTCATAATGATACGACTGTGAAAGTAAATGTATGTATATTATTTATATTAAATGGATTTCATGACGTTAAAACTATTCAATTCCGAAAAAATATGTGGGATAAATAAAGTTTTTAATAAAACATTTAATTTACAACAGCTTATTCCGTTACATTAACCGGATCCGTACAAGTCGGACTCGAGAAACTGAAGGTTCTCTTCGACTAGGCGAACGAAATAAAATCTAAGTTTATTTATTTGTCACTTAACCAATAACATACAAGCAAAACTATCTTAGCTAAATCTCGATTTCTATTTTTGTTATAAGTAGCGACCTCAGAAATATATCATGAGTGAAAATTTCATCTGTCCAGCTAGGGATGGCATATGGACTCATAAGATGCTGCCTGGTGACTGACGGCAACTAAGTATTAAATATATGAGATGATGATGAACAAGAAAATATACCACAAGTAATGACTTAATTCAATTTCCAATCAACTAAAATAAGTCCCCATATATTTCATTATCCTATAAAAATACCTAACAAAAGGTAAGTCACCGGCCAACTGCTATTAATGTTTTTCGACACGAGCCATTGAACGGGGTTATAATGAAACACAGCTAAAGTATTGGATTACTGGAATTGTTTCTACACATTGTACCTACTATTTGTATTTCTTTGTTCGTAGGATACCGAAGATCTGCTATTGTTCAATAGAATTGATTCTTAGTTTATTGTCCTCTATATAATTTGGAAAGGTAAACATCGCATTTTCTGTTTTTTCCTTTGGAAGAATTTCATATATTTTTCTCAGACAATAGAAGTCGTTGACTTGTGTTGATGTTGGGATGTATCAAATCAATGTATTGTAATGTGTATCGATTTTGTGCGGTTTCGCTATTATTGCCTGTTTTTGTAGCCGCTTCTCAGGAATTCTATTCCAAATATTGTCATTTAATGCATAGTTCTGCGTATTTATTAACTGATACATTCAACTGCTTTGAGTGTATCAAAATTCTATTGGTGATAAAATCATTCTAAATTGAAAACATCACAATAGCTTGGTAAAGATGTTTACGTTTTTTGATCCACGGATTTATTTTTTTCGAAATTACTTTTTTGATGCTATATACCTGAAGGGTAAAAACAGGACTCAATAACTAAGGAAAAAAATTATGTTCGTCCGTCGGTCACCAGGCTGTTGCTCATGAACCGAGATAGCTAGACAGTCAAAATTACATATATGGGGTAAAAGGTATATTTCTGTCGCCGCTGTAACCAAAACTGTAACTGCAATAATTTTAACTTGAGCTCTACCTACCTACTAGTACCAGCGTAATACATTTAATGCATTCCTTAAAACCGGTGAATATATTCCCCAGTGTGAATACTCCTTTCAAACTTAAATATCTTAAGTGAAACGTGCACTTAATCAGACTTTCTTTAGTAACGACTATTTGTCTAGTGCAAGACTACACTGAAACGAGTAACTACTAAATACTGTAGAAAGTAAACTATTGTCTGGATTTCAGTCTAGCAATTCCTTCTGTCTGTACTATTTCTTTTAGGATCCAGCTTAAATTGATACGTCTAGATTTGGCGTGCTATCCCATTTGGAGTAGATTAGCTTTCAGAATTGTAATTAGGTTTTTAATTTAAGTGATTGTGTTTGAATAGATTTGGATCAAAATGAGTTTTTGTAAGACGTTAGGTTGAGTATAAGAATACTTTTTGGTGTATGGATCTTTTTATACCGTTCTCAAGGGGTAAAATCAGGATCTGTCCGCCCGTATGTCTGTCCAACTGATTGCTAGATAATTGAAGCAGTGCAATAAAAATGAGATGAAAATTAGCACTTTAAGGTTATTTTTTTTTTGTATGAGCAATTTTTGAAGCACATTATTTTTATTTCACTTGTACAAACCATCGTTCATTGGGACTTCATGCTTAGAAACTGAGTGAGTTAAATTATATCTATTAAACTAACTTTTATCTGTTAAAACTGTTAGTCACTTGTGTATCTATAATCACTTATGTGCATACGTTTATACACGGTGATTTTTTAGTCGTCTTACAAAAGCAGCCCAGTTCATGTATCCGACGTAAAATACCCCTAGGCGCGATTATTATTTTTTTATCATCAACTAAGATAATAAGTACGAAGAAAATTAAACAAGAGAAATCTGAAATATACTCTTAAAAATGATAAAATTGCAGCGCCCCTCACCATTGTTACAAGGCTCGGACCGCGCTCGCAACTGAGCTGTGTTTCTAAAAAACTACGAATTGCATCATAATATTGAATAAAAATTGCATTTTTTTTTCAAATCCCATAAATACCTATTTTTTTATCACGAACGTGTTCTATAGTCCGATTTTTAATTCGAGGCAGTAAAATGACATTTCCAGTGTGGCAGGTTTTTAATTCCAAATAAATAGTGATGTTAGAATCGACTTATTACAAAAGTTAGTCGAGCTTACATTTTTTTATTCCGATATCAAATTAGCTCTGTTTAAAAAAAATATATTTACGACAATTAATCAAAAGACATGCACGGTGACTGTTTTTAAATGTAAAAAAATAATAATATTAATTTAAATTTATAAAATTAAAGCCAAATGCGGTGCTGGTATAAGATGAAGCACCTTACCATGCAAGAAAAGTCGAGCGCATCCAACTCCAAACTGGATGAATTCTGACATTATGCAGTGGTTGGATGAAAAACAAATTTAATATCAACTTACAATTATAAAAGCTCAATTAATAGAAATAGTAAATTTTTGATACATAATAAAATAAAGCATGACTAAATGTCATCGTCGTAGTAAGATTTCCAAACATCACTATTGTAGCGGGTCACCCTTTTTTGTATAAATGACAGTTGCAATTGTCATTTTACTGCCTCGAATTAAAAATCGGACTATAGTCATTGGATACATGAACTGGGCTGCTTTTGTAAGACGACTAAAAAATCACGGTGTATGTATAGCGCCAATGTTATAGTGGTTAACGGCCGCTTTCTATATTCGATCCCGAATCTAAGATTCCGATCAATCCAGATTTTTCTCAATCCCTCGATTGAGCTTGAATCTGCATTTCTTTAATCGATCTCGTCTCGAAATCTATCGAAAAAAAACGGATAGATCGCCCTGCTAAACGTTTTGTTTTACGCATGTGCCGAAAAAGTACTTCAGCGATTATTAATGTGTAAAATGGTGGCTATTTTCTTAAAGCTTATCTATTTTATGTATAATCACTAGAAATTGCACAAAATACAAAAATAAAAGATTGGGAAGTCGTAGCGGTAAATACTATAATTCTACCTGAAAATTAGAAAAAGCATAAACGACAATAAACGTTTATTGATGAGCAACGGAACGTCAGTCAATCGAAAAGTTGTCAGTCAGTTTGACATTAACATAATATATTTTAAAATCGCAAGTTTATTTGTTGTTTGTTTTTCCGTTGTCTCAGTTATAGAATAGAATACAGCGGCAATATTCGAACGCGTTCAGAATAAGTTCACGCGCCATCTGTACAAGAAACTGTATGGGGTGTATCCGTTCTACCTACTCATGGATCCCACTCTGTTTGTTCTGAGCATGGTTGGCAATAATCAACTGTATATGAGACGGGAGTTTGCACTGGTCGTCTTCTTGGTGAAGGTGCTTCGTGGAGTGGAGAATCACCCGGAAGTATTGCAGCGCTTGAGCGTGTGTACCGGACCGCTTCGTGTGGCGGCGGCGAAGCCCGCACCTACAGCGAGAACAAATTTGCTCGCCAAAGCACCTCTTACAAGAGCTCTCCACACCACCAACTTCTTCAAAATCAGACTGACGTGTTTATGTGTTTTTAATAATGTAATGTGTTGCAATTTTTGTTTAGTTTAAGTTCTAAGTTGTCGCATTAGGGTAAACCCTGTAATGAAACTTCATGGTTTTAAATAAATAAATCAAAACGAGAATATTATAATCGTTATCTATTGATTCCAGTATTACAGATATTGGTAAAAGTGTACTTAGTACACAAAAACTATAATACCGAAAGAAAAAAGTTTAAGCGTCCGCTGGTCTTCAGCTTAAATCCTTGACCCCCGTTTACAAGTAAAGTGCAGAAAAAAAAACAGCCACTCGATACATCACAATCACAATTACAAATTTTGAGGACAGATTTTGTTCGTCGTCGCTGTCACTACTATCCCAGTCCGATAGCTGAGCTAATACTTCAAGATCGCTATCACTATCACTTGAAAATATTTCCATATTCAGAGATTTCTCAGTACAATCCGTAAAAAAATGGGGATCGCGATTATAGATCAAAAATGTCAAAAATCGATTTGTCAAAACCAGAGATCGGTTATAGAAAACGCATAACTGTCACTTTCATACAAATACCAATCTAAAATCTCGATCCGCCCTCCCAAAGATAGATTGAAGAAAAAGATCGACAAAACGATCCATGGATCGGTTATAGAAACACTAAAAGTTGAAAATGGATTCAAATGTCAATCTCGATCCGTAAATTAGGGATTGAGATCGTATATAGAAAGCGGCCGTAAGTCATCACAATTTTGACAACCAGTTTAAATAGACACTGTTACATTGATTATTGACGTCAGATCAGCACGGCAGTGGTTCCAGGTAAAATTTAGGCTTCAACTAAATCAAATCTACTCCGACCGAAATACCTTGTGAAATACCTGAACTATAATTATCTTCTATAAGAATACCAATTGATTTTAAAGTTACTCGATACATCACTAGTCATTAACAAACAACTTGCGGTTGCCATGGCAACAGTTTTAGTAACAATTTTGACGTTAACACATGGGCGCGCAAAGTTTCGTTCGTTGCCTTACTAACGATACTTCCTCAACAATATATTCGCTTCCGAACGTTGATTGTATCTGTTTATGTTGGCTCATGTTCAACAGCTGACTTTAACGAGCTCTTCTATTTACTCATTATAATTTTATGCAGCAATATTTTCATTATTTTTACTGCTGTACAATGTTCCAAACTTTTAATTTTGTCTGTTGCTTTTTAATTGATTTAATGGAAAGGTTTTTCGTTCGAACGTTTCAAGTTATAAAACTATATTATTTTTTTCATATGTGTAGATAGACTGTTCTCAAATTATTGACCAAGCAAGAACTTCGCTGGATCAATAAAAAAAACCATACTAACTTATCTTACCATTCCGTATCGCAAGCCACAAGCCAGTCCTCGAGAAACCTTGTTTAAGTAACGGCATCGTCAATCCCAGCCACTGGCTATAAATATTATTAATTCTGCAATAATCCTCCTTGTAAATACACAGATTGTTTATGAAATTCTCGAAACAAAACACAATCTGTTTATCCAGAACTTCGCTTTGCCAACATTAAAATAAATCAAAACAGATAGTAATCTGTAGCAACAAAATGAAGGGGTCTACCACCGTATCTTGAAGTTCGTACATAATATTGCGGTTTTGGAAGCGTGAGAGCGCACTATACGGATTAGAGCGACATCTCTGTCCTACCGTTGAATAATATTACTTTGAGTGTTGTTAGTAGACCCCCAGGGAGTTGAAAAGAGAAAATCATGGGGAAATGATCTTTACGAGCCAAAGCGTCTGTTTGCTCACAACTCAGCTGGATAAATAGGTCAGTGGGCTGTTTGCGGCCAATAAGTTAGCAAATAGTAACTTACGCACTGCTGCAGTCATTTAGTTTGCACATTACTGCTTCACGTGAATCTATTCCGGTGTATTTTAGTAGATCTGTCATTGGTTATCTTGATTCTTCATGATATGTAATATAGATGTTGGCTATGTTGATTCCTGCACGGAATACAATATTCTGTTGAAATTTGAAGACATTTTCTGTCTAACAAATAAACCGTTATAACAAATTTATTTGTAGTAATTTACGTACAGCCATTTTGCAAATCTATAATAGCCGACCTTAAATGTGCCACTGCTGGCCATTGGCCTCTTGCATATAAAGGTTTTAAGAATTTGTCATTGATCATTATTATCTTATAGGAATCCTATTAATAACATATTTGGAATCTAGATTTTCTTAGTATTTTAACAGAGTACAAATAACTTTGTACTAGTCACATTAAAATTTTGCCTGCGGTTTCATTGAACTTTTACCTTTACAAATCCAAAAAAGTACCAGAACACCTTATTCATCATCTTCATCATCAGGCTGGTATTTCGTATTAGGAAAAAGCCTGTTCCCATTAAAGAAACAGAAGATATTGTCCGTAAATATGCTTTAATTCTAAGAGTTCATTGTCTACAACTGGTCTAAACAAACCATAAAAAACTTGTTTATTTTCTATTCGCTTGTAAAACCGAGCCAACACAGTCGAGTAATCCCCCTTCTGTCGTTAGATCTCCTGATTCAAGTAATTGTCCATTAAAATGTGCATTACTTGCACTATAGGGAGTTTTATAGACTTTATTTATTACAATCAGTATTAAAAGAATAGTGAATGCAGTGTTGGTTTCACGAGGTTTATTAAAGAGTTTGAGATACGAAACAGCAGTAAAAATCTTTCTACGGTTTGGACTTTTTGTGTTTAGAATCAAAATCAAATCCAAATGTTTTTATTTCTAGTAGTCGACAGTTACTTTGCTAACAGGACTAGTGCGCGATTGCAAAATGTCATTTCCATAGAGACGAACCTTCAAAAACCTGCAAACTCTATAGGTTACTAATAAATTTCTGAGTAGGTTTATGTCACATAGAAAGTTTCTGAAAATTTAAAGTTTCTATGAGATGGGGTATGGAAATAATGAATTGCTGGTTACATAGCAAGCCGCCGTTGTAAGCAAAGAAACATTTGATTATTAGAATAAGATAGGATATGAGGATAATATTAGTATTTTTTTCTGCTTTTTCATTTCCTTATCAGAACCTTTTTATCAGAAAGTCGTTTTTGTTACAAACACTATATTTATGTTACAAAATGACTTTCTATTATCAGGCGAAAAACAATCTTCGGAATGTAATCGAGAACAAAAATGGTTTCTATGTTTTCAGAAATAATACACCGAGATGACTTCCTTGTGATCTTAAATTAAAAGTAAACATTATTCTGTTGATTTCGCAAATTGTTACTTCGTTTTACTAAGGGCAGGCACCCACGTACCGCTACGGCAAGTTAAGTAAAGTTAAGACAAACCGATAAACCGGTTTTGTGGAGCACTACATATTGTAATTGTATATTTAACGAATAAAAACAAATAAATAATAATAAGTCTGTTAAAGTTTAATAAAACTGTATGGTTTTTCAGGAATACACGAATACCGGTATGTTTTTATCATATCGTGCAAAATGATCTTTAGGATATTTCGCCGTATCGTAAGAGGTTAAAAAAGCCGAAAATTGAAAGCATTCGTCGGCTTTTTTTCAGTTTTCTGACTAGAGTACTACTGTTTTTTTCAAAGTAAATAGGTAGGCTTTTAATATATATCTGTATTCTGTAAATGGGCTCTAACCCATTTACCATAGCCTACCTATTTACTTTACTTGGGACTATGCATCAGCGCGAGTATGTATGCTAAAAGTTCCCTTGCAGTTATCCTTCCTACCGATAGTGGGTTTCGAGCCTTAAAAAACGGAGGTCACATATCACTGTTCCAAATGAAGCGATCAAGAGAATATGAAAACTTTTGTGATTTTTGTGATAACAATGTACAAAAAAATCTGAACCTTTTTTTGTCAAGGTCGTTCAACATTTCTCCCGGGCCTAAAATTTTGTCTTGAACCTAAATCTGAACTTACAAAATCTAAGGACATTTTTCTGTAAAGTAATATGTTAATTAATTCAGTCACTTCTAATCAAGGCATTATTGAGGGCAATTTTTGTCGTAGGAGCAAAGGATTTTCAGCATAATATTTATGAAGCGACCTAGAAAATTAGTAGCTTCGCTTTTGATACAAAAAAGAGATTATAAGCTTACGAACCGAACACAAAATGGTTTCTACGTAAAATTGATAATTCAAAGTAAATTTACGAAGTATTTTCTGTAAGCTGCTGATCTTGTCAAACGAAATTCATAGTAGGTGATAAAAATAACCGATCAGGCGCGAGTCTGACTCGCGACATTGAGGGTTTTGTACTTATAGGAATAAGAAAAACAAATTTGCTAAAGAAAATTCGTCACGTATCAAATGTATGACCATTGTAAGCGATGTTTTACCATGACTTTCATTTTTTCTGTATAATTCAGCCGGGCGACTAATGGACGGACAAAACCAAACAAAAACCGGCGGTGCCTCAGTAATAGGTCCCATAGTTGCCATTTTCCCTGAAAAACGCTATTCAGTCTTCCTTCAATCAAATAATTATCACAGACATTCCTCACACAAACATCTAAGAAGAGTAGCAATAATACTTATAGAATACTAATACGCCTTTAACTACACACCGTAACAGTATTGCAGCATTCGAATACATATCGTTAGTAAACACGAGGTCAGAGGTTCCTCTGTAACCCGATGCCTTTATGTTTGCACTTCCGACTGTCAGTGCAGGGGTGAACCAAGGTCCCTCGCAATATACCTCGTCCCTCACTTCGGCCCACTTGACTCCGTCCCAATATGACTGCATGAGTACGCAGTATACGTATCGAGTTATATTGGCATGTACAACTCAAATTGGTTTAGTTCTAGCATTACTAGTTTATGTTGGAGTTAGTCCTGCCTGGAAATGACGGGACGTCACAAGTAAATATAGATTTGTGTTAGAACTGGGAGTTACCTGTGATTCAGGAGCTGGAAACTTGTCAACGACATCAAATTAATGTGAATATAAATTTGATCCGAAGAGATTCAATTTACGACCGCTAAAACTGAGACAAGAAAAAACAATTCAGAAATAATTATAATGAAATTCTATTTTTAAAAATTATAATTATAAATAGAATTTCATTTTAAAACTCATCGACCGCTATCTTGAAAAGAGGTCATTGAACTACTAAAACAATATTGTTAATCACCCACAAACAGAATATTTCAAAAGGGTGCGTTTCCACCAGCGCGGAGCTAGGCCGAATAGATCAGAACTGGCTGTGAAATGGACAAATCAATCTATACTCTGCATCAACAAAACCACTGCGAAAAGCTTTCAAGGACTATAATCAGACAATTCACGACCCTTAATTTTATTAACTATGCCTCGCTCCACCTCAATGTAAACTCACCCTTACAATTAAGAATATACTGTTATCAAAAATTATTTGTTATTATAATTCAAATGAGATGCTTTACCCTAGTTATTTAAGACGTACTTGACTACCTTAGCTTAGGATACCTAGGGAAATTTAAATAAATTTGCTAATAGGTACTGACCTATAAACTCCAGGTTAACAACTTGTTTAATTATTAAGATATCAATATTAATATTATGTAAATTCTATGGCTCTTTTACGAGTAGAGAAAATTTAATTTTAGTAAGGCCTTCTAGTATGATTACTTACTTATTCTCTACAGAAATAACAGCTTTCACAGTAAGATGGGTGTTGGGTTAACGATACATAATAACATTTTGATCCCACAATGGCACTGAATGGTATTTTAGCAATTATGTACAATAAGCCCTTCAAAATTACCGAAAAAATATAACCTTTAAATAGACGCAAACAATTTAAAAAAATGAACCAAATAAAAGATAGAGCGCTTTACGAAGCGGTGCTTCGTTTGTTTTTCTTCGAGTTTGTGTCATGTTTGTAAACACAAACACGGTCACACATGGAACACTGCTATCTGTACGTGTATTTAGAGGTGACTTCATACCTATGTATAGTATTAATTGTTAAATTGTTACTTGAGACTAATATTACTACTAATATTTTACAAAACTATAACTCATATATTTACAACTAGTTTAATTAAGTTATAGTTAGGATTAAAAATTAAAAGGATAGTAATGTGACTTAGATTGTTAAACAGAAAAATCGTTTTCTTTGTGGGACCGAGAAAGCACTTAACTTTTTCCATAGCGACATCTTTTTTCCACAATCATTCAATTTCGAGAGCTCTACTCGGTACAAGTATCAACACGCTTTAAAATGTTATATAATTGTAGATTTTCGTATATTATGAATATTTGAAACTCTGGAGCCGGGCCTGTATCAAGTAGGTATACATTTCATCTCAGCGCAGACGGATCACGGATCCGTGGAGATTGCAATAGATTGTGTTTGTTTTACAATGACCAGTTGTGTGTAGCGCCTTGTGGCCCTTCCATAATAGAATTTGATTGATAACATGGTAGAGATTTTAATTAGGGAAGGTGGCTATTTTGCCTTAAAACAACAAGCTTAGAAAAATCTATCAGCAATATATAATATACAGGAAGAGAAGATCCCAAAAGTCTTTGTTAGTTGGAAGGATATAATAGATATTTCACCAATTTTAGGAATGTCTCTTTATTTTCAAAAAAATACTAAGCAACTAGCAATATAAGACTTACATATATGAAGTGTCTCCACGCACAGATGTGAAACGGATTAAATTCTAAATACAGGAATGGTTTTTTCTTTAAAGAAACAAAGTAACGAATTATTTATGTTAATTAAATAACTAAAGTACTAATTTTATATTATTAAAGAAGAAAAGACAGAGCTTATACAAGATAAACATTAATTCTTACTTTCCCAGCATTACGCTTAATGCAATAAATGTTCCAGATCCTGTTTGTCCAATTAGTTGAGACAAGTTCACGCTAGTTGAGCTAATTGAAGCACTCATATATCAGGATACCAACTGTGGAGCGCTCGCTATGTGTCTCCCGGTCTCTTTAATTTTATTCTTCTCTCGGTCAACACTTAAAGAAAATTACGCAAATGCATAGTTCATGCAGGTCAAGTCATTTTCTATCATAATTTTTTAATTTCAATAAATAGATACGGACCTGAAAAAAACATTACTATTAAGCTTATTAAGAAGATTTATGGTCCTATTATTTGGCGTCTTGTGTTGTAACAGAAATCGCGGTAAATCAAATTAAATATGGGATAATTATAAAACATACGATGAAAAACTCAAATCAAAAAAATATTATAAAAATCCAAATGGTTCCCGTTATTAAAAGCAAATAAACGAGTATAAGTCCGCAGCACAAAGCTAATATTTCAAGTAAGTGAATAGAAAATGCACATTTACAGTGTAAACACGACTCGGTTTGCACACTCCCATTCAGTTCACATAACGTGCAACTGCGCGATCTAATTGCGTAACCATTGCAGTCTCCAGCTATTAGGAAATAAATCCCGCGTTAAGAACCCTATGAGATTATAATTAGTGCGTTTTAATGGCTAACACACATTAAGCTCGGGAACATGCCTTTTCGCTATGCATGTGATTAGTGGAAAACTCTGTAATGTCGTTAAATGGTCACCTACTATGCTCCTACGCTGCTACGCTATGCGCTACGCTCGGCTACGGCGTAGCTACGAAATAAG
Source organism: Trichoplusia ni (assembly GCF_003590095.1). Taxonomy (NCBI): domain Eukaryota; kingdom Metazoa; phylum Arthropoda; class Insecta; order Lepidoptera; family Noctuidae; genus Trichoplusia; species Trichoplusia ni. Next base: position 5,083,367 of record NC_039496.1, read on the forward strand.
ATAAAAAGTTGCCCGAGTATGTGTTTATCAAAACTTTATCAAAATTTTTATTTCGTAATAACTTTGTCAAAACAATTACCTACATTGAGTTCAAGATTTGTTTATGGAGAGAAAAAAATGTAATACAATTGATTAAAAGATGTAACCACTCCAGTTCTTCTTGCTGTCATTAGCAATCATTTATTTATGCATTTAAAACTACTGCACTATTTTTTTCAAATTGATGAACTTTGCTATATAGAATATTCTATTTCAGAAACTTGCAAGTTAATCCACGTAAAAATCCCTTAAAGATTCATTGAACTAAGAATAGCATTTTCTCTAGTTCTTGATAGTTTTTCTTTTTCCTCAACTGTCAAGTGATTTACCGTTACCATAAACAAGTACATTCTCGTAGTGTGTACACTACACACTGAATTTGTAGAATATAGTGGAGAGCTAATGTAAAGGGCGTGTCACCCGCCGGATGGGCCCAAAACGGAAGACTTACCCCACGGGGTAAATACGCCCCGCACTAAAAGCTCTCTTAAGAAATGAAGTGAAATCTCTCCTTGAAAATAGTCGGGAGTTTGAGAATTTTCTACTACATTATTACGAATGTTTTCACACTTTTTGGTTCAATTGTTCGATTGGATGAATCTTGCATAAGTTGGGAAGAATTTGGGGGTGATATTAGGTACGAATATATGTATAAGTGGCCTTGAAGTTGCTGGTTCGATTTAAACTCCGCCGTCAAGTAAAAAGTTATTTTGTTTTAGTTCTTTTTTTTCTTTCTTAATTATTATAAAACGGTTAAGGAATATCGGCTGCCAAATATTGTAATCTGAAATCGCACACCCGCAGCGAACAAGAATGGTAACCAATGCTCAAACCTCTCCTATATCACAGAGGTCTGGGTTAGGTTAGGACTGCGACGACAGTAGGTATGTAGTTATCATTAACGAGGATGAATACATTTTATTTAAAAAAAAAAGTTAAAATATTTTATATACTTAAACCTTTTATTTATACATTCTCCTAAATTTCCTTTCCATATTATGTTATCTAAAAATGTTTTTAATAGGCGACGACTGACTTTTTCTAGAATGCATGTATTACATACTCATCGAATTTACGTAAACAAAAAGTTTCTTGTAAAACGGTTGTGTTTACAGCAAAAGTATTTACCTTATCTTATAAGTTCAGAATACTATTTAGGTCAAAGACTTTTGTTGTTTTCTCCCCTATGCTTATGACCAGGTGAACTTAATTAACATTGATTAAAGTCAGTAGTCAATTTATGTCAATTATTGTAATAGAGATAATTGGTTAAATAATTCCTAACTTTTTAATAATATGTGAGACAATAACAGTTTTTGAAGATCAAATATCCAATGCACAATAATAATTGCTTCAATAAAATTTTTTTTAACGTTTTACATCACACAACACCACCAAATGAAACATCAAAATGATTAAATATTTCATCATATTATAGAGTCCATTGCGCTGGACCAAGAAAGTTCAAAGCAGGATTATTGCCGCTATCAAACAAAGACAGCTATACACTATGGATAGCATTGTCTCGTTTCTAACACCCTGATGATAAGAAAGAAAGAAAGAGAAGGAGAACATGCTGTATATTTGTGTATAGAATTCATGATAATACCAAATCATTATTAAATGATGTAACGGTTTACTCACGCGTATTTATCGGGGTAGCCCGACTAGTTTCGGACCCAACCGGAGTCCTTAATCATGAGCAGACGCGGCGGGATCGAAAAAAAAAAATACCAAATCATTATTCATACTCTTTCGAAAAATACTTCGTAGAAGAAAATTCTGTAGCTATGAAAGGCTTCGTGTAAGGCCCCATTTATTAGCGCGGTTATTGGACTTTTGTACGTAGTTTCCAAGACAAATAAACTACTAATAGTTTGTTATGTTCATTGTGTTACATTAGTTGATCTCGTGAGAATCGGGTCAATACTCTTTAGCAAGCTTGTGATAACATTAATTAATTAATGTGCTTATTTCGAATAATGTTATTTGTTCAATGGAAGAGTGGTACTTAGGAGTTCGAAATAATGCTGCCTTTAGCAACTCTACAAACCGTAATTGTCAATTTGATCAACTGTAACATGTTTGTGACGCCTAGTTTCTATGCCATGGTATACTTATTAATTGCCAACACAATCTATTACCAAATATTTTTTACTAGTATAGTACCTAAAAACTTTTAAAGTTTTATTTTTCACCTTAGACACATAGAATATCTTTACTATGATATAAATTATCAAATTAATATTTCTTACTTCGTTATAAGTTAGTATGAATAGAAAAGATTTCTGACTATTTAACATTCAGTTAAATTGACTACAAGCCAAATTCAACATCGAGTGGTTCATAAGCAAAGTTCTCGTTATATTTTTCATGTTTACCTTGTTTTGCGATGAAAGCGGGAGGAAATTAGATTGTCACAAGTCGAGCGATTCATTCAAAGCAACTTATGAGTATTGACTTTAGTTATGGATTGGACATTTAATAGTCTGTGAACTATGACAGTTATAAACTGTACTTGTGTTTATTTTGAATTGGAAGTGAAACCTAGCAGATTACGATTATGTAAGAAATTTAATTAATTTGAGAAAAAAGAAACTTGAAAGTCAACAAGAAAATAAATAGTTTGTTGGAAATATTGTGTTTTAGTAAGGTTGAAATCATACGAGTCAAATTATTAAACCTTACATTTTAGCACAAAAAAAAATCAGTAACTTTAGGAAGCATTCACAAAAAATAAAATTTATTTTTTTGAAATTGAATTGAAGCCAAATGCGGCCTGATCTCTGCCACCCATTTTTATTTCACCTCAGTTGAGTTTAACGACTCGGGAAAACAATAAAGAGGTTGATAATGCATTCTACGCTCGGCTTTATGTATTCCTAGATCAGCACGTACACACTGGTATAATAGGAGACCGCAAATTTGAGTAATAAAGTTTTATTAAAGAGGTTTGTGGAATTAAGACCTCTTTAGTTCAACTTATTTTCCGGTACTGGATTTTGAAGAGTCGAAACGATCGTGGCTATTTGTTGAAAATGTATTTTTCTCTCTCTTTTTCCCTCTTTCCTTCAATAGTCAAAGTAATAATAAGCTTTTTACTATGAGTTCTAAAAGAAAGCACTCTTGCTTTGATAAAAAAAGAAACGCGAAAGGATAAGAGTTGAAGATTGATGACTGATGGATCAAAAATTGATAAATTTAAATTAATTACTCTCCTGAATGAAGTCATTACTAACCACAATGTATTACACTATCTTGCCTAAACAATGCCCACAATCTTGCTTTAAGAGGCACAATACAGGCACAGAGTTCCTCTAAGATTTGCACAACAACAACCACGTTTACTATCACAAATTAGGCGAATGTCCTCCGGCCCTTAATCGTTACAGTATTCAAGCTGACCGCTGCAAATAGCCAGCCCTTTGTCGGCTATTGAAGCGTGCAGACGCCTTTGTTGCCTCCTAATGCAACTAGTATTAGCTCCTAGCCATTTAATATAACGGGAACGCTACGGGAATATCAAGTGGATAGCGCAACCTTAATTTGTATCAACACCATTGTAGGTAAGATGAGAGGAACTTGTTTATTTGTTTGTAATGTTATAGCTTAAAAAACATGTTTTGAAGAGAGAAGTTTTTGCTAATCCGTGGGACAAAAAAATAAATGTTGTGCATTTTTTTAAATTATAATTAGTTTTTAGAAGTTGATAGAATAATCATTTTCAGATCAAGAAAGCGAATAGTCTGTATCATTCTCAAAAATAAATAATAACGTATTAATATTTAAGGTCCTCAAATGGAATAGGATAAAAATACATTAGAAAAATAAACGTACAGTGGGTATTCTTATTAAATAACCATAAAAGTAGTAGTCGAGTCGAAGAGTTTAGTTATTAATGTGAAAGAGAAACATACCATTATCTTGATATTTTATCCCTTAGTCGCATTTTACGACACCCATGGGAGCGAAGTTGTAAGACGTCAACTGGCACAGACAAGTACTATTACTTGTTCCCGGGTTCCTTTGTGTCATCGGGTTATTGTAAATGTCGTCAATTTATAATTCGTCCAGAAAAACTCGACGTCCAGAGGAGCTCGTGGCTAAGCTATAACCGCATAAGTGATTCGATCACAGGTTAAGCTATGCTTGAAGCGGTTGGTCCGTAGATGGGTGACCATCTTTGTCATAGCGAGTTCCTCTGTGTTTCGGAAGGCACGTTAAATTGTGGGTCCCTGTTGGGTGGTGTTATTCCTACACCTTTGACAGTCGTTACAGGTAGTCAGAAGTCTGACAGCCAGTCTAACCAAGGGGTGTCGTGTTGCCCAGGTAACTGGGTTGAGGAAATCAGATAGGCAGTCACTTCTTGTAAAACACTGGTACTTAGCTGAAACCGGTTGGACTGGTAGCCGACCCCAACATAGTTGGGAAAAGGCTAGGCCGATGATGACCCTATTGTAACCTACCAATACTTCGTACTAGATTTTCTGATTGATTGCAAACTTGTGAAAGTTTTTTTGCCAAACTCATAAATGAGTATAATATTCAATATCCGTAAAATATTAATATTTATACATGTTTCATATCTCTGAATGCACCTATTCATAGATGCTTATATTTTAATAATAGTTTCGATACGGGATTTATTTATTTTTCCACTATTATTACAACCGATGTAGCCTACCTACATAGGCATTTGTGTTTATAAATATAATACAACATTTAAATTTGTTTACTTTATAATCTTTGGAAATATTATGAACTGGTGATATTCGCAATTATACGCTGGCATGTACAACGTCATAACTATTTTCTCTAAGGAGTGTTACAGTAAAATGCTTTTGACGCATCCATGTTTGAGCTAATAAACTTATGTAGAGTGAGCCTGTTTGGTCACAATATTAGTGTAATTGTAGAAACTTTGACTATATTCTTGTGAATGGACAGCGTCCCCTTAGTATTTTTATAATTTACAATATCTCACCCAGACCCCAGACAAAAAATCAGTGATTTCTCGCATATGATGACGAACCACCCTTTGATCAAATTATTATGTATCAAGCATGATCAACGTGCAGCCGTACTATAACCAATTTAGAAATTAATGAATGATAGAGGGCAATGAACTGCTATTGACAATAATTACCACACGTTATTTGTATTGTTATGACATTATATTAATAGTATCTCTACATATGTCAGAGCTGAGCCTGATTTTCTCAGATTTTTCCTCATAATTTCAAATAATAGACAATCTTCTTCACTGGAAGAGACTGTCTATCATTTGTTTATCATCACCCATTGGGGTATGTCCGAAAAGGTTAACCTACCTACGCCCCTTTGCCCTTCATGTACCGGCACATAAAGGGTAAAAGGGCGTAGGTGGTTTTCAGTTAGTAAAAGTCTGACACACCCTTCCGCAGGAAAAGTCATCACAGATGATTACCTACTTAAAAAGGACAGTTTTCCTCTACAAATATATTTTCTAAATTTCTTAGAACTAACAATGATCTCTACGAAGTTTGAGTATGAAGATTTTTGGGCGATCTTTGGCATTTTTGTGTTCATCATCATCTCAGCCTATCGGAGTCCACTGCTGAACGTAGGCCTCCCCCAAAGAGCACCAATCATCCAATTTGTGTTCATATATACATATATTATTATTAACACTCGATTGCGCTATTGTATTAGTTTTTAATAATAATATTCTATTGCCTCATCTAATTTAGAATCACCAAGGAAATCGATGACAATAAATACCACAGCAAACTTTACCGATTCTTGAAACGGAAATGTATTTTAAAACGAGAGAATACTTCATCACAAACAATTGATACATAAAGTTGGACACTTCATTGTGATTCAAGTTAAAATACCATTATACGTAACATCGTTTCCTTTCATTTACATCCCAAAAGCTATCCAATTAAACCGTTTCTTGAACTCTCAAGCGTCTGATTGTCAGGCCTTTGTCTGTAGGTACTTTCAGCGGGACTGACACCTTACTAAGCTCTTCAAATAATTTTACTTTGATACATCAAGTTGGTACTTCTCTTCTTTGAACCCTGAAGATACTACTCTTAGTTTAAGGTATATTTTAATCCATTTTTTTTTTTGTTGATTATAAAATTCTTGCGCTTCCTATTTTCCACCAAAAAAGGAAATTTCGGAAATGATGAACTGAAACATTGTAAAAATCACTTTACTCTTTTTTATATTGGAGGTCAATTAAACAAATTAAGGCTTAAAGCTAATGGCACCGAATCCTCGTTCCACATAACTATTACCAAGTATGCATTAGAACCGCCTTATGTAACAATTTTTAATAGGATCGATTTTGAATATATTCCTTGATCTTATAGTGAGATATATGTTTTATATACAAACGAGGTAATATCGTGCATCCCATACAACTATGAACGCTTCAGAAGTTAGCAATTCAATTGGGTTTGATACTGCTTTCTGACAGTACGCTTTAAAACTGAATTGATTATCAATTCAAATAGATGATATAAAATAATATCAATCTTATAACCGATGCGTTTAAGTATATTACATTCGTCTGAGTAAATTATATTAAAGGGAATTAAACAAAAATTAAATAAAGTTTTATTTTGGCAGTTCACGAAAGAACTCAGCTTGAATAGAAATTGCCTTTTACAGAATATCCCTAACGAACAGTTGTCAGTACAAAAACTAAAATATCAACATTCACAATATCCGACAAATTCAAAAGAACTCTAGGTCAATTTTTTGATTTCTCTTTTTTTTAATCGAATTGGGATCACGCAGTGTTTTTATATATTGAACTATTAATACAAATACGGCAAAAACTAAATAAAATGAAAATATGTTTTACAAACAGAAATGGTTAAATTTATTTTCGCAGTTCTAGGTATTCAGGCCTGTAACGTAAACAAATACTAAAACTGCTAACCCAACAAAATGGATTCATGGAAACGTTTTGTGAAACTATATTTTAATCACACCATTAAGCAAAAAATTATTTACAGAATATTTCTCTAACAAAGAAAACCCCTTAAAAACACCCACATTTTCCAACGTTATTAAAAAGTATGAAAAAATATTTTTTCACTAAAACCCTAAAATAAATTGATAATTTTTGCACACATTGACTTCACATAGTTCCTACGACAATAGCTTGTCAAATTGTGTCCTGTGGCTTGGGTAACGGCTTATTCAGCCACAAGCACAGATGTCGCATACAGTACATAAAATGATCTCTTGTTCAATGGCGAAAGGCCAAAATTGATAACTTGTTCTGTGCCCGTACAATGAGCTCTTGAAACCGTACCGTTAGCACTGAGGAAGCGGGATGGCGCACTACATCGTGGATAGCGTCGTCTCGCTTGCACAATTAATAGAAAATTCGTTAACATTAATATTGTAACATGCACGTAGATGATGAATAAAAATTATTTATTGGGCTGAAAAAATAAACCTTTATACTAGTTACTCAATATTTGTTGGTCAAGATAATCCAAGTTTAAGTAACACAACTTTTTAAATCCAAACCTTAAAACACGTGCCGCTTGTAAGTGTCAAGGAAATGAAGATCGTACGCGTTGTTGGTCTGCCCAATGAGGTTGGTTACAGAAGGAGCACTTCGTGGCGTAGTACGTGACGTAGCAGACAAGATGTTCGGAGTAGCCTCGAATCATAGGGCACGTAGAAAACGTACTCGCCTACCAATACGTAGAACTTCAAGGAAAACTAAAGAAGTTATCTGAATGTTTTGAACGGTTACTCTAACTATAATTGGACGGTTAAAGTGGATTGCGGATGCAGTTTTAACGAACTACTTTTAAACATCTCTAATTATAGTAGTAATACCAGCCTATACATGACCCACTGCTGGGTAACGGTCTCTTCTCGCATGCGAAAGGTATGACAACTCTATTTATAATTAGCTATAATAGTTGAAAAAGATGCATGATAAGTCAGACTAGGTGTTACGTGAGAGTTGTAGTACAGGGCTACGTAATGGCTACGCCGTAGCAGTGTAGCATTGTAGCATTGTAGTAAGAGTCGCTACCGCAACTAGTGATTCCGATATATTTAGAACAACACTAAATAGAAATTGAAAAAGGAGTATAATATACAAAATATCGTTCATTGATTACTTTTATTAATATTAACCTTTTCATATTCATATTACAAAGAAAATAACCCTTTTTCTATTGTTATAGGCTGAAAACAGAAACTTGTCAAATTAGTCTTATGTACTTAATAAAGAATTTTCTATAGAGTAGAAAGGTATTCTATTTTGCATACCCTTAGGCGAACATCATCCTAAGCAAATACCCCTTTTTGTAGACTATTAATATTCAATAACTTTTATTAGCTTCGTTTTGTTGTTGAGTTGAGAACTAACAGCCTTTAAGATAAAAGACATTGTGAGTAATTTATTTTTATGATGTTTAATCGCCTGTTAGGTTAGGTTATATTTGTAGCCTAGTGCGAGTCAGACTCGTGACACTAAGGGGTCCATACGAGTAAGAAAAACAAAAAAAGATTATTAAAATTTTTGATCGTTACACAGTTTGAACAACGACCTCAATGTTTATTTTAAGTTAAAAAAGTTAAAAAATACATCATCTTTGAATATAACAACTGTCCAGCTATTACGGTTCGTGACAGCCTCAGTAATAGCGAAACCCTATTACTGAGGCTGATCTTGATCCTTTAGGTAACAAAGCGATTCTTATAAACATGTTTTTATGACCATGTGGTCGGTGGAAAGGTTATATCTTTCAGGCCAAAGAAACTTTGTCAAAATATTTCACCCATAAAGTGAGTTGTTTAAAATAAGCCTTTTCGAAATTAGTTACTACAAAAACAAAACCTATATATTCACAAGTAATATGAACATTTGTGAATTTCAGTGAAGCAATTTTCTTTTCTACTTACTTTTACTTTAGTATTAAACATTTTACCTTTACAGAGCAAATAAACTCCGACTCATAAATTATAAAAATATATTTCTCTTAACATTTCGTTAACTCGGAGTCTTCAAAACCTAGATTTCAGCTTTGAAAACGTTTATATCTACGCTTACGAAGTTTGCCTGAAAAAGAAAATCGTGAGCGCTGAATTTTATCTTGGAGACTATTCACGTAGGTACTATTCATAAAATAAACAGATAAATATCAAAACTGTAAATGTCAGTCGTTTCAAAAGTCTTGGGCGTTATATAAGTGATGATAAACTAATTCAAAATAGGAGAGCATCAAAGAAAATATCAGATGTATAGAGTTCGAGCAATGTTTCCGGGTTTACTGTTTGAAACCCTTGAAGCACGTCACGTGAAATACTGAGCGTGTCACGTCGGCCGCATGGACAGTGACTCCTGGCCAAAAGTTACCACACAATGGGTGCCAGCGAATGGACGACGTCGCCGTGGGCGGCCTAGAAAGCGGAAGCGAGACGATCTAAACGCTTACCGTGGTTCTATAAGGATAAGACAGAGAATCGTTAAAAAAATTGGGGGAGGCCTTTGCCCAGCAGTGGTAAAAAGTGAACTTGACGAAAAAACTAGTAAACAAGGAGAAATGCCAATCTATTACTGCTTTAAGATGTAGAGCAACCAAATTCAAGTAACGTAATCGTTTTCTGTTACAAACTTCCTTCGGTCTCTGCTAGTTATAGTTAAAGGCACCATATTACGGATTCACTAACGTGTATTGGAAATTGAAAGAAAGATTATCCCGAAATCCGTTGAATCCTATTTGCGGGATCGATGGCTGTAAAAAGGAGCGTCGTATCTAAATTAAGTGCGCACGTACTGAGAATATTCCTATAAAGTATTCCTGATATAAATTTTATAGTTGTATTTTACATCCTTGGTATTAAGGTCAAAACCTAGATCTGCTGTATATCCAAGTTTTTGCACTGTTATTTGAGACTCAAAAGGACAGTCAATGAAAAAGCATAAAAAGTTTTGTTGTTGTAACATCTATAGACGTCGACAGTATACTTTTCTGAGGAAACCAATGTAATACTTAAATATCAGGTATATTTTTATGATTATTTCTAAAAGTAGACTCTCTTCGTGACCCCTCCTTACGCATCCCACGTGTTATAAGCCCTCTACATAATTTACTTTCCTAAAAGAGTGGATTAAAGTGAGGGCCATCGAACTCTACATTTTAATTTGCGAAAACATGTGTACAGTTGACAATGATCATATTACCGTCGATCGTATTACATGCATGTCAGTACTCCTTAAGGTTCGATATTGTGGGGATGGGAATATGGGGATCCCAAGTTATCCCCACTCGTCACCCAAGTGTCTGTAGAGTTGAGTTGGGTTTGACATTGGCAAATAGTTAATGGCTAAGTCTGCCCAATGCCGTTCGATATCATTCGTGAAGGACAATGCCCGTTGAGTGTTCTGTCAAATTTGTATTAGGACAGATGATTCGTAATACATTATTTTAAATTAAAATGTACTCAATGGCAATCAGATTGATTTCTATAATAGTCCTTTAGGAGTCAATATGACTTACATAGATTCATGTTAACGGAAACAAGTGTTTAGTTTTATTTAATTAACAATATAGTTCTTGAAGTGTCATCCTTTATTGAAATCTTAGAACTCATCCACATTGGTTAATGTTCGTAAGATAAGAAGATGATCTTTATTTGAAGAAATTTGTACAGTTAAGGTGTAAAATGACACATAAAATTGATTTACAAAACAAAACAAATTATAGTAAACATTATAATGATGATAGATATATAAGAGAGACGATAAAAAATCATAAAAAGCCTTGGTTCCGCGAAACCAATCACATTAGAAAAGCCGGTATAAAATAAAGTACTTTTTTGGTTCTGTTTAATCACTCTGTAAGTAGTTATCTAGAGATTCTCGAAAATCAATATTAATCACGAGGACGATAAATACGGGCGGCGGCTTGATACTTGCTTTGAAAAGTCAATATATTAGACACACAAACAACTTACTGAAGTTTTGATAACATTTGACAACTAAGATCAAAGTCTTCTATGTAGGTACTTATGTAAATACATAAGGACATTTTCGGTTTTTAAATAGTTTATTCTGGTTGTGTCTATTTTGAACCCACTCATTAAAATAAAAAGTGTAAATTGTGTTGTCAGAAATAAATAAATGTATGAAATTGTGTAGGTTTGTGAAATTGTATATAACTTAGTATGCTTCATATTAATATTTTTTTACTAAGTATTGCATAATTATAAAAGTAAATGTATAGACTAAGAATTGGTGCTAACAAATACTAAAACCGATCCTACTACTTTACTCTGCCGTCTGTTTGCAGTCGGCCTATACTTTTCGTCATTAACAGCGACATTTATTCTAAGAGCAGTCTATATTAATAACAAAATAAATCCAAACAAAATACACACGAATTAACCCGATTACTGGCTTCTTTATTTCCCTTGACATTACAACCGGGCTGCACCGACTGCGGTCACAGCCGAACTAAATAAAGCGTAATCTCTTTAATCCCGTGAATATGTTATTGCATAATGGCGGGATGTAATTCAAGAATGGAACTCGCTTTTTTTGTTTTTATTTCTTTGTAAAGTTTATGTAATCCAACATGATGTTAGTGAAGGTTTTTTTTTATTAGTGGCCAGTGTGGAGTTTAGATTTCGAGTTGTTTTTCAATACCTTTTACCGATAGGTCAAGAGCGCTAGACGATGTGCATTTCTATCGGTTCTAACGCTGATTGAATCGAAATGTCGAATACAGCGTTAACGCATGTAGAAAGCCATAACTTCACTAGAGGCCACGCATTTATTTTATATGGGCATGAAATGTAACTTTTTTACATAGGTGACATAAGATATAGAAAAAAAACATAAAATAATTTACCTAGAGCCAGGAGACGATTCGATAAAGAGATTCTATAACAAATTTTGCATTATAGAATGCAATATCGAAGATAAGTATATTTAATTGTATATTAATGCGTTTTCCATCTCAGCAGCATTGGCAACAGCGCAAGCACAGCTTGACGAGCCGGGAAGATGAGATGGTGCAAGAGTATCGACACAAGCAGAGTCCTACGCTGAAGAAATTAATTAATATCTGAGATTTAGAAGTTTTAATACAATAAGATTGTCTTTTGACTAGATTGGATTTGTCCAGGCGATTTAACTAATTGCCGCAAGGCACTTTCTCTTGAAAGTCATGAGGTCGTTCACTTAGCAAATGTTTGTTATAATAGCCCGCAGATTTAATTTGAAAGTTTTAATCATATCTGGAGGTCAACCTCTATCTGTTATTTTTGTAGAAACGAGACGGCATTACAATGGATTGAAGGAAAAGCTGCTATATATTGCGCGGATCCTTATTACTGAGACCGCGATGTCTGTCTGCCCATCACATCTCATGAACTGTCTGCCTGATAGAGATGTGTAAAATAATCAAAAACGTTTACAATATTTTAATAAATAGAAGGATACTAGGAGATCCTCATCCTAGTATCCTTCTCCTCCTTGAGTATGGTATGACTTTACTTTAGTGAAATCTATTCTTAAAAATATAATTAATAAAAAAGAGCGTTCGTTAAAAACATACAGAGTGATAAACACATTTTAACATAGCTTTAATGATCATTTTATTGAATGACCGCGTGTATTTTTGCTAAAATACACTCCGAAAAAATAACCTTTCCAGTTTGAACCAACTATAACAAAATATAAATATTAAATGTCACGTTAAAATAGCACAAAAAACAACTATTTCAAAAGCTTTCAAATAAAACGGTTAGTTTGTAAATATTTAGGAAGTATATTTGCGTGTGTGAGTGTTGGGTGTTTATAAAACGCATGCATATGTAGGTCACGTTCGCTAGGGTTCAGTGACACGATTTGATCAGAGCAAACAATACGACTAATTGGACAAAAGCCATAAACTTTGCTAACTTGTTTTTGTTGCCACAATTAAGGTTCGCTTCAAATATAGTTGCGATAACAGATAAACAGACTGTTTGTCCTAGAAGCAATTGACTATGGGGAGCCTACATACGTAATGATGTACTGGGAAAATGTTTTAATCAATCATCAATCGATTCAGGATATCGAGATCCACAGCTGGACTAGGCCTACCCCAAGTTGCGAAAAAACAACAGGTTTCTCACATCGGGAAAATGTTTTGGATCAATAAATCTAATCCCATTGAGAAGTTTTTTTTTTAATTTGGGTAAATTGATTTGACAGCTACGAAAAAAAAACATTTTATCTATTAGGATGATATCGGCGCATTCAAAACTGATGATTTTAGACTGTCAAATACATCTCAATATTCATGAAAAATTAATATAAATCAAAACCCTCGCACGTCAAACAATGATATTTACTAAAATGTCAAAAAAACGTTTTATGTGTACAGACAGCAACTAAATGTAATTAATACAAGCAACACATACAAACAACAGGTATAAATCACTAGAACAAAATGAAATTCAACGTTTTGATTCGGATTAGGACACTAAATTAACAACCTTGCCACAAACAGTTCTATCTAGTGTACCATATTATAGTGTTGAGGTATTGTCTGATCTGACCGTGTCTTTTTATACTTTTGTTCTTGAATGTACTAATGCCTATTTTATCTGTCTTCAAGACAATTTTTTACTGACCTTTCGTTTAAAATGTGCGTTTCTTCGTATATTTAGTAGAGGTTAAAGATTAAGCAAAATGTCTAGCCTGAAATAAGCGTTCGCCATTAAGTACCTAAAAGACTTCTTCCGCCTTCAAATACTTGATTCTCAAAGAGAAACTCGTTATTTATAAAATCCAACACTGTTGAAGTTTTTCGTTGCCATGGTAACATCATTGTTTAAGTTTCTAGGAGTAATAATTTAACTAGGAGTTTTGACAGATTTACTCTGCGTTTGTCAAAGTTTGACCTTTTTGGTGCTCTATTGAAATATGATTTTATGCCATACTGAATTAGGGAGAAATTTTGTATTCTTTTTAAAATAAATAACAGCAAAATGTATTGGTTTTTAGATAGTCTTTTGAAACTACTTTTAAGAAAAAAAACATGTTGAAATCTCCTAACGCTACACAAATAACTCAATGTCTAGTCTACCTCGCCGTAGAGGCTTTCATTGTAACACAGGAAAAATCGAAGAGAAAAATCTCATCTGCTTTACAAGAATCTATAACTCACGTAATTCTTTTTACAGGGGCTAAAACTTGAGAGAAATGTTGCTGAGAAAGCTCAGTAAATCTTCATTGACTCAAATAAATTTATAATGTTGGCGGTGTTACATGTAGCCATCGCTCAGTAGTTATGATTTACAGCGCTTTTCTTTATTTTCACCAGCTCAACTCTTGCTTGGAAACTTTTTTGTTTGACTGAGTTTCCCACTTTACTGCAACAAAGTAGAACAGAAATGTTGTAAGTATACACGTTAATATTTTTTTTATGGATGAGTCCTGCATTGGAACATTTATAGGCTGACATCATAGGGTATTATTTTTCAAGTTTTAGTGTAAAGGGTTATATATATTTTTTTAAATAAAGGCTTCGTAAATTTTGGCGTGAATACACACATTCAGATGTACGAGTTTTAACGAAGTCCCATATCAAATGGGATCGCACATCGGATACGATCGTGTCCTATTACGAAGTGCACCGTTCCGTTTTTTTTTTTATTCGGTAACAACGCAGCTATTTGTTTTCCACAAAAAAGGACCTATTGACTTTCAAAAACCTACAAGAAAAAATAAATTTTTTGGCTCTTATCCTTTCCTTGAAAGAGTAAAAAACTTCTTAAAATAGACATAATTTTTTTAAATAAACTTAAAAAGATTTCTTTTACGAAATTGTTTAATAATATTTATTTATACGCGTTTCCCAATTACACCAACGACAAAATTACCTAATCAATCTTTTTTAAATTTAACAATTTAATTAATAACCGTCAATTCTTGTGCCTTACAAAGAAGACCAAAGCATTTAGAAATAGATTGATCTCAAACAACGTAATTGTTGTTAAAACAGCACAATTGAAAGAGCGAGATAGTATGTTAATAAGCAGCATCAAACCCGGCAAAGGGGAATATTCGATATTCTAATGCGGAGTAATAAAAGACCTATATTAGCATTGGAAACTCTCGACCTGGGAATCGTTTGAGCTATAACACTTTGCAAGTAAACGTGATATTTATTTGTTTTTGTTGCTGCTTGTTCTGGTTTTAGACGACGACATTTTTTCGAGTCCGATAGTATATCTATTTACATTTGGTTTATAAGGTAAGGGGTTGCACAGCAGGACACGCGCTAGGCTGAATCGCGTAAAGTTCTCGTCGCTCTGGCTCAGGCGGTTGAAGGATCTATACCGTACCTTCGGCGTGGATTGAAGTTATTAGCTTTTTATAGAGGAAAAACAGTTTCATATAAGGTTTCTAAGATCTTTAGAAATTTGCTGAAAAAAAGCTGTTACATGTCTAGTTGAACAAAAATCTCAGGTCATTTTTGATTTCTAATTCTAACCTTCTGTCGTCCGCGGCGGTCATTTTTCTATTGATTTAATAATATTTCAAAATTCTTGTACCATATGTTCACTGCCCACAAGCAAACTTCAAATTAATAAACCATTACTGATGAAGATTTTAGTACAAGGAAAAATCACGGGCTACACATCAATCTACGTTCAATAGCTAATCTCGCTCATCTTTCGAGGAATAACTTCAGAAGCCTAGCATTACTTCTTAAAATAATTTTATTACGATTGTAAGAGTGAGATAGCGCTCTATACCGTGTAGTGCGCCATCTCGCTTCATCAGCGACAGTATATTATGTTGAGAGTCAGTAGTAGGCTTCCTGAATAAAGGTCACCAAACTTTTTCATTTATGATAGTCGCCGACCGTTGGCTGTAATGCCATTTCTCCATTTATTTATATGTAAGGGCGGTCTTCTCAGTAAAAACTATTAAGTGACGTCATATGAGGAATGATATATTGTGATGGCTTTTGCTGAATATTGTAGATTTGTTTTGAGAAAATGACGTAGTACGAATATATTGATAATTGTATGTACGATGGTTTACTATTTGTTTAAAAGCAGCAGTTGTTTATTTTATGTATTATAATGTACGAACATTAAATGTATTATAGGTGGATTTTATATTGAAATAAAAAACATACAAATTAAATATCGTACGCAGTCATAAATTAAAATCAAAAACCAAACAACATAAATACAAAATGTTACCTAGACCAAATTAAATCGGAAACAAAATAAATATTTATTAATGTTATTTGAGTAAAATAATCGGCTTACAAAATAAAATGAACGAAAAATATAATAATAAACTCTGCAAATGTGTTTGGTTTGGAAAATTTTCATTACTCCTACTTATACAGACTTGATTTCCATTGGAATACGGTTCGATTCTCTCCCCTGCAAGTAATGATGCTTTCAAACGTAGGTACTATATGTATGGATGGCTGGGGTATTGAAAACATATTTTAATCTGGCGTCTTTCCTCGTCTTATTGTGTCGCTACAGAATGCATAGATACCTGGTATGTTGTATGAGTATTCTTGTCGTCTATCAACTGGATGAAATGTAGTTACGATTCTTGATATTATTTTGTAGGAATGATTGGTGATAATGTTTTCATTAGTATAGTACTGAAAATTGATGGAATTGAATTGAAGGAATGAAAGTCTTTGAAACAAATGAGATTAAGAAATGAAACCGCAAAATAGTAGATATTAAAATTCTCGTGGCTGTGCTATAACCGCATAAGTGATTCGATCACAGGTTAAGCTATGCTTGACGCGGTTGGTCCGTAGATGGGTGACCATCTTTGTCATAGCGAGTTCCTCCGTGTTTCGGAAGGCACGTTAAATTGTGGATCCCGGCTGTTATTCCTACATCTTTGATAGTCGTTACAGGTAGTCAGAAGCTTGAAAAAGTCGGACAGCCAGTCTAACCAAGGGGTGTCGTGTTGCCCAGGTAACTGGGTTGAGGAGGTCAGATAGGCAGTCGCTCCTTGTAAAACACAGGTACTCAGCTGAAACCGGTTGGACTGGTAGCCGACCCCAACATAGTTGGGAAAAGGCTAGGCCGATGATGAGTAGATATTGAAATTAATCAAGCAACTGATCTCGGATTTGTGCATCTTCATTATCCACCTTAATACAATTTGATACATACTAAGCATTGTGTGATTTCCTTATGGTCAACTTCTTTTTAAAAGTTCTGCTCCCAAGAAGTAGAGGTTAACTCCTATCACAAACGCTTGTGAATCGATAAATCTAGTCAGTTAAAATTTCCTCTGATATTTATTTCTATCGGCGCTAAAGCAATGATGTATGTAAAATCGAGATTTAGCAACGGTTGATACACTCATACAAATTTCTTAGAACATTCATTGTCTGACTCGCTCATGATCGCTTTTTTTCTAACAATTTCTTACTACAATTCGGCCTATACCTACCTAACCAAATTCATGTATTAACATAATTCTTAATCAAATCGTAAAAAAAGTAATTTTCCCGTACACTTTTGACCATATTCTAACAAAGTCGCGCACACAGCCGACACGAACTGCAACAGTGCGTAAATAATGACAGATTGTTGGCTCGTTGCCGACACACACCATCAATTTACCAAGCCCGCGGTTTGCTCAAAACCTAGCTCGAAATTAGGTTGTTGTCAAACGTTTAATTTAATTATTCGACTGCAGTGTAGCAAGTGACTAAGATTAATTAATCTTTTTATTAGGTTGCGACGAAATTTCTAACATATGCTTAGACAGTAATAAAGTTGATAGTGTTTATTAGCCCTTAGCACTAAGATTTTTAAATGACTTTGTTTTTTTTTAATTAACTCCCGCTCTAGTAAATGTTATGCTTGTATTGCGGGGGTTTTACAAAAAATTAAGTCACATGTACTAAGGCACCTAGACTCATCCAGGCATTCGTAGATCAAACTATAGCTTTTGCTACGTGGGGATCAACCACTCAGCTTTAAAAATAATGTTTGTAAAAATAAGCTATATAATATTCTTGGTATAGCAAGTTTTTTTACAGCCCTTTCATTTTAAGGCTAAATAATTAAAGATAAAGACAAAGCTATGTCAAAAAGTAACAATTCTTAAATGAAACCATTTCAGTTCAAAAATAATAAAGTACCTATGTTAACTATCCATAACAGTAAATTTATTGCTTTTCAAAACAACAAGCTGCAATTTTATATCAATTTGGTACGTGTATCGACCGAAACATAATGGATTTCGTTCATTAAAATAATCATTTAGCTCCTATTGTGTTCTCGAATACGGAACCATCGGCCTTTCGTTTTAATTTCGTAATAATAGTTGATGGATGGGATCCAATTAGTTCGGCCGTAGAACAAATACAGTATTTAACTAGGGAAACCCGCTTCTTCAATCATGAAATTAAGTAATATAATATGTATGAAGAAGGTTATCTATTTAGTTTTCTGTTTGTTCGAATAGAAAAAAGAACCCTCTTTTTTTAATTTGTTTCTAAGGGTCTTGACCGCATATCGTGTATCAGTCCTATCGTTTCCTCAACTAAAACAATGGAATCGAAATTATTATTAATCATATTTCTTCTATTTTAACAACATAACACATTTGCCAAAAACACGGCAAGCAATTGTAAGAACATAAAAAAACTACCAACTGTGCAACTTGTTGATACAGGTTATAAAGGTGATATAAGTTCCAATTTAAAACTTTTTTGATATTGTGATACTAATATAGACAACCTAACTATTATCAGCTAAACACATAATAATTCCATGTCGTCTTCTATTTCTAACTTTTTACTCATGACCTACATTTTACATTTCTGCCTATTAAAATAACACAAAAAATATACCAGCATAAGTCATCTGAAACGAAAATAAAGGATAACCCCTGGGATTGAGTAAGCCACAAACCAACGCTGTAATATTAATACGACATGAATTGTTAATGTTGTCACTCGGCGAGCTTAGAGCCGTACTGACCTCAAAAACAGGCTCGAAGGATATTATTTGTACATATGGCCCCATCAATTTTGTTCGTTGTATTCAAGTAGAGTTTTTAATCCTTCGCCTATTAAATAAACTAGAGTAGTTGTTAGTTATTATGGCTAGGCAACAAGCTCAATGTAATATACCGGTCTGTAAACTACCCACTACTAATCACAGGCTTATTTCCACATAGGGAAGGTCTAAACATTGATTACCTCGTCAGCTTACTGCGGCTTGACGATTTAAGTTTCCAATATTTGAAAACATCGTTTTTCAGTGGTACCTAGAAGTACATAAAAAAAAAAAAACTTAATAAGTTTCATTAGTGTATTTCTTGCCTTTAAGAAGCTTAAATAAAGGTATTTCTGCAGATTATTCATAAGATACATCTTGTGTGCGAATATAATCTATCATCTACGTACATCAACTTGATTCAAAAGCCGGTAGCACAACACAGGTTTTTAGTTACATTCTGGCGACACAATAGGGGTCTACTACCAACTCTTAAATTTAAACTGTGCGTGTGGTGTGAGAGATTCTGCTCTGCACTGTGAACAACCCCCTGAATAGACTCTTTTTTTAGCATCGACTCCAGCACTTACGAATTAATCCTTGCGCCGCAGGGATTTATACAAACACTAGTTGTTGCCCGCGACTTCGTCCCCGTGGGTAGAAGATATAACTTATGATTTATAACGGCCCTGTTTTTTTTTCACATTTTTAATTGTATCTTCGCTCCTATTTGTCGCAGCGTGATGGTTTATAGCCTAAAGCCTTCCTCAATGAATTGTATATTCAACACAAAAATAATTTTTCAATTTGGACCAGTAGTTCCTGAGTTTAGCGCATTCAAACAAACAAACAAACTCTTCAGATTTATATATGAGTATAGATTCAAGCCATATGCTAAAGACTGCCAGACCCAGAACAAGCATTCGTGGTTCACACAAATGCTTGTCCTACGCGAAGATCGAACCACGACATCAGTATAATTTACTTACCAAAATATACTACAGAGTCTTTAAGATCTAAAGATAATTTCCAACTTAAAATTCATTTCCTTACGTTACCAAAGTTTTGCAGCCATTTGTACATAGAAAAATAACAAATGAACGAATTCTATTGAATTTCTGTTAGTTTATTATGTTCTAGTGTAGTGTACAGGGTGTTTCAAATGGACTGCTCGATGTGAATCTAAACGAGCATTTTATAAGAATTCATTTGGTCGATTTTCTTATGATAGATTGGTTTGTAAAGTGTTTTTCATCTTCTTTTGTGTTATTTGAGTTTGATGTACTGTATAGACTGTAGGAGGTATTATATTGTGGATTGTTTTATTCAATTTCGTTCTTAATTTTTTGCCAGCTTCTAATTATAACTAATGCAAGTAATAAGAGAATGTCGCTTTTGTTTAGTTATTAAATGTTGTGACAACTATATACATACATAGCTTAAAAACCAAAGGAACAGTTGGAAAGCAATTATAATCTCGAGGAGCTTCAGACGCAGTTACATACCTATCAATACCTTGCTGAAGCACTTAAAAGATTTCATAACCTTCTTCCTCCTACCGCAGTCAAGAAACTGTCATCAGTTAAAAACACAAACACTTTTCCAACCAAGGAGGTAGGCTACAGAGAAACACTACTCTTAGCTGTATTACAACATCGCCGTGACAGAAAAGGCGTCATAATATAACACGCGAAATAATTCATATATCACGCGAGCATGTTCCCGCTGACAAATGCAAACATACCCGGAAACAAATAACAAACGGCGATATTCCAGTCATATATTCACGTCCCGACAAAATGGGTACCAGGTGCTTTCCGTTGAAAATTTCATAATAGTTTAATTTTCGCGTCCGACCGTCCGAAAAAGCAGATTTCAACTGTTTTAAACGTAACGTGCGTTTTAAGTTATGCCTCTCGATTTCGTTTCTGTTTTGATAACACCCTGTAGTTTAGATGGAAACTATTGACCTGTCATGGCTGTATGAAATTGTTTCGGTATTTTTACGTTTTATTTAATCATTGATGCTGTTGAATATGAATACTGTTTGTTTTCTTTTTTATTTTTACGTCAATGTTTTTTTGTTGATTGTATGTGTATTGGAAAACTTCATTATGCTTATACATGCGTTCGATGGACTGAGTTTTTGTGTAAACTGTGACTTTTGTTTGGGGACTTATCCCAGCAGTGGTATATTTTAAGATAGTAATTATTAAATAGTTAATAAATAAATCTTTTTTTATTATCTTCACAAACACAGGTTTAAGGCAAAGCAGAAGAAAAAACGAACGTACGATACAAGTTACATTGCTCTAAACACTGCACAATTTCTCGGTACCTGTGTAAAACACTTGAAAAATGAGAATGCTTTGGCTCTAGTGGGCAACGAGTCCCGATATTAGTAGATAGCCATGCACTAGACTTCAGTTTTCAGGTAAAAATACTTAAAGTGAAGCGATGAAATGGTTAACAATATAAAAATATACATTGTAATAATGTTAAAATCGTCATGTTAAAGTCTATACACAATTACAAATAGCTTTGAGAAAAGTATTAGTAAAAACGAATCATAATGGTGATTCCTTATTCGCTTTAATATACGATTCAACTTACATTTACACCTTATATATAAATCAGGAAATAAAATAGTAAAAACAAATTCATTTTCTAAACAGAAGCTTTGATCGAGAGTCATATTCGCAGTGCCGTAAAATACCAAATAGAACGCCTTTCAGCGAGCCACGGGAACTTTTCCTTCAATCAACTTTAATTCCCAGTGAGTACTTTTGTTTGACGGCACTTTTTCAGCAAATAACAGACGAACGACAGGTACAATAGAAGTTTGATGGGAAACTCTAAAACTGCAGTAGATTTTACGAAATGTAAATTTGACGGGATTTATAAACAACGGTTTTGTGCTGAAATACGAACTCTTTTGCTTTAAAACTACTCATTTACTACTGTACTAGTTTCTGTTAGTATTTTTTCTTAGAAAAGACTTGTTTTTTTTTTCCTTTCTAAACGACTCAATCTGTTAATAATAAAATAGTAAACTCGCGGGGGAAGTTTTTTTTACAAACATCTTGTGACTTGTCACGTGTAAAAAGATTATATCCCCTGACTAAAACAAACATTTTTGAATAACACAAATATTTGTCCTAAACGAAGATCTTACCCACTGTACGTCTTGCACAGCGGGTTTATATACAAATCAGCTGCTATTGAAAATATAGTTTGAAGGTGAAGAGTCTTGTTTTTTTCACTATAAAAGAAACATGTATAAAATTCAACCCTGTAAAAAAAAATCCTTTCCTTTCAAATCCTTCCACGATTCCTTATGTTGGGCCACATAGAACCAGCCCACGAAGATGTGTTCACATCATTTTTGACGGCATGATCTAAACACATACTTACCTTCTTGGTACCATAGTACACCAGTTTCATCATACGTGATACGAAAGATTAATTTGCAATATCACAAATACGTAATTCTCCAGCCAATATTAATAAGACACTCATGAAGGAACTCAAAAAGGTTGCAAACGTAACCAAATACGAATTTATTTGGGATTATAAAGTAATATCGCGTATTAAGAGAGCTGAGAGGTAAAACAAAATGTTTGAAGACAAACTTCGTATAATTTTATTCAAAGTTATTTGAAATGAATGGAATATATATTTCTAAAGGTTACATGTCAATCGGCGAAGTTACGAAAGCATGTGTCACTTTTTGTGTAGTGTATTTCAAATTTCGGTATACCGCTTTGAGTGATTGAAAAATGTTTTTATAGTGTTAGAGATTTTTTAATGTAGTACATTATTATAAGTATAGTAAGTAGTTATAGAATAATATTTTAAAATATGTACGTTCAGTTAATACCGTTTTAATTTGTTATTTTATTTCTAAAAAGTTGTTTTTGTTATATTTTTGTATGCTAAATTGTGGCAAAACATGTCTGGACTTATTTTACTACACTTAATAATGAATCATACTCACGATAGTTACTATCAAAAAATGTCTGGACTTAAGGGTTATGTCTGTCATTGCCAATTTTTTTTCCATCCACATTTACATTTCTATGTTATGTTACACATGTTTCTACAAATAAATATATCTTTATCTTTATCTTTACCGCCTACTTACTTCCCACAACCTACTTACTGTCTACCTACCTACTTCAAACTCATTTCTATCTCGCTTCAAATAAGATTGTCGCCGTTGGGGAAGAGAAAAAGCACATTACACGGCGTAGAGCGGCATCTCTCTTCCACAAACAGACGGTTTCTTTTAGAGTTACTAGTAGACCCCTTGTTCTTTTGTATCCTGCAGCGAAACATTTTCAGGCGAATATATATCTTTATTTTACCAATTATCAAATGGAATTGGAAACCCTTCATTTTTACAAAAGGTCAATACTTACAGATATTATAAAATGTCATCTTCTTTCTTTAGAGACTAAAATCACATGTTTTATCTTTGCTTTTTCATAAACAAACTACTAAATTCATGTTTCCATTTTATCCCTCTACTCTCTGAACATAGGCCATTTGCCATCGAGATCTATCTTCGGATCCAGCTCTTGCAAGCCGTCTTGCGCAGATCATCACTCCAACGTGCGCTACGTTTGCCGAGACGCGGTCTCCATTCAAGAACTCGTTTACCCCAACTCCACAATAATTAAACAAAATCCGAGCTAAAATTTGTTTCAAAATCATAACTTTTGCTTACTTAGCGTATAAATGTTTCAAGATTCAGTTGTTATGATACCAGGGCAGCAGGAAATAATGTCGACTCGGCGTCGTGGCGAGACAACCGCTAATTGCAGGAGCTGAGACGTTCATACACTATTACCCTCTACGGCTATATCTTTCTAAATGTCACACAAAGCTGGAAGATGAACAAGGCGGGATATTAAAGGGGTTTCAGATGATTAGTGCGGCGTCAATTACGTTTTACATTAATTCCCATCTGATCTGGAGACTTTCTTTATGCCTTGCTGATTTGTGAATAATCATTCAAGGCACCACTACACTGCATACAAAAAGCTTAATTCAAATAGATCCAGCTGGTCAGGATCAGATCAGTGAAATATAGACGAACAGCAAAAATATATAGGTATTGAAAGATATATTGTCTATTTGGATTTTTTCCGTTTTAGCTGTGTTTGATTGTTGCAGGGTAAGGCCTTTTTTTAGATTCAATCTCCTCGAGCTCACTCATTGTTCTAGGCTATGAATGATTGTATGATTTTCTTCCTATGCCTTCAATTTCTAAGATATTCAAAAGAATAAAGCAGAAATTACTCCACCTCCACACAAATAAGCTTGTCCTAAAATAAATCCTCCAAACGGCAGCGTTTCAAGTCGTGTCGTGTGGGAAGTCCTTTACAAAAAGCTACAATCTCTCTTACCTTGGATGCGAACCGGAACGAAGCGAAACGTGCTCAGCTTAACTTCTTCGGAGCAACGATATTACTGTAAGTGTTTATTAAAAATGTTTTGCTGCTTTTTATAATGTGATATCATTTATTTTTCCACTGATATGTACAGATGTAGAGGTATTTGTGATAAGACTTTATTTTTGTTTCTTATTTTATTAGCATTCTGTACCTAATAGGTAAAAATGGTAGCCCTGAGGCATGGCTGTCGCCAGGGATAGGTAGTCAGTTAGAGATTTTTGAACATTAACATCCAGGATGAGGAACTTGTTAGGGTCGCACGCAGCCAAAAATTCCCAGCTGATTGATTTTTCCTTTATCGTAACCTTAGCTTCGGGAGTCCGACTCGTACTTTAACGGTTTTAGACTTTTATAATTGTATGTAGCTAACTACTAAGGTGACGAGTGAGCTTTAAATGTGTTCGTGAAAAATTTAGTCCACATACGTTTTACTTAAAATTTGTGTTATGAAGTAGGGCGGATTAAAAACGGATTAAAAACATATCTATATATTTAGGCTGCAACTTATACAAATAACAAAAAAAAAAACAGTTTCTTTTATGTAGCCGTTGATCCAACTATAAATAGATCCAAATTTCTTCAAGGCAAATTGTGGACTTTGATGTTAAGTATCCAAGCTTCACCATACTTTCTGAGTTGTTTAAGTAGGTCACGTCAAAAACATGACCGGGTAACAAGCCCTTACGCCCATAGGGCTATTATAAACACGTATCTTTTGGTAGAACATTACAACTTTATCTTATCCATGCAGAACCCTAAATATACTTTTATTTAGGGTTCTGCATGGATAAGATAAGAACGCACAATAACCACCAGTACATTAAAAATGATGTTCAAAATCTGATTTATAACTTTCCGTAGAACTAACCGCATCCAATTTACCTACGTACTTCAATTTAACAAATGCATTTTCGATTTATACGAACAACACTTTACACGGAAAATCCTATTGTAATTGAGTTGCGTAAATCCATTCAATACACGTACAAAACTAATTTTCGGACTAGAGCGAACCGATTCTAAACTAATTGGGATAGGAGGTAGAACAACGATCGTATGACGTGGCAACAAGCGTGTCGAATGCGAATGCATGCGAACATGACGTAGATTAAACGGTGAAGGCGTGGAAAGGATTGAAGGCAACGATTGGTACCTACTTATATGATGTGTGATTGACAATTTATGTCATGTTAAGTGTGTAGAGGGGCAGGTGTGTAGTTCCTCAGTTGGTGCGCGTTGAATTATTTCACATTGCCGCGTATCAACTAATTGCGGGAGACGTTGTATTGCGGCTCAGGTTTAGTCAGTAATAATCTGACATTACCCGCGAGACGTTGCAAGGCGATTCAAGTTTTATTAGTAGGAGTCTGACAATACCCTCTTCCTCGCCCGAGGAGTTGGGTATCAATGACGGTTCAACCGCATTACCAAAAAATTAAGGTTTGTAGGGCCTGTTGTGGTTCGGAGCATAAAAATTGCCCAACATGGGCTCGGAATATAGACAATGGCATTAAATGGAGTATAATAGATTACCTATAGAATATTTATTTCATACCGCAAATTGTTACAGGTTTCGACAAGGATAAATAGATATATGGTACCACATTGGTCTAATCACTATGAGTGATATTTTACAGAAAGAATTAGCCGTATGAATATTGCTTGAAGATTTTAAAGAAACATTTTGACACGAATATCCGAGTGGTATTCGTCACCATGCTTAAAACTCCGCATGGGACAATTATTTAAGTTCCCGGCTATAGACTACACAGCTTGTAGGTAATGTGAATTCTTGTGAAATCCCACGCGTAACATAATTAATTTCCTTGTTATGTTAAAGGTCGGCGAAAATATTTTAATTGTATAAAAAAAATTCTTTAATAAAAATCTAGAAGCATTTTTAACCTACCCTAATTAATTAGTATCACTCAAATTATTTAAAAAACCACAAGCAATTAATAACATCATAAATTACGATATTAATTTTTTGGAATAATTTTATCGAAATTACATAATTATCCAATCGACACTTACCCGAACCAATTCGCTTAAGCTCATATTAAATTTCGTTAATTGAGGCTTTACTACAACATCAATTACGACGCGACACGACGGATTTGACGGATCAGAGCTATAGGAAATTGATTTCGTTGATATTACGTAAATCGGTTGCAAGTGTACCTATACTATAATTGGAAAATATGTACATAAAATACATAAAACTAGTTGACCCGGCAATCGTTGTTTTGCTAAATACTACTAGGGAAATTGTGATATGACAAAAACAATCGATAAAAAAGAAATAGACGTGGACAACCATTAACACGAGAATTTTAAAATAAGATTGAAAATGAAGTTGTTTGTCAAACATTGTACTAAGTTGATTACATTAAGTCATTGTATTTAGAAGCCTTAAAAATCAGATGGTGAATAATTTTTGTAAACTTTTGTAGCTGACAATACTATCCCCGCAAATTGCTAATAAGCCTGTCCGCCATTTTAGTGAAGTGAAGTGACGTCTATTGACAATAAAGTCTATTGCACGCTCTTTTTAACACTACTTTTTTGCGTCACTGTGACGTCATTTGCCCTTTAATATGACAAAGTTCCTGCGCTTTAGCATTTTGCGAGGATTATACGTCAGTTAATTCGAATAAACCAAAATAATGTTTCTCCCTGAAAATAAAGACAAGGATTTCTGTAACACTCATTACTTTCGCATCACAATCCAAGTTCTGTTAAATACAAAATTAATATTCCGTTCTTATGAAACGTAATAAGAACACGCTAGCGAGTCGAAGACTCCGATATGGGCGTCATTACGTACATTTGAAAGGAAGTCGGGCGCGCAAGTCATTCGCTCGTTAATTTTGTTTACACGCCGCTTAAAACTCGCGCAATCAACGCTACAGTCAATAATTGTCCATTCCACATTACGTATTTATCTTTTAATAGCTTTTAAAACCTTAATCCAAATACACACATATATATATACATACATACATACCTAGTTACTTATTTAACTAAGGCCCGATTTTTCAATCGTCAGATTACTTTTATTTGAGGAATAAACATAGCTGTTTGACATATTTTCTATACAAAAGCTGTCAAAACGTCAAACATATTCGTCGAATAAAAGTTATCTGGCGATTGAAAAATCGGCCCTAAATTTAGTAAAAGGCGTATTCAAATTAAGGCCGGTTTTATTTTATTTCTGCCGAGAATTAAAACCTATTTTAAGAAAACATTGAAAATGGCTTGCTGTCCAAAATTACCATGATCATAGCTTGATCAAGATTGAAGTACTTTTCAGAGTTGCGGAGGAGGCACAGTTATTTAAGAAAGATATTCATTCCCTTTCAAGCTAAGAGCGACTTTAAAAACAAAAACGTTCTAAATTTAACCACGTTGTATACAAACATTCCCGTCAAAATATCCTTACAAACGCAAAAACGGGGATCACTGGGTACAATAATCTATGCTAAGAGATTAAAATAGGCACGGTACAGAACGGCCGAGACACGACAAACATAATGCAAATGTATGGAGATGAGTAACGGAAGAGGACGGGGCAAATGACACGCGAATCTATTGTTGGGAGCGTCGAGAGACGGAACCCGAGGGATTTATTAGCATATATCATAGCTAACATCGGATCTTATACCATTATGTGATTATCTAGTGATCGGGTAATAATATTGTTATTGATTATTAATAAATTTAATTAATATCGTGAGGAAATCTAGATTAGAAATTGGAATCTGAAATTGTCGATTCACAGTGATCTTAGTGGTCAACTGCATAGCCGAGTGGTTGTGGTCTCCACGCTAAACCCACTGAGCGCGTGATGTTGCGGATTCGATCTCAGAGAAGGAGAAGCATTTGTACGAATGCTTGTTCTAAGTCTGAGTGTCTTTGAGCATGTGACTTGACTTGTGAAACCAACCGCAACTCAACGAATAAATTCACTGACGCAGGAGATAGTTTTAAATCAATTGACTAGTTTCTTAAAACAAAAATATCTTCTAAATTATCTGTGAGAGTCAGTGAGAGCCTTTATTGACAGAAGATAACTCATTTCATATTTTGGTTCCATTTCCAGAACGAATATCTTAATACCTATTATACTTTAACGGACTTGTGTCAAAATATAATCAAATTTCGTACGACTGTCAATCTATTTACAATAGCATTAAAAATAAAACAAACCTAGTAAAATAAATCAATTCAAACGTGAGTCAAACAATTCCGTACACATAAGACGAAGGAATAAAATAGCCAACGAAATAGGTCACCCATCAAATTTATAACTCTTATAACCATTGTCCTCATCCTATATTTGAGTATTTGTTGTTATAACGGCAACAGAAATACAGTATCTGTGAAACTTTCAACAGTCTAGCTGTCACGGTTCATTAGATACACCGTGACGGACAGACAGATGGACAGCGGTGCTCAGTTCCGTCTTTGCTCTTTGACTACAGAACCCCTAAAAAGCAACTTCAATACCAACTCCTACTAAAACGTTGAGAATTCGCTCACATTTCGACCAAAGGCCAATTTTCAGCCGTCAATCATGCCGTGATCCTCCAGACATTTCAATTACACCAACTTCAGTTTCGTTATCAAGCAACGATACAGTACACTTTGTACCCAAGGATCTATACAAGATTTACTTTACGATTGGAAAAAAAAATGTTTCCTGAAGGCGTATTATAGCAATTCAATTTGGTAAACTAGGATTTAGTTATAACATGGTATGTATGTAGTTGGGTATTGGTGAGTATATAGTTTGTTTTTGTAGTTAATGTCACTTTATTTTTTATGTAACAATGGCGGTAATGGGCTTAGAACTAGATAAAACGATCAGCTACATTCGCGCGTCAGTATAAAATGAAAAATAGCATCATATCATTTTTTTACGAAAAAGGAAAACCCATGTCTTTTCGTAATACCCGTTATACTGAACGGGGAACGAAGAAACAGAACATAAAACGTATTGATATCAATAAATAATGAAACACAAAACTAGACATCGAACAAATCCTATCAAAAAGTCTAACTAGAAACCGAGAAAGGGCAAAACGAAATTGCAAAAAGGAATATTTAAGACTTCAAAAAGAAACGTAATCAAATTATCCCAAACATCGAACTATGTTTTCCGTAGTTCCAATTTCGTTCTCCGATCTCTGGCTTTTTATCTCCCAATCGCAATTTACCATACTCAACGCAACACTATCTTCAAAGGGAAATCAGTTGTGTTCAGAAACTGGTGGAACCCAGCGGTACTTCGGATACGGGGCCATAAAACGGAGATCCTCAATATCCGAAGAAAAAACAGCTCTAAACATGTTTCGCCGGAGGCTAATATGTGTCTACGTGACATTGGGTTATTACGAACTCGTGCAAATAGTCCCTTTTGCCTCCACGTACCTACACATTTGCTCAGTCGTAAACACTGGATAGAATAAGAAAGTAAGCATTGATGCGACCGTAAAGAAGCAGACGGTGGGAAACGTCTTTATTATGCTCTGAATGGATTTTGTCGATTGATTATATCGTGATAATGCGGCTCAGTTTTTGGTGAGGATGTGAGGAATTCAGTAAGTTTTCTTATAAATATTATACTGCTTTTTAAGGAATACGAATTTCAGGTCTTGTTTTTACCAGACATACTCGGACATACTCGAGTATTCGGATTCGGATTGACAGTTATATTCGGTACTTTCTTAATTCGTAATAAAATCTTGCAAAATTTTGGGAATGCGAAGCCATGTTATGATCTACCGTGGTGATCAATAATAAAGAAGAAGTTGCTAGTAGGACGGGAAAATAGTTCAGAAGCTCATTTTCACAATCGTAATGAAAAAAAGTTCTCTGTTTAGAGTTGTAACCTTTCCAAAGAAAGTTCTTTCCCTAGAAAAATACTATAACCTACTTACAGTGGGACATTGTAGTTTCCGTAAAAATAAATAATGCTCAAATAAATACACCGTGATTTTTAGTCGTCTTACAAAAGCAGCCCAGTTCATGTATCCAATTCATTCATGGTAAAAAAAATAGGTATTTATGAGATTTTAATAAATTTAAAATGCAATTTTTATTCAGTATTATGATGCAATTCGTAGTTTTTTAGATTTCTCTTGTCTAATTTTTCTTCGTACTTATTATCTTAGTTGATGATAAAAAAAACATAATCGCGCCTAGGGGTATTTTTCGTCGGATACATGAACTGGGCTGCTTTTGTAAGACGACAAAAAAATCACCGTGTATACTTGCCAGATACCCAAAAAACCTTACATTTTAAAAATTCAACTAAAAATCGTGAGCCTTAATATTTTTAATCCTCTTAGAATAATTTACACAACAACATCGGTATAAATTCATTTTTCTGAGAGTCACTGGAGCCACAATATATTGCGGTGGCGACGACCTAGCATCCAACAATCCCGCATTTCGCAACGCGTTTGAAATGTTTAATACCTAGCTTATATTCCGTGGTATAAAACTTTTTGCTCTTTTTATAAGGTATTTATAGTTTAAGCCTTTAAGAATAAGAATGCAATGGGCTGATATTGTAATAACGTATTGAATAAGAATTTACATCTCTTAGTATAAGTTGTCTAGAAGCAGTTATTGCGAGGATGTATTAAATTACTTAATTCACCTAGATTTTAGGGTCTCGTACCCAAATTGTAAAAACGGAACCCTGTTACAGAGGCATCGCTGTCTATTTATATGTCAGTCCATCTGTCACCACTGTTTTGCTAAAACAACACATTGTTGTTGCAGTTATAAATCTGGTAGATGAAAATTAAATTGGTAGGAACTCACATTTATTTGTCATCCCACCGATTTGTTAGCTAATTTGTACGGATTCCTCAGAGTCGTGAGTCCGACTCACTTTTAACCGGTTATATTTGACTTTACGTCATCAAATCTTAACTGGCTAAAGGTTTTCTCCAATGTAAAACTTTTTTTTTCCTTTTTTAACCTTCGTCTCCCACTTGACGCCTTCTTACTTGACTTCCACGTATTGAATCCTTCTTATCTGTTGGAATATTCTTCAATTTTGAAAAACATAAAATAAACACGTATACGAATTTGTTCAAACTGCAACAGCTGTTCACAGGTTTACATATCAACTCAAAGATGAAATTATGACGTGTTGGAATTTGTATAAATATTTCCGAAGAGTAACACATGGACATAATTAAAATTAATAACAAAAAACGAACTTTAAATTAAATAATAATGCATATTGCGACACTATTTTGACCGCAATACCGGTAATCCGTAACCACAAATCATTGGTCACAAAAATACATTGCCAGCTTCGAAATTGCATATTTCAATATTGTCAAGCGGAATTAACAAGTTGGCAAATAGGCTCGATTTAAACGATCACTGACCTTATTTTTCAATTAATAGTAGCCTCGGACGTAATATTCATCAGTTTTTCATTTAATCACAAAGAAACAAAGGTTTAATTTCATGGATGGATGTAATTACTTTTTCAAGCACCCCTATGATTCCAAGAGATACTAACTCAAAGACTGTCGTTTTTAATTATTGGCGTTTCGAACAAAGAGTTTATAATGTAATTTTAAAAAAAATTGGTCCTTCTTTGTCAAACCCCTTCTAAATTGTAATATAAATATTGTTTATCGTTACAGCGGCGTTTTAAATAAATTCTCCTTATTTCATTGAAAGTAAAATTTCACTTTTTAAACATACAAAATGTTCGTGGAACGGCCCCTAATGAACCACTCCGTAGGTCATCTGTTTCGCAAGGTCAAAACAGATAAATTTTCTTTACAGTCTAGTTGGCACGTAAATTGAAACGCTAGCATGATATTTTGCACAAAATTTGGTATAATTTACAACAATATACGTTACATTTTGCCACAGAATATAATGTATGGTACCTCGTACTGAGGAAATACACATATTGTGACTTGAAAAATTAAAGGTTCTTTTTTTGTCTCGTATCAACAATGATGTTCGTATACTAATAGTATTTTATCGTACCTCGACTTCTGTTACAGAGAAGTTTGGTTTCTTCCTATTCCTTTTGTAAATGATTAAAAGAATGGGTTGCTGACCAAGTTAGGTACATAATTTGTTAAATTTGAACCATCTAGATATAATGGTTCAGCTTGTTTGCCAACGGACAGACAGCGGTGCCTTAGTAATACGGCTCCGTTGTTACTATTTGTTGACGGACCCTCAAAGGTGTTCCAAATTATAATTGTTAACACACTTATTTACCAACACAATGAGACAATTTTAGCACACGACAGGCGCCCCTCAAAATACTTTATTATATTCTCGAAATATTATTGAAAAGGGCGTTTAACAAAACCCTCAATAAAACTACGTAGGCAGTAACCCTTTAATTTGTTGTAACATCTATTTAAATACTAATTTCGACACTACAATGTATCAGACAACAAAGAATCATTTAAATATGTAGGCAAGTAAACACGTATAGTCAGCGACAAAGCTTGAGCAAAATCAGATTTTCGAACGACTAAATTTTTTTTTAAATCATAATATTTATTTATTTCTCCTCACAAAACAAGACACTACGTTGGCAGTACCATAAATAGTTATTAAGTAATGATTTGTACGTCTGGTGTGTGTAAGGAGCTGGTGTCTATTATAGGTAGAAACCTGTAGTACAGATCACCAGGCCCTCACCCCACCTTAAACAGGATTGGCATTTTGGATTAACTTAAAATACTTAAATTACATGGATACACATTATCTTATGCTGGTGAATGACAGTATTATTACACAATCACAATAAATGTCTATAGATCTTAATTTTTTTACAATTTTCAGTAGAATTATGAAGGCCGGACATGTTTACATCACATCAGACTAGATAACATCAAATGAGCCGAGACGATATTCCTGTTTGACAAGTGACGTAATTTTGACTTCTTAGTTTGATTATAATAAGTATGCCTAGGTGCGTGCTAGGTGCCTACTCGAATTTATTGTTTGCATTAATAATCAATGTATCAGCTCTATGGATTAAGACAATAGATAACATGATGTTACTTTTTTAATAGGTACTAAGTTATTATACAATAGCAGTTGGGGAAAACATAAAATTGATTTAATTTAACTTACACTATCTGGACACGCTAAAAAACGTGGCGTGTCCAGGTGACGAAAGAATTAACTATATTAATTCTGAGTTTCACCAACTGAACACACGTGTGTCCAGCGTCGTGTGTTCAGTTGACGAATAACTCAATTATTTTGTGTATTATCACGCTTTCACTACAGCAATAATATTACTGGGAGAGGCGGTGATAGGCCCTTTGGGCTCTGTTTGAAGACGTCGTGTATTAATCAAATGTGTTTCTATGTCTTGCATGCAATAGGTCCAAGATTGCCCCTTTATTAAAGTACTCTTGGGATTTTGTCAAGCATTTCTGAAATACCATCCAAACACTTACAAAAATGTAAAATATACTTTTCGTTACTTGCTTAAAATATAAATAAATATTTTTGCAAGCAAAAAGGAACAAGGCAAATAAGACAAATCATATTGTTTGCATAATTTTCAGTTACCATCACATTTCGGCGAACAAAACAAACAAAGAGGAACAAAAAACGTGTATTAACATAACAACATGTAAATGAAGTCAGAATACAAGATATAAATCATTTATATTCACGCAAAATGAGTTCACGCAGCCAAAGTAAGGCTAAAACCGGCGTAAGTATAAAATGCAATAAATCCAAACATTTTTGCCCTGAAACGCAACACCACCAATAAATTGTGTGACTTGGCTAGTTATACCAACGTTGACTTATTTATTGTAATCGTCGTAATATACGGCTATATTTTAAATATAGAACGGGTTTATTCAACCGTTTCGCTTTGAACTTAATAGGTATAAATATGAAACATGGCCGCGATATTCGTTTTTTTAAATTTCGCGCTCATTATGTTGTGAATTTATTGTTCGCTTATCACTTTTTGTGATTTAGGGTCTGTTTCACCACTGGCACATAAGATTTTGCTGTAAAAACACAGGGTTTTCATTTTATTATAAATATCTTGCTTGGTATACGGATTCATAACTTACCATGATTATGAATTCCGGTTGGGTCCTAAACTAGTCGGGTTACCTCAAACTAGTACTACCCACTAGGTTCCATTAGACAAAATGTTGTCTCACCAATTGTCTTTAAAATATCCGTTTTTAATAAGAATTTCATTTCATCCAATAATTATGTAACCCAGCCAGTACATACATACATAAAATCAAATTCAAAAATTGAAATGAGAACAAAATCACTACCACTTAAAGCAGCATTATTGCCGATGTGAAAGAGAGAGAAATACGCCGCTTTACGCCGTGTAGTGCGCTGTCACGATTCTACAACTACATACATAGGTCCTACTTGAAGAGGTTCTATTACCTTTCGTATTCATATTACACTGATAGAAAAATTACGGCACCTGGAAACATATTGTAAGTCAATATATCAAGATCCCGGAGTAATCCTCGGCGGATTAGGCAAATTACCGCAATGTATCACAAACTCGTCAGCTTAATACCTGCACACACCGTCACGTCGTAGTGATAACTAGATTTCTGTGGTTGGGATTAAGTTCATGATTACATAGTCAAATCGATATTTTTTGTGTCATTTTTTATGTTATAAATGTCTTTTGGATCTCTAAAATTTAGTACACATTTTTAATGCAGTGCCAAAAGATTTATCAAATCTGTTTAAAGCTAAGCCGAATTATTACAGTCGAAATATTATTGTTGACATTCGTCGAAGAAAAATGTTACTTCCATAGAATTGTTGTTTTCTAATAGTTCTTTTTCGAAATGTCTTGTAGCATTGTCATTGTGGAAGCGAGATATAGCAACAATACTGAATTTAAAGCTTATAATAAGCAAACAAAATTATCTAACTTCCTTTCTTTTATTACACACTCAAACTCTAAAGAAAATAAATGAATAATTCCATTGTTTCCAAAGGAAGGCTTATCTGAAATTCTGAAGTACTGCATGGCATTAGTCATAGCACGAAACACGTGTGCGGTAAAATGTCCGGAGAGGATGTAAATTATCTACCATTTGTCATTCACGAAGTAACAGAAACAAAAAACGTGGGAAGGGTGAACATACCTACATATGTGGGTATTGTATTACAAACAGTTTTTAGCTGTTTGTACAAGGAGGTGGAGAAAGTTTTCAATACCTGATGACTTGAGAATCCAATGACACTTATTAGGTCGTACCTATAGTGTATTTCATTGAATTACTCTGATTTTGCGTTTTGTTTTTTGATTATTTTCATTTCGACAAAAACGGCACTCAGGAAGAACTAGGTATATTAAAGAAGCGATATTAAGGCATACACATAGACAGACAAAAAATAATCGTCATAATATAAGATTTTCTTAACAATTCATGCGTATTTTTTTACAGTTGTTGACTTTTTTGTAATCTAGAAATAGCCATAGTATAATTTTTAGTATAGCATAGCGGTAAGTACTCAAGACTCTCAATACAACGGTCTCGAGTTATAAGACACACATCAGCTTTTTGAATGTTGTGTGCGTCTTAGATAAACTTGTATTGGCGCACACGCACTATAGTGTGTACCGCGCCATCTGGCAGTTTCTTGCGGCACTAGCCACCCTCACCGAAATAGGTCATACCGAATATTTTCCAAACAATAACGTCGGACTAGTGTATGCACTTATTAAACAAGCAATCAGTCTCGCGACTAACCTGTTGACTAGCAGAGAAACCTATTTTTACTATTTGTACACACGGCCGCGGGCGCTTCGCAAAAATAATATCTCCGTTTTAACAATTTGCCAACACATTGTTTTATCATTTTTATCTATCTCCACTTTGCCTTCTGTAAAAACTACTTGTAATTTTAAACAAGAAAAAGTACTTTATCCAATAAAATAATCGTGTTTTTATTAGTCTAGAGAACCTACTATCTACTGACTACAAATTTAGAAGTGCCTATTAAATTGATCAATTTCTCATATCACATATCTTATATTTAACTTTTCTATAAAATAATCATAAGCTCGTTTAACAAATGAACGCAACTGTGCCTTTTTTCGATATTCCTGCAAAACCAGTCCTGGAATTTTCCTTTCTTCTGATACAATCGCGTAAAAACTGAACATTACTAGCCTTATCACAACAGCAATCTTATCTACATTTCTATATCCTTATTTTGTTCCAAAAAATATGACGTCACGAAGCACAATGAGTTTCGAAGCCAGTACAAATACTGTACCATAGTTATAGAGAAGAAAAAGAAACAGTTTGTATGTTGAACAAGTAAAATATAAAACTGCGCTCCGGAAACTGGCGTTGTACCAAAACTCTCGTTTCGAAACGATTTGACGTACGAAGCGAGGAGAATTAAACCGCACAAGGGCAGCAAGCAAAAAACTGACTCCCTGGAAACTTCCGACACTGTGAACTCGACCAAAATATTTTGCTTGATTTTCGCTCGTCATAATAGATTATTTTTGAAGAGAAACTGTGGTATTACGTATCTTGAACACTGAAATCGGGAAAATTAAAGGTGACGATTTTTTTTGCTATATTTCGATTTAAGCGACAATATTTGTGCTATTTTCGCATTCTATAGCCAGTGCTGAATACATAATAGCTTTGAAGCTGTCATTTTATAGTTATGTCGAGTCAGATAAAAAAAATAATACGTACGTAAGGATAGTGGTCATAATAAACGTTTTTTCATTTATTCATATATAAAAAATAAGAAAACCGTGGATATTAAAACATTGTTTAATTAAAAGTGTTGAATAGTTTGCTTATAATGCTTAGCACTTAGTAAGCCGTGAAAAAATAGGACTCTAAAATCTTTACCTAAATCTCATTACAACCCGCCATTTATATTATTGCATTTCTTTAAAATACAATGGAAACCATATTACGGAATCAAACAAGAGAAATCTACATTTTATAAAAACAAAAAAAAGGCAAGTGAATTCTCAAAAGAAAAGTTGGTTTTACCATACAAAATTGGATCATCAAGAGTACAACATTTTTACAGGGACTGTTTTTTTCCCGGTGTTCTTGGTGTTTCATTTGAAAAGCTAATTATTTCCATTAACAGAAGTATTATTTAATTTATATTATAAGTATGGTGAGGCTTTTCCGAAATATGTTGTACGTTAAATCAACTTTTATTTAAGTCAATGAAGAATATACTAACCCTTTTGGATCGCGAAAGAAGCTTAACATAAGCTGAATTTTATTTTTGTTTTAACTTCACAGACTTTCGGATTGGTTTTGGATGTGATTACTGATGATGATCTCCGGCAGGAGCTGGCTGCGAGCAGCCAAAGATGGGTCTCGATAGCTTGCTATTGGGGAAGACAATGTTCAGCAGTGGACGAATAAGGGCTGATAATAATAATAATAATAACCCCCCCGGGGGGATCACCTTGACGTGGTGGGGGGGCTTCCGGATACATGGTACTGGTCACATGGTCTGAACATCTTATCAACCATAAACACCTATATATGGTACTGGTCATTATGGTTTATCATCTTACCATTCAATCACCTATCCCAACTAACGATCCCCAAACCCATTAAATGGAGAAAAAATATGGAAAGTAAGTCAAAAAGATATAGTTTGCGGCCGCTGCCCGGGGGTCGCCGGGGCGCATCTGGAGCCGACGCTGGATGCCACAGTATGCGAACCGTTGGCGACGGGGGACTGAACAGGCGGGTTCCCCTCGAACAAAATACGACAGCCGATCGATCACCATCACCATCATCTTCCGAAAATTCACTCTTCGCTAACATCCCATCCCCATCATCAACTCATATTTCATCGCCGTCATCTACATATTCAACTCGTTCTACAAGGTCAGCAGCTGTTGTGCAGGAGGCAGTAGCCAATAACCCTGCATCCACTGTGGATCCCCCTCGTGCGCGAAAAAAATGGTCTGAAGATATGAACCGATTCATATGGCGCACATACTTGTTAATAACGAAATGTGAGACTACGCAGTTGAATAACTACTTAGAATCTTTACACCGAGAATTTGATAATAGATACCCAGACATGCAGGTTACTCGGCAACGGGTAGGTGATCAAAGAAGAGCTATACTCAGGAGGAAATTACTAAATCAACATGTACTGGAAGAAATAGAAACTGAAGTCAAGGAACATATTCAAGCTTTTAATCACTTACCCTGCACACCAAATAGAAACCTCACGGGACACACTACATTAACACAATCACACACAATGACTGCAGTCAATACCAGAATTAAGTGGTCCGATGAAATGAATGAAGATATTATTAAACTATATTTTGAAGTAACAGAAATAGAAACGAACAAAACTAATTACAGGAAAAAACTTTACGAACTATTTATAGAAAAATATTCAAATCTATCTCAAATAACAGAACAAAGAATTGCAGACCAAAGAAGATTATTATTTTGTAACAAAACTAATGATGATAAAATAAATAGGTTAAAAAAAGAGGTAGAGTTAAAACTGACGGAACAAAACAGCTATCTTCATTCCAACATCGAACAAGTACACGACGCAGTAATAAACACACACACACATGACACCACATTAGACACACGCGCTTCTCCAGAACGCCCAGTAACAGAGAGTGTAGATATTGCTGAAGAACCTATTTTATTGAGTCACGATTCCATAGAATACCTAGAAGCAGAGTTTAATAAGGCTGTTGGACAATTTAGTGGCACGGATCCTGAACAAAGGCCGTACATACCTCAGCAAAGACCATCTCGCAAATTTGCCCAAATTGTCCACTGTCTGAATAACGCAATTCTCCCAAAACATTTAAGTCATGAGCTGGATTTTACGTCGTTGCATTGTTTAATTTACTCAGCAGCTTTTACGGCAGCCATTTGTAACGGCACCAAATTAAAGTCAGAGGAGAATACAACTTGCAGTAGGCGCAATAGAAAGCCTGCTTGGCAGAGAAGGATTGAAAGCAGAATAGAAAAATACAGGTTAGAAATAGGCAGACTAACTCAATATATAGCAGGAAATAGAACAACTAGAGTATTAAAGACAGTAGACGAAATAAGAATAAAGTATAAAACACATTCACAGCATGAAGAACCAAACACGGAACCGCAACATTTTCTAGATACTTTAAAGCAAAAATTGAACGCGGCATCCAATAGATTAAAACGATATTTAGCTTGCACATTACGAAAACAACAGAATGCCACTTTCGCTAATAACGAAAGACAATTTTACAGAACGTTAGGTATTATTAATCAGCAAAATCCTGAATTTGATGCCCCTTCACCTCAACAATTAAAAAAATTCTGGGCTGACATTTGGGAAAGCCCAACCCAACATAAGAATGATGCCGATTGGTTACAGAAATTAACAGATACGGTGCATATCAATCAAATGAATTTTGAGAATATCCCGATCGACACATTTGTGCAAATTATCAAGCGCACACATAATTGGAAGGCACCGGGCACAGATAATATACACAACTATTGGTATAAAAAGCTTACTTGTACGCACCCATTCATCCATAGTCAAATCTGCCAATTCATACACTCTCCACACTCTATGCCTTCTTTTGTCACTCATGGAATAACGTACATGTTGCCGAAAGGATCAGACTCTAAAAACCCTGCTAATTACAGGCCCATTACATGCTTACAAACTATATACAAAATTATTACTGGTTGTATTAGCGACATAATCTACAAACACCTAGATAAATACAAAGTCCTTGCCGAACAACAGAAAGGATGTAAGCGTAATAGCCAAGGATGTAAGGAGCAGCTAACAATAGATGCTATAGCAATGAAACAGGCTCAGACTAAAAACAGAAATATTCATACTATGTACATCGATTATAAGAAAGCGTTTGACTCAGTCCCCCATAGTTGGTTAATTTATGTACTGCAACATTATAAAATACATGAGAATATTGTCTCCTTCTTAAGTACAACTATGCTTCAGTGGCAAACAAAACTTAAGTTAATACAAGCGTCAATAACTACCGACCCTATCAAAGTACAGAGAGGCATCTTCCAGGGTGATGCACTTAGCCCACTTTGGTTTTGCTTGGCACTGAATCCGTTGTCTGAGTTACTAGACCACACCCAGTTAGGTTTCAAATTAATACATAATAAGTCTTCTCATGTTCTCTCCCACTTGCTCTATATGGATGATATAAAAATTTATGCATCTAACATTACTGAACTCGTAAATCTGGCCGATATTACACAAAGGTTTTCTAATGATATACATATGCAGTTTGGGGTAGACAAATGTAAAATACAGTCTGTTCATCGGGGTAAACTACAAAGTAACTCTTATTGTCTAGACACAGGTGAAAAAATAGAGCCCATGGATGAACAGAGTACATACAAATATTTAGGTTTCCACCAATCAAAACAAATTCAACAAAAACAAGCAAAATTAGAATTGATTGATAAATTTAAATTAAGATTAAATAAGATTTTGAAAACACATTTAAATTCACGCAATAGTATAAAAGCGATAAATACATACGCGATTCCGGTACTCACCTACTCTTTTGGCATTATTAAGTGGTCAAAAAGCGACTTAATCAAACTACAACGCATTATCAACACGCGTATGACTACCCATAGAAAACACCACCCTAGGTCGTGCGTACAACGCCTAACACTACCACGCCAAGAGGGAGGAAGAGGCCTAATCGACATACAAAATTTGCATAGTAACATAATTGAAAAAATGCGCAGGTATTTCTACGCCAAAAGCAAACAATCGCAGCTCCATAGTTACGTAACGAAAATAGATACTAATTTGACACCCTTACACCTAAATAATACCAACCTTCAGGCCAATGTAGTGAGTAAGCAGCAAAAAATAGATACGTGGTCACAAAAGTCTCTGCACGGGAGGCATCTCGCCGATCTCAGTCAAGAATCTCGCCGATCTCAGTCAAGAACACGTCGACAAGGATGCGTCGAACGAGTGGCTGCGGCGGGGTGAGCTCTTCCCAGAAACAGAGGCTTTTGTGATCGCTATCCAAGACCAAGTAATAGACACGCGTAATTATCAAAAGTATATCAGTCGTATCCCTAATTTAGTCTCAGATTTGTGTAGAAGATGCCATAGTAGTTCTGAAACGATCCAGCATATAACTGGAGCGTGTAAGTCCATAGTACAAACTGACTATAAGCACAGACACGACCAAGTCGCAGCAATTATACATCAAAATTTAGCACACAAACACTCTTTTATTCCCCTTAAAATAGCCTATTATAAATACAAACCTAGCAC
The DNA here is from genome assembly GCF_003590095.1 of Trichoplusia ni. Classification (NCBI taxonomy): domain Eukaryota; kingdom Metazoa; phylum Arthropoda; class Insecta; order Lepidoptera; family Noctuidae; genus Trichoplusia; species Trichoplusia ni. Next base: position 5,125,240 of record NC_039496.1, read on the forward strand.
AGTTTTAGAAAATAACTTGATTAGAATTTATTGGGATCGAACCATTATTACAGACAAAACAATTCATTTTAACAGGCCAGACATATTAGTTTTTGATAAAATCAATAAATCGGTTTTTATTATAGATATTGCAGTTTGTAATACACACAACCTTCTCACTACATACACGGAGAAAATGTCAAAATACATTGATCTGGCCACCGAAATAAAAAGACAATGGCAGGTGGATATTGTTAAAATTTTGCCTATTCTGATATCTACTACTGGTGTGGTCCCTAAGAGCCTTCAGCCTAATTTAAATACCCTCCAAATGCCCATATCCACGCTCCCACTTTTACAGAAAGCTACTTTACTAAATACATGTCGTCTCACTCGTAAATTTCTTGCTTCACCATCATCATCATAAATTATATTTCACTATATTTTCCCAAGCTTACACACTTGGTTAAGGCCCGTGTGTAGGTTTAATATACCCCTTTAAAAAGGGAGATCGAAATTCGATAAACATAAATAATAATAATAATAAACCCCTCGGGGCTAGTCGTTTTCTCTCTCCGTGGGAATAACGCATGACCAGAGGGTACATTAGTATGCTTTTTCAAACCTTGAGATGTAAATAAAAAATGTGTCTGAAGGTATATGTAGGAGCATACATCCGCAGGGCAGCTTGTGGCGAGCTGTTTGTGAGTAGCGACACAACGGAACCTGAATGCCCCAGGGGGTCACTCTTTACGGGGACTCCCAGCTCTTTCTTGCCTTAACTGGCTGGCTAGAGAGGGGTCGCTAGAGCTATATGCTCGGGGGTGGAAGTGTCTAATGGCGTAATAACGAGGAAACCCGCTCCGGGTCTGTGACCCGCGATGGTGAAATCGGTGTCGCACCTCTCTACACCCCTAGCCACTCGCACTGGTGTTGCCCACCTGCTGTCAATCGTGACGGTATCATAGGGGGCCCATCTAGTGAGTGGCGAGTCACCGCCTGCCAATTTATTTACATCACCATGTGTAGAGAGGCAGGTGCCATAGTTTACCGGATAATTTAAGGAACTGGTCCACGTAACAATGTCTCATATATATTATAATAGTCTAATTGATTTTACACACATACTTGCAATAGTTCTGCATCTACTTTGGATTCTTCATGTCTGTTCTCCCATAGAGAAGAGGTGAATGATCCCTTGTAGATGCCCCATCACTTTGTAGATTAAAGTTCTCAAGAAGGCCTCTGCACGTTGGACCTGTGTCCCCGTTCACGCCTTTAAAAAGGACCGGGTCTCTTCGCATGAAGTTAACCCGTGAATGAAAAGAGATACATAATAATAATAATTTGTTTATTTGGAAGAATATTGTTACAACAGGTGTTACATAAAATAAAGTCCATAATATTCTACTGTTTCCAGCGTCCAAATATTAATGATGATGATGATGAAAATGTGTCTTCTAACTGAGTAAATATTATGGTAATTACAACATGACGGAAGCGAAGCAATAATTGTATTCATCTCATACTATCACAAACTTGGGAAACACACACATGTATAGATAAGTATGTAGCTCATATCATGCAATGTCATTGGTAAATTGTCTTTTCGTAACCTTAGTTTCACTTGAAGTGACAGGAAAATGTAGGAGCAAACCGCTGTCTTTATCTAGTTTTGTCGATTTCGCCAGAGCCTCAATGTCATCAATTTAAATACTTTAAAGTCAGGTTCTATTCATCAGTGTATGAAGGATTGCAACGCATTTCCATACACCGACACAAAAACGTAGATGACGTAGCGGTTCAGGTTAAGTCAGCAAAAGTCTGACAATACCCATTTCCTCCCTCGAGGGAGTGGGTGTGCATGAGGATTCCCCCGACTTACCAAAAAAAAGTTTCTAGTCAGCAAAGCGAGTTACTGACGCCAGTTACTTACCCGATTTAAATGCGCCTTCGCTGTGAATCCGTTCCTCCATTTATTTCTCAAAAAGCTTCATTTCAAACATATTTTAACTAACTGTCAAGGGTACAGGCAATATTTTAAATGCCTTTCAGAAGTGAGTAGCGAATTTGAAAACTATTCAAACTCAATAAACGTTGGCCTTCAGTCGCGACATGTTCTTGTATGTTTTGAGATTCTTGTGCTACGCTTGGAGATACTTAGATTAGTACAGCATGTCTGTAATGTACTATAAATTGCGACATAACTTTGTTCTAAATTATTTCTAAGAGAAAATTTATGGATGTGGAGTGAACAGCCTCTATAATGTTTTGTGATATCTATACTTCTATACTAATATATAAAGCTGAAGAGTTTGTTTGTTTGTTTGAACGCGCTAATCTCAGGAACTACTGGTCCAAATTGAAAAATTATTTTTGTGTTGAATAGACCATTCATCGAGGAAGGCTTTAAGCTATAAACCATCACGCTGCGTCTAATGGGAGCGAAGATAGAATGGAAAATGTGAAAAAACAGGGCAGGTATCTATACATATAATAAAATTGTAGAAAAGTAAAAACTGTACATTGAATATTTTTAAAAAAGAATAATTGCAGGGTGGTCTACGAACGATTCCGATGCCGAAAATATAATTTTTAGAATTTTTGTCTGTTTGTCTGTTTGTCTGTTTGTCTGTTTGTCTGTATGTATGTCCGGAAAGATCTCGGAAAGTACTGGATAGATTTGATTCATATTTTCAGAGAATATCAACAAGAGGTCCGGTCAACATACTTTTTACTTATTATCTCGCTTTTCGTTACAGGGAGTGAGCAAGAGCCTTTTATATCTATAAACAAATATCAAATTATCTCATAAACTACTGAATATATTTCGTTCAAATTTTGCATGAACCTTATCGTACACATGATACAACAAATATACAAAAACCATAACGCTACTATGCAGGGGGCATGAGCAGTAAAGTTTTAAATATTTGGACTCACCCGTAACATCGTTTAATACAATTATGAGGTGTATTTTCACCCCATTCAGTAGTAGGCAGCGCGGTCATCAATTTACACAAAAAAACATCACGCTATTTATCTTAAGACTTTTGGCAGAGCAATAATAGGATTTTTCGAAAATAAATCATTTTCACAAAATTAGTGATTTCATTCTCTTTCAAGTCTGATATAGGCCTACTGCGACTATTTCACAAGTAAAATAAAAGAAACATAAACTATTACGTTTTTTTATGCAATTGTTACCGTAATCGGTACATTCTTGAAAGAAAGGAACTTAAATTATTTTTATTTTTATTGATGTACTAAAATGACTCAAGTTCAAATGTGGAGTGCCGTGATAGATTTTGTATTTATTTACGATAGGAGTATATACCTATGTCTTCAAGATCAAAACATTCATAGTGACACTCAACCCAAAGTTGCATGTAGTTCACACTGATCTCATCTATAAATATGCAACAATAAATTACTGAACGACACAGTTAATTATTACCTTGGTTCATCTGTAACAACTAGCAACAAAAATATAAACATTCAAACAAAAAAAAGCCTACAAAAACAAAAAACAAAAACAATGAAATAATGTTTTCTTAAATTTGCAACATTACATAGGCCAAAAGTATTTCGGATAAAAAAACCCAGAAAACTTGCATAAAACTGCATAATAGGTATGCAATGTGAAAGATCTGTACGACCAAACCTATCAATGAATAAGAGCGTACGCTAGACGGTTTTTGACATTATGTATCTATTGACAGAACAATGTTTACTGATACCTGGGATTTTTCAACATTTTAACGATTTGATCAGTCTACATCCGCCATTACAGAGACCGCACACGTGGTCATCATCATTCCTCTGCCCTTATCCCAATTATTTTATTTGGGGTCGGCGCAACATGTCATCTTCTTCCACACCTTCCTATCGGCCGTCATCTCACAAGAAACACTCTTTACAGCCATATCGTCTTTCACACAATCCATCCATCGTTTCTTTGGTCGTCCTCTTCCCCTATATCCATCCACATCCATGCTTAACGCCTTCCTTACCACATGATTTTCATTCCTCCGCATAACATGCCCATACCGGCCGGTTACCACGTAGTTTCTCTGTAATCGGTGCCACTTTCAAACTTCCCCTTATATTCTCATTTATTACTCTATCCGCTCTCGTAACACCACACGTGGTCCTTCCAAGAAATCCTTTAACAATTTGTTGTAATCTCTACTTATTTAAAATTTTCTTCTTTCGTAGCCTGGTAAAAACAGGGGAAGGAACGAGACTGAATGAGTTTCTGAGATCCCAAAGCTAAGCCGACGAGGATTAGGAACATATTTTTGGAAATTTCCCCAATAAGGCTGATAATAGCGTGTAGCTATCAGCACTTAAATCCGTCATACAATGTCTGGAAAATTCATTTTGGCTGTCGGTATAGACAGCGTAACCTCATGTAGTCTTTATTTAAGTTCCATTTATGCAGTAGGGATGACGGTAGGTATTTTACTTCAATGATCGTCAGGTAGGTTAACGAATAAAATACGTAATTTTTCTTTGTAAATTGGTACAGTAAATAGAACTCATGCACATGAAGTCACTTTTATGTTCATACTAGCTGTTGCCCGCGACTTTATCCCCGTGGGTAGAAGATATAAGTTATGATTTATACCTGCCCTGTTTTTTTACATTTTCCATTGTATCTTCGTTCCTATTAGTCGCAGCGTGATGGTTTATAGCCTAAAGCCTTCCTCGATAAATGGTTTATTCAACACAAAAATATTTTTTCAATTTGGACCAGTAGTTCCTGAGATTAGCGCGTTCAAACAAACAAACTCTTCAGCTTTATATATTAGTATAGATATAGATTTTGCTTTGTCGTAACATCACAAATTACACATATCCTATACTTTAGATTTTTGTCATTGTCAATTTAAAAAAAAAGGGTTGTCTGATAGTTTTTTTATTATCACGCTATTTATTTATCAGCAATTTAAAGGCAAATCATGATCAAAACACCAGGGGGTCAAGATAACACGTTTCCCACCTTTTTTATTTTAGAAATAGTCCAAATGTTTGTGAGGAAGATCAGTTTTAATATTAAGAGGGCAATCAAACGTGTTTCAGGAAACCATTTATCTGGGCGCAGTTTTGCAAAATCTTATATCTTATGACACTATGTAAAATCCACAGTTACCGAGTCTGACCCTCACTTCACCAGCTCCGTCCACAAAAATAATTTGACATCTTCTTTATATCGTCAGAAAACATCGTGTGTGAAAATAATAACTGTCTGGCTATCACTGTTCCAATTTTATGATAGGTACCTCATAATCACTGTCATAATCCGTCTAGCAATTTCAGGTGTAGGCCGTCCCAAGAACAGACGTGCTCGAAAATCATAACCCACCAAGGGTTTTCCAATTAAAAAATGGAAAACCCTCGATAGTGAAACATTTTTTGGCAGAAGTGTTATTATTTTTTACTTGCAACCCCCCCATTTTTAAACGGCTCGATTTGTCAAACATGTCTAAACGAACACTTGCACATAATTCACGTTTAAATTAAAATAGTTCAATTTGTTCGAAAGCTATGATGTCACAGACAGACAGGCAGGCAGATATGTCAAAGTTATAGACCTCTTTTTGGGATTAAATAAGAAAAAGTCATTAAAACAGCTGTGAAATATTTGACACCAGGATAGTATCGTAAACGATGAAATGTGTTTGATTTAAACATTTGATAGTCTTTGGGCCGCTCAAGATTACTTATAATTTAGAAATAAAAAAGGAAGTTTAAAATGTAAAAAAAATGTTTCATTTTCAATATTGCATTACATTTTTGCGATGATCGTTATTATTAAACTTCTTGGTTTTTCACATCTTGAAAATCACGCAGACAAAGTCGCGGGCAACAGCTAGTAAATCATAACTTACATCTTCTACCCACGGGGACGAACTCGCGGGCAACAGCTAGTTTAAAATAATATTACGTGCAAACGGGGTTTATGTAGTCTTACTTATCAACAATTATAGCTATTTTTTTCGTTTTACTTTACAATAATGATTGCTTATTTTTTCTGAATGTAATTTTTTTGTAATTTTAAGAATACCGAATTAGACTGACAGATAGAAAAAAAATCTTTATTACACACGACATAAATACAGGATTGGATCAAATCAATAGTTACATGATACCACAACGGGCGGTCTTGTCACTAAAAGCGATCTTGAATTTAGTGTTGACAGATTAATTTTTACCGAAAACCAGCCTACTAAACATTTCTAAATTTGTAATTTTCCGATTTAATTACTTGCTTTATTTATGTAAATAAATTGCTATTTTTGTTACCAACCGACCAGACTGCATTAAATACCGCAACAATATTGGCAATTAGACAATTTAGTGTTTTGTTGATGCTCAACTGTTATTTAACCGCACTCCAGTGTTTGATGAATGGTTTTAATTTGAAGCCACATGTGACTATCGCTATTCTAAATAACACTTTGATAAATTCGAAACATGACACCAGAACAAATGGATGTTTGTTTCGTACTATTGCAGTTATAGCGTTTCAGCTATGGCCTGTTTACAATGTCTTAGTATTTAGGTGCGTTTTTCAGTACATACAGTAGGTATTCTAGGATAAAATGTCTATAGAATTGTTCTATAGCGAGTAGCGTTTCCAAATCTCTACTTAAACACTCTTCTCTCCTTACTACTCTTTCTCTACTCTTTCAGGCTAACACGTTTCTCAAATCTCCTGATAGCCAACGACCACAATTTCTCGAAACACGCTCTAACCGAATCCGTAGCAAAACAGCAATGAAAACATTCCCATAATACTTCAATAATTTGGAAAACCAATACGACGCCGCGCACTGGCCATGTCGTCATCGCATTATTCACGTCAAACTGAAAAGCGTGAAAACTGCCGGCCGTCTGTGTACAAACCGCTTTGATACAATAATTGTGCAGCAGCCCTAATAGAGACGCGCGCGGTCACAAAGGGAAATCCGATAAATGTCACAACTGGACGCGAACTTCTGTACCTTGTATAAGTCCATGTTGACCACGGAGTAATAAGTCAGTGGAGGTTTCATTCTTCCAAAAGTAGAGATATGCAAGAAACAGAAATTGCAGGTTATTTATACTTTTTAGATAATATTCTTTGGAAACCATTCTCAGTTAAAAAAAGAATCTAAACCGTAAACTTTCTTAATATAGGTAAGCAAGTTGACGGTGTTTAGATGATTGATGCTATTAAACAAAGTTAAGCGGTCACTATCGGTACAAGTAAGGTAACATTTGCATTATAGAAGGTTGTTTGACTGCCACTGCAGTAACTAACTGATTTTGGTCTTACACACTTACACCCCTACAACTAAAATCTGACTAGCTTAATGTAAACAATGACTCCACGAATTTACTAATCTGTGTTTTGGTCCTCGGATACAACGGACACAAATCTACGTGACCGTTCCTCGACAGCTACACTGCTGCTTTATATATCAAAAGAAATATCTGAAAACCGTATCTGTAAGACCACAAAGCATTCTTACAACTAGTTGTGACGTCATCTTTATTTGAACAGACTGAAAATGGGGAACTTGCAGGAAAGTTGTGCGGTGCAAATATGAGATGAGGGATGTTGTGCCGAAATATATTTGCATAAGAATAAATGAGCACTCAGTGTTTGAATGTAATTTTGAATTAAGTTATGTGTACTATTTTTTGGTCTTATTGTCATGCTCTCACTTTTTACACATATTTAATCTACTTTTTATTGAACATGAGAAACTAAATTTTAGAAAATACGACAGTAAAAAAATTCACTGCCCATAACTTTATAATGGCTGAACCGATTTCTATCAAACAATTTCAACACACACAAACATTCACTAGTAAAAAAACAATGATTATTGAAATCACTGTTCTGGAGCTTTGATGCCACAGGTAAACAGACAGACATGTGTCAGACTAATAACCCCCGTATTTTTGCGTAAGAGGTTAAAAATCTTTTAAAAGACATTACCTTCAAAAATATTTTTTCGTCTCGACTTCAATATATTTAACGATATAATTTGAAACAAGAATAACAACAAGAGGTACCTCATTTCAATACATGTAGATATGACTCGTACAAAGTAAACAAAAGGCACTAAGAATATATTATCTACTAAAACAGTTTCTAGTTGGATTTTACTGCCAGTGACGTTTTCCAATTGAAAACTCCGGTACGCAAGAAAAGAAACAATTTTGCGGTGAACCTGGAGTTTCAAACATTTAGAACTACAAAATACAAGAGTAAACTACTTATTTATTTAACACACGTATAAAAATCTCGACGCTACAACCTGTCAAAATGGTTCCGTCCCGAAAAAGGTAAATCGTAGCTGAAGGCATCTTACATAATTGATAGAGTTCGATCCCCATCAATTATTCAATTAATCTTTAATTGCATTGTTTCGGGGTAATCAATTAATTATTTAGTAATTGACGCTCTGGAACTTTGTAAGTAACGTGGTTTGTGCATTGTCTAGAGTAGTTCCGAAACATGAAACGAAATATACCGACTTCTCTCTCGAAATAAAAAAAAAACTGTTTCCTGATACCTAAACTGTCTTTTTAGGTCTCGGCATGATTTTTGGACAACCAACCGGAAATGTCCAGCTTGCCAAGTAGTTTTATTTTCTTATCAAACGGAGCGGTTACTGGATTACTTTGGCCAGACATTGCACGGAGTATTAAATCTGTTGTGACAGTTACAGGCTAGCCCAGTCTTCGCTGAAAATGTTTCTACCTTGTTTTACATTTATGTAACTGGTAGTATTGTTAGACTTAAGAACTTTTTGGAGATATCTATTAAACGCTTTTCGTGAAGAAGTCTATGGTGGGTGTACGGTAAAATTTGCCTTAAGAATTGCTCAAATTCGATTACTAGGCACACCGAAATGTCTAATGTTTAAAAAAACTAACAGCATCGTGTTTTGGAAGGTACACAAAAACTGGTCCAGTGCCTAATACTGTTTGGCCTAGAAGAGTAAGGGAACAAAGAGGACAGCTGTATTTGCGCTCACGCATGAGCACCTTTTTATGTCCAACGCGATTACCCGAAATGATCATTACAATATCTATGTACTTATCCTTTGAAGGCATTATGACTGGATCTAACTCCATATGGGAATTAAACCAGCTGTGACAGTAGTGATTTAGTGAAACTACTTTTAATTAAATGTGAACGGACATGATCTAAAAACCACAAAAGCTTGCTCAGCACTAATGAAGCCACATACTTCATTTGCAGTTTCTGCAAACTGGTTTAAACTGGTTTATAGCAAAACATTTTATTAGCAGTGCTTACGAAATTCACAGTTCTGGAAACTTTATTTTTCTTTGTTTAATTTATGAGGCCGCTGAAACTTGTACACAGGCATCGGTTGGATTGAAACCTTACTTGAAAAAGGAGTTTCCAGGGAAAGTTCGACTTTCATCTCATTCTCGCTTTGGAGTGAAAATTTCAGCCCTCCTTTGGAAACTGGGCCCGCTTTTAGTCCAGTTGCGCTACAAATGAAATCAGTAAATAAAAATAATTCATGATTGACCATGGAAATTATCTCTTTCAGTAATATGGTTATAGTTCTTGTGACTATTGTAGACGACTAATATTTTCATAATCCTCATCATCAGCCCATATTCGTCCACTGGACATAGGCCTCCCCAATTGCACGTCATCGAGATCTATCTTCGGCTGCTTGCATCCAGCTCCTGCCAGCCATTTTGAACAGATCATCACTCCACCGTGCCTGAACACCACCTACACGACGTTTGTCGAGGTGCGAGCTCCACTCAAGAACTCGTTTAATAGGCTTGGGTTATAAAAAATGTATTTTGGACCACTTCATTATAAAAAAAAACACATACAATAAAAGTACTTCAAAGTTTGTACCTCGACAAGTATAAAGCTTAATAATAATATGACTTTTTTCAAATGAACTAACATTTGAACCGAACCAAGCTACTTACTCAACTCCGCTAACCCCAAAATCCAAGTTCAGTAACAAATGTTTTACACGGATTAGAGTTAGAGCTCGAATGAACCTATAATTAGTTACCAGTCGATTCGAATAAGATGTAACGAGGGATAAAATTCCCGTTTTCGAAGTAAGGTAACTTACCACTACCGCTTAAAGCAATGGGGTATTTGGCTAAATCTGATAGTATAAATCTGTTTAATCCGAAAAAATATTGAATACGTATTTTTTCTATCACATTATTTAAAAAAAGGGAAGATTGAGAGGACTTCATATGATGAAATGATGTTAGTTAAAAGCGTACTGGTAAGTGACGTCACACGAGATTTTAAATCGCTCTATTCCCTTGATTTTTTCTTAAAGAGACGAAGGAAGAAATACGTTTTTTAGATATTTCTTGAAAATCTGTATGTTGGACTAAACAGATTTTTTGTCAATTACTCCATTTGCAGTTGTGACAAAGAGATGCCGCTCTACAATGTGTATTGCTGTCTCGCTTTCACAACGGAATGTATAAGAATATTCTTGTGTTTGATTATTTAAGAGAGGGTTGCTGTTTTCGTGTCGTTCAAGTCGTAATGGTACTTCAGGCTCTGATAGTAGAGAAAAGCGTACTTACTTTATATGAAACATCGAACAAAGATTTTGTACTCGACATATTATTTTGCAGTTTTCAAGGACATGAAACAAAATGCTCCAGTGAAGAATATGTTAGATATTAGCTTTTGCGCGATAAAATTGCCAGTTTAAGAATGAGATTTTTAGGTTCAGTATAACATTTTACGTTAAAATAAACATGATATCTTTTTACGTAAAGTAAGTGTAATTGAACGAAATCTATTATCGAAAAAACTTTAAAAATACAAGTAACAAAAAGCAATAAATGGTAAAGTTAAGTGTTTTCAAATCCTACAGCCATCGAATGACTATTTAAATACGCATTACCCACTTACTGCCAACCGCTCAAAGATAACATTATAAAAGAAATATTCTATAAAGGTTCAGAAAACAGTCTCGCAAGACCTTGGCAATTGCCATTTGCTAACAGGTGTTCGTAAGTAGCAATAACGTTTTACCCTCTATTAAATATATTTTTTACTCTATTAACCCTACTTCTTATAATACGTATGTAAAAAGGTTCCGAATAACGTTCCATTATGGACTCTTTCGTCTATTATATAGAATATTTATTTCAATTTGCTTGTTCTTTTGCATGATTATTTCTAATATATAAAATTCTCGTGTCACGGTGTACGTAATTTAACTCCTCCGAAATGGTTCGACCAATTTTTCATGAAATTTTGTGTGCATGTGTTGGTCTGAAAATCGGAAAACATTTACTATTCATACCGCCATTATTTTTATTTATTTTATTTTTTGTATAGCAAAACAGCGTTCGTTGGGATAGCTAGTGTTACATGAAATTGAACTCTCAATTTCATAAGCTTCTTGTTTTTCGATTATGTACCGTTTTTTTCGGATATGAAATCATCAAATGACTCCTTACTCCGTACTTCTGTTGAGCAAAAGGGAGTGTCAGACTCCTACAGACTGCTCTGTCTGATCTGGATCGGGCGGTGAGCTAAGAACTTCCTTACCTAAGTATAGTTTTCCATACGTCTGTAACACTCTTAAATTGTTATTAAATGATGTCACGGTTTACTCACGCGTATTTATCGGGGTAGCCCGACTAGTTTCGGACCCAACCGGAGTCCTTAATCATGAGCAGACGCGGCGGGATCGCGAGTCGAACTGACGTCAGCGGCCGCGCATCTCGCTGCGTAGCGTCGCGCTCGCGCCGTGAGCGGCTGTGGTTCTGATTCATTTAATAATGAATCAGTCTCACGATAGTTATTATAAAAACTCTTAAATTGTACTCGTCGATTATATTTTTATATCTGGCAGGAGTTTAATTATGAATATCCATTTAGCAGACCCTTACACAAAATACCAATTAGCAAGAGTAATCAAGCTATCAATCATTACGTAAGCTATGCACATCAATCATCGTAAGAACGCAATGGAACTGCTATTCTGGAACTTTCTTATGAGCTTGTAAAGTTGAAGAATAATATTCATAAAAGCATCTGTAAGACTTCGCTTCTAACTCAAATGAAGCGAAGATTAGTATGATATTGACTAATTAATTTATGGAAGAACAACGTTCCGTTATGACAGTAAGAATACAACTGCCATTCCGAATTTGGTCTTCAAATCACATATTATTTAAAAATATTTATAAATATCAAATCACCGTGTAAAGGTAACTGAAACAGCCAAAAATATTGAACTGTAGGATGAAACAAACTCTTTGCATTCAGGGATAACTTCATGGTAAGAGGCCCGGTCGTTTTTAAAGCTATGCGGGGACAAATCCTATGTATATGCCCTTGAGAACTTGTATCTAGAATGTGACAGGCCATCTACCTGGGGTCATCTCCGCTTCCCCAATACTATAGAAGAAAAGATGGATGGATGGCCGTAGGCTTCTACAAAACCTTAACTTATTATTATGGATGTCTTATTATCACTGTAAAATAAAAATAACATTCAATGATCCATAATATTTGACAGATCAGTTCCCTCAGATTGGGGCGGCCTATGTCCAGCTGTGGACGTATATGGTCTGATGATGATGATGATTTGACCGAGATATCTACTCACAATACTCTTTACTCTTATTAAATTAATCCACTAAAAGTCAATTAAAATATTTGTTTTACACAACTTTCGGAAACTCGTAGTTATTCGATAAAAGTGCCATTATTAAAACCTGCAAAAGTTATAAGGTTTCTTCTCTGATAATAATAAGGTTTCCAACGAACGAAGCGACATGCGATGTTCTAGCTCTGTTAATATTTGATAGGTACATTTCTAAGAAGCTCTATAGTAAATAGACAAATACATTTCTTAGATTGGCAAGTGTAAGACTGACCTATTGAAAGTTCTACATGTTACCGCGAAACTAAGGCATAAAATAAAAACAATAGCTTATCAAAATAGACAAAGAAAATTTCCAATTTTCAGGTGTAAGTATTGAAATATTCAAATTAATAAATATTAACGACAAAAACATACTACCGACTTAAATAAACGATATTTTTACGGGTCAAAAAGACAGCTATTTTAAATGAAATGGAAAAAAAAAACAAAATACGAACTAATTGAGAACCTTCTTTTTTTGAAGTAAGTTAAACAGTGTAGTTTGTGAAGGTCTTTTAACTGTAGAAACCTTATCAATTTTGTCAATCTTTATCATCTCATATTCCCAATAAATTCTATACATAATAATATTTACCTTAATACTCTAAAGAAAATTAGGTTTAGATTCCTAAATTTTCAAAATACCGAAATTTGATATCTGTAGTATTTGTCGCTTGTCATCCGCACTTGTGAATCGGATTCCGCGCGGTCGCTCCTCCAAACCGCCGCCGTCGGATTTCTGTCATACAGCGACTAATACGTACCACATAATATGCCACTAGTTAGTAAAATACAGCTTGGAAAATTGTCAAGATAACTGAGATATAGAGAAGTTAGATTCCACGTGAATCGATGAGCATTCATACTTTTCTCGGATAAACTGCTTAAGCGCAAAATGGTATATCTAATTTCATTTTTTTAGGATGCAGGTTTGAATTTAAGTAGTTAAGTGGTAGACTAAAACAAACTATCAAAAAAAAATACGCCTCATTGACGCGCTTTTCTTGGATTACCTTCTAAGTATTAAGCTCAATAAAAGACTTCCCTAGACATGGCAACGAGTCAAACTGTACGTCTTTAAATAGTAATAAAACCTCTTAACAAATTATTTTACAGAACCTAATTTTGTATGTACTGATAAATATAATATTAAAAATCTGAAAACATTTTTTAAATTACAAAAAACAAACGTACGTTGTTGTGACACATAGTCCAAAGCCGAACTAGAAAGCCGCCTGAGGGGTCGTGGATGAAAAGCCCACGCGGTTTTCAATGGCAAAAACAAGAACATCAAACAATGTTCTTGCAAATAAATTAATATTCTATTCTATTTTGACAGAAAATAGAATATTACAAGGGTTCATACTGTATCCTCAGTTAAGCAACATGTAAAGTTAGGTAAGTATCAGCAAAACACCAAAAAAGTATCAGTTATTTTTTAAAGAGATAATGTTTTTTTTAAAAAGGATATTACAAGCTTGAGAGTCTTTTTTTTAAACCCGCTTCCTAGAGTTAGAAAGCGAGTAGTGTCAGACTCTTACTGACACTATACCGCCTTACAAAGTCAGTCGTATTCGGCCCGTCCGACCGTGATCAGCTTGAGAGCCTACCATCACGTCTAAAGTATAACTATTGCATCTGTGGTCCGTGACAACGCACAACACGACCTAGAGGTGCGCCTCCTTTCCAAAACTTCAATAATATTGCTTTAAGATTGCAGAAGCTAACAAGATTTGTCTAAAGTAGTATCTATTTACATAGGTTCATTGAAGTAATTAAAATAGCAAATTATTATATGACATAACTTTTATGTATTTGCAAGGAGGTTACATCTCACGCCACCCCTTTTAAACTTTAAATTTATTGCTCAGATAGAGACAAAAATCACTATCTAAAATGTTGTGATCATCAATCTGACTTATATTATAGGATTATTCTTAATTGTAATAAAAGTCATCTTCCCTATTGGCCTGAGAAGGCTTTTTTGTTACAAATTCATATAAGTAAGCTTGCAGCATCAAAATTAAAAATTGATATGAAGCACTCTAAATAGTTTCTAATTGAAACATGCAAGTGGAACACACCAATAAAATACGTCGTTGATTGAAATTGTAACTATAAAATATTACGATTTCATAAATTTCGCTTTATAAATGCCCACAATTTACGAATCCATTCGAATATTTATTTATAACTATTTAAAGATTTACAAATAAATCCGTATTGAAATAATTAAAAGCCAGATCAATGATTAATAAAATAGCTTATATCAATTATCACAGGTTATTTCTTAATTTTACGTGCACTCACTATTAATATGTTGTAAGTATCCTATAACTATCCTACTATGCTAATAATATTTTAAAAACGAAAGTTGTATGTATAGATGTTTGTTCCTCTTTACGCAAAAACCACTGAATGGATTTAGACTAAACTTAGTACACATATCTATACTAACATATAAAGCTGAAGTGTTTGTTTGTTAGTTTGAACGCGCTAATCTCAAAAACTACTGGTTCAAACTGAAAATTAATTTTTGTATTGAATAGACCATTTATCGAGGTAGGTTTTAGGCTATATATCATCACGCTGCGACTAATAGGATGGCAGATACAACGGAAAATGTGAAAAAAGCAGGGCAGATATAAATCATAACTTATATCTTCTAACCACGCGGACGAAGTCGCGGGCAACAGCTAGTAGTTTATAATCGCACATAGAGCACATTATAGTAGTTTCTATAATGATATTATTTTCGCGTGGGATCATTTTCTAGCTATTTCTGTTAATTTTAGGTAGAGTCTTAAACCTTAGCCTTATCAAGCGATTACGCTATGGATATTTGTTAGGTAAGTTTGAAAGCTATACAGAAACATAACACGTACATCTTTACACAACTGATAACAATAATATTTGAGATAGAGATCAATAATTTTTAGTTATAACCTCCTTGCTGAAGAAGGTGCATCAGATAACAAGGTGTCTGTAATAAAAGTTTAATTGTTCAATAGTTACGCTCAAGACTAAGAGACTACTAACGGTTTATGTTCGACTTTCAATAATAATTGTTTGAAATGAAATGCTTGTAATCGTTTTGCATTAATAATATTTTGGCTTCGACGACAAAGTCAACTTAACAATCTATTTAAATATTTTAATCGTGTTCAAATTAATAGATTTAAAATTAAAAGTAAACCTCAAATAAAATTCTAAGAATTGAAACATTTAAAACGTAAATTTCGGTTGAAAAATTATTTTAAATGGTACACAAAATCTCTAAGTAATCCAATTACGAAGTCTTTAACTTTAATGTTTTCTTCGAGTTTAATTTCAGTATTTTATTAAAGTAAAAGTAGTAGGATCATCCGTCCGATGCCTCGAGAATACTAATAAGACGAAACTGACTCGCTCGTAATCGTATGCCGGCAGTTAGGCCTCAAGATAGTGCCCCATTAATCATCGGATTTGCGGCGAAAAGTTACATAATGTTCTAACATTATAAGCTAAGTCTAAAACATTAAATTGAGGGGTATTTGCACAGGTGGCTAAAAACGTTCACCCTTGAGGTTGTGCCAGAAATTCTGCGGTTTTCCGACCACATTTTTGAAGATAACGCGACCGTATTATTGTCGTGAAGCTTACATAACAACTTTAAAATAATAAACCCACACTAAAACAGAGTAACAATGCTTTCAGTTTTACGAGACGGTCGGATTTTTTTAATCTTTAACCCGCGCTGGCGTTTTCTGTTTCACGACTGCATTTTGTAATAAATCTTTCGTGCCTCGTTTACTTACAACATTCACATTCAGTCTAGTATATTCCGTTTATGTTTATCTACTACAGAAATCGAACTCTCCGCCAATTAGGCAATCTTGCCGAGCCGTCAAAGGCGTCAAACTTTGAGATACATTAAAGACGTTTAAGTATTTACTTGCTTTAACGGAAACGAGAAATTTAATTAAACGTGTAAACAACTTATTTACTTATAGTAAGTTGCTAATGACGGCTAATGAATTCAGTCAAATAACAGATTTAAGGAGAATTTTGATATAAAAGGGCATGTACTTCCAATTAGTCCGAAGTACGTGTTATCCTAAAAAACTGGTGACTAGGGACAAGCTTGTTTTTAATTATGTATGAGTGCCTCTCGAAATGCTCGCTTAAATATGCACAGGTATTCGGTTGTAATATAGCAAGGATAAAACAAAATTGATCATCTATGTATGTTTTTCATAACACCTTTATTCCCAGAAGATGTAGGCAAAAGGGAGAATTTACAACATCGCATTTTTAAACGAATTGGTATTGTTGTTTCTTTTTTCAAAATTAACAGTTCATGGATCACAACAATATTTGTCATTCATACATGTAACATCCCTACTAAAATAAAATCAAAAAGTTCTTATTACAAATAGGCCCTTTTCTATTCTTATCAGTTTTAAACATTACAAATGACTCTAGGTGCAGGAGAACCTGCAAAGAACTCCATACTTATGTTACTATTTTAAAAAATAAATTAATACAGAATAATAAATAATTTGATACCACATACCAGTAAATAAAAGATACTATATTCAATTTACACACACGGACACACTTCAGAATAATCTTCCGAAATGTAACCAAGACACGAAAATTCTAAATTCCATTTCCATTTTAAATCATAAAGTTAGCTTTCGAGTTGTCTTCGTAGTGGTCCGGGGGTGTCATTTGCTGCAATTCAGCCCCACCTCGGCCGTGCCACCGTTCGGGCCATTAGCACGGTTTAATGTGGCCTTTTATTAGTTTAATAAATGTCTACGTCCTCGGCAGCCATGTGTGAAAGCGAATTTTTATTCGAGTTTTTGTTTGGAATGTCGTTTTAATCCTATGAAGATATTATCGTAACAAGCTTGGAGTTAAATACTTTTTTGTGGATTACTTTTTACTTGCTGGCTTTAGATAATATTGAAAGGTCCAACAGTTAACTCAATCGTATTTATGGGGATAGCCCGACTAGTTTCGGATACAACCGGAACCTCTAATCATGAGCTCACGCATTGTTGGGGACTCGCGACGACGCCTCAATTAGGTATGAATTTCCCCACGAAACTTACTAAATTAAAATTTGATCGTTATGCAATTGCGGACTTAGATCTGAATAAAATTTTGTTAAGTGTTGACGTCAGTAAATTCGATTTTATTTACACTTGACAAATAACAATCACTTTTCTTATCAGCTATCTTTAATTCCATTATCATTCAGCTTGAAATTCAACAAAGTATATTAAGCTAATTACCGAAAGAGCTCAACGACTTATCAAATCGAAGGCCAAGATACCTCAACTTAGTGATTAACAAATATTAAGTGCCAGAAAGTATTCGATATTACTCCAGTAATTTGGACCGAGAGTCGATTACATCATAATTAATTAAATATTTGACATGTATTTTGAATTCTCGAAATACGTTCGTAATTAAGCGCCTAATAAAAGTTGATTTCGATTACCGATAGGGCGAAGTTGAACGCTCTTTAGGTATAATAATTAAAACCTATACCTTATCATAAAATCGTTTCGAGGCATACCTAATTAACAAGGATTTTAGCTTTAATTGCTTAAAACCGTAACCTGTTACTTTCTGCGTCAAATTTATTTACTAGCCTACATTTAATGCCTAGTAGAAGTTTTATTTATATCAATCCATACTACTTTCAAATTTATAAGATCACCAAAAATACCTTACATCTTCATAAAACCGTAAATTTACATCAATTTCACAAATTGATTCCCCAAATCGATGAAACACAATGGGAGCATTCAATTATCTGATAGCGATTTGAAATCTATTGTCCGACGTGTGGCTTCCCATTCTTATACGATTCCTTTCAACGTTGTTTGTACCCGTTACACATAAAATATGTATATATACCATGTATATATATGTTACAGGAAAGTCCGAACAATAGTAAATCAAAGATATTTCTAGGAAAAACATGAGGGCAATATAGTTCAAGTTATAGAAGAGAGATGGCACTTTTTGTCTTTTAACTATCACGCTTTAACAACTAAAATAATTTTATATTCTAATTCTTTTTGTTGAAAATGCGTTTTCTTTTGCGTAAATATCATTTTTATGTAACTTTTATCACCATAGAAGTTAGCTATTGTTTTACCCGCATAGTTAATATTCGCGTCATTAGTAAGAACTTTTAATAAATTCTTACTTTTCCGAATCGTGTTGGTGAATCGAATAAGATTTATTAGTGAAAGTTAAAATTAACTGAAATTCCTGCTTGTAAAATAACATACATTTTATAAAATATTGTTTAAACAGAGACCTGTTGTACGCAATTCCAGAAATATTACACACACGTGAAATATTAAATACACATTACACATACAGATTATTTCGAAAAAATAGACTTTATTAACAGACTAGACTTTTACGCTTCATTTAAATGTTAGGACATACCTTTGTCTGATTTATGAAAATGAAAACATATATTTTTGTATGTAAAATTTTTCCTACATTTTCGTACTTTACTAAGGTTTTTTTTACTTCTAACATTAATTTCTTTCATTCTTCTGTCTTGTATCAATTTCTCTATGGGTTTATAATCTTTTTTGTTATGGTTGAAGAGACACCTTTCTTCAAACGGGTATATGTCTGGTCATTTGAAATTCACAGATTAATATTTAATTGAGAAAATGGAATGTTTCTTCCTTAATTTTAGTCTGTGAATTTCAAAAAGGGGGGAGTGGTTATCCCGTTGACCTGTACTGATAAGATTTGAGTCCAAAAATGTTTTCGATCTATCATCTCAACTTTTCATAAATTTATCAATGACAAGACATAACAACACTTTTAATCTAATTATGATCAGCTTTCCTAAAATACTCGAGTTTAGCCTTCATACGTTACAATAAATTAGAACAAATTTATACTAGCATTTTTATCTATACTCGTATTTTCAGCAATTAAAATATCAATGTCTAGAAACATCAACAATTTTCAACACTGTAAACTTCCGAAAGCAGTGCTCGCAATCTAAAAATATAGTAATATTATTGCTACTTCAAAGGTCTTGATGCAGAAATCGATATCAAAAGTCATAAAGTCACCGCGTGGTGTTCGTATATTAAGGAATCGTGCGATTCTTAAGCAAGAAGTCACTCACTCGGGAAAAGGTTTCCTATTCCAATATTCATGCCTATTAATACACATAGCAACAGATCCAAGCCACGTCATGGAAATATAATTAATTATAATAATTTTCTCTCATTTCTCCAAGTTATAAAATACTATTAAGGATTTATTAAGAAATTCCTCGAAGTTTAATTAATTAGGTCTTAAATTGCCGGCGCTAAATGACTGTTTAGTTACCGTCTTGATAATATAATTTCATCATATTAAACGTGTTCATTCCCAACGTTTCTAAGTATCAAAAAAGTATCTCAAGTTTTATTTCTTCTTTAAATATATTTACGGAACTTTGTGAGATTGACGGACTCACCTGACCAATTTGGGAATTTTCTGTAACGGTAACTTTTGCTTGAACAATTCGATAGTTTGCAGAACAAACTTGTTCATAATTAATTGTACTGTCTGGCTAAGGTTTCTTCAAAGCCGAGAAGTGCTCTTTTTAATTAAGGCTTTGACGATAGTGATCGGGTTGTAACTTGAAAGATAGTATACTTCCGAAGTATACTGGAGTCCACTTTCACTTGTAGAGGTCTTTGCAAAATTCTCTTCTTTGTTTACTTTATACTTTATACAAGGATTGCGGTAGCCATGTTGCGTGATCAATTAACACTGTTAATTAATTTCTTGGCTTCAGTACTTAATGTGGATGGGAAATTGTTGTTGTATATATCTGTTCGGAAATTTGTAGTATCAGGTTGAATTTGTAACGGCTATGGTATTACCTGATGCGAAGCGGCTTTTAGCAGCTATTCAGGCTAGACCTAAATTGGAAAGGGCTGATCGTGTCGCACGAAAGCAGCGTGACCAATCGGCAAGCGTCATCGCCACTAGATGCCGGAGGAAGGACATCGTCACCGAGGTCACCCCAGCGAAAGTGGTGGAAATAGTCATGTTCAGGGGCGGTCAATAATTGGTCTTAATGTTTATACTTCCTAAAATTCTAAATACAAACATTACATCTTACATAAATCACAACTACACACTAAATAAATATTATCATTACTCAAACGTTTGTCCTAGGTGGCTTTCGAACCCAAGACCTTGGGTGTAGCAATCACGTATTTTCAGAATTACAAGTTTGTAGTTAAAAAGTACGTCGAACCTGCACGAACGAGTGAAGTAGAATCAGTCCGCGTGTAGTGGACAGTCGTAACCGCATCGCCGACGCTCGGTAATGAACAAACCGCTCACAGTACCGATACATGTAGCTCTACTTACAAGATCAGGAGTTTAAAACAAGGTTACAATCCGTACAATGTAATCTATGTAGGTATTGTTAAGGCAGAAATTCGTAAAAATAATGAAGGTCAAGATTTTCACCTTGAAACAGCACATTCTGCCCTTACAGACTCTTAACGTATTCAAGAACGACTGGCAAGGCATATCAAGAACCCAGCAATTATGATTCAAAGAGAACGTATATTAAAAGCAATTTACAAAAAAGGTTTTATGTTTTTATAACTCTCCGATGTTACATTAACATTTTCCTTTTTAGGAACTCTATGTCACCTTTAATCGATCAACTTGTGCAATATAGCTAACCCACGAGTTCCTCTGAAACATGATACGTAAATATAGGACTAGATCAAACTCATGTTCATGTTCAATGAGTACATCAATAATGTTTATTAGCAATGCATCATTAGCTTCGGCAAAGGGTAATTTATCGCTGTGATTGTACTGTACACGGGAATGATATTGCAATATAGTTATCGTCAATACATCATTAACTTATTAAGTACTCGCTGTAGAGCCGACACTTCGTTTTGTTACGTCGGTCAATACTGATTGGATGTTTTGAATGTTATCAGTGAATTAGATTTCTAATGTCCGTTGCTATTCACTTTATGACGTTTTGATTTAGCTGGAAAAGTATTCCGTGAAAGAGGAATTAAATAAACCAGTCATTTGTAAGCCGAGACTCGGAGTTCCTTACAAGTCAGTTGGGTGTCAAATATTTTTTTCCATTCTTTTTATTAACCGTGATCTCAATTTTTGGTATTTGTTGTTATAGTGGCAACATACATCATCTGTGAACATTTCTAGCTACTAACTGTCTAGCTTTCATCGTTCATGAAATAAAGGCTGGTGACAAACCGACCAACAGTCAGCGGAGAATCCTTAAGTTCTTCCTCCAAAGAAATTCTCAAAATTGATCTTGAACGCAAAACGGACGAACTTTACAGGATATTCTACCAAGAATCAAATAATGAAATGAAATAAAAACCGTATTTCCCTCAAATTAATATTTGTGCCCTTTCCCAGTTTGATCCAATTCTTGAATAAAGATATTTAAAAAGTGGCGGATAATCAAAAGTGGGGAATAAAAAGACTTAAAAATATAAGCTTCTTGGTATTATGCAAATGTTATGAAAAGCGTAGTGTAAGAGCCCGGGGTTCATGAATATTCATTAGCCGTCATTACAAAAGTTTTTTTTCGACCGGTCGGCTTTTGTTCGGTAGCAATAAGTAGGATTGGCAGTCCTTTTAATTTTTCAGCGAAATCTGGCTTTAATTTTTATTGTGTCAAGATTTTTTGAATTGTTTTGTTGCTTTTATTAGATTAGGTTCAGTGACGCGAGTCTTGACATTTTTATTCATAAAAACGCTTATACTTATGGGAACAAGTTGGACAAGAAATGCCTAAAATTCGCGAAAAGAGTGTTGTTATACGAGGGGTAGTGCACTGTCTACAATAACTGCAAAACCTCATTAGAGTAGTGGAGGAAAGCGCTCCGTAATAAATTAAGTTCCTTCGACTTTAATCTTTACGTCGTGGGGGTTTTGCAAACAGTTAAGTTTCAAGCACAAACAAAGACAGCCCAACTCAAAACAAGCATTCATGGATCACGTAAGCCCTTGCTGCACATTGACCGAAACCCCGACATATCGCGCCATGTAGGTTTGGCGTAGTGTTCTTGGCTGCAAGGCTAGGCTAGGCTAAGACTGATAGTCTTAAGGTATTTTTAAAATTCGTGCATACCCCACACCCACAGCTGGCGAATGCAAATAATATCGCTATTATATTACCAATATCATTACCCAGGATTTTTTAGTAAAACCTTCTTTAAAACTTTAAAACCTTCATCCTCCCAAAGGAACTATACTTCAGTACCTACATTAAACGAGTCAGAACTTTTAGTCGGAAACCCAAAGCAGATGACAATCCTCTTACAGATACACTAGGCTTAGCGCCGGCTAGAGTCCTTGGCTTTTGACATTTTTATTTGTTCTCTATGCATGTCACACTGAAATACTGAAGAATATCCGTAATCTTCCGTAATCTATCAGTAATCTTTCTACGCTGAAGCTGAATTGTAACTTCGCTTCCATTGCTATTTTTTTTTGTTTATGGGCGTTAGAGACAAATTTTTCGTCACGCGTTTTTTTTTATTTTACTAATCTAATAAAAAGTTTGAATATGAGCAGAGCCCGTGCCACGAGCGGGGAAGAGGCGCCATATTTAAAAAAAAAATGGCTAGTGTGTTTTGAAGAGCATCTATTCAAAACTTACGGCTTTCTAGAGTTCGGTACCCAAAGGTTAAAAACGAAACCCTATTCTTAGAGTTCCGCTATTGTCACCAGGAATGAATCTCGTAAAGCATTTGACGTCGTTTACTTATACACAAAACCCTCACTGGAGCGAGTCCGAGTCATAGTACATTTCTTAAGGTAAAGTAAAGCAAATACCTTTTAAAATCTAGGACAAATAGAAAGAGTCCTTGGTGTATTAGTGTCCTAAATTTCATATTATCTTGCTCATCTCATATTAGCTTGTTGTAAGTACAGTAATTGTTAAAAATCGTAAATTTCGGTACCGAATCAAAGTACTACGATTTATGACATCTGTCATTGTTGAAAAGAGACGGCGCGCTCGCAGAGCACGACGGTTTCACAGTCTCCAACATAAAAAAAAATCTTAGTAAGGTGGAGGAAAACAATAAGCAATTATTTATTTAATCATTTCCCTTTTATTCCTTTACTGTCCTGTTACTGACAGCCTTCATTTTTGTCTTCGCTTAGTTACGATAGAAAGCTACGCTGCAGAACTGTTTTGAAAATGTCAATTTTAATGAATTGATGATTTCTTCCGACATTTCCCTGAAATAGGGTGATGGGGTATAATCGACGTGCCAACAAAAACCTGTAAACAAAAATGGATAAAATTATAATTCCCAAACAGGAAATTTATTCAAAAATTTAGATCTCGAATCACTCTCGTTAGAAATATTTGGAGATATTTTTTTTTGTTTATTCTGATAAATGTAGCCAGTGTCACTCACACTAATGAACGGACCTTAACGCTACTCTTTACATTAAAATCAATTCAGACATTCAGAAGTTACTGTGGACTAACAAACTCACACACACTCTTAAAAGCCCTAAGAAGTAAATATTTACAAACTTCTAAAAATAACTATCATTAAGCTAACACGTTGTGTATTCATACTATATTGTTTAAACGGAAATTTTCGCGAACATGCCCTTTTCTACCTTTGGCGTATTAAAGTTACGACCAGCTTGCACTGGCCGTGGTTAAAAGCAGACTCGTGAGGTCGTGTCACAGCTCCAAAGACAAAGATCTTTTTGATCTAGCCACATTTCTAGAACGAATCGACACACTACACGTACACTGACCGTATCCTTATTGTGATCGCAAAATAATTAATGAGCACCTCATCTATAATAAGAAATACCTACACACATAAATGGTAACAACATTTTTATAAGCCCATTTAAGGAGAAACATCAAAAGAATTATGCCAAGCTTAAGTATCTTTAAAATGTTGAATGTTTTTCATAGCATGGCCTTTGCGATATTTAGAAGAATTTTTATTTTCTTTTTATATCGGAAAACAAAAAGGTATTTTGCCTTATGGAATAATTTTAATCAGATGGCTGTTTATAATACTGTTTTGTTATTAGGGTTCGTTTTTAATTAGGGTTCTGTAGCCAAAGGGTAAACATGGAATGGTATTGATACGGCACCGCTGTCTGTACGTCCGCCTGTCACTAAGCTGTATCCCATGATCTGTGAGAGCAAGGCAGTTGCATTTTCGCAGATACAACATTTCTGTTGCCACAGACACAACAAATACAAAAAAAAAAGGGTAGAGGTTAATTAACACTATCAACATAGTCCATCTGTCCTATGCGTGGTCATAATATTTTGTGTGATATAATTTTGTGGGAAAAAGAAAGACATCGTGCTGCTGGAGAGCTTGTTGCGCCATTTCTTCTCACGCAACGACAGCTCTGAAGCAGTAGGTGAATCTGGGTGCTTGTCCATTGTAATTTGAAATTCAAAAAATATTACTCAGTAGACCAATTTAAATAAATGATTTTTAATTTCATAGATATCCACAATCCAATTGATTGGTCACGGAACCGTCAGCTTTTTGAGTCGGACTTGTACTTGACCAGTGATGTTTTTTATTTTTATTAGCATATTTTTATACCGTTGTTTATATTTTGCGTTACATTTTTATCTTTGTTCTTCTTTACTGTGCGATAAAAACTGTGAAAAAAACTGATTAGACAAAAACTTTAATCTCATTTCTAATACTAAGGCTGAAAAATTTTCAAATTAGTACACAATATGCTCAACTTTCTAAGAAATAACAAAGAATACATCAGCAAAAATCTAGGTAGAGCATAATCTGTAGCGTGTCCAAATTTATTCGCCCTTAAATAGGTTAGACCAACTTTTAAAACGCCAATCCGGAACGCAAGTAAATAAAAAAAGAAACTTAAAGTTACGAGGTGCAATGTAAAAATAGCGGAAGGCGCCAAAAAACTTTAGTGTATGGCGTGATACAGCTTCAAGCCCATTGGACCGTTAAGAATTCGGTTGATGTTTTCGATTTACGAATTTTGAATATTGAAGTATTAAAATTCCGCGTGCATTTTTACGAGTTATTATGATTAAAATATTTATTTCTGTTATTTAATTGGATTGGTTTCGTTTTTGGAACGTTTTTTGTTACATTATTTTAATTAATAACACGACGTAATATTTGTTTTTTTTTTAAACCAGTGTTATACTTTTTACTCACGGTTTTGGGCTTTGTTTGTTTGCGCGTTGCTTTGTTCTGTGATCTAAAAACAACAATGATGAAA
Source organism: Trichoplusia ni (assembly GCF_003590095.1). NCBI lineage: Eukaryota > Metazoa > Arthropoda > Insecta > Lepidoptera > Noctuidae > Trichoplusia > Trichoplusia ni. Next base: position 5,151,222 of record NC_039496.1, read on the forward strand.
TAATGATATTCTATGAGGGCTCTTAGCGTTAATTTTCCTCTAGAGTTCATCTCACAGAGGACAGACTTGCCCTCCCAATCCCACTTGAGCTGGGCACTTAAGCTGTCGAACTTAACTGTGCATACATTATGTCTCTACTTATCGCTATGAAAACCATATTCATTATTAGAAGCAGGGTCGGTAAACGTCTTAGCGTAAAGCTTTGTGAACTATTATACAAGTCTTTGACAAATATCGGAAAAAAACACGAGTGTCAAAAATACAATACAATATGTCGCAGAAATGAGTAAAGACCTCTTTAATGTGTCCAATTTTATAATAAGGAAAATAAAGCTTAAAAAAAGCATTTCATGACAGCAATTTGCAGTACTTATATTCAGAGTATTTTAAGTTAAAGTTATCAGAAAAACTATTTTATTACTTTTCAAACAATTTTAAACTAAAGTACCCCCTCTTTAGGTCCCCAATAAAACATTGTGGAATCCTCAAAATGTGAAATCTATAAACGGGAGTTGGCTTTAGTATGTCTTTATGTTTAATACAATATAATATAGTACATAGATATGCACTTTTCATATTATGTGAAAGGAAATTCGTATATAAAATGGCGTCTGTGATGCGACCTCCACACGACCTGTCAATTTATAAGCTAAGTGCACAGCGTTGTTACTGGAAGATTTAAATTTGGAACTTATTTGTAGTGAAGGAAAAATGTACAACGTACTTGGTATTGTATTTTTGAATATAGAAGCAATTTGACTGTTGAAAGAATATTTGGTGTTGATAGACAAAAAGCTCTTTTCTAAACTAATTGTGAAGATAAAAAAAGTTTCCCATTTATTCTAACATCCAAGTAAATAAATAATAAAAATGCCTTGACCGATTTTTGGCCACGGTCGCATATGTCCCAATTCTGCTATTTACAATGGCCGACGAATGAATGGAAATTGAATTAAACACAGTTCTGCAATCTTACCTCCAGGCTATCACAGCTTAGATATTATTAACATTAATTAATTACTAAATTAATGAGTGATATTATGAATTATTAGGTCTAGCACATGGTGACGGAACGTGACCAAACCACCAAAAGTTACAGAACTGCTAAGAGGTTTAAATCACGTGAGTAATAATATCGAAATCGAAACGTCAAATCACATGTCTAAGTCATTTGAACGTTCGCGAATAGCGCTATGGAATAATCAAATGTATATAAGCCTACATACGAAAAAAAAAAAAAAATGTCGCTTAAATTTAAACTACGATTTCCTAAAGGCATTATTTAAATGCTTACATATTTAATTTATTTCTCTAGCAGTCCTTACGACACCAACAGGTGATACTGCTGTCTTTCCTTGAGACTTAAAGCTTAATGAGTTTTCTCTTGCGTTGTAACACAAGCGACGACGTTTTATAACTGCAAGTTTTAATTAAAAAGTAAGTCTGCTGTCTGGTACTTTAAGAGGCCTATATGGTTGTGGGTTGCCATAATAACGATGTAAACAAAGATGCTACCCTAGAATAGTCAGATTCATTTAAATTTAAGAATAGAAGATATTTAAATAGTGAATTCAAAATTTTATTTTGTTCTTCTGAGTGGGCTGTTTACTAAAATATGTTGGAGTTGAATTTCAGTCTTAAAAGTTTTTAAAGTTACTTTTTATTTTACTACATTACAGAAAAACGATAGCAAACCTGTTTTTTTACTTGCTAATATAAGTGATAATGTTCTATTTGTATTTTTTTGTTTGTTTTTGCACGATACAGTTCCTTCTTTATGTTTTAAAGCACATTAAAATCTTCATAAACCACCTCAACTTTATTGATAAATTAAATCAAAATTACGACAAAATATTTCGCAAAATAAATAACTCATTAAAACAAGCTGTGTGGTTCACTTCGATCATATTTCCAATACTTGTACCATGAGATCTCAAAATACAATTTTTACCATCGAGGAAGCGTGACGCAGCTTTACCACTATATAGCGCTATCTCGCTTTACCAAGGTACTCAGAACAGCATAAAGGTTCCATAGTACAGGCCTCTTTGAAAGTTCGGTGAGAACTCGCAAAATACTTTTACTCATTTTAATCGATGAACGAGTATTTCTTTATTAACAGCCCTGTATTGCCCAAAGTTGGGGAACTTCAATATATTTCACTTGAAAACTTCGGAAGCGACCTGTAATCTTTATAGTCATATTTTATGTTTATTTCACTTAATACTTGTTGTTCTTTTAGTTTTTTGTTAGTGTACAGTATTTTACGAGCTTTTTTGATGTTGTTTATTAGTATGTTAATGTTAAGAACATTTTTTTCAGGTGACTTGAATGTTAGCTAAATAATGCGGCATAATGATAAAATTCCATAACGCAGGATTCGTTCTCTACTTTCAAAGAAAGAATAATCGATGCATTTTCTTCAGCCTTTTCTTTGCTTGTTTTAAAGATGGAATGACATACATGGATTTTGCTTTGAGATTAATGATATGAAGATGAATGCTAATAATATGGGTAGATACTTGAATGAGTATAAATAATTGATTTCATCTCCGGAACAAAACATTGTTGCTAAGTCACACAAGCTCATAATGAATGTATGTAAATTGTAATAGATTGTTTTATTACCATCTTTATCATTTGAATAATATGAGAATGAATTGTAGATGGTTGTATGATAACGAAAATAAATATAACCTTTTAAAACCCTTGACAGTAAAAACCTTTATCCCACACAACTATTAAACGGCTTAAGACGTGTAATATACTTGTTTAATAAAAATAGCAAAAAAATAAATAAACATTTAATAAAAAAAAAATCCTATTGAAATCGTTCAATCCGTACGCAAGCTATGATGCCACAGACAAACAGACAGAGTCGTCAAAGTTATAAAACGCCTCCTTTCCTAATAAGAAAGAAGTATTCCATTTTATTCTTGATCTTGTGAAAAAGTACAACAAGAATACACTCCCCATCAACTTAAACCATTAACAGCGACTATAACACTACACCCTGTAGTTAAACGACTTTTACGATCTTCGTATATTCAAAACGCCGGACAGTGAGAACATCCTTTACTCATAAAAACTAAGTATGAACGTTATTCAATATGTTGATAGTGCAATCGTTATGCACCGAGCTTAACGGAAGACGAGTAAGGCGACCATTCATTGTCGTGAAGGCATTCGAGTTATCCTGTTCACAGTTCGTTGGAGAAAAGCTATGGGGAATAACTTAGGAATATATAGGATGCTGTTTTCTGCTCGTCACGTTTAAAGTATACATTGTTATATATGAAGAAGGTTTTATTTAATGTTTGGTATGTTTTTATTGAAACTGAATGCTTTGTGTGGTAATCACTAATAATTACACTAATATTATAAATGTGAATGTGTGAGTGTTTGTATGTATGTGTGTGTGTGGTACATAAAGTGTCTTTATTTGGTAGCGTTAAAAGCATCTAGGCGAGTGAAGCCGCGAGAAACAGCTAATTAGCCAATCAAAAGATAAATTGGCATGCCTGATTGTGACACTAAACATAAATTTTGTTTATTTTAGAGTTTTTTAGCATTTCGTCTAATCTAAAATGCAAATACACCATAACTATTAAAATACCATGCAACGAAAACTGAACAAATGCAGATTTACAAAATGACAGTTTTCCCTATTTATTCTGCACTTCAGTTTCCCTTCACTGTTGGTCAGTTGTCTTCTAAGACAATACATACAACTTTGAACATATCACACTGGTGGCATAACTTTTTTTTTTTTGGTAAGGCGGGGGAATCCTCTTGGACACCCACTCCTTTGGGGGAGGAAATGGGTAGTGTCAGTCTTTTACTGACTAAACCTGAACCGCCGTGCTACGTCATCCGCGTTTTTGTGTCGGTGTATGGCAATGCGTTGCAATCCTTCATACACTGGTGGCATACCTGCTTCGGTACCGAACTCGCAACTCGCGCATACAAACACATACATAAAACCGCAAGAACACCAAGGGCTATAACTCAAATTAACATATATTAAAGCTACGTCAGTGATGAGCTTAATAAAGTCATATATATGTTAATATAGCCTATTTAATTATCGCATCTAATCAAGTATTCCGTTTAAACTAAGCTTAAATAAATATTTGTGGATATAGAGTATCACAACATGTTCAGTTTTAGCCAACATTTACACCCATATTAAGCGAACGGGGCTTGTAAGCGTACTTAAACACTATAAATTTGTTTGCAAACGTTTGTTTCAGACACAATTAGTGTTATTCGTATATATTTTATTCCATTTTACTAGTTTTGTGTGATAGTTTAAAAGTTTATGAATGTTGAAGCTTTTGGTCGGCCATCGTTAGTAATACGGGATTTTAAAGCTTTATTTCTGTTATTCTGTATTGTCAATATTTTTCCGAGAATCTCTTTATGAATACTTCCTAATAAATAAAACATAAATTTTATGAACTACTCCCACCACTTACAAATTTAGTAATTGTGTTCGGGAGTTCCCCAAACATCGTATGCACAGGCTGGGTCTGTGAGCAAACGTGGATGACACCCATGCTTTGCCAACGCGGGGACCGAACCCGCGACACGTTGCGGACATTGGATTTGGTTCAGGATATCCTGACAGATTTTTAATTGTATCGTTTAAAATTTATAGGTGTTTATTTTAATAAGTGATAAAACCAATAAAAACTACTTTGGAAAGTACTTATTTTCTAAGCCAATAACATTTGATAGACCAATAGTCCTTACCAATACAATTTCTGGATCAAAACACGTATTGTGTAACTATGGTGTATCGAATGTACGGTGATATCGGTATCTGTCCGAAGTGTAATAGTGTTATAACAGTTATTGATATTATCTGTAAGGTTTCGGGGTCTAATGTTTATGGTCCAATTCACACTACACCTCAGCTTCTGTACTAAAACCTCTTATACAAAGACTGATGTCGTTGTGAAAGCGAGATGCCGCTCTATGTCACGTACGTTGTCCGTCTCTCTCTCCGTCGTCTAGTAGGGAAGCTAATATTGTGTCTAGTTTGTTAAATAATAATAGTGAATTGTGAATGAAAATGTGAAGATATCGAGAATATAATTTTATTAGGATCTATTTTTAACTATTGCAATGATTTTGTAGATAAGTTGTATAACTCAGATCGCCAACTCAAATGCTTAGTGAATGAAAAGAGTTTTAAATTGAAAAGTGACTTGTCGGTAAGGAATGTTATTACAGTACATTTGAAATTAATATAAGTTTTCAATTCCATTGAAATTTAATATTGCCTTAGGAAACTTGTGCGTGATGCATCGGAATGCATGGCACGTATGGGCCAAATGCGAGAGACGTTGCTTAGCGGTTCAGGTATAGTCAGTAAGAGTCTGACACTACCCTCCTCCCCGAAGGGATGACTGTCCTTGTGTATGCCCCCGCCATAACAAAAAAAGGCATCAGAATCTTTTATGGAAACAACATATTTAAACAACCAAGACCTAGAAATTTTCTATCATATAACCGATCCCACATTATAACCTCTTATAGTGCTAACTCAAGTTCACTTAGTAAGCAATAAAGCTTAGCTCTTGCATCATAAAATTTACCTACGAAACACAAAATGGAGTTCAACGTTAGCAATTTTAATCACTATTTCTTGTTTCGATGGCGAAAGTTCGGAGAGATTAGTTCAATTCATCGGGGCATTAGGTAATTTATAGACGCGCTGTGAATAGGATAAACTTAGGTTCGAACTATTTGGTGGTTGTCAAGGATACCAAGCGTAGAACCTTCTAGAAGGGATGTTATTATCAAATAACTAGCTGACCCAGCAAAAATATTTTCTGTTAAATCAATTAATCTAGCTATCCAGCAAAAGTGGACAATGTTTGTTTTGCAAAGAAACAAATGAGTTCTAGGCAAAAGAATGTGGTTTGAAAAATAGATGTTCTAATTCTCAGACCTCAGACAGTTACAGTCATAAATATTTTTTTTATATTAGGGTTATTTAGTCTGAACGGCCCAAAACGAATGGACCGACCGAAGACAATAGATTTCATTTTTATGGAAAAATAATTACCGTAACAGGAATCTTGAGAAACCGAAACCACAACTATATTTCCACAACATAATCTGTTCCAATAAAAATAACGAAGCAACAGCCATTTCCGTTAACATTATCAACGGGTTCCGTCTAACACGGCGTTCGCGTGTTATATTTAATTAACGCGTTGTTATTTAAGACAGTTACGGTTAGCGCTCGCGTTATAGCGGTTATCATAACGCTGTTATCGTTATATCGACGAGTTTTAGTTATTATATTCGAAATGATATGATTATGCTTTTGTTGGGAATTTCGATAAGAGTGGTGTAGAACACTACAACTATGTTGTAGCAACACGTTCGGTGATTTTAGTTCCTATCGAAGTTAATTTGTACTGTTTTATCCGTTCAAGAAATAAATATTTACTTACTAGGTATGGTATTAGAGACTTCTATTCAGCCCATCAAGGCCACTGCTGGACATTGATCTCCGCCAAGTTGCGACGCAAGACCCGTGGATAATAACATCCAATAATATTAAACCGCAACAAATTATCTTGTTTATAATTAAATCAAAGAAACACGTTTAATCCCCGGATTTCTCGTCTCCACGGAACTGGAATGCTATAAACATTATAGCTCGAACTCTTGAAGTAAGCTTGATGCAGTTGCCAGAGCGAGACAGCACGACATGGCGTAGAGCAGCATCTCTTTTCCACAAGACAAGAAAGAGGTGTTGCTAGAGCTCGTGGTCTCTCAAACACTCTGGTTTATGCCTGTGTCCACTTTGTTCAAAACTTTGCCGAAATTGAATCGTCCATAGGAACCCGACAACTGAAGTTTCGAGATCTCGCAGGAAGTTTCCCACCTTTTTAGATCGTTTCAAAATAGTTTTTCGCTCTCGCGGTGCACTTCGAATCTATAATGTAAGCAGTTTGTGACGGTTATTTTAATAGGTTTCTCCGAGTTTATTGGTTCTTGAAATGTTGACTCGATATTCGATAAAACTGGTTTAAATGCTAGAACGTTTTCTACGTGATGTTTCTGTTACGGAAGTGTCTTTTGAGGTACATGTTTGTTTTTTTAGTAACGCGTCATTTATGCAACTATTCCTGGTCTAAATTCGTTTGCAGTTAGATCAAAGATAGTTTAATACCAGAAGATTTACGAGACATCCTTCCATCTCTAACCAGGCTGCATTTCCTGAACCGTGATAGATAGACAGCTGTTTTTTTTTACAGATGATTTATTAATGTTACTACTCTCCACAAACATCAAAAAAAAATTTGAAGTTAAGCAACATTTATTTGTAGTGAGGCGTGTACGGAAATGGTGAATTTTCTGGTTCTTACTATCATTCATTGGCCTAGCCTTATCCCAACTATGTTGGGGTCGGCTACCAGTCCAACCGGTTTCAGCTAAGTACCAGTGTTTTACAAGGAGCGGAACCCAGTTACCTGGGCAACACGATACCCCTTGGTTAGACTGGCTGTCAGACTTTTTCAAGCTTCTGGCTACCTGTACCTAACGACTGTCAAAGATGTAGGAATAACAGCCGGAACCCACAATTTAACGTGTCTTCCGAAACACGGAGGAACTCGTTATGACAAAGATGGTCACCCATCTACGGACCAACCGCGTCGAGCATAGCTTAACCTGTGATCGAATCACTTATGCGGTTATAGGTTAGTTCTTAGTTCTCGTTCTTACTAATGAACTTGAAATCATATTCAAGCGTAGCCTTCATAAATATCGGTATCAAGATCCAGAAATAAGTAATGGAACATGAACATAAAAACACAACTATTTCTGTATATTATTGCTTTTTAACCAAGACACATTCGCATTTATAATATTAGTATGATATTAAGTAATCTAAGAAACATCGTTACTAATAAATCAATATTCCAAAATATTAAATCTTCCAATATCAGTTCAAAAGTTGAAGATTAAACAACAACCCAAGAAAGTAACTTCCCTTCCGTATTAATTCAAACTTACACACGATAATAAAGTAAAATGTGGGTAGTCGGCAATAATTTACCCCGGGAAGGGTAGAAAAATCTCTTGGGTGTCACGCCGAGTTGGTTTACGCCGGGGTAATCAAGAAGCGGAAGACTGGGTTAGGGAAACTTTACCCGGGTAAAGTATTCTAAGTGTTCTTTAGACCCTCGGTAACTCCAGGGTGACTAAACCAATGAGATGTAATAACATTTAGTTTTCACTTCACTTGCTAGAAATTTTACCGGTTTTTTTTCTTAAAACATTTTTAAAAGGAAGACCTAATAAATAAATATTATTAAATTTTTTTTAATATTTTAGACCTAACATTAAGCTAATGATGATTAATCTTAAATATTTCCATGAAAATTACCTGTACGAATTGGTGTGGAGTGCTTGTGGCTAGATGTGCATGTGACTTGATTGTTTCTGTAAACGCCCGCATTCCAAGGATTAAATTTTAACTAATAAATATCGGTAACTAGGTAAGTAAAGGTAACGTTAAACCAGGCATCGAAGGTTCAAGTCTTATCTGCCATTAAAAATATATATATCTTAACAATTGAATACAAACTAGCTATTCACCGCGGGCCCAGCCGCTACAAATCGATCATTATCCTAACAGAAAATCGGTGAAAAAACTATCCTATGTTTTAATCCTGGTTATAAGCTCACTGTTTATCAAGTTTTGTCTAAATCTGTTCAGTGGTTTTTACGTGAAAGAGAAAAAAACATCCATACATCCAAACTTTCACGTTTATAATAATACAAGGAATTTATATCTATGCTTTGGCTTCTACTATGAGTATGTGTTACATAACTAAGATTATTTAAGATGTAAACATAACGTTGGCAACAATATGACCGTCTGAAAGTTAAACTGGGTCACCGAGAACCATTTAATCCCATGACAGTTCCTCTGACATTGATGTTTGATTAAGCCATTTGACTCAAGAAACTATTCTATAAATACACTAACTTGAAGACTTTGGAGGTTGAAATAGTTAAAGTATTTACTAACAAAATAAGTTTTTCGGTTTTCAAGGTCAAAAACAGAACCGTACCCAGTCTGTGGCTGTATCTCAGGAACTTCTACTGTACGTCTTTGTCACTGAACTAATCCTAAATGGCTGGTCCGAATCAAATGGTTTCTTCTTTTGGTATGATTGATGATTTGTCTTTTATTTCATACTTAGTTCAATATCCTAAACGCTGAAATATCACTCAGGACAAAGGGTGTCGGGTCCATGTATAAATAAAGAAAAAAAACAATCACTATATTTAATTAGACACATGACAAGCATCAACGGTTTATACTTGTTTATAGTGTGCAATCAAAGTTCACGCTAATTAATTACTCACGCTGGCTACCAAAATAACGAGTTCATAGTGAAATCATATTTTTGAGTTTACTGACGCAATATTTTTTAAGAATTTATTGTGTATATTATTTAAATCCTCTGTTTGTGATTCATAGGAAAAACATGGCGCAAGTTTATACAGCGTGATAAAAAAAATATATCTACACGATTTCAAACTTCCAACAAAATGCTTTTAACGGAATTTTTTGTAATAATAGAGTTGTAATGTAATGGTAAACAGGACTTTTTGTCTCTTTAGTTACGATAAGCGAAGGCCTTGACTACTTCACCCGACTTATTGGTGAGTCTTCATAAGCCTCCAACCCAGCACGCCACCAATGGACCGATGACCTAAAATAGGTAGTTGCCTTGAACTGGATGCCGAACGCGGAGGACTGGGTGTTGTGGCGCTACTTGGGGGCGGCCAATGTCCAGCAGAGGACCTCGATATTCTGAATTAATTGATTCATTAATCAACATGACATGCAAAAAATTACGGAATTATAACCAAACGGAAGAATTCACTAAAATTCTAGAGTAGGTGATGCAGACACGCACACAAACATACACACACAGGCGCACGGCGCACTAAACATCACACCCACTCTGATTGTTCTAGTTTAATTTTTAAGTTCTAGGATAAAATTTTATGAAGGGATCGCAGAGCCTAGGTCCTATAACACTGAGAATCCTAGTGTGGGATCTAAGGCATAACGATGTCGGATAAACGTTTTTTTCGTTTCTCATTACAAGCTTGTCACTTTAATACTATAACAGCGAAGACCGCCCATTGTAGCACCTTGTAACTATTTTTTCTTTGCCAAATCCTGTAATTATGTGGTGTGTGATAAGGAATATTACATTCTATTCCCTTTCTCTGAGTCAGACATGAGGCGTCAGAGTTTTAACTCGTTTACCTAACACTACAGCAAAATTAGACACATCCCAAAACGTACAATAAACCAAACAGAACCGTAACTATGTCTAAACATTCACACTATTTACATTGCAAATGTAACAACGGAAGTATAAGGCAAAATAAATACAGTCTAAATTAATACAATCCCATTTATCAAAACCAATAGATTGAATGTTAATGGAATTCATGAGCGGATGTTTCCAATTTAAATTTTGAGTAGAAACGTTTAATTTATCCGAAACGTGTGGCGAAACAAACAAACGATTTAATTTGTTTAATTTAATATAGAATCTGGAATGAACACGGACAATATTGCAGTGACTGATTTCAATAGTCATACCGGACGTTACGTATATACTCGGTCATGAATGAGGTATATGCCAGAACAAATATAAAGTTTCCTTTTAACTCAATATAAAAGCCGTTTCCTGAAATAATGCGGAATTAAGCTGCTTTTGTTCCATAAAAGATTTATAATACCGAAATAGTAATAAAACGTTATGACATTTGAATGGATATGAAAAGAGGAAGGTTTATTTTACACATTGTTCTGAATTGACGTCACGCTGTGATGCCTCCTACCATGGATTTTACTTGGGAAAATCTTTTGTTCAGGAGTGAACCACAATAAACTAAGTTGATTGAATAACATAACGTTTAACTTACTCATATCACTTTTCAATCAGAATAAGGGATTTAAAAAATACAATTTCATGATGCATAAAATCGGGAAAAAATATAAACTATATTTATTCATTTAGAAACCAACACATGCAAGTTGGTATATGACCTCCTTTTTCTCAGAAGAATATTTTTAAACATCCAAAAACCCTTGGCAAGGTGAAGGAATTCGACGGAATATTTCGTAAACTCACCGTCTAAACTACTGTGGTTCTTCAACCATTTACCCAGAACTCATTCAATTCTCCGATTTCCTCACCCAACCTAAATGGGAATCGAACGTAAAATTCTTATGATACTATAAACAGCTGATCTACGTTTTATGAACTTAATACGAGGGGGCGGTATCTTAACAATTTGTCATTATGACCTTCTCTGATGGCCCCGAACTTTCGGCCATGATTTATGGTTCGGAAGTTAAAACTGTTTGATTGCGAAGTATTTTAGGAGAGTTTTAAATGTAAGGGAATAAATTACAATGTTCTTTCTTAAGAATTAGAAGTCCGAGATAACAGGAATGAGTATGACGGATTTCCAGTATTTGGAAAGGAAAATGAAGTATTTTTTGCAAGAAAAAATTCAATACCAATGCTTCCCAGCATGATTTTTATCCAGAAGAGTAAGAAAGGATATGAGGACATTTCTTGAAGTACACATAATTAAGCATGTCGTAAATTGATTAAATGATGTACGCAAATTCATTTATTTAAGAACGATACGTCCTTACACCCGTCAAAAACGACAGCAATAAAACTGCTAAATAAATGAAAATCATTACAGCTCATGACCCACAAACCCCAATGATTAACCTAGCTGTCAAATTACAACTCTTCAATAACGAGCCCGGAGAGATTCCGTAATAATTACCGTGCTTAGCGGGATCAGTGATCCGGGTATGACGTCATTAACAACCGTCGGGTCGCCGCGACCTTCCAAAT